>NC_067131.1:14401518-15081934 GCF_021347895.1 Acanthochromis polyacanthus | reverse complement strand
TCTCAGAGTAGCTTAGAGGTGAAATGCAGACTGTGAATCTAGATTTGCACATTTTCCAGCATGTTAAGTTACACTGCTTCTTTCCAATCCGATAATTTAATAATGTTCTATTACACCTCATATAATAACAGATAACGATAAGTTTGAAAGTGCAGTATCACTATTCAGCAAACTAACTATACAGAAGGTAGAGATTCTTGTATGAGCAGTTAAGAGCCATTATGATTCCCCTGGCATTTGAGGGCGGCAGACATGAAGTGTTTTTTGAAATCATGGTGTGTTGAGGACAAATCCCCTTTTGTGTCACCGTCTCGTGAACAGCCACAGAAGGAATCACTATTTGAGAGGAATGCATGGCAGCGAACACAGAGTAGGTAGGTCAGCGTGGAGAAATCTGTAAATATGTTCTCTTGAATTTGTAAAACTCTACATGATAATTTGTCATGTGACTGTTATGGTTACTTTGCCATATACTGCATTGTAAGATGGATGGACACCATTTTGCATCAGACCCTTAAGAAATCCATTCAGTCAATCAATCTTGCACAGTGAGCCACAAATGCACTCCACAGCATGGTGAGAGAGCCAGAGAACAGTCTGACCGTACCTTATGATCATTCTGATTATAAGTTCCCATAAATCAAAAGTTCTGATCTGAAATGGCAAGTCGCAAAGTGCTGAAGGGGAGAAGAAAGGGCAGAAATGGCTCACCTACACTCGACATGTACATCCAGTGAGCCAGACTCAAATTGCACACTGCTCATAGACAATGTACATGTTGAGCTATTATGCATCTTGCTGCATCTTATGCTCAGGAAAAGAAGAGAAGTCTAGTCTGACTCACTGAATTGTCCCTTCTGGGAAGAATATAAGTTGTGCTACAGAAAGTAATAACGAGAAATTAGCTCATGAAATCTTAAACTGGTTGTCGAGGCAGAGCAGTGAGAAAATGCCACATCAGTACCTGAGGATGTTTCTGTGTGGGCAGCCAAGTGGAGTGCTGTCCGGTATCTGCTGGGAAACAGTTCCACCATGTGCCATCCTGGAAAGTATCAAAAGGGAAGGGAATATTTGGAACATGAAAGCAACATTTTGCAACCATTTTACAATAAAAATAACTTCTGCAAAATCAGTTTGATAAAACACTGATTCGTTAGAGAAAGAATGAAACTTCTTTCATTTCCTCTCTGAACTCTTGTGCTTGCACTGTGTAACTTGAATGAGCATATACGATTTGGCAGGAAAAATGTGTAATGCTTGGTGGCACTACATCATCACTAACTATCAGCCTTCAGCTAGGCAGAAACTAACCTGATAACGCCAGTATGGACATCAATTTAATGCTGGCAGCCACTCACCATGAAACGCATAAAAGTAGAAGAATCTCAGTACAAACAGCATGGCAGATATGAAACAATCAAAGATGTTGAGGGAGGAATAAGAGGGAAAAAAAAGAGACCAACACAGAGGTCAAATGAGTAAATCTCAGATTGGCTGGGAGTTTTTGGTGAGAGCTTTCAGAAATAAAAGACTCCAAGACAGACATCAAGCCTGTCTTCTTGCTGTTGGAGTAGTGAGTAATATGAGCTAGCTTGTTATGTCTTGTGCTATTGCACTTGCTTGATATTTGGCTCTGTTAGCAGAGTTGGTGGCCTGCTAGTTTCTGACCACAAGTCAAGTTTGCTCAATTTAACAGAGATTTAGACACTAGCGAGACACTTAAGTGAACACTCTTAAACCCAATCATTTCTACTGCTTGTGTTGTGCAACAATGGCATGTGCAGGTTATGCATGTGTCCAAATTTCCCAAAATATATGACACAACTTTGTGGTTGTATTGAGACTCAAGGAGAAGCGTTTTTGTACTAGCAGGGCTAATGCTAATGCCTGCTACTTTGCACGGGACAAATACATCTTCGCTGTAGAAGTGTTTGCATCAAACTGATCGCTTCCTGTTTGAGGGGATGGTGACACTGCACTGCAGGAGGTTTTGAAAACTCCACCTATTTTGCAGCACATATCGTGTCCTGTGTGAAAGCCGCTTTAGGCTGCATGCAGATATTTGGACAATGGACGTCACTGAAAAATAAAGCCAATGTGGTAATGCTTAAAAGCTGCATTCTTGCAAATGACCAGGAGAGGACGACTCTCTGGTTGTAAAAAGAAGCCCAACTGTATAGAAGTCTGAGAAAATGACGCTTTTTCTCCCTTAATACATAACCTCACCAAACAATTTCCTAATGAGTTTATGGTCTCAATTGATAGTTTTATAAATCCTTCAATAAAGCATAAAGTTCATTTAGTATATTATGGTCCCACTTAGAAAAACATAGATGATAAAGCAGGATATGTTTAAGGGCATGGCTATCTTGATATTGACACATTTCTATTATATGGGCATGCACAGTGTCCTTAAAGTTTCTCAGGAAGACCAACTCTTCCTCTTAACACTCCATTTAAAAAAAAATCAAGTAGACAATTACTAAATTCTGAACTCATGGCTTAGGAATGGTGGTTCACAAACTATGACTAAACATTTCAATCGAAAGAGATATCATCTGCTGTATTCAGTTTGAAATATAACATATAACAATGCCTTCTATTACATATTGGTAAACTATGTTGAGGTGGCAGTTTGGTGTGGAAACATCCGTTTTCTTTCATTAAATGTAATTTGCCATAATTCAAAATCCCAAAGTGGTTACACAATGCTAACATACACTCCAGCAGAATTTGATGCACAGGCATCCTGTCATCACTTACAGCTACAGATGTTGCGGTTGCCACTGCTCAATTAAAAAATAACCTAATGTTACTTTAATTGAGCTCTCTGAAAGTTCAAGATAAAACAGAATGAAATTTCAGCCATAAGATTAACAGTTCAAGGGGTGAGCGCACTCAAATACTGGTACCTGTAAGTAAAATGAAATGAACACTCAGCATGTTGTTGTCCAAGATGACATCATTACAGTGTTGCTCCATTGTTCTCTTTGTTGACATAATCTTTTACAAATTAAGAAGAGGAGTTGTTCTGAGGATTTTCCAGAACCTCTTAGCCTCTACTAATCATGAGAGTTTAAATAGATGGCGCTTTACACTTAAAGCCGCTGAATGTCAAGGAGTAGTGATTGTGCGAGAGAGGGAATCACCCGCCAGATGAAAAATGGCAGAAAAATGAATCAGGTCACTGAATGACACAGTTTTAATCCAAACTGCTCCACTTAGACGATCTCTTGGGAACAGAAAATGGAAGAAGCAAGGAAGAGGAAGGAGAGAGTAACAGGAAGGAGGCTGAAATTAGAGGGGATTAAGAGGAGAAAGAGGGGAATTTTTTTTTTTTTTTAAAGAGATGTATTACTAATTCTACAAACTCTGCCAACTCTGATATATTTCATTAGATAAACACTATTTCAGCTCCATCTCTGCAATATTCATATCTTGTAAAGGACTAATTAGTCTGTCAAACGGCAATTGCTATGTTTGACATTATGATGTTGCAGTGCCACTTCTTGGTGAGTTGAGGGCAGGTTTTCTGCTACTTAGGACAGGTTTGGCAGCAACAGCAGTAAAACTGGAGTGTACAGAGACCTCTGGTGTTTAAACCTGCAGCTGCATCACCTGAGTAAGAACTCGTCAATATGTACTTTCATGCAATACCATGTTTAGGATTCAACATACAGTATTGCACGTATGGTAAGAGTCTGTAGATGGCACTATTCACTCAAAGCTCTGAACTCAACATCACAGACTGAAGGGAAAAAAATCGTCACACCAAATACTAATTTAGTTTTTCTGCGCTTTGTATGAAATTAACCAAATAAAAGCTATTCATAACATTATTATGGTTTAAACACTTGCACAGTGCTAAACACTGGCAACCGAATCTTCTCTGCCTGCATTCATTGTGCTGTTTCCATTTTGATTACCATCTGACACAGACATAAATGTCCAACACAATTATACGTCCTCCGCTCATGTAGCAGCACTAATTACATTCATGCCAAGTCAAAGATTATGTAGATGGAAATGACAATTAACTAACTAGTGTCTTTAGGCCGCTACTGACCTCTCCTGGTAAAATCAGCTCACATCAGAAGTCACGTAAAAAAAAAATGTAAGCAAACAGATGTACTGAAACCACAAGAAATATTAAAAAATTGCATTTTTTTTGTAGTTTTCATGTGAAGGTTTCAATTAATAACTGAAGACAATGCAGAAGAAAGAAATGCCTCTTTATGAATGGCTATTTTAATTGGCGCTCCAAAGACTAAGGACTGTTTTGGTTGTAAATTTTTGAAACAAAAATCCTAATTACAATGAAATCTGCGCACACAAGATGATTCTGATCTAACGGATGTATTTTGCTGCAGCTTCAGCTTAAGTCACTCATGAACTCTACCTAAGTCTCAGTGTATTAAAGGGTCAAGGGTTAAAGTCAGGATTAGGGCTAAATGTAGCATTCTTCAAGAACAAAGTATCTGGCAGATCAGACAAGAAAGCTTATGGTCAGTATGTCACGTAGAGGACAAGTTGAAAGTAAGTTTTGCTCCGATATGAACTGATATTAATGAGAATGTGCATGATTAATTTGTAGAAAGCCTAATGATGTGTGTCTTTCAATAGAGCACTTCACAACCGACAATACCTCACAGCAGCTTCTGTTGGATTCGTCCCAGCTGCTCTGACTGACAGCCCACAGGTGCTCTGACAGACGTCGTCCAACGAGAGGCCCGTCATGTGAGAGGTGGTTTGACAGCTGACATTGTGGAAATAGTTACCTGCTCTACATGCTGACATGAACGAGGCTGTGTTTTTTTTCGTGAGCGAAACGCACACAAAGAACATCTTGGTGCGGACCGAACTGATGGGCGTCTGTTGGCTCGGTTGCGCAGCACTTGGCCACTGACACCTGTTCAGACATCCAAGTGTTGACACAACTGTCAAAATCCAATTGCGCACACACACACACTTCCTCCACAGAGTGCAATCACACCCCAGCTGGCCCGAGGACAACTGTATTAAAACTGCGAGTGTGTCAAAGACTTATTCGCACTTTGTTGCTTCAACATGGCACGCTGTTACTTTAGTACAGGTCTAATCATCAAGACATAAACAGTCTTAAGTGTGATTGGCAGCTGAAGTGAACAATGTTCCCCTCATGGGCACAGTTGGCATTTTAAATTGAACATACTGATGATATACAGTCCTTTTCCCCCCTACGTTCCTCCTTCCCTCATGGATTTTTTTTTAATCAATCCAGAGAACTTCTTTTTTTACGGAACTCTGCAGCTTTCTCTTCAGATGTTTCTATGAGCTACATCCTCGCCTTTTCTGTTTGTATGTTAAAGTGAATCCCCTGAGTTTCTGGTCTTCTCTTTGTTGACAAGGAAACGTGCACGCCTCCATCTCAGACAGCAGTATTGACTCGCTGTGCAGCCATAAAGAGATTTTTCATCACCATGCAACTGATTTTCCGCTCATCTACAACACTTGCGCTCCTCGGCAAACCAGGTCATTTCAATCAATTCGGAGCCACATGTGAGCTCTTTGCAGCGTGAACTAACATTTAAACGGCACACAGCTGCCCAAGAAACATTAAACAGCCAAGTGTCCAATTACATGTGGACCGCCGCAATGTGGAAGCTATATGCTGAAAAAACTAGATCTCACAGTTTTTTTTCCAACATTGACGCAAACTCACCCAAAACTAGAGCTGAGACTTGGCTCTTAAACTAATGGTTACATCCATTAGTATTTTTTTAAACTGAATGTGCTGAAACAAAGAGTCTGAAGAAACAAAAAAACTGAATCAGTCTGGAATGTATACAAATAAAACACACGCCTATGCAAGACAAAAAGGTGTAAGAAAAGTTAAAGTATTATTAGCAAAAAGAGGTCTCGTGTCAATAAAGTGTACCCTATAATGCATACATTTCTTTTTTGGGGGGGTTAGACTTCTCTTACATAACTCAGAGCAGAGCTAAGATGATGGCCTGTCACATGCAGATGATGATATAACTCAGTTGGTGCATTGCTTGGAAATGTACTGGATGGCTGTAGGTGAGGGTTTCTGCAGTTCAGGAGGTGTTGTAGTTATTTGTTTCCGTGACTGGAATTGTTATAAAGTCCTTTGAGACTGTAGCTACGCAAATATGTTTGGCTTTTGCTCTGTGGCTATCTACATACTTCCTGACTTTTTAACTATTTAAGTTTTGTAACAATGTTTTGAGTTATTCCATTCCTTTGTAATACAGGAAAAAAAAACATTTTATTGTCCTTTTATGGGCATGTTTCTACTGTAGCTGCATTTTAAAGTGGGAGTCTGTCATTCTAGAGAGAGGCAGTTGATTTTAGCTTGTGTCCGATTTTCCGTCCCTCTCGCTGCCACTGTTCCATTTCCCCTCATCTCACCTCCCTTCCCAACTGTCCTGTGCACAGACGCTAATGTGAGCAGGACATGCTTCAACAGTGTTGTGTGAATCAGTCAGAGTCCCTCTGTTTGTTCCTCTTTAACAGAGCCAACGTTGTGTACAAACCCGGATTTTTTTTTCTATGCATACACAGACTGGAGAGCTGGCGGACCGTGAGGAGATGTTAAAAACAACAACTAAAAATTGTGTATCGGATTAATATCACTAACTCTACCTTTTAGATATACTTTGCATACGCAGACAGTCAATCATACACTAGTCTACATGTGTACAGACATGCTGTAGTTAAACAACATTTAGCACACCCTAAATGAATAAAACAGAGCAGCAGCAACAAATGAGCCTTTACAATGAAGCAGTGTGATCTTCCCCCCTCACAGTTGAATGTAAATTGCTCTTGCTCTAACCTACTGGAATTTTCTAGGTGCAATTGAATTTAAGAAATTACAGACATTATTGAATAGGGAGTAAAATAGTTGGTGTGATATATTTATAGAAGTGTAAGGCAACTCTTAAGATTCACAAAAAAAAGATTATCTAATATAAAACCTGTCAGGTGACTTCTTTCTTTGCGACCTAAGTAAATAAAAAAAGTGATTTATTTTGACCTTATCTGACTTTTACAGCCGCACAGTCTTTTAATCAATGCACCTCAGAGCTTTTCACGTAACCCAGTGGGATCATGTGCTGGAGACTTTCAACCAGACTGAGGCTGAGGCCTTCAGATGTGAAATGGTGGAGGATGTTTTCCAGAATGCTTTGGGCCAGAGACAGGACTTGGGAGGGTTTTGGACGGCTAAAATTACAAACTGGCATCAGAAAAATTTAGAGGCGCGCCACTAAAATGTACCTGACCCGATGGTGTGGCTGTCTGCCGTAAATACATATGTAATGGAACTCCCAAGTGGCTCTCTCTAACTTCTGACAAATAAACCAGCCCTGGCATTATGTAAACTGAATATATCTCCACCTCAGACTCTGGCATGACTGAAGATAAAAATAAGAGATGGATTTCAGTGTGGTGGTTGCAGAAATAAATGACTAGAATGGCACACTTGCTTCACACTGCTGGAATAATTGACCCATATCCACATACGAGACTGCAACTACTAGTATTTTCATTATTGTTGATTCTATGAAAAGCATTCTCTGCTTTTGGCACTGCATCATGTAATTATCATTTGAAATACTGTGCTTATAGATTCCTTCATAGCTCTAAATTTCTGTATAGCCTATATTGTGTTATATTTTTATACATTTTATTACTGTTATTTTTCTCCTCCCTTCTCCTCTTTCTATAGTTTTTCTTTTTTATTATTTTCTTCCAAATTCCGAGTGTGACACCAAGAACCTAAATTCCTTGTATGTTGTGTTTGCACTTGGCAATTAAAGCTGATTCTCATTCTGATTATTTCTTGATCTAATCACGTGAAAGCAGAGAAAAGATGCACACCTACAGCCCAATCACCAAATAGCTTCTTTTGTTTTTCAGGTTTACTGTGATGGGAGACAGAAAAGCAGCAAATCATCGCAATGAAGAAGGTGGAATCGAGAAATGTTTGGAATTTTCGAGCTAATCAGCTGTCAAAGTGGCTTCCAATTAATACCCCATCAATCAATTAATTCACTCATCTTTTGAGCTATCTGTCCCCTCTGGCAGGGATTCAAGAGCAGCCATTGGATAATTACACGTTTTTATCCAATTATCGGTCGCCATATAAAAGGGGAACGCGCAGCATGTGGCCCAATAAAACCGTCAAGTTCTATACAGTACCAGTGATAATTACTTTGATGGTGAGGCGTTGAGCGGGATCTCTGGAAGGTCCAGTCACCGTGGAGGACGTCCCTCTGTCGGTGGATGAAGGGAGTGGTCTAACCGAGAGAGAAGTCAGTGTTTGGCTGCTGCTTTTCCTTCATTCTTTTCTTCTTTTTTTTCTTCTTCCTTTGAGCACCGCTTCCCTAAACGGGGCACAAGACAAAAACATCACTGAGGATAATCGCTGACAAAAACAACGCAGCGCTCAAATATATATATATATATATATATATATATATATACAGACACACACACACACACACACACACACACACACACGTGCACGCAGACACACACACACACAAGGCGATGCACGACAGCTCTCCCTGCTGCACATGGCCCGAACAGCCAAACAATAGGCATCACATTAACACACAACCATTTCTGACTAGTTACAGTCTGCGCACAACTGCACAGCCCAATTACCTCCCTCCTCCCTCTACTTCCCCATGCAACTGCGCCGTATAAATATTTTTATTCACTCAGTCACCCCAGATCGCCTCAGCTTAATTTATTCACTCCTTCACCCCCCCCCCCTCCATTTTTTGCACTTGTGCTATAGAGTATAAATACTGTTTGATATGGACCCTCCCACACACACACTCACCCATTCACAACTCATCCTCTCATCCATTCCCTCCTTCAGTTCAGAAAAACACTCACTCATTCACTCTCCCTCCCTCCCTCATCGTTTTCACTCATTCAATCCCTCCTTGCCCACCAACTCACCCATCCTCTTGTTAAACACAAACACACTCCTCACCTCGGTGGACACAGGTGGGGAGATAAGAGAGAGTAAATTCAACTCATTTTTGATTATTGTTTATCAGCTGCAAAACAGCAACAAAGCAGACAGAGGAGATGTGGTTGCAATTAATGCCATTTAAATTTACAACAGGGCAGTCTTCATTGGTTTAAAATGGGTTGAATCCCTCAGTGGTATGCACACTAGAGGACCTCCTTCACTGACAAGCAGCCTGTTTGTCCGGCTTTGTCGCGCACCATTGAGCATGATGAGGAGGAGGACAGAAAATTTCCTTATTATCCCCAAAATAGTCCTCAAATAACGCCACTAAAGTCGGAGGGAAAAGGAGCACTACTCCAGTGGCTGTGACTTTCATATAGGAATCAAAATGGCGTTGCAGGGAGGGACATGAGACCTGATATTAAAAATAAAAAATAATCCGGCAGAATTAGTGCAAAGTTTATAATCTGGCAGGTTTTTGTTCATGTGCACGGGCTCCTCACGTCAATAGAATAATGAGGGGGAACCTCATGTCAGAGCTGTTAGTGCCTGTGGTCCTGATGCGCCAGTTCCTGAACAAAAGAAAGCCATCACTGCGCCCTATATTGAAGGACTTTGGTTTTGCAGTCCCCCCCTCCCTGCAGATGGACACACACCTGGCCACGCAGCACCCACTTGGCTTTGACCCCTGTCAAAAATAATGTGATCAGTTTTATTAGCCGCTATCAGAATCCCTGATCTTTGGAGGTGTTGGCAACTTTCCTGACAATGGAGCTCGAGTGGCGACTGCCATAGTGACAGTTATAACCAAATCTGCCCCAAAAGCGGCGAACACAGCAAACCCACCCGCCGAGACACATGCCGAATAAACCCCCGTTATCGTCCCAAGTGTCACCTGTGACTTATATACTGTGACATTTCATTTATAGGAGGTTTAACAGTAAATAATCTCGACCACGTCACTCAAAGTCAATGGCCGGACTGTGTTAGTTGGGAAAATGTATCGATGTATTAAAAGGAAAAACGGGATCCTGCGCCGACCGAACCTCCCGCATCACACCGGGCAAAGATTAGATTTAGATTTGCGTCGCGTGATTTTGTCACAGGTTCCGTCCGTTTGGGTCAATTTAGCGCGAATTGTGCAAAATTGTTCACGGCACGCGTTACTTCCAGCGGGTTTTCCTGGAATAAAAGTTGTTCGCCGACGCGGACCGAGCCGGACAAGTGTGTCTCCGTGAAGCCCAGTGTCTCTGCTTTCTGCCCATGAGGTTCCGTGGACCAGAACTCATCCGCAGTTTTTATATTTGTCGCGAGTTGGAGGATGAAGAAACACAAACGGGACGGCGCCAGTTCCATGGAGTCCGCTAGATCAGCTGCTGGCAGTTGGTGTTCTCAATCACGTCCGCAGATAGGCTTCATAGGCTCACTGAAGCGCCTGTGGAATAAGACACTTAAGTGTTCCAGTGTGCAGACGCGTCACTTTGCGTGGATGATTATATTAATATTTTTTCTCTTTTAAAAACACGGCGTGACATTGTCTGACTACAAGGACTTTGTGGGAGGATAAAGCGTTTATTTCTGGCCGCGCATTTTTTTTGGTTTACGCTGTTCCTGACGTTCCAGCGCAGCGAGTCGGCTGAAATTACACCTCCAGGACTTTTTTGGTAACTTATTAGAAAAGAAAAGAAAAAAAGTCACCATGGCAGAGACGTCGGCAGCTCCAGCCAAAACCAAGAAGACAGCCAAGCCCAAGAAACCTGCTTCTCATCCCAAATACTCGGAGATGATTAAAGCCGCTATTGTTCACGACGCGAGCCGGAGCGGAGCGTCCCGTCAGTCCATTCAGAAGTACGTGCGCAAGAACTACAAGGTGGGAGATAACTCCGATGTGCAGATTAAATTGGCCCTGAAGAGGATGGTGCAAACCGGGACACTGCGCCACACCAAAGGCGTCGGCGCGTCCGGATCCTTCAGGATCACCAAGCCGGAGGACTCCAAAAAGCCCACCAAGGCAGCGCCAGCCGCCAAACCGAAGAAGGCGGCGAAGCCCAAACCCAAGAAGGCAGCCAAACCCAGGAAGGCGATCAAGACGGCGGAAAAACCCAAGAAGGCAGCTGCAAAGAAAGTGAGAAAGGTCGCGAAAAAGGCGACGCCAGTGAAAGCCAAAAAGGCACCAGTGAAGAAAGCCAAGGCACCCAAGCCCAAGGCAAAACCAGCAAAGAAGGCAACCAAGCCCAAAGCAAAGACGACCAAGAAGGCAGCCAAATCAGGAAAAAAGAAGTAAACAAAAAAGGACACTATGAGAAAGAAAGTCACTGTAAATACTTAAGGAAATGTTTTCGTATATGTATTATTTTTGTAAGGTCTCATGCAAACTCATGCTGTTTTTACCAGTAGTTTTCTCTCCACTGCACTATAGCCTGAAGAAGCTGTAGAGATAATTGTGAGCATTTTTATTGCGTTAATAATACTGTTCATTTCTGTCTGATCCTTGGATATATATAAGCTAGACTGGGATCTTGCTGAAAGTGTATATACAGTCCGACTAACTATAGTTATTGTTAGTGCACGGGGTCATACTGAAAATACAAATGTTTGAATGGTGAGCATTGTTGAGCCTTTACAATGTACAGACCATAGGCAGTGGACGTCAGCAAGATTGTTCCTAAAGGCTCTATAGTTGTCATTCAGCGTCCATTCTGTAAATTATTCTCATGTTCAGACGACTCATGATATACAAACATCCCACTGTGTTCAGTCACTTTTAAAGACTGTTGACACTGCAGTTCAATAAACCTTTGTCATCTTCTAAAAAAAACAACAAAAAAAAACACAATTGTGTCTGTGAACTTTTCTTGCGCGCATTTTACGCATGCGTAATATGCGTGGTGAAGTGTTTTGAAGAATTTCTGGGCACATTAAAGATGAAAAAGCGTTCATATAAAATTAAATCCTCCACTGTGGAATATATGTGTGTATATATCGAGATTTCAGACATGCAAACCTCCTTTGCCTGATTTGTTTTACTCCAAGATATGAGAGCTATTGTGCACCAAGATGTTGCAGACAAAGATCAACTAGAGAAGCTTCAGTGAGATGGATGTTTTTCTGTCACTGGAAGGCTGATTAAATATAGTGACACTTAAGAAGACTGCAAGTTATGAAGTGCTAAATGAGCACTACATAAGTCACATGAAAAGCAGTAGTGTTATATATCACCAGGTTACATTAACAACTACAATCATGCATCTAAACAACTTCTTTACCAACTATCCATGGGGGCAGACAGGGGTTGTGTAGTGATATAAAGTGAAGTCCCGCATACCAGAGATTAAACAGGTAAGTAGTGACCAGAAATATAACACTTCGGGGTCAGAATATTAAGTGGGAAGATATTGTGGGTTTCTTTAGCAAAAACTCTTAAACAGAGGATATAAGGGTTAACTTGCAACACGCATTTACTTTCTCCACGCTGGTTTGAACATACTCTCCAAATCCAATCGTCTCCTTCTCCCGGATCGGCTGCGCATCATTGAGGAGATACCTTTGCAAGTCCCACCCACCCATCACTGCCCTGTCCCTCACCTGACAAACAACACTGCCATCCTGTGGTGCCTCCCAGGAACAGCACCTCCAATGCAGTTGTGGGTCTGAGGCGGCAGCAGCCAAACTGGAGTCAAACTAATGATGAAAGTCAAGATTACATAGAAATTACATTCTACAAACCGTTATTCATTCCGCTGCTTAAAGACAAGAGTAAGATCATCACACAAACCTTGTTAAACAGCTCCTGGATGAAAGATTAAAGAGGAGCACCCGTTCAAGCTTCTTGCTGCTGCTTTGTGAGAGGTGCAAAAGGGCAGTAATTGGCGCTGCATCAACACAGTAATCCAATTTCCAAAGAACAGCAGAATACCCATTTTGAAATAAATTATGTTAGACACAAATGTGGTTTCTGTGACTAAGATCATATGGCATTTAGACCACACTATGTGAAACAACAAAGCCTCCTTTGACTCATTCACTCGAACACACATACAGTATTATGTGTGGAGTTAAGTCTCTGAGGTCTGACACTTTTATATAAATCCTGGAAACAAAAAAAATCTGTCAAATCAAGATCCAAAAAAGCAACCACTGTCAAATATATAACATTAACAGGAGGCAGAGCATTCACAACATATCCCTCATCCCAACACCCACAACGTCTTTTGGGTCAAAGTCTCCACCCAGTGCAGTCGGGTCTTTTATTTAGCATCTAAATCAGTTCACTTTCAGTAAGAAAACAGCATTTTAAAAGTCAAAGAAATGTGTCCTGCAGAAAGAGCAGGCCCCCGCCTCAATCAACAACACAGACACTATCATGACTGACTTGTGTGATGAAAACAATACAATGGCAGATAGTGTAACACAGTCAAACTGCATGCCCAGTGGCAGGTGCATGTAAATAGAGAAATTACTAATTACTAATCTATTTCAGTCTCAATTAAAACGAATTCCAATTCATTCTGAACAGAAAGGAGGGAAACTGAGCAGAAGCAGAGATCAATCTGACCACATTTTGTCTTGCGATTTATAATTTTCAAGTTTTACCTGGCTTCGTATTAGAGAAGACGTTTTTCGCTTTCTTGCAAATGCAAACCTTTGTCTTCCACATAAAGCAATCTTTATCATGCACAAAGAGAAATCTCTCTGCTACAGCATTTCTGTAGATGCCTTACTGCTAAAAATATTTTAACAATAAGATTCAAGCTAAATACAATGTATTCTCAGGCAAAATGATATGCCTAAGGGCAGGCAACATGCTACGATTATTCACTGCTGATGGAGTTATTTGGCAAATTGGACAGGTCCATTTTCTATTGTGTCTTGGAAAAAGAAAAATGTTCATTTAGGATTTTGAGCGACAGCCAATCATTTGCTAAAATGCTTCATGTGCTCCCCTTTGGTTCTATAGTCTGTTAATTTTGGCATTTTTCTATTATGCTTGGGAAACACTGCATGTATAGAAAAACCTCACTCCTAAAACTCATTAGAAGATTAAGGGGATAGCACTGCTGTCTTCCTGCATTTCTTCCCCAATGATAAAGCACCTTTTTGGACACTAACAGTAGCAGTTCTTTGTGCATCAAGCGCGGACAGGCTAACCCCTACTTAGCCTGGTTAGATAAGGCAGCAAAAGCTGGGCACGGCAGCACAGGGAATAACATGATCATCATCAGCTTCCAATTGCCTCTGGACTGTTGCGATGAACTGACTTCAAAGTGGAGAGGTCAGACAGTGAGAATGGCAGAGATATGGAAAGTTTCCTTTGAGTCTTCAGGGTAAAAAGTAGGAGGATGAGGGCTTCGTCACGTTCAAACTGCAATGCTTCTGGATCTGGCATCAGAGGTTTGGTCATGATGGATGCAGCATCAGGTTGACAAACGAATGATAAATCACCCAACTAGCTGTTGGTCATTTCAGTCTGGCAAAGGCTCTGTAGATAGCAAAACCCAGAACTGCAACCACAGCCGAGCCCAACGCCACTCTCAGCCAGAATGATGTGTTGCTCATGTCTGAACCATTCAGGTGTCTGCAGATGGGACGAAGAAAAAATTACAAATGGTTAGCAATAATAAACAATGCACAGATACTACATTTGAAGAGCTATATTTTGCGTATTTACAGGTTCATAATGATATTTTTAGGGTATACTGTAATGTTTATACACCTAAATGTTCAACAACACATGTGCTTCTCTCATTTTGTACATTGCTGCAGCACTTCTTCTCACCCTGTCTGAAACATTCCATTTTAACTCCTGGCTCTTTAAGGTTCCCGTCACTAAAAAGCTCAGTCAGCTCTCATTGGACAGCTTGCTCAACAAAAGTAAGTTAATGTTGGCTCATACTGTAATTCCAGATCTTTGAGTACAGGGATGTAGAATTAGCAGAAGCAGGTGAAGTGAAGACTTCCTGTGAGGAAGCTACTCATTCTATATTTGAGGGTGTGTTAAACTTAAAGCAGAAAAGCTGGGACTTCAAATAATACGTTTCAACCAGGTAAGGAGCAGTGCAGGAAGGAATTACATCCATTGGAGCGGGCTTTCTAAGTTTGTTGACCATTTACATGCACAAAGCACGGATTTAAAGGAAAGCTTAAGAAGCCTAATACTGGCTCTTCAACAATACAAGCGTCTATATTTTTTACTTTTCTAGCACCACCTTGATTATAAACAGCACACCAGAGCAGACTGAGAAGACAATCACATTTGATTTTCAATCTTTTTAACCTTCTTAAAATCCTTCTAGATGTCAGTGACTGAGTAGCAGTCGTTTGTGTAACTCAAACGTACGGGTACATTGCTGCCCAGCCGAGCCTGGTGTAGATGTTCTTGCTGGTGGAGTCGAGTAACAGGCTGGAGAAGGGCAGCGGTGGAGGCAGTCTGTGTTTATAACAGAACTCTGCTGGAGTCATCCCGTGAAACTGCTTGACTTCAGAAAGGTCCACCTTGGAGGCAACCAGCACACATGGGATGTTGCTCTCCATGTAGTGTTGCTAAACAAAAAAAATGGGATCAAGAGTTTAGTTAACACAGAAGTCATTGTATTGTCTAAAAGGGGCCCTAATAAAATTCTGATAACTTATTGTAATATATGACTGATGTTGCTAGACACCCTCTGAAATTAGCAGTTTTTAAGTACTTGACAGTAATGAAGTTAAATCACAAGTTGTGTACAAATGGCGCTTTTGATTAAACTAGTAATCAGAATAACATGATGGCAATTAAATATTCCTCCTGCAAACATCATGATCACAATTGAAAACCAACTCAGGAATATTTTTGAAAAGGTAGTTTATGTTCTTTATAATTCTTGTGACAGATAAAAATGGACATGCATACAGTCCTAATGACTTATTTTTTTGGTCCTTTTTGCCCTTATTATATAGAAAAGTGTGGAGAGAGACAGGAAAGGTGGGGGAATCACATGTAAATGGCCACAGGCTGGATTTGAACCAACAACTGCTGTGTCAGGGACTACATTCCGTTTACGGGTCGCCCGCTCAGACGGGTGCCCCGTCCTGATAACTTTTTTAAATTTTCACCCATGTCTCTCTTCATCTCAATAACTGCCCTCAAACATTTATAGCCTTTATCCAAGTGGTTTATCTTTCCCAGGGTAAAGCTTTGTCATGAGATCTCTTTACTAGGGCTGGCCCGAATAGTGGTTTCTGGCCTCCGAATATTCGGGCCCTATTAAAGACGAATATCCGGATATTCATTCCGCCCCGTAACGTCCGACCGGGGAAGACACCGGTCTTCAGCATCTTGTCTTGTGTTTATGCAATGAAGTGAAGCATGACTGGCCATTCGAGTGGTGTTTACAAACACGAATGGAGGAGCCGAAATGAGCCGAAGAACACGGCGGGATGAGCCAAAAATGGGCTCCGCCGGCGGCGAATATTCGGATACCAAAATTAATATCCGGATACTGCCGTAGCGAACGAATATTCGGATATTCAGGTCCAGCCCTACTCTTTACCAGGAGATTCTGAATCATGGCAGGATCTGCTGTTCTCCTGTTTATTAAGTGACATAATATTTACAGACTGAAGCTTTGCTTGATTACAAATCAAAGCAATAATGAAGATTGAAGCACGTCAATATGTCTCCCTTGCTATTCTATTCATTATTATTGATTATCTAACCCTGGCAATTTTCAGCTCTCCATAACTTGCTTTTTGTAATTACATATATGGACAGTAGAGACTGCTAAAGACTAGAGAGTATTAATGCATCAACTAGGCCGATTGTGTGCAACCACAAAAGACAATCAAGGAGATAGAAACCAATCTCAATGATACAAATTAAAATTACAATGAATTAACACTTAATCTTTTAAAGGTTCCTTTTACATTTTTGTGACTGACCTTGTATATGCTGGCACAATAGTCGAAGGAATGCGGGTCACTGGTGTCATACATGAGACAAGCAACATCACAGAAGGCATCCGACGCCTTCAGGAACTCCATCTCCACATCTACTTCATTGAGCTGCAGAGGAAGGGCAAGAGTGGTACTCAAGCTTTAGCCAGGGTCAGAGGGTAAGGGTGAGCATTAGGATAAGCATAGGAGCTACTTACAATAAGGTACTTCTCCTGGTTGCTGACTTGGACAGTATTTATGACGTACGGGGAGAAGGCACTGGTGGAATTTCCCTTATTCTATGAAAACCAAAGAAAGGAGAAAAAAAACAGTTGCATGTCAGCAATAATAATACAATTAATGATGGAGACCAATATATCACACCTTAATAATGCAATGCATGACAGTTTTGACGCCAGATCAGTTGTTGGTTCCATACCGCAATGTTGCGGCCCACAAAGGCCTGGAGAAAGGCCGTCTTCCCCGTTCCTCTCGGTCCAATCACCTTGCAGAGAAACACTGTCCGCTGTGTCTGGCGCTTTTCCAGGTCTACCCGTTTCTCCCGTGTCACTGTAAAGCACACAAATAGACAATGTAAACAACACGCAAACTCATCTGAAAACTGGCATTTTCTTAATTTTCCAGGCAGCATTCATAGCTCTGAGGTTGAAGGCCAACATGTTCATTAGAAAGGAGTCAGCAAAGGACAGAATTCTTGCACCTGTTTAGACAGATGAAGCTGCCACAGGAGCTTGAGTTCTTGTATATGGCAAGAAGGGTCACTTCTCTAGTGTTTCATCATTGTTTCACTCATCTTATTCACCACACAGAACATACCAGGTTACAGATCAGCTTGTAGAAAACATGTATGCTGACCAGTTTATCTTTGAGGAATTGTAGCTGCTTCATCTAAGATCTCATCAACAAAATGTTATGTGCAATAATAATAAATATTATGAAGATCCAGACTGTAAAAAATGTATGTCCCTCTTAACAGGCCTGCTTAGTATCTCAGATAATTAGTAACTCCACTCTTGGTCTTTAAAATGTTTCCCAACATACATGATAGGGATGTATAAAGTGGCTGCTTAGTTTAATTCATTACATTTAACATGCGCTGAACAAGTAAAATGAATGTATGTATTGATGAACTCAAACCTTGGGTAAAGTGACCTCTAGTGGCAGTCAAGGTGCTACTGCAATGTACACCAACCAGAGTCTTTTTTAGAAAATACCAATTAAGTTTGTGGTTAGAGGAAACACTCAACCACAAGAAAACGCGACTAAAATTATTGGAGAAATAAAAGAAGGAGAGAGAACTTCTTGAATTCAAAACACTAACCGTACACAAACTGCAACATTTGTCCAAGATCTAGTTGTAAGTAGATGTTACCCAAATCCAAAGGGTTTATCCTCTGTAAAGTAGCTATTAGAGGATCTCAGTGACTATCAAGAACCACTCTGAATAGTCACACTTGACTCAGCTAATCGTCTACCTAAACTGTAGTTTGTCAACTAAAACTGTTCTGCACTAGGGAATCACTAAAGCCTCCCGACTCAGTCCTCCAGAAGCACTATTTCAACTCCGTATCAAAATATGTGACTGACAACCCAACTGACAGGTGATCAGAGAAGGCCGCTGACACCAGCCTGACCTGAATGATACATTAGCATGGCTAAAAATAAAGCACAATAGCAATTATCATCAATACTACTTAATAAACTGTTAATTCATCACAGAATACAGGCTAAATCAACTTTCGTAAAAAAAAAAAAAAAAACACAAACAAGACCTAATTCAATCTTTCCCTGGTCTCTCTGACACCTATAGGGCGAGTTCAACAAAAGGGTGCTTGCAGAGAGTGAGACATATTATAGCACACTTTCAATCTTGTTGACACATTCCTGACAAATGCTCTTTAAACTGGCCCCAGTATGTCTGTACAGACACCCTTCTAATGACTTTAATGTCCTTATGCAAGTTCAGTTATGAATCCCTGATTTAATAATGAGTAATTATTAAGTGCATTAGATATCAAATCATACATACCTAAATGGATTAACAGAAATACAATCTAAAAACTCCCTACTCAACGTGACCTATCTATTTACATCTTATGCAGCAAATGCATATGTATGTTAATCTATCAGGTTACAGTGGACAAGATTAAGGCTGGTAATCCTCCTATAGTGCTTAACTATGAGAACAGGATAAAAGAAAGATCCATATCTCCGATATTCCATAGTGGAATTGTCTTAACCTTTGTAATATTTACAGTGTGTCATGTGTCAAGATTGCCTAAAACTGGCAATGTCAATCACACACCTGTGACTGCAGCAGTCTGTGACTCCTGTTCAGTGAGGAGAGGGAAGCCTAGGTATCCTAGATGCTCCAGGCAACGGTGGATGTCAAGGTATGCAGAAAGCCTACATGTGAAAGGCATACATGTGAGCTTTGAACAGTGCAGACTATAAACTGCCTTTACGTGCAGTAACGCATATTTCTAGAGCATGCTTACTCGTGCATAAAAGTCAGCAACCATTTAATAAGATACTTACATCCACTGACAGAGGTAGCCGTGATTAGAGATGTAGCCCTCGTCTGTGGTTGGGACAGTCATGTACACTTCTGCACCCCATGGCATGTAAGGGCATACACAGAACAAGTTCCTGAGCTCTGCCGGTGACAGAGCCGAGTCCTTATCCTAAGACAGGAAAAGAAACCACTTCTTTAAAACAAGGAAATCTTATACTATTTAACAATGAGACTGACATTAACAAAGAGATACACTGTGACTCAAGTGGTAAAGATTGCTACTCACTTCATCATATTTGTCAAACAACCGCTGGAGGAACTGGTGACCTAAATGATTGAGCTCTGTGGTGCAGCCTACAGGAACTCGTAGTCTGACAGCAGAAAAACAACAATTAGATATTTACATAATTGAGCATTCCCGACTAATGTGTGCAAACAACAAAAACACAGTTACAGGCAATTTAGGATTTTACAGCATATAACAGACACCACACATACTCGGGGTAAAGATAATCATCAGTCAGCTCAAGGTTGTCATCGTAACCAAACTTCCTGAGGATAGTCCATGTGGTTTCATGCCGGCCCCTCTGGATAAATAATGTATTAAGGAACAAGAAACCTGCAAAAGAGGAGATGTGATACTTGGCCATTAGTTGAATGTGACCCTTTAACAACAAGATATAAAGTTCCATGCTCTCATTCATGACTGTTTTTTACCATTTAGCGTGAGGCCATTGTCCTGTACCCCTTCGCTGGTGTTCTTCCAAACTACAGTCTTCACATCTTCTAAGGCTTGAGGCGCCAAAGGATTCCCGAAACAAGATTTCTACAAAAAAAAAAAAAAAAGGGAAGATTTGGTTGTTTTTTTTAAACAGCTGGCAAAATATTTTGTCTGACCAATACTTGAGAAAACATGCTAATTGGCACCTGAAAGCTATTGAGCTCAGCATCACTTAGAATGCGGTCGTTGTCCTGGTCGGATATGTAGAATATTCTGCTGAGTGCTCGAACGCATAACGGTTTAAGCTGGAGGAAAAAAATGGAAATTGAACGTTGGGTATTAATTTGTTTGTGAGCACTTGTGTGAACAACTGGATGAATCCACAATCCATAAGCGGCATCTAGCTGACCTGTTTGTCCTCAGGGTCATAAAGAGGAGCAGTTGGGTGGAGAACTGCCTTCTGTGCATAGTAGAACAGCTCTGAAATGTTTTTGAGATTCTTTGCAGAACACTTGAAAAAGAAAGCCAGCAGAAAGAATATTTTAGATAAAACTACCAATGCAATCTTAACGTGCGATAACGTGTGTAAATGTTTGTGTAAAACCAGGCAGCCACATGTGTGTCAATGGTAAAGTTAGCTGGTATGTACAGACTGGAGTGATTAGCACACTGGATAAGTCTGTGAAAAAGTTGAGCTTTACCTCAACACATGTCTCAATCTCAGAGAACTGGTTCATGATGGGAAGAATGGTTTCCATTGAACTCCCACTGCGGAGATCAGACTTGTTTCCCACAAGAATGATTGGAACCCTGATAAAGCAAACAGTGACAGGGTAACTTTCAGCACACCACCACTATGATTCTGCAGTGCAGGATAAAATTACGGGATTCAAACACTGTTTAATGAAAGACACTTATTCCACACATTTGGGGCATTAAGCTGATGCTCTTGAATGCTTCTCAGGTCAAGTAAATGAAATGGTAAAAGTCTCCGGTCTTTAGATTACAAAGTTTGTCACAACTACACGTAAACACTGAGAAGGAGTCCAAAGTTCAACAGACAAGCTGAGCTCAGGCAACACACACCCATGAACAGCTAATACATGCACCCTGACGAAGGATCTGAGTCAAAATCCATTGATTACTCATTTTTAGGCCCGAGCCCCTGGTAGCCCAGTATTTTGGACGGTGTTGCTGTGGCCAACATGTCAAATATTGTCATAATGCAGCAATGAATGAGCATGGCTCCTGTTTGCACATTTGTAAATATTTTGATGAAATTTTGATGTACACTCGCCAGAAAAAAACGGGGCAGGTCAGGGTCGGCGGCCGGCGAGGGCCTTTTGACGCCGCTTGCGGCTTTAATTTAGGATTATTATTACTAAAACCAAAGTTCCTTGGAAACGCCTTGGACTGCTAACCAATAAGGACCTCAATTAATAGGAAATGTTACACTCATTATTTCTTCATCTTTAGCTGGTACATACTTGTTCCCTTTCTCTGCATCTCCATTGACAAGAGGTATCCATTTGGTCTTGATCTGAAAAACAAAACAGAGGATGGGACACAAAATTATATTCTGAAAGTATTAAGTACATGTAATATGCAGTATTTGGAATGCTTGCATAGTACTGGAGAATACTAGCTAAAGAAGGAGGTTACTACCTTGTCTATCGTGTCCTCATTGGTGACATCATACACTACACACACCACATTAGCCTGTGTGGGTTGGAAAAAGGAAACTTACTTTATACCAAAAAAAAAAAAAAGACAGACATTCAACCTTTTTCATTTAAACCACTGGCACATCCCTGACTTTCAATACACATGTACTGACAGTCAATAGAAACTTTGAGGTAGAAATGTACGCAGAATTCTACTTGTCGGGGGGTTGTAATTATTCATTGTGGATTTACTGATGATCTAGTGCCCTGGTCGTTGAGATAATGATGAGTTGTCATTTTGTCATGATTCATTGCACATGGGTTGGTCACTTTGCAAAAGTGAACCAAATACACACCAAGCAATACTCAGTGAGTATCTGCACAATTTGAGAATGGGTTCTGAAGGCCTATATAAAGGCCCAAAAAAGGCCACCATTGTTAGTCCAGTGAACAGCATCATGCCGCGTCTATCACATGAACAACGTCTCCGGGCACTGGGTATGGTGGAGGCCGGTTTGAGCTACAGTGATGTAGCCAGGCGTATGGGCTGTTCCCAACCCACAATCAGAAGCCTGGTCCAAAGCATGCGCCGAAGGATTGCTGCCAGCATCGAAGCAAATGGAGGCCATACTCGGTATTGACTGTTGTGACTTTGTGTTTGGCAGGGGCCGTTTTCTTTTGTGAAATTCTTTATTTTGAAATCATTCTTGAAACTTTAGATTTTTGTTTCTGTATGCCAATATGCTAAACAAATGATTCATATGAAGAAAATCCAGTTTCGGGCTTCAAAATAAAAATTATGTTGAAAAATATGGTCTCAAAGTTTTTAATGACTGAGTGTATTTTATCATTTCACAGAAAGTGCACTAAAAAATTACCTTAAAAGTAGGATGGTAAAACTGATTGAGTAGTTCTTCATAAAAAATGTATGTAGTATTCAGGTGCCAATTACAATGGGAAAGAAACTTTACGGACAAAAATACCTGGAGCCAGAGGAAGGAAAGGGATCAGGCTCAGGATGTTGTTGCTTTGGGTATTAGGGTTACAAAGCTTAAATCGGCATCGGTTCTCCAAGTATATCAGACTCAGGGAGACTGCTGGACTTTTTGTCTCAGGAAAATTGTGGAAACATTTTTACAGACAAGTTCCGCCTTGATTGCATTTATTTGTATTGTTTCATAAAGTCCACAAGTAGCTCTACCGGTGGAAAGTATGTTTGGTATGTTCATTTGTGCTGTGTGGTGTATTTACTTTGATGATCTCATCTCTGAGAACTTCATCGCTCTGCTCTTTCTCTGTCGGAGTTAAAGACAAACATGGAGAAATGTCAAAGTCATGTCATTCAAACCCACATGCCCGCACCCAAGAAGCGCTGAGATCAACCAAACATGTAAGTAATGAAGGTGCTACATGTTTGCCTTCACGTCATGTTACCCGAGTAGTCCACTATGTGCGTGGGCACCTTCTCTGGAGTCACGTCAGCAGGGATGGTGATCTCTTCAGCTCTGGGGGGAACCTGTTAAGAGATTTTACACCGCAAGCTTTATAAACTTTCGGTCATTTAATCAAACTGCAACAGTCTGTAACACAAGAGCAGATTATTTAATTTCACAGTAAACAGGGACAAACTTATAGTCTTGACCTGACAGGCAATTTTCACTTTTGTAAAACAAAATGTCTTAAAAGTGCATCAGGTACAAGCAAACTACTGCAGAATATAGATTTTTATGCACCATTAAGTGTCTGTTCTGACATCACAAGAAACCTCAAGTGGCAATATGACTGATCAGAATTAAAGAGTACAAGGCAGAGTAGTCCTGAGTTGATTTAATTGTATAGAAACAGCACAAATACGTGTCAAAAGCACATCAAACATGACAATTAAATTGAACCTTTCTTGTTCTTCCACACAAAAAAAGCTGTTACTTTGGATTTAGAATTTGTCAGTCTGCCTAAAAGCAGCAACAGTTTTGAGACAGTTAATGAAATAGCAATTTCAATCAATGCAATCAGCAAAGCCTGAAATTTAGGATACAAGTATGGCAAAAAAAATGACGACACTAACAATGGAATTTATTTATTCAGACTACATTAAAACTTTCAGGGGGTGTTTATGCTTGTCCACTGATCAGCGCATACTCTGCGGTTTAAGCACGCATGCTGTTGTCCACCTGATATAAACCCAGTCTCATTATTCAACAGCCACACCTAGTGCATTTTGTGACACTTCTGACCCAGTGTGCAAACTGTTGTGACAACGGTTTTACAAGTCATGCTGTCGTACAGTTACGCATTCGTCAGTGTGTCATGTGACAATGCTTCATCACATGGTTAAGACAGAACTGAGGCTTAACTTTCAGAAAACTGGATCACAAATCAACCCACAATCTGTTAGAAAAATAACAATGGCATAATTTCCCTAAATCATTTAGTCCTAGTTCAAAGTCCTATCAATCAACACAAGATTTAATGATATAATAGTTTTATTACTATGGTTCATAACTGGGTCACTAATGTCTCTAAACTACTCATTGGTCTGCCTTGTCCTGTATCATGACATGTAGACAAACACTAATGTAAAATTCTGTGAGCATGATATGCTGAAAGTGAAAGATAATATAATCCTGGCAAATGCTATTTGAAATGAGTAGTATGTGTGTGTGAGAAGTATTTAATGTTGAATATTCTAATAAGCACCGATGCCCTGACTGCACTGAAAGAGTGTGAAGGAAAAAAGGCCTAAAAACTGTGTGAGGATGGCTGAAGGGTTGATAAGACATCACATTGTATAATTTGTAACTTTGACGCTTTCTAAGAGATGAAATGTGGAGTGCTCAATATATAAAGGTGTATACTTAAGGTATTATAACTTCTAAAATATATTGGAATCATAATAATTCATACGAGTATATTATGCATGAAATCTGTCACAAAATAATGAGGGCAAGATGGGGAGCAAAAGGTTGAACATGTCTGTGAAACATATCTAATGATAACCTAGTGCACATGTCTACTGAAAAGTAACCCAATGATGAAATATGATACCTTGGTGACAATCTAACCAATGGATTTAGAAAAATATAATGATGTCAAAACTGTCACTCCTATCATACACTCTATGGGCATGGAAAAATTACCAACTCTCACAGTATAAAAGACAACTCAGTACCTTCAGTTTTTTCTTGAGGTGTTAATCACTGTTAAGAACTACTCCTGGATTTTGTATCGACAATAAATCTTGACTTCTCGG
This sequence comes from Acanthochromis polyacanthus, assembly GCF_021347895.1. Classification (NCBI taxonomy): domain Eukaryota; kingdom Metazoa; phylum Chordata; class Actinopteri; family Pomacentridae; genus Acanthochromis; species Acanthochromis polyacanthus. The sequence continues at coordinate 15,056,863 of NC_067131.1, read as the reverse complement.
TGATTTTTTTTGAAGACCCTTAATGTTAGAACATGGTCAAGTCTTAGACTCTGGCCCTTGATTTGGGATTTCATGAATACATAAAGCTACTAAGGAATTTGGGATTACTGCAGCATAACTGCACAACTACTTGGCTGACAGAGTGCAAGGTAGAGAACAAGAAGCAGATGTTTAGTTACTTGGAGTCAACAAAGGGCATGTTTAAGCGGTTTAAACACAGCAGGAGTGAGTATCTGTGCTCACACTTACCTGTTCAGGGAACTCCTCACCAACCAGAGACATGATGAGCGATGTCTTCCCCACCTTGGCTGTTGGAGAAGAGTATATAAAGACCAGAGACAGGGACTTAAATTTCCAATCGGGCTAACAGCACCTGTAAAAGCAGCTACATATTTTATCAAGTTTGCAAATGTTCTGATATAGACTGAGGTACTCTTTGTTTATATGAAAATAAGCCAACACTGTTCTATTCCAATTGCACAGTATGCAGCATGTGCATTTAGTCGGACGCAAATTGTTTCACTCTAAAGTCAATGCAGTCACATGAAAGTTAATTCTAACACATAGTTTTTAGCATCTGAACGGTTTTGATGCTAATAAGCTAATGAGGCAACTGCAAGAATGCAGGTAATTCCGGGCAAGCTAACATGCCGATGCCTTGCAACTTAGGGATACATGTAGAACAACAAACGGCAGCCTAAATACATCTGTGTATTCTATACTGTGAATTTCTGAGGGTAATTGGTTAGTTAGTCGAATATAACTAAAAGTACTACCGTTATAGCAGCAATCCAACGGAAGTTAACAACTAGCATAATTAACCGTTACAACTTTACAGTAAAAACACTGTGAGCCAACATGGCGGAATTTGACATTTGGAAAGTTGCCACTTCACATGAAACACGTCGCTTCATTTCATGGGGCAAAACTACTCCAGAGACTTTAATTTCCACTTTTAAGCGGGTGTCGCCACCAAGAGTAACCGAAGTAATTTCAGCTCCAAGTTAGTTAGCTGCTGCTGCTAATGTTTGCTAGCTGTTTAGCATGTGGCCAGCTGTCAGTTTTAAAGACTTACGTTCCCCCAATAAAAGTATCCTGACGTCTTGTTTCATGTCTCCTCTTTCTTCGAACAACAGCTGGACGAGCCGCGGTACTACAGCGACATTTATCTTTCATTTGAATGTCAAATTTCTAGCTAAAACCAAACGTGTGCCTCCTCACAGCAGTATGCACCCAAGGTGAAACCATACCGTTCCGGTTCACACGGAGGCGCTGTATAAACACGCCCCCTGCTGGAGCAGCTCAGTTTACAGCTGCTGCTCTGAATTTCACCTACAGCAGAATGCCAGTATACATCAGAAGAAAACATAAATACAATTTACGTAAATTTTCTTTTCTGCTTTCTACCTCTGCATAAAATTATAATAACCCCCCCCTTTTAAACTATTATTTTTAATATAACCAAAGCAAATTAGAGACATTATTTTATTCCCAGTAGTTAAATTGGTTATGTAAAAATATATTATTATTTAGTAGCTGATATGCATAGAAAAATGAAATAGATACATTTTGTTTTCAGTAATGTTAAAAATATTTTTAAATATAGCAATGAACGACATCCTAGTTATTTTTTTTACAGACTCTCAGAAAGTACAAATACCACAATCAAAACACTCGGTTAAAAGTTTTTACTATAGTAAAATTAAAATGTTAAATCAAAATGTCATTAACTGTACAAGTAAGTGTGCATTTGAAGCACTTAGGATGTATGCACAATGGCTCATTTCTGAATAGTATAGCATTCTGTATATGGTATTAGCATTTAATTAATGTCTTAAGGTAATAATGTGTGGAGCTCAGTTTAAATACACTATATTGCCAAAAATATTCGCTCACCTGCCTTGACTCACATATGAATGTAAGTGACATCCCATTCCTAATCCATAGGGTTCAATATGACGTCAGTCCACCCTTTGCAGCTATAACAGCTTCAACTCTTCTGGGAAGGCTGTCCACAAGGTTTAAGAGTGTGTTTATGGGAATTTTTGACCATTCTTCCAGAAGCGCATTGGTGAGGTCACACACTGATGTTGGACCAGAAGGCCTGGCTCTCAGTCTCTGCTCTAATTCATCCCAAAGGTTTTCTAACAGGTTGAGGTCAGGACTCTGTGCAGGCTAGTCAAGTTCATCCACACAGTCATGTTGGAAAAGGAGGGGACCAGCTCCAAACTGTTCCCACAAAGTTGGAACTAAGGGGCCAAGCCCAACTCCTGAAAAACAAGCCCACACCATAGTCCCTCCTCCACCAAACTTTACACTTGGCATAACGCAGTCTGCCAAGTATCGTTCTCCTGGCAACCGCCAAACCCAGACTCATCCATCAGATTGCCAGATGGAGAAGTGCCATTCATCACTCCAGAGAAGGCATCTCCACTGCTCTAGAGTCCAGTGGTGGCGTGCTTTACACCACTGCATCCGACGCTTTGCATTGCACTTGGTCATGTCTGGCTTGAATGCAGCTGCTCGGCCATGGAAACCCATTCCATGAAACTCTTTGCTGAAGCACTGTTCTTGAGCTAATCTGAAGGCCACATGAAGTTTGAAGGTCTGTAGTGATTGACTCTGCAGAAAGTTGGTGACCTCTTGGCACTATGCGCCTCAGCATCCGCTGACCCCGCTACATCAGATTACATGGCCTACCACTTGGTGGCTGAGTTGCTGTCATTGCCAAACACTTCCACTTTCTTGTAATACAGCTGACAGTTGACTGTGGAATATTTAGGAGCGAGAAAATGTCAGGACTGGATTTGTTGCACAGGTGGCATCCTATCACAGTTCCACGCTGGAATTCACTGAGCTCCTGAGAGTGACCCATTCTTTGACAAATGTTTCCAAAAGCAGTTGGCATGCCTGAGTGCCTGATTTGATACACCTGTGGCCATGGAAGTGATTGGAACACCTGATTCGGAAAATCTGGATGGGTGAGCTAATACTTTTGGCAATATAGTGTACTTCAGATACTGAGAAGCCATTTAATTGAAAGATTTATATTTTTAAGCAAATCACAGGCTGAATAAAGTCAACCTTGAAAGCAACGTCAGGGTCATGATAATCCTAAGTGCTTCAGTATAAGACAACTGGATTTCTCTCTCTTTTTATGTTATTTTTTGGCCTTTTTCTCTGCTTTATTTAGATAGGCGAAGTGAAAGGCAGACAAGAAATGGGGGAGAAGAGTGGGGGGCAGACATGTAGCAAAGGGCTGCAAGTCATCGGCATTTCTTGTCACCATCAAATTATGAGGTTCAAAACTCATGAATGACCCGACAGTCACATGGGTACAAGTGTTAACTGTGGTGAAACTGCCTGACACAAGCAGCTGATAAGTGGTGTCATCGACCTTCTCTCCTGTTTAGAGTTTAGCATAAAAGTCTTCCTTCTCTCAAACCATCTGTCTTCTCTTTCCAGAACATGAACACTGGTGTACTCAAAGAAGTGTCCCTTATTTTTAGATGTAGACTGCTGAGCTGGGTTTCCTGTGTTGCAGAGCAGCTGTTTAGTCTCCCCTATGTATAGGTCTGTGCACTTCTTGCTGTATTGGACTGCACATACAACCTTACTCTGCTTGTATTGGGGCGTTTTCTGCCCAGGGTGAACCACTTCTCATCCAGGAGTGTTGGTGAATCTGAAATGCATGGGGACAAGGCGTTTCTCAGACAGAGACATTGTAAAAAGTACAATATTTTTGATACAAAATGATGAATGAAGCAGCAAAAATGCAAATACAGAAAGTACAAGGACCTCAGAATTGCATTGAAGTACAATGCTTGAATAAATATATTTACTCTCCCACTACTGATGGCAATAAAACTCTCCCAACTTGAACACTAAGCCATTCAATCATCAAAATTATACACCTCTACCATCTTTCCCATGTACAGCAGTTCTACAAGAGCAAGTGAACATATAAAGGTAGAATTGACAATACTTGTGATATTTTTAGCCTAAGAAAACTCCAGTAACTGATACGAATTTGAATGCTGATGGTCATATATGATCTGGGTTATTTCTGGAAATCTATCCTTTCTGGATTTCCTGCATTCTGCTCCTCTAAGAAAAGTCAGAATTAGGTTTTTGTTGTTTGCTCCATTACACAGTGAGATCTCAAGTTCTCCCAACTAGACAGAAAATAGAAAGGATAATTTGCACTCTCAGCGGTGTGGTTTCACATCAGCTGGTGTTTATGACAGTCTTGGTGCCTGTTAACTGGCTTTGCTGATCTGTATTTGAAGTAGTTGACCTTTTTTTTTTTTTTTACTCAGCCAGTGCTATTAGTGCGTGCATTTTGATCCTTGAATCACATTGTGTACTGTTTTAAACAGAAGTTTTACATTTGTAAAGTTTCAAGAAGAGTTATTCTTTTTCTTTTTTTTGCAAGGGCAGGTGAGGTGGTGGTTTCTACAGAGAACATGCATCATTTCTGAATACTCAACTGGTGAAATGCCCTGACAGAAGTATGACACTCTACCAGTAATTAGAGAAGCTGTCGTTCAATTTGACAAGCCATAATTTAAGTCAAGACAGGATATTATGGGGCTTTTTTCTAAAATTTCTTTTTATAGAAAAAGAATCGGAGGAACATCCAGTACAGTTTTCTGAGCAGTGCACCCATCCACTGGCATTTTGGGCAAAACACTGAATAAAAATACAGATGTCTTTGCCTGCACTATGTGGTGGATCATTCGAGCAGCCCACAAACAATTCCATCCACCACTGAAAAGAGCAAACACGAAATCATCTTTAATCAGCATCCATGTACATTCTGATTCACATTAAGAAAACCTCAAATAAATAATCAAACGTTAGAACAGACAAGAGATGCAAGAGAATATCTCTAATGTGACGAACCTTACAAAAGGTTTTCCTAAAAATATTGAACCGATTAAAAAAAAACTCTATGAAACATTGCAATTGCATGAAGTAACAATAAAATCCAGGCACACGTGAAAGAAGATAAATCTGCAGTGTTGGAGGTTCAAACAACAACAGAGCAGAGGCCTTCAGAGGCCCTTCACCTCCCACAGCAGGATCTCATTATAAGCCACAGAGAAGAGAAGCGTCCCAGAGGGGGAGAAGTGACAGGTCTGCAGTGAGTCGCTGTGCTGCAAGAAGTCCTGAAACCTGCCGTTGGTTGACTGGAGCAGCTTCAGCACGCGCTCTGAAAGGGGATTAGACACATAGTGGCAATTTTATTTCACACATGCTACAAATCTGCTGCAGACGTTTCTTTACTGGCGTCATATGGTGACAAAAAATGAAAATCTGAGTTTACCGTTTGATCCCACAGCTACCAGTTGACTCTTAGAAGAGAGGCTGATGCATGTGGCCCAGTGTGGAAGGGCAATCTTTTTTATTATCTGCAGAAAAACAAAATATACTGTAGGAGATTCCACACACATTTGGGAGCATTCTGCCGGCCACATCTGCCCCATACAGACAGGAAAATCCACAACGCAGTGGTGGAGCAGTTAAGCAGAGGGACACCAAGCTGATACCTGTTTTTTAGTCAGGCTGTAAAAAGACAGCTCTTTCTCCACCCCGTAGCCAGTGTAGACCACCAGGCTACAGTCTGCTGGACAGAAGGCTGCCAAGCTGGGCGGCAGGCTGTCACCCTGCAACACGGAGAGTTTACAGGAATATTACAGCCGCAGTCCTCAAAAATAGACACACTCTCATTTTATGCAGAGATTTCTGAAACAGGCTACAAGTTCACATCTGTTTCCTTCCAGTATTTACACAGCAACAGAAGTGGAAAAACCAGACTGAAAAATGAGTGTAGGCTGCCTCCTTCAAAATTAAAGATGAAAAACAAAGGCTTTTTAAATTTATGCTGTGTATTTTTGAGGTCTAACAGGCATAGTAAATACATTTACCTTCACTAAACTCCGCATTGTTAGCTTTTGCGTCCATATTTAAGACTGTGTTTGTGTGGATTCTCAGTTATCCAGGTCATAGTAGTCTACTTATAATGTTCCCTCTTAGTTCTGGAACTAAAATAATGTTTTGATGCTCCCAAAAAATACATTAAGATAATTAAATTAGTGTGAAAAATCAGTGATGGCAAGTCAAGTAATGGCTTTAAATAACAATTGTTTGTTGTATAGGAAAATATTGCTCTACTAATACTCCATACCAGTGGGAGAGTAATGCAGTGAAGCTGGACACATTAAAAAGTTAGAGGGTAAGTTTCAGCTTTATAGTCCATCCATCAGCTGTTTGTGACTTTATCCTGAAGAGAATTGCAGGGGTCTTTGTTGCCATATTCATAGCTAAAAGTTGAACTTTGATAAAGTATGTCAATGTGTTTTAACAAAAGGGATGCGTGAATTTTAAAAACAGAGAGAGATGGCAGAACTTCGGAGTGACATTTCAAGTCATTCTCACGTATGATCATTTAAAACATAGATGGTACCGCAAAATAGGCTGGAGCAGGAAATGTCAGCCAGTCGAGCAGGTCGCATTTGTCCTTCAGCCAATCGGAAGCCCACACACTGACTCGTCTGTCCGCACTGGCAGCCAACCACATTTCGTTTCCTTCCAGTCCAAACTTCTCACACTGGGGATTAGAAGATAAAACATCCTCAGAACTGATAAAAAAAATATAAAATGTCACAGGAACCAAAGAAAAATTCAATTCATTTTACTTTAAAACAGCATCACATAGAATCTATTGCTTTGTACGCTGTAGTTGCAGAGGTAATAAAAGGAAATGTCAATAAATTCTTGTTTGACAGACACAAAATCCTGAAAGTGTGTTTGAAAAGCTTACTATTTTTCTGTCCAATAAGTGTAAGTTATCAGTTAATACTTGACAGACGGCTGAAGGCTGCTTCTGAATGGACTGAGGTCACTTGGAGAGAATGAGCCACGATGTTTTTATGCAAATAAATGTCAGAATTGCTAATTCTATGACTATATTGTTTATACAGAATATAACCAGTTCACTAAACAGTTTACATTTGTACTAATAGGGTAAGTCTATTGGCAAACAAAGTTGATATGCTTTTCAGCTGCATGAGTAAAAACATCAGTTTAAAGCACATTTCCAAGCAAGGGTGTTTTTGGAGCCAAAATTTTGCACTTTTTTAAAATTTCCAATAGCCAAAGAGTTAAAAAAATTGGCTACTGATCGGGCCATTTGATCATTTGGATCAGTTGTGAACAATTTTGTCTGTGGGAGTAACTACTGAACTCTTAAAATTTCCTCCGAGGCCGGATGTTTTGATGGTGAAAACACAAGAATTCCTAAGTGTAAAAATATGAAATTCTCAAAATTCAGACACTACATTTTACACAACTTTGGGTCCTAAATAGCAAGAGAACTCTGAGCAAAATCTAAGCTGATGGAGCAACAGCTGCTTTCTCACCTTACATAACCTGACCCTGCTGTGCTGCCATGTTCAGCTCTGAGAACGCTTCTGTTCTTGGTGCGATTTCGGCGAACTCACCTGTTCATGCACACACTGAATTGTGGTAATCGTCGCTCCTTTGTGGTCCCTGATTACACGGATAGTTCCTCCATCTACTGGGCTGCTGACAGCTACCAAACCATTCTTCCCCGCTGAAAGGATTACGCGAGCTGTGGGAATCAAAAATCAGTTCAATCGTCAGCTGGATGAAATAGAGCAGATTTATTAGAACATTAAACTTGGCTACACCGGGATCTGATTAAGGACCTTGAATTCAAAGTCTTTGTCATTTATACATAGTTCTATCAGTGTTTAATCACTACAGTAGCAACCTATTAGGACAAGTTTATGGCTTGTATGAAACAATCATAGAAATGTAGGTGTTAACAAGTAAGGTGGCCCAAAAATCTAATTTTATTTAATCACAAGCTAACCTCTGCAAAGCTGTAGTACAATTACTGTACATAAATACAGGAGATGCACATATGTGGCACTGCAGTTCTCTCTCACCGTTAGCAGAGTACTGGACGGCAGTGACAGCCACCTGATGGGGATGAAGCTTCAGCTCCATCTCTGTCGAGGCGAGCCGGAAGATCCTCAGGGTTCCATCACTGTATCCTGCAGCCACACATGTGCTGTCTTTACTAGAGGAAGGGCTCCAGCACACACAGCCGCAGGCCTGACCAAGAGATAAGTACAAAAGAGGCTTTGAAGTGCACTCAGATCTGCTGTCATGTTAAAGATTTAAAAAAAAATGTGTACAGTCTGTTATGTTTATGGCATTTTGTGTCAATATCTTCTGTGTGTTCATTAGAGTTGGTGCCTGAAAAATAAATCCGTGTAAAACCCAACACCCATTTCAATTCCCAACATTTTCTTGTGCGTACTTCCTCACCTGGTTGAGAACCTGGAACTGCACCACCAGTTCGTAGCTCGAGGTTGACCACACTCTCACACTGCCGTCCTCGCTGCAGGTGGCAAAATGGCTCTCATCAAAGCTAAAAACTACATCGTTCACCTGGAGAACAGACAGGAGAACGCAGAGAATCAAGCCTCCTACACGAGCAATTTCTTTGACTGAAGACATACACAACAACCTGCACTGCACTGGCCCCAATCTAAACTACATGAATCTCTGCATGCACATCAGTCACACCACACCTGTCATGTTGGTACATTTTTAACGTGTGGAAAACACTGAGATACGTTAAAAGAGGCAACATTAGGCAAGGCATTTATTGCAAGAGTGCAGCCAAAAAAAAAAGCACAATGTCTCCAAGAAACTCATCCCTTGCACTGACAGCTGACAGAGTAGAGCCACTACTCAGTTGCAGATCCCAGCAGGTAGCAGTCAGGAATGTTAATAAATAAATGTAGACATTTAACAATGCTTATAATAAAACCAAAGAGCTACCTTTTACTAACTTTAAGTCCCAGATCATACTTATAAAATAACAAATACAATCTACATGATCACTCATCAGCACCTTTATTCTTGTTTCTAATCATTTTATATTAAGAAATTCCCAACATGTGTGGGAACTGACAAGAAAGCTACTGAAAACCACATTATTAACTGCAGCTTTCTCTTAGATGCTCAATCCATTTTCCTGACTTTTAATGCACTTTTATGAATTCACATGGAGCCCTGCCTTTACTTCTTTTTGTAAATCATTGTTATGTTTTGTCCCGTTCAACAATCAGTGCATTTAAAATGGCAGTGAATGCCGAATAAAACAAAAGAAACCAAAACTGTTTAATGTCTCTCTGTAATCAGCACTTCTTCAAGCACCCTGGATCACTTTCAACTAAAAATTGCCACACAGTAAATATCTATATTAAAACCTATTAGCAACCAGACTTAACAAAACAATTCGGGCTGCAAGTCATCGGCATAGGTAATAAATAAAAAATAGTTTGATAGGGTTCCAGCGTCTATAAGCCCTAAAGACAAAAACTTTTCTTCTGAGTCAGCCTTTGAATTTAATAAACAAGGCAATTATGGGATTAATGATATTTTTTCACATTAAAACATGCATGTAATCAAAGTTAGTTTTATCTTCCTGTCTTAGAACTATCAGAAACTCAGAATCTCGAAATTATTAACACATATTTGTAAATTGCGTTGCCATCTGCTCATTGAAATTTCATCAAAAAGTTTTAATTGCTTCCCTGCTGTTTCTTCCCTTTTTAGATTTATTCCTGGTTCAAACATTCTGTCCTGAGCACCTGCTTCTTCTCTGATATTCCACTTTGACAGTGCAGACCTTCGGATTTTAATATTGGCAGGAAAAGCAGACATTAAAGGTAGAATTTTCATTTAAGGCAGTCAGTGACCAGGCTGTTAAGCTCCAGCAGGGATTTCTGTCGTGCATTAGAGAAAGCAGACTGACTCACTTGTAATTACAACCACCACCTTTAAAGCCTCAGGAAATGATCACCTTTCAATATATAAAGTGTCACTGTCAACTGTCTTTTGAGGAAACAGTTGGAAACAGTTGTACTTCATGTAGAGTACTGTGCAAAAGTTTTGAGCACTTGAGATGTTTAGATTCTTGTCTATAAAGGAATAAAATCAGAGAGGTATACAGTCAAGCTGGCTGGATATATAATCCTGAAAATATAAAGCAATACTTTAAAAATGAGGAAATAAAATAAATGTTGTTTACTTTCGAGCTCGACCGGTTTTGGCAAACAAGACAATGAACAAATATCTCTTTTATGTATCTAGTAGTGCTCAGCCACAGATGAGTTTTTCCAAACAAACCGATCTGGTAGCAGATCGATGTTGCACTTTATTTGCTAAAAACACACATTTTACTCGTGTAGCTACAGCTTCTAGGAGACACATTACGATGTATAACAAGTGTCATCACATTGGGACTTTGCGAACATATAAGGATCTGTTTCATCAAAAATAAATCATGAGCATGAGGTTATCTTTCTCCCATTGGTACCTTGGTCTTGTGCCCGCTGACCAGTCGGATGTTGCTGCTGTCTGCCCAGTTGATGTACCAGAGGGTTCCAGCTGTGGTGCCAACGATGCCCATGTCCGCTGTGTTATCAAACGCTGCACTGACTATCGTCCCGTCCAGCATTACCTCTTGTTCCAGCACCACGGTTTTCCCACTGAAAGACAGGCAGAGGTCACCTAAAACAGTGGTCCTGCTATTAAACAGAAAAACTGGACGTTTCAGAAGACACCACATTTTCTTTCTTAATGTAGTTTAAACATTTTCACTGATTTCTTACACTTTGTGTGGCTTTTCCCTCCCTTTATTTACACATGACACAGAGAACTGTAGGGGGACAACCACCATGAACGCTGCATTCATCCATAATTAACACACCTTGTAATTAGGAGAGCCAGGGAGAGCCCCTATTATTAAGAATACTAAGGTATTTTAATGTAACTGCCACACAGCTGTATGATGTAGGTCAACACACCTTTTATTTACTGAACATAAACAAAGAAATTTACAGAAGTCGTGGCTGATGCAAAGGCAAGCTAGATGGCTTGATTTACACATTTTCACCCACTCGTTCTTGCAAATCACTTCAACTTGTGAGATATGTTTGCACAGATGGCATATTTTCCTTTTACCCACAATAATAGCCATTCTAAAAATGACAGTTTGTGTACTGAAGTATTTTGTCATACAACCACAAAGCAGAACATTTCCACCCCCGTGTTTAACAGTAGGGGAAGAGTTCTTTTCATTTATTTGGTGATTGTGGCCAGATGGAAGAATTTCAGCCTCATTTGTCTACAGCATGTTCTCAAAATGACTGATTTGTCTGGATTTAGCTTTGCACCATTCTGACACTGACTTCATCATAAATTCACATCATCGGTTTCTTTCTGATGATGCATGCAGACCTTGCACATCTTCATGACATTTCACAAATTATATTTTTCTACCTTTTAAACACATTTTCCTTTTCTGTAGGCATCAGTTAGCTTTAGAAAATCAAGCTGTAGAATTTTCATCAGTTGACAGATCCTTACAAGTCCTAATGTGTGAATTAGGACCTAAACAGCGAATGAAGTTTTGAGAATTGAAGTAGAAGTACGCCAAAACCTTTAAAAATTGTGCGAAAACATTATGCTTAACATAATGCTGCAGCAGCATTTTGCTTTTTTTTTTAAACTTCAAAATTCAACTTAAGACACCACCTTTAAGGGAGCTCAACGAGAAAAAGGGTACCATCAAAGTAAAAGGTGGGTACTCATGGTTTAGAAGTGTTCAGTGTTCAACATTGTATAAAATATGGAAAATAAGAATAGGTACTTTTACCCGGTGGGGTCTGCCCAACACTTTGGCAAATCAAGTCATGAGACAGCTGAAGTCAAAAACGTCAGATTGATTAGCATTATTGACAGAAGGAAAACTCATTTAAAATATATACAGAAATGAGCATTTTGCTACAAATCAGATAAATGTAACTTCTTGAAAAGTACAGTAAAGGACTGACTAATATGATATCCAATCTAAATTTTTTGAATCCTATTGTGCGTCTTACTACTGCATCATCACAGAGCAAAAACGAATGCATGGTGGTACAGGGTGGGGAAGTAAAAATGTCCCATCAGGTAAAAACAACTATAAATGGGTATAACTTCTTTATTCTTTGGAATTTTGAACTAATTTCATGAAGAACTCAAATTGAAAGCTTTCAGAACATGTTTATTCAATATGTCCTCCATCAGCCATGATGAAGGCCTCGATACAGCCTCTGAAAGAGGCACAGGCCCTCCTGATATCCTCCTGGGGTAGGCCTCCCATTCCCTAGAGAATGCAGCCTTAAGTAAATCCATATTGGCATGAGGGGTAGCATTAGTCCGCAACTCAATGGCACCCCATCAGAAAAAAATCCAGGGGGTTTAGATCAGGTGAGATCAGGGGCCAAATGCCTTTGGGCCAGAAGTTCACCATATTCTACTCACAGAACTTTTGGACCTTGATTGATGTGTGAGCAGGAGCCCCATCTTGCTGCCACACAGTTGTTGTCAGGGTAGATGGCCTTCAGCCAGGGCAAAACGGTGTACCTCAGAACTTTGTAGTACACATCAGCCCCAATTTTCTGATCTGGCTTGAAGAAGTAGGGGGGCATCTTATTGCCATCTGAGCCCAAGACTCCCAGGACCATCTGGAGATCTCTTGGTGCCCAAACTGGATTGTCTGGCATGCTGGATGCGGCGAATGGTCCTCTCACTGATGCCAACAATCCTGGCAATGTCCTTCTGAGGGATTTGGGCATCCAGGAGATCACAAACCCTATTGCGTTTTGCTTGTTTCTTGCTCACTTCAAAGTGTACCAAGGTCTGACAAATACTAAAAAGATTGGTTAAAGGTAAGGAACTTTGATTTTAATTACTGTTTTGATTACCCTCACCATTTGGGCAGGACATTCAAATTTGTCAATAGGACATTTTTGCTTCCCCACCCTGTAATTCAATAACATAACGATGTAGAATGACCTGTGAATAATATGACATGAAAACACAAGTGATTCTACAATTTGCAATATGTTCATGAGAAGAAATTTTGAAAAGAAATCTAACTTTTGCTAGTCTGTTCTCTGTGTCAACTAAATTCAGACTCAGGATGGCATGTATGTGTACATCACAAATAAGAGAGGACACTACCCCCCAAAAAAAAAAAAAAAAAAACGCAGGAAAGGTGATTAGAAAATGAGCTACAGACCTGTCTTCTACACTGGAAACCTTTTCCTGAGGCTTCATGTCCTGCACAGCTTCTACCTCCCACTGCCTCAACCAGCGGGTGTTGCTGCCTGTCAACAGACGGTTCCCTCGACACAACAAGACTCCTACACAGAAAAACCAGTTACCATCTATACAGGCTGTGGACTAAAACACACGTAAGACATATGACTAAACAAATAATGTTCTGTGCAGTTTTTGCATGTGGACCCACTTTATAGTATGTAACTAAAATTATTGCCAAGCACATGGTCAAAATATATAGAGTGTGAGTTTGTACCGATCTCTCCCTCATCGGCTTCCCAGGTCATGAAGCATCGCTGCATATCGACGTCCCAGACGCAAACATGTCCTCGATTTGTGCCAGTGAACAATAAGGACTCCCTATGGTAGCAAAGAGCAGTCAGCTCCACATCACCCACCTCCACAGGTGCTTTCACCCTCTGGACCTAAAAAAGGGGAGAGAATTGTGAATCCTAATGTACCAAAGCAAACACAAGCACAAACCCTACTTCTTTTATAGCTAGATGTGTGTTTTTCACAGTCGAAATATATGCATAACACATTTCAAGGCAATACAAATTACAAGTTCAAGAAGTCACAGACAGTCTACTGGTAAATGACAAACAAGAAAAGCACTCAGAGAACACAGTACTCCACCAAGGCTGCTCAGTAATTGTATCATTTCCAGCGGCTGAAATCTTGAAAAAAATTGTGGCAGAATGTGGCCATTTAATAAAGATGCATCCACAAACAAAACGACCTTACGCTGAGCACAGATGTGTGTTAAGGATGTTTACGTTATGTACGGATACCAAATTGCGTGACCAAAACATATAGCGGACGGCAGGAATTGATGGAACTCGGAAACACCCCCAAATTTAATCAACTGTTCCTTGCATCATTTTCCTACGGATAAGTCAAGATAAGTCAGCAGCGGTCAATTTGTAGAAGGATCGCAATCATGTGATCGTAAGCAGGTAGCTGACGTAGCGTTCACTTGTAGTCATAGTTACAGTGACACCGTGTTGCCATCTCGCAATGATCCAGAACTCTTTAACAAATCCGTGGATCCAGACTATAAGCTGCATCACTGCCAAAATCTAATTAGCTTGTCCTTGCGTCATTTCTGACCTTCTCTGGAAATTACAGCCAAATTCGTTATTCTGTTTTTGAGTAATGTTGCGAACAGACAGACAGACAGACAAACCAACGCTGATCGTCACATAACTCAGTCGCGTTCCTCTGCAAAGTAATGAACAACATTTGCTACTGAAAACTGAGGTACATGGTGAAAAGCTCCAGAGCGAGCAAGTAAATCTTGAGTTGTGATAATATGTGTCGTCATCGATCATCATTTACCTTGAGCTCTACATCCAGGCCCTGTGAGTGGATGAGGCAGAAGTAAGCACCTTGACTTCCCACACAGGCCATTTGGCTGTGAGTTGAAGGGCTGAAGGCGGCATCATGGATTGGACCTGACACATTTACGCTAGACAACAGCTTAAAGTTCTTTGTGCTCCACAGAGCCACCTCTGGGTCAGAGAAGTCTCCTACAAGGTGTTGTGAACAAACAGTTGAGTCATTTCTTCTTGTATCAACGGGCAATTTTCTATGTATTAATCATCGCTAAGTATCAATTCTAAAATTGCATAAAACTCTTGTCACTGAGTGATGCAGTTTACTGACCAACAGAAAGTAAAAAACGGTCATCCCTGGAAAAAGCAAGACACTGGACAGCCCCCCTGTGGTAGGAGATGGTGCTACGACAGATTCCTTTCCGTATGTCCCAAATGCAGATGAGGCTCTTGTTGCCGTTACTGCCGCCAGCTGCCGATGCCACCGTCTGTCCAGGAGAAAATCAGACACAAAACACCACTGACTCCAAAAGATGAAAACTTTTAGGAAAAACAAATCCCTTGATGATGCTGATGGAACCAGTTGATATAATACTTAGATGGAAGACAACTGTCAATTTGTTTTTCCCACTGATAATTAATTTTGTTTATTTTTTAGAACTTTTGGCACATTCAAAGTGTTTTCAAAGTTATTTGTGTTGTTTTAAGAGAAAACCGACTATGGACGACCACCTGTGCTCAACACAAACACAGCACTGACCACCCAAGCAGCTAAGTCAAGCGGGAAATCCCTGATCATACATGTCCCGCTTTTAAAATCCCGCTAAAAGACAGCTAGTTTTTTTTTGCATCTCTTAGTTGGCCAAATATTTTCCTTCTGAGGTAGAAAGTTAAGCTACAGCAAAACTCTGTATCTTACATAAGCTATGATGAAACACAACTGTGGTTCTATGTAAGCACATTCATTTTGTGCTAGCATTATATTTTGTCCAGATAACATGATTATCTCTCACTCTCTTGCTCATCCACTAGTGGTCACATTCCCTCTCTTCTCTCTCTGCTTTTGTCAGAGCAGTTACTTGGTACATAAATGTGAAAGAATGCCAGAAACACTTAAAACTCTGCTGACTAACTGGGAAGTTTTGGGCTAAGCATAACACTTGTGCTTTTACAATAATACGGAACTAACACTAATTAGCTGTAGCCGATAACATCCGATGGTGCAAGCTCTACTTTCACGTGATGAAATCAACTGTCATCACCTAAAAATGAGATGTTTTCATTCATAAGAAGCTTATTATTATATGTACAGTAAAAATCTAAATACACTATAATAATACAATAGAGTTTTATCTTTTAATTTTCTATGGATTGGCCAATTGGTCACTTATGAAAGTCTCAGCATGGTGAATTTGTACAGACTGAGAGCACACAATGAAACTGAACAGTTTAATATTTCATGTTACCTGCAGCAACATCACCAGCTGCACCCCACACTGTATAAAAAAAAGACACCTATGAAGCCATGTTAGGAAGACCTGACAGACCTGAATGGATAGCAATGCCAGCTCTTTGTTATTACTTTGTTATTACTACACACATCACTGTCCCACATGCAGTGTTTTAAACAGTATAGAAGTATAGAACTGAAAAATGTACCTGCGCATCATTTGTGACTGCCAGACAAGAGATCTCCTCGCTGTGGCCCTGAAAGTGTCTCTGGCGCCCTGTATCGAGGTACTCCACCACCACCACACAGCCGCAAGAGTATGCAAATAAACCTGCAACGGAAATTAATACATTACTAATCACATGAATGAAGGTTCTGTTTTATTTAGTCTTTATTAATGCCAGTAGTGGAACAGATGTTTAGCTGCGATTTTGTGTCAAAATGGCAGTTTTGAAAAAGGTCTAATACTGGACACAACACTCAACCCAACACCCTGTATTCAAAGCTGGCATAAAAGACAAAGCGTATTGTGTATTTCATTTAAATTGCATTAAGGTTTAAATTAAAGGTGAAGTTAAAGGTTTACATTTCTAGCTTTCGTCAGTATTTGGTGTATAATGGATTAAGTTTACTTGTTCAATGTTAGCTCAAAACCTTAATTAGAATTACTGTAAAGCTAAAAATCATGGCCTCATGTGTAATTTGCCGCAATAACTAAGAACTTGCATTTGATAGTTTGTACATAGAGTGTTCTCACATGATATTTCCAAACATTTTTTGTTATTGTTGTTTTCAGGCTAACCTTGATCAGGGCTCCACACCATGTTGCCACGTCCGTTGCCATTGTAGCCAATAACTGCTTTCAGTTTTATGCCCTCTTCTTGTGGTTGTGGAGCTACAACAGCCTAAGTCAGAAAAAAAATCTGTAATCTAAAACACCAAATACAAATACACTCAGTGACTGTAGTCTATCATTAAACAACATGCTCATTACCTGATCAAGAGAGGAGGTCTTGAAACGTGGGATGAAGTGCCTGTAACAATCTGGACGTACAGGCTTCTTCTGTTTCAACTTAACTAAATGACAAAATAGCACATATTAAATAAAAACAGAAAAAAAACAACAAGCAGTCAGGTGAGTGGTAATGCCATTAGAAGCAAGAGGGTACACACCAGCGTCCATATCATTGGTGTTCAGGGGAGACGTGTGGAGGAGGTCTGTGACTTTGAGGAAGGAGGTGGCAGGACCAGAGGAAGAACCTGGACCAGATTCCTCAGCTGGGATGGCTGGGATTACTGGAGTGTCATCACAAAAAGACAAGGACCCCAAAGCTGAGTGATACAGGAGAGGAAATATTGGTAAGAACTGGGGCTATTTTAAAGGCACAGTTTACTTCATATGACATTAACTGATCAATACTCAGGAAGTATTTTTGAAACGATCTTTGCTTTGGTAACAAAACAAACCACAGCTTCAGGGCTATTCTTTGTATATGCAAATGTATTTAAAAGAATGTGTAAAAGAATTCTGAGGTAAATACTTAACAGTGTACGTAAATACTTACAAGAGACAGAGCATCTTAAGGGTATGTGTATTTCCAGCAGAGCTTTGCTTATATTTTTTGTATACTGGGAGTGCATGAACGCAAATTCAATTTAACTTATCTTTCTTTCTGTCAAGTCAGCACCAGTGCCTAATAACTCATTGAAAGACTTTTCAGGCTCCATATTGCAGCACATTCATTCATTCAGATGTTGCCCTTTCTTTCATAGTGGACAAAGTTCAGTGGTTCAAAAATAATTGAACAGCTGCACATGAAGTCATATAAAACAATCATATTCAACATTTAGTATTTCACATTTCCAAAATCCTTTTGCAGTTGATGACTGCCTGAAGTGTTAAACCCACAGACAGCAGCAGATGCTTTGCATCTTTCCCAGCGATGCTCAGACCTCACTGCAGTGAACTTGGGCAGGGAAGGAGACGATAAAATGTTACCATCATGTAAACTTTAGCTTTATTTGGGTGAGTTACTGTCTTCCTCATGTGCATGGCCACCTTTCTTTACTCCTCATATTGGCAGACAGCTCCAAGACAACACTCATTTAACTCTGAGCCATAGGTGAGCTCTCTTGTGCAAAAATTAATGCCAAAATATGACATATATGCCTAAGAAAACATTTAGTGGGTGGAATTGCTTTTGAGCCACTGCAATTTAGCCACCAGTGTTCAAATGGGCAGCATCTCTCACACACTTCTTTGAATACAAATGTGAACCTAAAAACCACAAAAGCTAAGATTTTCATGGAGTATCCTGTATTTCCAGATTGAATGTGATAAAGGACAGAGCCTGAGGAACATAGAATTTGTAAAGACACTTGTCAGTTGCTACACAGGATGAAACTGAAGACAAGAGAACACATACAAAGCTTTTGATGATGTTTTGAGGGAATGTCATCAACAGTTAGTGACACTTAACTAAATGCAATTCACAGATTTTAAGTTTGCTACTGTATAGGAGCAAATCAGGTGTTTTTAGCTGTTTTTTAAGCCACCGAAAACATATGAATCATGCTATTGGTAAGTCATAAACAGGCAGAGTTGTGTGTATCTTATATTTCACATTAAATTTAAAATTTGTCTATCACAAATGTGTGCACATACGGGTTTTTTTTTTTCAGATTTTCATTTTGTCAACTACAGGTGGGTAAATAAAAATTGAAACCTTACGTTCTTGGTCGACTTGGTCAATGGTGCTGATGTAAAGTCGTGGTGGTGAGGAAGGCAGGGGCGCTGTCTGCCGAGGCATCCCATTGGACAGCTGGATTCCACTTGCATCAGTGTCTGGTGAATCACAGGACCATCTATTTCTTTACAACTGCAAAGAGTAACTGAATCATTTACATTTTATGCTCTTATAGTAAGACTATGAACTCTGAATAAAATACCTGTTTTACTAGTCGAGATGTAGCCGACTTTGAGAGGTGAACTGCAAGTGAAGACAGGGTGAATCAGACATTTACCAGTAAACTCACACATTAATGAGAAAAATGAAAGAGTGATTATTACCAGCTGTCAGTCAAAAAGTCTACTGGATTTGCCAGGAAGTCCCAAAGAAATATGGCGTCTCCGACCGAGACTACGCCCAGCTGATCAGGAGTGAAACTGACTTGGCGAATGGGCTGACTGTGACCGATGAACATCTGGTTCAGAAAAACGCATTTCAGCTACAAATACCACAATATTAACCACTAATACTCCTACAGCCAAACTATATAACGACATCATTTCTGTGATTATAACCAGTGAAATATTGCAGCACATACAGTAACTGGTCAGTCGTAACTACTCTCATGATCTCATTATTTGTACAGAAATTACAGTTAGACAGTTGTCTTAATAATTTGACTCATAATGGCATAATGTGTATCTTTTCGATGACACTAAATGTACAGTCCATGGTTAAATAACTTGTTTGCAGAGCAGAAACAACTACGTGATCAATTTGTTGCTTGACAAGAAAAGTTACATAATGCGAAATTGTAATCATTTTTAAGATTTTTAAAGCAAATATTTAAAGTTAAAATGTATTTCCACAACTCATTTGTTTTTTCAAGCTCTGTAAATCGTAAACTTTGACATAAATTGCATCTATCAGAGACAACTACGGGCTTATCTGACTCGTGTACAACAAATAAAGCAGCAGAATGAACTTTATTAAACATAAATCTGTAGGAAACTTGCAGTTTGTATCCCTGTCAGTAGTATTCATTGTAAAAGATCCAAATCATTTAACTGCTGACCACCTGTGAGTTTGCATCGTGCTGCATGTTGTAGTCCCACACTTTGACAGCGTTGTGTCCAGCTGTCAGCAGGAATCTACTGTCCTCACTGACAGCCAGAGACGAGCACTGGTGTTTGTGTACCTTGGAAACCTATCAGAAAAACAGAAATTCAGTCATACATCCAGTTGAAAAAATGATCAAAAGACTCTGTAGACACAAACTGTACAGTTCAGAACTTTCCATCTCACATTGCTGCTTCTATTTTCAGACGTTTTCAACATTTTCCTAAACCTGTCAGCCTCTTGTATAGTAGAGTCAAATTGCTTCTGATAGCAGGTCAACTGAAGAACTCTGCTGGTTCAGAATCAGACTGTTTGTTCTTACAAATGCTTTTAGATGTGCTCTCACTAATGTGCACACTATCTACATTCACAAATCAGACAGTTTGATCACTGCTACCAGGCAAACATTGTTATTCATTATTTTTTAAACAAGTACTGACAGAAATTAGATCCATCTGTTTTTCTTCCTTTCGAAGCCTCAAGTAAATGGCCAATCTTGGACCTTCTCAAGTCATTTGTGGATTTTAATAAGCTGATGTGCTAAAGCTCTGTATAGTTACCTCTCTTAGCAGACGGCCTGTCTTAGTGCTAACCCAGAGGATCTTGTTAGCAGATGTGGTAACTAACAAGTGTTCGGTAGAGGCCGGAGAGAAGCAGACCTTCAGTGCAGAATCCAGACGGGAGCTCTCAACGTCCAAAATACTCACATCTACATGTAGCAACTAGACAGAGAAGGTATGGGTCAGTGTGGACAGCCTTGACCACAATGTACAAAGCTAGGATGATGTGATGAACGTATTAATTAGTCAGAATGGGAAATATTACAAACATGCTGTAACATCTTCTATATGCTACAAAGTTCTTTTAAAACCTCCAGGAGCAAAATCACACATAACCTACAGCTGACGATCTACCATGTGTGACAAAGGTGCTTGTGCTGAAAATAAACAGCATGCAAAATACCTCATCGAGAGATCGTGCATCAGCGATGGTAACTATGTACTCCGAGGGACCAACAAAGGCCAGACAGCAGCTGTCACTGCTGACTGAGAGAGCGTCTGGAGCACGCTCAGTGCCACGGGCCACCACATTACCTAGCCAGTAAAGCACAGAGTGAATCACACAACAGTACTACTGTGTACAGCTTCATTCTGTGCAAATTTGTGGCTGTGATCTAAACCAGTCTGCTATTGAGTAAAAGACTACATCAAAGCAAATGTAAAGCAGTATTTGGATAAGACAATATTATTTTGGTTGGAGTTTCAGTTGAAATTCAGGTCTTTGCAAACAATCTTTAGCAGTATGTTTGGAGAAAAAAAGGAGGTACATCTGATGAAAAATATACCTTCCCAGGTGTAGAAATATTTTGTTTGGGGTTATGTGACAGCCAATATCAGGAAATATTTCACTGATGAAAGGAAGGCTGGATTCCACTAGTTACAAGCAAACTACTGTCTTGTACTGAGTACATAGAGTGAACAGGTGAACACTACAACAGGTTCACAATCCAAATGAAGCATCAAATTCCATGAATCACTTCAAAAAACACTAGATAAACCTTTTGAA
Organism: Acanthochromis polyacanthus; assembly: GCF_021347895.1. Taxonomy (NCBI): domain Eukaryota; kingdom Metazoa; phylum Chordata; class Actinopteri; family Pomacentridae; genus Acanthochromis; species Acanthochromis polyacanthus. Next base: position 15,035,450 of record NC_067131.1, on the reverse strand, counting down.
ATCTGGCCCACAGTATCCTGATTTGAAAATCATTAAATATCTGTGAATAGATCCTAAATGTGCAGCAACACAGCTTAAAAGTATCTGAGAACTGGAAGCAATCTGCACAAAAGTGGGCGAAATACAAATTTGCATTGAATTTCAAACTTCAGAGTCTAAAGGCTCTTAGCTGGCTACAAAATAGTGTTAACAAGTTAAAACTTTTCAAGATGTTGTAAAGAAATACACAATTTAGCCAGAGATTCCTAAACTTGTTTATTGCATTGCATATAAGTAAGTGGATGTTTTATAATAGGCTTAAAAATCATATAATTAACCACGCCTGACGTACACGTCAGCGGGGCTACTGCATTCGCTTCGGTATCTGGCTGGCTGGCTAAGTATGTATGTGTGTATGTCCGTTCAGATATCTGGGCGTGGTTCGGCCATCTACTGAGGGCTGGTCTAGTTTTATGTTTTATCATAGTTAATAAAAGTTGATAGTGTGCCATATAAGTGTTTTACTCTATGACTAATCTCATTTAGGTTCATATTCAAGATACAGAAGTAAAGCATTTGATGTACAGAAGTAATCTTTGTGCATTTGCATACATACACGCAACTTTGATCACATTGTGATCTTCCTCGGAGGAGTTATAAAGTGCCAGAGAACCCTGGGAGTCAGCACTGTACATGAACTCCCCATCCGGAGAGAAGGCAAGACCCACCACTTCACCTCTGTGCTGCCTATTTACATATGCATAAAAAGAAGCACATATTAATCTCTCTCTACATAGCAACTATGGTGTCATTTCATCATTAATTGAGCCCACGTTGCTTTTAATAACCAAAAAAAAAACAAGAAAAACCAAGAAAATGCTGCTGGAGGTGCTTTCAAGTTAGTTACAACATACTTATGTTCAGCCAGCAGCTTTGCACTGGAGATGTCAAAAACCCTGACGATGCCGGAGGTGAAGCCACAGCAGAAGATCTGCTCACTTGGATGGAAGGCCACAGAGCAGGGGCTGTCCTCGGACACAAAATCATACAACTAAGCACAGGAGAAAAGGCAGACTTGTATTTAAACACTACATAATCTCTTGAGCCCTTAAATATGTAAATATTTAACAATAAAGCATTTAAAGTAGGACAGTTACTATAAAAAGGTGGCATAATTGGTGAAAACATGTAGTTGTGGCATTAGTTGACCTGATGCAAAGAATCCATATTCCAAATGCGCACTGTGCCGTCAGACGAGGCTGTTGTGAGATGCCGATGAACGCCGTCTATGCTGAATCCAAGCACAGTGTCTGTGTGTGACCTCATCAGTGTGTTATAACCACGGCTGCTCACATCAAGGAAACCAAGGTTACCAGTAGAGGTGGCTGCCAGGACGTGAAGGCTGTCAAATGAGGCTGACACCACGCTCACAGGTCCCTCATGCTCTGGAAAATAATAACAGTTATTGTTGAGTTATTGAAGTAGCAAGTCAAGTCAAGAAATCAGGTTTCATCTGTGTGAAGATGTGATAGAGTGCACTTATACAGGACGTGTCATTTTCATTAGAATGAAAAGCAGTAGACAGTTGTAATAACATGCAAAACACATAAAGTGCACACAGTGTATGTCAGGTCTGCTTGAATTTCATTATTTGTACTATTTTAAACAAAAGCCCAGTTAGTACTACTGAAAATGAGCCAAAGTTAAGAGAAATAAGAGTCGCAGCTGTTATATTTTTTCATGGACGACCAAAAGTAGTGACTGAATCCGATATTGTACTATTAAGTCATTCTCAAACAATAAAAGTTCAAATTAAAATACAGAGTATGTATATAACATTGCAAGTTAAAAGATGTATAACATTGTTGCGCTCTATCGAGGTAAAAGACAATTGAAATAAGGGTCCAACTGCAGACCTCCTCATCCTGTGAACCAGTGGGGTTTGAGCAGGATCAGTAATATCCCAAGGCAGGCTATGTAAACCTTTGCCTACTTCACTTTACAATCAATGGAAATATGCTTTGGAACAAATTCGAGGGAAAAAATAATCAGTTGTTGTTTACTTTTATTAGATCTGCAAGGTCAAATGTAAAAGCTTGGTCCAGCTTTCATAAAGGAAGGCCAAATTCTCAAAAGGCTACACATGAAAGTAACGCTAGTGTAATAGAAGTTACTTTAATATTAGATTAACACTTCTAAGCTACACTGCAAATTGTACTTTTTTTTTTCCAGTTGACAGGTTTTACAATGATGGAGTGGCAATCATCATTGTAAAGGAAGGAGTGATAGAGCCTTATATTTATCCCCTGTGGTTTGTACTGATTGAAAAGTCACTCATAGATTCTATATAGGCATTAACTGGTAATTATATCAGTAATCATTTTAATAACTGATATTTATGTAATTTAATATTACATATATTTTATAAGCACACCGGTGTCTGGTGAGAAAAACTGCCTGAAGAAAGAGGTCAGAGACAGCAAGTGTAAAATTCCTAACTCCCAGATTCTTGGCCAAAATTTAGTTAATTGGGATTGTTGGCCAGGAAGGATGCAACCTGACCAAGAAGAATATGACACTGTCTTTTAAAGAGGGACCGTTCACATTTGCTGCATGTAAATGTCATGCCATGCTCTGAGCCTACCAGCCTCCAGGAAGACGGCAGAAAAATCATGGGGCCAGAGTCGTAGGAAGCCGTCTTCAGAGCCTGTGGCACAGAATGAGGAGGAGACACTGATGCTGTTGATGGCAATGCCTGGACCTGGGATGCAACACAAACATATCTGTTGTGAGGACATAAATCAGTTTACACAGTCACATTATGGGGACTCAACTCGTTTTTTAGGGACAAAAATGAAGGCTCCATAATATAAATCCTTAAATTGTAGATTGAAGACTTCACGTTAGTTGGGTCAAGGTTAGGTAAGTAGAAACAACTGGTGATTTTCATTTTGCCAACTTATGCTTACTCATTTACTCTCTTTTCATGACTTCAAAATCATTCCGTGTGCCATCATGGATTACTTAAACACATCTCAGGGAAAAGACGATCAAGAAAAGAGGAGGCGTCAGAATGAACTTAAAGTAAGAAGGTATGGGTGTACCCTATGAGGAAGGGCCTACATGGCCTTTCTAAGTTTCTGTTGGATTTGACAGGTGACAACTATGCAGCACGTCCCAAGTACCTGCCGTTGCTTAAGACTGACACTACAGAACATTTGGCAGTACTGGATCTTGTATCCTAACCTCTCTCTCTCTCACATCTTTGCTGGGAGCACACAATGAAGCGACACGAGTAAAGGAAGCAAGGAGACATGCTAGCAGAATGAAAAGCACCCTACGGTTGGTGTACACGTCCAGGAAATGAGTATTATTCAAAGTAATGTCCTCGGAAATGAAACACTTTGATGTTCTCACAAGGTCTTCACAAAGTTTTTTCCTCTGCCCAACCCCTACTCTAAAACACCTGACTTCCTCTATCGCGCTTATTTCAGACCCACCTGTGTTAAAACTCCACTTCTCCCTGCGGTCTGCATGCTGCTGCTGCGCAGGCAATAGTCTCCTCACATTTCTAATGGCAACCCTGCTGTAGTCAATCTCAAAGATGTGGCCACTCCGACTGCTGACAAATCTATTGAAAGACAGTCACAGAGGAAGAAAAAATATATTATACATTACAATAGCATTTGTGGTGGATTCTAATTTGATTCATGCTTGCTCCAGGGCTAAATGAACCCAGACAGTTTCAGTAATTGACTTGTACACTCACAGTGTTCGATCATCAAGATGCTGGTCAGAAGAGCTTCCCTCCTCAAAGGCCACATCGGTAAAGTCCATTGAGTGGTATTCACCCAGGCTGACTGGACAGGAGCGCAGCATCCCATTTCGCACTCGCCACAGACGAATATTGTCCCGACCGCATGACACCAACCTGAAACCAGCACACTCACTGATCAACCCTGAACCTTCTGATCTGTTCCCTGTTTTTCATCAATGCCTTCTATACCTACAAATGAGAGTCCAAAAATCCGGTCAGAACAATATGCAGGCTTGACATTTAGATCTGGATTTCTCTTTGCAAGGAGGAAATCTCAAACCTGATGTTCTTCAAAGTGTCTATTAACAGCACCATGGGGAGCGTGGCTTTCGTACAATTCCCTGAATTCAGATGGACCTGATCTAGCCTGAGGGCGCAGTGCTGTGGGAGTCTTCCAGCGGACTGCCACCGGTACTATCCATGAATCAAATTATGCTAATTTGGCATTCAAACATAGACATGACATTCTTCGCTCTACATGTTGTAGAATAAGTGACTTGGCTCTTTAGCATATCACTGTAAGTTGTTTAAACTTGTCGTCTCATCACAGGAATCTATTCCCTCCTCGTATTTATGTCGTCCAACTAGTTGTTATTAATCATAAGTCTCAAAGCCACATCAAGTCATTGTTATTTATAGAGCACATTTCAAACAACATACAATGAGACAAAGGGATTTCTTGTAGAGTAATTAAGTTACCTAAAAAGTGTAAAAAAAAATGGTTATGACTCTACAATATTATTTATTACTAGTGTGTCAATACAGTCAAAAATCTCCATTTATATGTAAGACGATGTTTATCAGCATGTACCTGATATCTCAGTGTCCCTGAAGATTCCAGAAACTGACAGGCCCACAGGACCCAATGACTATAATTATGACTGCAAGAACAATAGGTCATCTATTCTCCTGAGTTGGCTGTGAAATTCTATTATCATCACTCCATTTATTTAGGTTTGTTGAGGAAGGGCTGTTACACCTACACCGTGATTAAATAAGCTCTTAGATTTGTATACATTTGCATTGGAAAATTTGTATATATAGTAATTCATATAATAAAATTACGACTGTGCAATTAGTTAATTTGACACAAAGCGATTACAAATACAAAAGTACACAGACATACAGAGGGTGAATATTTAATGAGCAGACTAATGCAGTAACTTAAGTTTATTTTATTCAAGCAGATTGAAAATTTCGGCTGTTGTTTATGCTGCTCATTGATCACTGCACAATGCATGCTGTAGTTTGACTGACATAAGCTCAGTCGCATGTGATAGGCACTCTTTCCACATTTTGAAGCATGTCTGACTTCGAGTTTCATTTGTTGCGTCATCCTCCTTGTGTGACAGTACCACTTCTCATACTGTGTCGTGGAAAATTTCACAATGAAGCTTAACATTAACGAGCCATTTTCTACAACCGTTCCGCCTTAGGATAAATGCACCAATATGTTTTCAAATAAGCAAACATGTACTGCTGGTGAAAAATGGTGCTGGTTAAAAAAAATGAATCAAAACATGCAGTTATGCAGTTGTCAGGGTACCTTGTGTCATCGAAAAAGGTGACCTTCATGGTGTGAATGTCCACATCTGTGTGTGCTTTGGCTAAGATGGTCACTTCTCCACCTTTACCAACATTCAGAGTGTTCCACACCACCACCATCTAGAAAAGGGTGGAATAAAAATGAGAGTCAGCAGGCAGCTTTGTAGAGCACAGACTCTAATAAAGGAAACATGTTACAGCATAGCGCACCATTCAATATTATGCTGATTCTCCCGCCTCGGTAATGACATGAAAGTGTTGCTTAGCATGTTTTCCATCTTGATCTAATGACACTCCACTGCTCTGTGTACATACTGTATTTAGACTGCAGCTAGTGATGATTACATTGATAAACAAATAATGAAACAAACTCTTGTATTTCCATGGACTGTAGGGAAATTTGTGTCAGTGGAGCTTACTGTTTTGTTGTGGTTATCTTTCCCAACTCCACAGAGAATGCCACCGCCACGTGAGAAGCTTCAGAACGGAAAAGGATTAACGGAGAAGTCAAAATTGGCCTAAACGAGCAGAGTTGAATTGTGCAAAACAACTCTGTGTGCATGAGTGAATGCGCAGAGTCTGCAGCTGTTTACCTAAGACAGGACAATGAATGAGCGTGAACCCTGAACATGGCCAAGCAGTTCCCTTTGTGGTAGTTCCATACTCGAACTACACTATTGTTGCCGGTTTGTGCTGAAGCCAGGAGAGTTGTGTTGCCGTTAAAAGCCAGCGCAGACACCTACAGAAAAAGCACAGGATAGAAGCTGACTCAAATTCCCTCTATCTTCTGAAGGTGATTGCACTTAAAGACCAGGAATTAAGTGAATCACCAGTTATTTAGGATGAGAGCAAGGCATCGCAGCTCATTTACCTTATCGGTGTGGCCGATGAAGAACCTCTGCTGATTAGAGGATGTCTTCATGGAGACGATAATTGCATGACAAGGATACACCACTGCATCACCAGATTTGGTCCACAGCACCTACAATGAGAAAAAAGCACAGTTGTTAACCCTATTTCAGGTTTGGACTAAATGTGTACTATTTGTGACCTTCAACATGACACTACAGAATACGTGCAGTTATGCTAATAAGGACGTACGCATTTAGTAGTGGCTCCTCCAAAGCCGATGATTCGACTGAGCCTGAGAATGGGGTCCGGCAGCAGCTTCTAATGAGGAAAGCAATTCAAAACATTGAAATTTAATGACTGGGTAGAATATAATCTCCTCAAAACTATGTTGAAAGCCCACCAAAAAATGTTACCAGACAACTTAGTAAATAGATTCAAAAAGAGAGAAAGTAGGTACAAATTAAGAGGAGCTGACGTTTTTACAAGATCAAAGTTTAGAACAAAGCCAAAGGAAAGATGCATCTCAATCCAAAGAGTCAGTCTGTGGAACAATCGAGATGACAAAATTAAAACTTTCAAGTCCATTTTTATTTTCAAGAAAAGTCTAAAAGCTTCTTTACTAAAAAAACATGACACTGCTGTGTAGCAGAAAATTTGCTTTATGTTTTGCTGAATCTCTTGAAAGATGGCCGTGTTCAACAGCGTGACTTGACAATGACTGGTCAATGATTTTATGTTGATAGGGGGCAGATTTTATAAGTTTTTAACTTCCTTCTGCCACCCTTTCATTCAAACATTTTTTGTTGCACATGTATTTATTTTTGGTGAATGAAATAAACGATAAAAAACAAGCAGATGACGGAAAAGTGAAGGTTTTGTAATGAAATTTCAAACGAACTCTGTCCTGGCGGCCGTTTTCATTTCACTCTCCAGTGTCCTCATCTCTTACCTGCTGTTTGGTTTTGTGGGATGACAGCAGGGAGACAGGACGGGGGGCTGGAGTGCACGCAAACTGGAGCATAAAAAGATCAACTGTTACTCTCATGCTGTTAGACAACTGTACAAAAGTCATAGTGTAATCAATGATTAAAATATGTACAAAAAGAGAAAGCAATGCCGTTTTTTCATGCTTGTATGTTTGCTGGAATGTACAGTCTAGTCAATATGAAAACTCAAAGCATCACCTCTTCTTCACTTTCCCCTTCATACTGGCTGAAGAAATCCTCGGGATGCACATACACATGAACTCCGCCATCATCAGGATCGGCGGGTGGCCTGGATGTCAGCTGATGTGAACTGGAGCACGGTGACTCCTGCTGCTGGTCATCACTATGGGAGAGCAGGTCTCTGGGGACTACATCCAACTCAGGTACATTAGCTACCACAGGGGTGTGATTCCTTTTCAGCTGAGAAGACAGGAGGAGAAAACTGGGAAAAAAAATCTGAACAGCAGCCTTCATTAAACTCGATTTAAGGGTGAAAACAGCCTGAAAAGCTGCTGAATGTTTTCGGTCTTACTAGTTTTGGATTGGTGATTTGCTGGATGAGCGACACGCGGTCTTGAACTGCTTTACTGAGGTTGACACAGCGAGACCCCTCCCTCTCAGGGCTTCTTTGGTTGGAGGCAGATCCTGAAGGACAGATATTTAAGTCAGTCAGCAAGATTATCATTAGGGCTACCTTGGAGTGTTTAGGTTGAAAGAAATTGTGTGTTTTTCTGCCAGAACATCCCACATATCTGCACTGTAAATAAAGATGCAACAATAAATTAGTTCCTGTCAACTATTGCATGTTCATTTGATTGGTTTTACAATGATTTTTAAACTTTTGCAATGTAATGATTCCAGCTTCCTAAATTTGAACATTTTCTGATGTCATTGTCCTCTATGACAGTAAATTCTTTAGGCTGTCGACATTTGTCATCTTGGACTTTGGGAAACATCGATCAACATTTTTCACCATTTTCTGACAGATGAAAATAATATATTGGTTGCAGCTCTTGTGATATTTTAAAAGTTCTAATGGGTCTAATGCTTTTCAATGAGTCAGTAACATGCAAACTTTAACATGTGAAATTAGATCAATTCACTTCCTGTGCAGAGCAAAGTTATTACAGTTTCTTGTTACAGCAAGTGGAAAAACAGGATTTTTTTTAGACAAAGTTTTAAGGGAAAATTAAAAAACAGTCTGATCAAAAGAGTACTTCAAGAATACTTTAGTGAGCAGTGTATTTTTTACTTACTAGCCTCTGGCTGTGGACTGGCTTTTTGAATGGAGTCAAATGGTAACTTTGTTCCTCCCGAGGGAAATCTGTTGGGGTAGGAAAAGATGAAGGACACTTTAGCAGTAATATGGTAATATAGTTACTTAAAAATCAATAATATTACAGCTACAAATGTTATTTTACACAAATAGCATCTTGAACAAATAAATATGATTGTTATACCATATAATTATCAGTAGTGACTGTAATATAAGAAAAAAATCCACCCTAAAGGCACACTTATGGAGCTGCATCCCCACTTATTGTCAATCTGCAGTATGTGCCATTACTTTCATTTCTCAGAATGACTTGGAGTTCTTTTTGGAAAACCGGTGCAATGTTGCTTGGTAAGTCAGGTTCAGGCGCAATGCTGATCCTGACCACTTCACATCAAAACCTCCTCACAATGTGTATCCAAGAAACTGTTTGGAGTGGATTTTGCCTTTAATATAATGCCCTGCTCTGTAATGAGGTAACTGTACTTGATGTAATCATAGAGGTCATGCCAGTGGCCTCCCTTGGGCACAGGAAATGACATTTCTCTGGGCATGGGGCCCGTTCCCAGAGAAGAGGCCAGGCCCATTAGCTTGGCTTCACTGAAGGAAATTCCTGTTGGAAGAGAAGAAGAATACAGTGCAATTTAATCAGACATTAGAGGATACGTTGTGTTCAAACATCACCCTGAATGAAACTGCATTCATGTCAACAAAGCTAAATGATTTTAAGAGCTCTGAACATCTTGTCAGTATTTAGTTGCTTTTCATAAAGGCACATGCCTGCTTGTTGAATTGAGTGGCTTGAATAAGGGTTTAAATTCTTGAAAGCTCAGATAATGACAGTATTATTTTCTGTTCTGGAATAGTGAAAAACACATAATTTATCTCTTTAAAAAACACTGGTGCATTTTTTTAATCATCCATCTCAGGAAAAACGAGAAGCAAACAACCTGTGACTAAGCTGCAGAAATGAATTTTACACTGTAACACAGGGCAGCGACACACTAAAAGAATGACAGCTGTATGTAGTTTTAGGGGGAGTTTAAACTTTAAAAGTCTTGATTCTCACCTGGATCTAGCAGCAGGTCAGTGGTAAACATGTTCTTCACGGCCATGTTGGCACAAAGCTTAACGCTCTTCAGGTGACTGTAGCAGCGGTTGAGGTAGACGGAAAGTGTGTACTGCAGATCCAGCATCAGGCAGGTCCAACGCACTGAGGTGGGAGCTGGACCCACCAAGCCTGGATCACATACACATATTGTAAATACTGACAGCAATGTAGCACGGCGTGCAAGACAACTGATGAAAAACAAATGTACATGAGCAAAGGCTCAAGTGTACAAGTATGGTTGCAAGTGTGCATGCATTTTACCATGTTTTGCAGATTTGGAAGTGCTTTCATACACTGAATCCTTTGCAGCCCCGCACAGGAAAGGAAACTGAAGCCACGTAGCTGTCGATTTAAACTCTTTGAACATGTTGGAAAAGGATATCCGGATCACCTGGCCCTCCTATGAATCACAACACAGACAGATAGAGACAGAAAAAGGGAAAGAGGTCTTCCTTTTTTCAAATGTACGGATGGTATTTAACGTGAGAGCACTTGCTCGTGTTCTGGAATTTCAATGAGATTAAAATGTCATTTTGAAATGTTATATTAAAGTTTAGAATACAGAGTCTAGTGCTGGTCTCCAAACGCATTTCAAAATCAATTCCAATCAGACAGCTAGCACAAAAATAAATGGATTCACTAAATGGTAGATTGTTTAGATTCTTTCCACGTTATCACACAAATACAGGTGCAGGTTCACTCCATTAAATCAGGTCTGATACCTCTGCAGCAACATCCAGGTGGACTACAAAGTATTTGCCAGGGGTGGGTCTGAAGAGAAGGTAGAAGAAGTGTCCTGTCAGCCCCAGAGACTGGTTGATGACTTTGGGAACCAGGATGTAGCTGTTGGCAGGAACAGGACCTCTGATTCGATACACTGTACACTTGAGCTTCTTGTCCTGGGGGATTTCAAAGTGAACAAAACGAAAATAAAATTGTCTGAATATTCACAACTAATAAAACTGAACTCCACTCACAATCTATTTTTTTGGGGAAGGTGGGGACATTATTACTCTTAATAAAATACAAACAAACTGGTTGTTATGATTATTACTAAAAACCTGTCTGATTTAACATAATTTACTTCGATTTATGGGCACTTGGATACAGAATTTTATTTTTTAATTTATTCACAAGATACAGCATTTGTTGACATGCTGGCTCTACATCTGCACAGTAAAATGAGGAAGATGGAAATACTGAAACAACAGAAAGATGATGTCGACCAAAGCCAGGCTATCTATCAGCATTGTCTTGCAGTTGCTACCAACGCACAAGGCAAAATGATGAATTTGTTTGAGCCTTTAAATTAGCATAGCAAAGCTCTGTATGACAAGTGCAAAGCCAGATCTTAATGGCATCCAAAGGAAAAAAAGTGATACACAATACAAGAAAGGTTTTAAACAGCCCTTTCAGGTTTTTTAAAAATTGTCATTGCAGATGCACTTCTCTAAAACTCAATCATTCTAGAGATTAATTATTATTAGCAGGCAATCAAGTAGTCCGATTTAAAAAAAAATCAGTCCGATTTTAAAAAATCCTGTAGTTTTGCCCCCCTGCCTGATAACAATTTTGTGGTCTGAACTACACACACTTCATAATAAACTTGGAGCACAGGGGGGAATGAGTGTTTAATAATAGAGAGACTTCTTAACGTTAAATACCACAGGTGTAGTGTGTAGTCAGTTACCGTGTATGAGGACACGTCTCCCTCCTTTGCTGACCTTCTCCAGTCTTCAACTTTGACATGTTTGAAAATGTTCACGTAAGGTTGCTGCCAACCTGCAACAAACAAAAGAGTTTTGGACCAGTCTGCACTTCACGCTAACTCATTTCTAAACAGCAGTCTCTGTCGTTGTATTTGACATGTCCATACTTGGAGATTATAATTCTATACTTTAAAGCTCATTTTACCTTTGGAGGCCATTGATAGATACTGGAAAATCCACCTGTAGATGTTTCAGTCTGGATGTTAGCTACTCTAGCAAGCTGACAGTTAACCAAACAGCCGTAAAAACTCCTCCTTCGTTTGCAGGGAGATTAACGCGATACATATATTTAAGTTTCACATCATTATGAGGTTTGAAAGCTTTTCCAGTTCTCCCGGGTAGCCAGTAAACAATAGTCTACGTAGCTGCACTTATTACAACAGTTATCTCCTTCCCGCTCCAGCCTCCGCCGCTGCCAGCGACAGCATGATGCTTGTGACGTCATGACGCATATGCGACCCCGGTGCTCCTGGGTAATGAAGTTCAGGGAGAAAAAAGCGCACAGGAGTGAAACTGGATTTGAAACAAAAAAGGCTTTTCCTCAAAAAAAATATGCTGTATAAAAGACATTGCATATAATTTTAAAACCTTATTACCTTCTTCTTTTTTGACTGTTTTTTTTTTTTACTAGCCAACTGTTTATTATGTTATTATAGTGTGGTGCTGCATTTATCACACATTTGAAGAGTAAGTTAATATACTTTTATTTTTTTAAATTTAGTTTTTATTATTTACTTAAAGTATTTAATGTCTACAATGATCACAGCTATTCACACAATTGCCAATTTTATATATACACACACACACACACACACACACACACACACACACACACACACACACACACACACACAACAAACCACATTACATTTTCAATGTGATGGAAGACTGCATTCAGTCTGATCTGTATTTACAACATTTGGGAGCAGCTCTATAGGGTCTTTAAGATGAATGAGACAGGACACCTGCATCCCCAAAGACAACTGTCCAGTCTCATCCTGATCACCACATTGCAGGGTGTTTCTGTTTACCACCAAACCAGGGTGCAGCAGAGAAGCATCAAGTTGTGGAAGGGTTTGTTGAACTTGACGTTTGAAAAGCTGTGAACTGTCAGGAGTGGGCGAGCCCTCGGCTGGTGCCCTGGCTGCTGAGACAGAGGATCTGTTGCGCTCTGGCACCGAGGCGATGGAGAAAGTGTCCGCTGGAGGGTCAAGCATAGCTAGTCATGGTCCACAGCATACCCTCTCTGATCTCCAGCTGCGGAGCTTCCTCTTTAGCTCTGTCTGCACCTGCAGCCAGAGTGGAGGTGAGTTATTCACCAGAAAATGTGACACTCATTTAGGAATATATATTCCAGCCTCATGCTTGACAATTGGATGTGAACTGAAAGGTAGAAAAGTGGATGTTTCATGGTGTTGATCGATTAGCCACTGTCAAGAATTACAATCCAGATTGAAAATTAGACCCTAAGATGAAAATGTTTTTATTAACAATCTCTATCCAAATATTCTACTGCATCTTTAGATGACCTGTTCCCAAATGATAACCCTACATGGGTTTGTTAAAAAGATTAATATAATCTAGCCCATCATAATTCTTAGCAATATTTTATCATGATAAGTATATGATTTTCAAATAGTATATAGGTACTTTTATACTAAACAAGGCTCATGCATGTGTCTGGTATATATGGTTAATACGCAGTACCTTCTAAAAATGAGATGAGTTTATGAAATGAAACAACAAACCTCTTTATTGGCATAACAGTAGAGTACAGCCACCAGAAAGCCCTGCAGAGAGAGCAGATTTTATAGTTTCCAACAGGTATATTATACACTGATCAGCCATAGCATTAAAACCACTGATTGGTGAAGCTAATAACATTATTTAATTTCTGATTATCTCGTTACAGTCGCATCAATAAAGAGGTGGGACGTATTGGGCAGCAGGTCAAAAGTCAGTTCTTGAAGTTGATGAGTTGGAAGCAATAAAAAAGAAAAAAAAATGCCCCAGCTGCCTCTGTCCAGCACCAACAGCATCTACAATGGGCACATCGGCATCAAAACTTGGCCATGGAGCAATGGAAAAAGGTGGCCTGGTATGGCAAATCATGCTTTATTTGGACAGTGGGGTGCATGTGCATCATTTGCCAAGGAAGAGACACCAGCAGGATGCATTATGGGAAAGTGGCTCTAGGAAGGTTCTGCTGAGAAACCTTGGATCCCAGAATTTATGTGAATGTTACTTACATACATACCACCTACCTAAACATTGCTGCAGACCCCATACACTCTTTTTCAGCAGCATAATGCTCTCTGCCAAGCTGCAACAATTGTTCAGGAACATCTTGAGGAACATGACAGAGAGCCTAAGGTGTTAGCTTGGCTTCCAAATTCCCCAGATCACAATCTGATAGGATGTTCTGGAAAAACAAGCCAGATCTATGCAATGTACAGAGCTTAAAATAATCTTCTGCTAATTTCCTTGTGCCTCATACCACAGGAGTGGTTCAGAGTTCACGTCAAGATGGGTCAAAATTTATTTTGGCAGCACAAGAGGGACCTACATAATATCAGGCAGATGTTTTTTTTTATTGTTGTGGCTGATCAGTATGTTTGCTGTGCACTAACCCAATAGATAATGTCTTGATAGTAGCATGATTTGAGAGTGGTAAATACAGTATATTCGCAATAGCAATCACATAAGTCCCAAGTATTGCTGAACTCACCTGAAATGAACTGATGAAAAGAGTGAAGAACACTTTAATGTAGCGCAGAATGCCTGTTGTCTGTTCGTCTGTGGCGAAAATGAAAATTACTTCATGAATCCCAAACAGAGGAATGAGGGTAAGAGTGGCCTTGGCGAGCCTGAAAGTACAAATCAGACAGACAATAGCAATTTGTCACATACATGCTTTGTTTCAACAGTCATTTTTTTCATTGATATCCCTTCCAAAAACCTTTTAATGCTTTGCTGGGAAAGCTTTGGCATCATAAGACAGAGGCTCAAGCAAACATAATCGTCACTGAAAACATGATGAGACAACTTGCCGAAGTTTGTAGTCAGGGTATCGACTCTGGTTGTTGGCTCGTAATTTGGAAAATATGACCCTCAGGATCTTCATGAAAATCAAAAAGTTGATCTGTTGATCAGAAAATCAGAACATGAATTGTTGCAAAAGATGTGTAAGTTGTGACATATTTTACTCAAAAGAGTCCAAAATATGAGCCAATGGTGCAATCAAGGTATGTGAATAGACACTGAGTAGATTATTTGTTGAAGTCATCCTTACTATTGAAGCAAAAAGAACTGGGAATCGAATTATCCACCAGTAGTTCATGTTTTCATTGACGGCCCAACACCTGAAAAGAAAAGGCAGATGTTTACTTTTCTCCCATAAATCTGTGGCGCTGAGTTCTTCACACAAATTGGTCTGGCACAAGAGGACACCACAGACACATGTAGACTTACTTACTCTTTATTTTCTTTCAGCATCTTCACCACCACCCAGGGAACTACAAATAGCAGTGGAGTTCCTGAGGTAAAAGAAACAAAGACTGCAAGGTTTAGGGCTGAAAAGCAAGGCTTTGAACTACATGTGGAATCTGTGCCAATGTGCCCATGGCATCCATCTAAAAAAAAAAACTACATTGCTGTTACAGTGCAGAGGCTTGATGGTCAGATGTGCCTCCTGCTGCTGCTACTGTGCAATGTCCTTTTAATGTAAGCTGTGTTATTTCTATGATGTGCTCTTTGGTGCATAACAACTCTTTGGTGCAGACTTTAAAGGATAGAAAAAGGAATCATCGCCCACAGTTGTAGATATTAAGCCCCGGAAGAACTCTGTAGATACACGTTATGTTAGACATAAAGAGATCAAACTCACCCCAGCCAAGACAGATGTACGGAAGGTATTTGTTGTTGTCCATAAACACGGACGCAATGAGCACTGAGTACAAATAAATTGCCTCTCCAAAGAACCAGCAGTGATTGGCCAGGACGCAGTATTGCATCATGGCCTGTGCTATCCTGCAGCCAATAGCAGCCTGGCAGAAATATGACATAAACACAACAAATACTAAATAAAAACTACACAATGTGAACATAAAAAGCATATTATGAAATACTAATTTGCCTCTGAATGTGCTAGCTATGTCGAAACAGCAGTAGCTTTAAGTGACGATCTACGCCAACAGCAAGCCATCATCAGTCAATCTGAAGACCCACCTGATGACTGAGCATCTCACTCACATCCGTCTGTTTCACGATTTCTCTTCCCCAGTGGCGTTCCAACATATTGTCCTTTACCATGACAGCTGCAGCTCGCAGGATGAAGGACAGGAAGAGGTTAGCATGGATGTAGTTTCTGGTGCAATGCAGCCTCCTGGCAGGGGAACAGTGAAATAACAGAAATTGAAAGTTGTATGTCAGGGCTTTGTCTTTGTTTCTGATATTGCTGATTCTCTGATATCGAACAGGTAGAACGTCATTTTGTGCTTGAACATGTTTGTTCTTGTTATATTATGTTATGTGATGATTTGTTTTCATTTGAAAGCATCTCTCCTAGTATCTGGAAAGCAGTGAACAAGGCAAATTCTCAAGCAGACTCTTTGTAGTCCTTACTATTATCCTCGTCGTAAGGTACAATTTACACAATACAACAAAATACAAAAGACAGGGTATTGTTCTAAACAGCTTACCTGCAGCTCAGAAGAATGATAAGAGCCATTATTAGGGTGGACAGGGACAAAGAATAGCCAACAGTGTACAACATCCTGAAGGTCACCATCAACTGTTTGAACCACAACTGTAAAGACAAATCCACACTGGTCACTTCACTGTTCTCATAACATTACTTAGATTATACAGATAGTGAACACAGAACTAACACTGAATCATCACATAATGGTGTGCTTTATTTGCAGATAATTGCTTATCAGATGACTGTCACTCACTGCATCAGCATATTGTAATTCACATAGTGTTGTTGGATGTGCATCCATCGTTAAAATATACTGCAGTCACTGCTAATGTATTTAATGGTATTATGATAAATTAATATTTTTCATAGAACATTAAGGAGCCTTGCGTTTCATGTCTGAATAAAAGACACCTCGGGTATCTAGAAATGTTTAAGGGAGTAGATGTGACATGACAACTTTAAACAAAATGCCTTTAGAGGACCCACAGTGTGCCCCTTTAAAATGCATTTCTGAAAGTCTCACTTGTTCTCTGAATATGTCTTTTCAAATTTTCACCTCAGAATAATGTAAATAAGGTTCATTTCACCATCACTGCATAACTTCTGGTTTTAACTCTGTTCTGAATGGGGTGTTTCAGTGTCTCTAGCTTGAAATGCAGCTGAGCTGCTTTAACCTCCTTCAGGAAGAAGACTCTCTCTGCATCTGAGACTGATAGTGTGAAGAAAACAGCTGACCACACAGATGCTGACTCAGACATGAATTAGCATGTGACACCAGGACATGTTTTCGATTCCAGCTGTTTCTTTGAGCGCCGATTTCACCTGGGAATGCCGTTAAATGTAGAGCACAGCTGTTGTTTTCAACTCGTGTTTGTTGAGTTTGTCAAATGATGTCACAGTTTTAAAAATCAGCTTTTTGTGGTGCAGAGCAGCATCTGAAACAACTGCAGATGAACACGCAGGGCTGCTATTTCACACTTGTTTAAAGAAAAACAGGGAAACATGTAAATGAGAACAATTTTGCATGTGAGCACAGAGATCAGGAGAGAAAAAAACACATGTAAACAGCTTCTGAGTTTAGGCTGCAGTGAAACACATAATACATCAACCAACCCAGTCGCTGTTTATTGACTATAAAGTTCCAGCCTCTCTGAATGTCCTTCAGTTTTACTATTTCCATAAAGCTCTGACTTGTGAGTATATGAGCAAAGCTGATGGTAACATTAGCCACAAAAGCTGCACAACATGCTAACACTCAGGATTTTCCTAATGGGGAGATATTTTTATCTACAACACAATGAATTCACTGGATTTTAGTTTGTCAGATGCCAGGACTGCATGAAGACTCTTGTGTTCACTTTTGCAACCAACAGCCAAACATTTGATGTGCATTTCTCATGGCTAAGATATATTAGAGTTTCAAAGAGGCAGCTCTAGAAAGTAATTAAACCTTGGGGAGTTCAGCAGAGTTAATAAATAAACCCTTTAACCTGGATACACTCTTGTTGCCATACCTCTTGGGATGCAACTTCTTTTTCCTCCTCACACTGGGTCATATCTCTCCACACTTGCCCGCTCTGCTCTCTTTCCCAGAGTCCATCAGATCCACATCGCCTACGTACAACTCCCTGAGAAACTGGATGGGAAACAGTCAGTCCTTCAATCATTACCTGTCTACTTCCTATTCAAAACACGTACTGGGCAGAGAGACTGTATAAGTAACACAGAAAAGTTAGCATTTTATCACAGAGAAAGGAAACACAAGCAGATATGCATACTCAGCCACATGAAACATACATGCACAGAGGCAAACAACTTGTCTTGACTAAATATAAAGATAAATAGTTCCGCATTTGGGGAAATACCTTCATGTGCTTACAGATCATTGAATGCAAAGTTCAATGCAAATCTCAAGTCTTTTCAATAAACAAAAAGATGCAGCCAGTTGACTATAAATGTGCAAAAAAGCGCAACAGCTAAGTAATATGTCATTTTAGCACCTTGCCTTCACTTTCCAAGCAAGCACAGAATAATTAATGTGTTTTTGAAGATCTGGTAGGTTCATTTTAAGTTTTTCCTTTAAGATAGAATCTGGATAACATCTGCAGTCTTTGTGCTATGTTATAGCCATAAACTGTATATATAGTGGATGTAGCATCTGGCTCCAGAATTGAAGCCAACCCGGAAGTGTCAAAAACTTGCAATATCACGCCGTCCGCTCGGGTTGGCTCCAAAAAGCTTTTTCTCCATAGACCCCAATTCATTTTTGGAAAAAATAAAATTTGATAGACTGATGTTCGACAGCTCAGGATTTTTTCCCCATTAGTTTTCATGGTCAAAATGAGAGATCAGGTGGCCGATCTTAAAATAAATCAATACTGAATTTTAAATAAATCGTTAAAGTTGGCGGAGCCAGGGGGAGTGGCTATACTTGATAGACAGCAACAGAAGCCTCTGCGGTAAAATGTGGGCGGGATAAGAGAGTCCTCAGCCAATCCTGCCCCTAGTTGCTCTCCGGTCCAGTCTGTTTGATGACGCTTTTTATGTCACTGGCTCCAAAAAATCCAAAACGGCGACCAGGAAGTAGCAAAATCCGGGCTTCATTTTCTCAGCTTTGAAACCAACGGGTGACGTCACGGTTAGTTTACGCCTGGTTATAGCCCTATATGTTTGCTCTCATTAAAATGTAAAATTAGGGAAACTTAAATAGCCACAGAAAGGTTCCACTTAACAGTATTAAGGGAAATATAAATGACGAACTGAGAGTAGACGTATGCCACTTACAGTTATGTTAGATGTCAGTTTGTTGTTGTTGTTATTACCTTTGTCATACCAGGGCAGGTATAAAGGACATGAGATGTTGACCATACTTCCAGCAGGAGTATCAGGCCAGCAGGCGTATCTGTCAAAAGTCCTGTTACAGAACAAGCCTGCTAGAAGGACAGACAAAAATACACTAAAAAGATATCTGTTGCACAGAAAAAAAGATATAGATGATTGTTCTGTGTGCAATTTTAAATGACTTCCTGTAAAAATTTTAGGTTTCTGGCAAGGTCATATTTTCACACGCATATTACATTTGTGGCAGACTTGTGGCTCTACCTGTCTTTGTGAAAAACCGTGAGACCGGGCTGGAAAAACATATGACAAACAGTCTGATTCATTTGCTATTCTGACTTGTATTTTTTACAGTGTCACAGTGTCGCAGGACAATTTATAATCACCATTTAACTTCCCATGTATGCCTTCATCCTGCAGAAAACCTGAAACATTTTTTCCACACAGATAGACAGAAGTTTGCCACAGGTTTTACTTTGATATGGAAAAAATAAATCTGCTATTTATTTGGGGCAGCATTAGCAAAAGTTTGGAAATTAAAACAATTCTTGCCAGAAATGCTACCAACGGCCAACTTAAACTTTGCGACTAATTGCAAACCTGCTCCCAGAAGGTTACCTGAAATTTAGCAGTCTTGGTAAACTGTGGTGGCAAAGCACTGGAAAATATGTGCACCGGTAGTGTTACACTGGTCATTGTTACCAGAATGTTGCTGGGGCTTTGCTGCCTGCCGAGAGCACTGGAAAATTTGAAACACGTCCTGGAAACCTCAGTTAGTTGCTGCAAATCAACCTCAAGCATGTTGCAAATCTGCCACAAACATTTTGCTTTGGTAACATTTTTTTTCAAGTTCCTTTGCCAGAGTCCACTTAATTCTATTCAAACGAGCAAAGTTTCTCCATACCTTCAGGCAGCGGCTCATTTTCTATCATTTTGACACAGTTATCTTTATACTGGACCCATTTCCGATAAGTCTCCTCTAAGACTTTCCCAGTAGTGATCATCTCAAACTGTAAAGACAAATTATACATATATATATATATATATATATATATATATATATATGTGTGTGTGTGTGTGTGTGTGTGTGTGTGTGTGTATTTAAAAAATACTTCAGATTTATGTTTCTTCACTTTTTTTAAAGAACTGCAGTAAAATTGAGCCTTGCATACTACTTTTTACTCAAACTAACCTGAGGAAATTCGAGAAACAGCAGGCAGATCACAGCTATTATGTCGTGTGTCCGTTCCATCACTGCAGACTTGGTGTTCCTTATGGAAAAGACTGTGAGGGAAAAGTAGTTCAGAACATTTGTGACTGCTGAAACATAAGGTGATACAGTCTGAGTTCAATAAGTGTTAACTTCACATGTCAAATCCATCTTAGCATTCATCTGCTGATCTGCATTGTGCATAAAGAACCGGATTTCGCCAGAATTTCAAAACAGATATGGTTCTCTAACAGCGTGAAGCTTTTTGCTGTGTGATTAAGGCTGACATAAATCCCATCTCCCTCCCTGTAATCACACACTGCTTTCAGTTCTGAACCATATGCACTATGTATGGATTTTTAAAGCAATGTAGCCTGGTTTTATTTAATACAGAAAGAATCAAAGGGCTGTTTTTGTTTTGGTGAAAGGCGAAAACATGAATTACATGTTCTGATCGGCTGCCATTTTGGATCACCATCACTCATTAAACTGTAAAACCTGATCTCTTTTTTTCAAATTTTGAGGTGTTTTCATATCATTAATATCACCTGGACATCTTCTGAGTTGATATGTGCAATATGTTCAACTCTTGCTCATTCACACATCCAGGTAAGTGACATTAGCAGTCATTTGTGGTTCTGTTTCTGATCACCTGCATAGCATAGGATGTGATTACTTGTTAGTTTAAAAGATTTACTGTAGCTCTTTAATCACTTTTTTCCATGTGCAATGTTAACAAACCTAAACATGCTAATTCATTCCCTTGCTTCTGCGAATTTGTTGAGTCAAATAACACACACCCCCACTTCCAAACAACAAACGGGCTTGATGTACGATTCTTTTGAGCTTTCATGTAAAGACATCCACCTGGTTTTGTTTATACCACTGAATAAAGCTCAGTTTAACATAAATTTATCTGATGCATACCATCTTATCGTTATTCAAAATGTGCATAATTTCACCACTTTTCCAGGGGAAAAATACTTCTAACAGCTAATAAAAGTGCATTTAAAAGGCATAATCCCTAACATTGACTTCATAGAAAGCCTTGCATGGTTTTGCCACTGTAAAATTTGACTTTGAAATGAGTTTTCTGAGATCCGTACCTGCATAGAAAGGAAAGAAAGAAACACTGACATCATTTTTAATTGCAAATTGATGACAAAACATCAAGAAAAAAGTAATTGACTGCAATATGTGCTTTTATTTTTGTTTACATGGGAAAAGTGTGTTGGAGTTGGAGTTGAAGTAAAGTACTGTATTGAAGGAATCTCATTTATGTTTCATTTTTGGTGAAGGCAGTTTATTTTTGTGGATTCTAATAATTTGAAATTATCCTTTGTCCTGTTAAACAGGTATTGTAATTTTAGCCAAAGAGTGGAAACTCAAGCCTACTACAATATACATAGTCTTTACAAGTGTATGTAAAGTTTTGTTCACCACTGTAAGTATATTTACACAAGTACTTTACCCTAATGCAGCTTTGAGGTTCTTGTACTTTACTTGACAGATCTGTTTGGTAATTTTTGCTTCAGACTATGATAGAATTTCTGAGGATTATGACAATGCTTAATTGTGCTGATTGTTTATGAAAACCAGACAAAATGGTATCCGCATAGTAATGTGGAATAAGACACAGTGGTGCTGTGCAGCTCCCCACATGTTAACCCGCGGCCTTGCTGCCGTGGTTCCACATTCATTAACAAAGTGGACTCAGGGGGCTTCATGTCCTCATCATCTGTGGGGGTCAAACCTCAGGCTGAGTGCAGCCTGTTGGTGGCATCTGACAGTCACTGCCTGCAGCTTGAGGAATAGCAGAGACTTAGTTTGTTGTTGCTTGGTGTGATGACAGGAAGCAAAATGCTGCTTACTGATTTCTGAGTGGCAATTAACACAACATTTTTATTTTAGATAGTCGTCTGACTGGGCCTGGGATCTTTCTGCATGGAGTTTGCATGTTCTCCCTGTGCATGTGTGGGTTTTCTCCGGGCACTCCGGCTTCCTCCCACAGTCCAAAAATATGCTGAGGTTAATTGATTATTCTAAATTGTCCGTAGGTGTGAATGTGAGTGTGATTGTTTGTCTGTATATGTAGCCCTGCGACAGACTGGCGACCTGTCCAGGGTGTCCCCTGCCTTCACCCAAGTCAGCTGGGATAGGCTCCAGCCCCCCCGTGACCCTAGTGAGGATAAAGTGATGTATAGAGGATGGATGGATGGATGGATAGTCGTGTGATTAACAAAACCTTCTCTCATGGACAATTTCAGGATTTTACACAACTTCCACGCTTTCTTGCTATTTCACTCCTAAAATATAACCTATGGTTTCTCCATACACTGTAAAAAAACTGTCATTTTACAGAATTTTTCCTTTTAATTTTAGAAAATTTTTCAATATTTTTTAAAATGCAGGATAATGTTAATGAAACTACAAAAACTGACTACACATGTACATGTCAAATGTAAAAACGAGATGTTTTCATAAAAAAGGTGAAAAAAATGTGTTTTCATCATTCTTTGTTTTGTTAAAAAATAATAGTTAATTTAATTTTTACACATATAAATATCTTTCAGGAAACATTAAAAAGCTTCCATGTAAAATTAGAATAAAATCGAATGGAATCACTTTATTCATCCCCGAAGGGAAATTCAATAAATAATATAATATAATATAATATAATATAATATAATATAATATAATATAGCTAGAAAATGTTTTCATTTATGTAAAGTCGTATTTTTATGAGATGTTATTTTACAGTAGTTTTTAAAGTTTTTTTTAAAATTCAATCTTACCTTAGTTTTTATGAAAGTCATCTTTCTTCTCAGTTTTCAAGCAGCAAGGGTTAAAATTGTTAGTGTAAACTGATTTTTTGTCATTCAATCAGGACTCGCTGAACTGTCTGACTTTATTAAACTTACAGGACTATGAATTTATCTGATTTGATCTGAGTGCTTATATTTCAGCAGCTTGGGTACCCAAAAAGACCCAACTTGTATAAACATATATTTACAATATTAAATTTGAATTTAACATTTTGAACTATTTAATGAAAAGGAAATATTTGGAAAATATGACAAAATTCAGAAACTGCAATTTCTTTTTTAAAAGAAGTTACTAAGTTTGCTCTTTATTTACATTAGACATGTAAATCCACAGTCCATGTAATTTTATTAATATATTTTGTGTAAACGAAATGCAACAAAATTCAACAAAAAAAACTATGCTTTTCTAGGACAAAAATCCGTGTGGGCTTACTGAAACAGCAGGGTTCAGCTCTTGTAGGTGCTTTGGGACATCATAAATCACAATAGAAGGCAAAACAACACTGAGCACAGCAAGAAGATCCCAGCAGATCACTGAAACCATGTGAGCAGCAAATGAATGACTACTAGAAACACCCTTAAGCATCCCTTACATTCTGACAAAACAAACTATGGTTACATTTTCCAACAAAGAATTAAAGATATTGTCAGATGTTGTCATGTTGCTTAAATTGTCTTCAGATCAAACCACAAAATCACAACAAAAGCAGATATTTTTACTATGGGCCATCATAAAGAAAGCATAATATGGCTATTTAAGTTGATTTTTTTTCACCTCACAAACAGAATGCTGGTGTTGTAACATGTTCCTTAAAAATGCGTTATGGAAAAAAAACTCCTTTCCTATTTTAAAACACCTGTATAGAACAGCTCCAGCAGAAACTGCTAAAGAATACAAAACATTTAGTCACTTACTGTCAAACGATCCTTTAGAAAAGCTGCTGTCAGAGATGCAGATGTCCAGTCTGGAGCGTTTCTGTGTGTATGTGAGAGAGAGAAGCTGCACCTGAACCTCATCACAACCTGCCTCTCAACGCACCGATTCCTCCACTGGTCTTCATGATCAGCTACCAGGCTGATTGTATAATAGTCCCCCAAAACTACCTGTAACTGATGCGTTTTCTGTCTTCCACTGGCATCAAATGCGCGTCTGATAATGTGCCAGAGCAGCTTCACCAAATCGCTCGCACGTGTTTCTTTTCTGCATTAAAAAAAAAAGTCCTCGATCTGTTTTGACGAGCAAAATAACGTTTCTGAATTACATTTGACCGGTTGTGTATTCATAACTCAATGAAGCAGCCTTTTCCGTTGTGTTTTTGCGCTATTTACATAATCGAGGAAACTTGAGAAGATGCGTTTTCAGAAATCCAAAATGTCTGGGTCAACATCTAATAGACTACGAGTAATACTATTATTAATTGTAGGGCTACTAATTGGCTCAGCATGGCTAAACTTTGCGTACATGTTGATACAAGTCGATTCTTTTTGGATGTCGTGTCCCCTCGACACAACATGTTAAATATGTCTTCCTTTTACGATCGGTTTATGTCCTGTTTATGCTAAATGTATGTCTGTTTGCTAGGAAAATTCACGGGCAAGACACCCCCTCCCAATTCTCCACTAATTACATTCCAATTAGGCATGGTCGGCTCCATTAAGCAACACTGATGATTTTGGCTCCATCTTGTGGTGGAATCACAAAAAAAGACACAACTGAATCCTTTCCCGAATATTTAGGCAGAGCTCAGCATATTTGTGCTCCTCATCATTCACCTCTGTCATCAGTGATGTGTCCTGGGGTCATTGGGTTATTCTAGTCGTTCAATACCACGCACTGTCACCCAGGCGACCCAGATCAAGACCCAGGCTGTGTCCGTTCGGCACCACCAGGATGTGCACAGTGTATAAATCTCAGTCTGTGTGTAATTCTATGCATATGCACAAGCCTGATATCTGCTCCTACAGCTATGTACCTCCAATCATCTCTTGTTTTTGTTGTCTGTGACTTAAAGACTGTTCCACCAATCCCCAGGTCTGTCAGTGCAGAAAGCACTAGATAAGAAGGTAATTTGATGACGACTTTATGTGTGTTTTTGTCCTTGCACACCTTTAGACTAGAGAACCCATTTAGGGGTGGATTCAGTGCACAGTTGTGTGTATGCATGTGTGCTGTTTAATTTGCTTGGTTGATTCAAACTCACACCCGTCTACAGTCTGTCTAACCAATGTAGTCACGGTAACAAAGGTAACATGTTAACCCTTACTGAGTGCAGAGCAGAGTGCTAAGCTAAACATACAGCAGTCAGCCATAACATTAAAACCACTGGCAGGTGAAGTGAATTACAATGATTATCTCTACTCTCAAGAAGCAAATGAACAGATATTTTGGCAGAAAATGCAAGTTACCACCTGCTGCTCCACAGTCGGGTGTCACCGTGGGCTGAAAGGCTGCCATGCAAGGAAGAAGCCCTTCTTCTAAAATCAGCACCTGACGTTAAGATGTTAAAAGTAGGAAAAAATGGCGAGCATAAGCTAGATGACTGAGTCAGAGCATCTTCAAAACACCAGATCTTGCAGTGGTTTGTTAATACCAAAGTGGTGGAGGGAAGAACAATTGGTGAACCAGTGAAAGAGTCATGAGCACCCATTGATGACTGTGGGGAGTGAAGGTTGGCCCATACGGTCTGATCCCACAGAAGATCTTCTGTATGACAAACTGCTGAAAACGTCAATGCTGCTTTGATAGAAAAGGCTCAATACACACAATGCATCACACATTTTACTGCATATGGGTCAGACCTTTGTTCACCACCTACATTGGTAAACGGTTCACGCTGATATGGTGCTTTACCAATATGTTTCTCATTCACCCATTCACAAACACAAACACCTACGGTGGAACAGCCGCCATGCAAGTCGTCCACCACTGGGGGTAACTTGGAGTTCATGGTTAGAGGACACTCTGACACGCTGGGGGCTAATGATTAAACCACCAACCTTTCTAGTGGACAACTCGATCTTTCACATCACAGTGCCGCAATGCAATTTAAGGAGGCCTATTCTGAACATTCATGTTTTCATATACATTACCAGTCAAAAGTTTGGACAGACCTTCTCATTCAACGCTTTTTATTTATTTATATTATTTTTTACATTGTAGATTAATATCGAAGATTAACACTTTTTTGTTTACATCATTCCACATGTATTCTATAATGTTGACGTCTTCAGTATTAAATCTACAATGTACAAAATATTTAAATAAAAAACCATTGATTGAGAAGGTGTGTTCAAACTTTTGACTGGTTGTATATGTCACGTGGATTGCCAAGTGTGTTGTTTACCTGAGGGCAGAGATCATAGCAAGATGCACTGTGGACAGAAGGCAAGCTGGGCATTGTTCTGCTGGGAAACCTTGGGTCCTGCAGGATGTTACTTTGACATGAAACACCAACCTAAACATTGTTGTATACAATGTACAACCCTTCACAGCAGCGGCATTCCCTGATGGAAGTGGTCACTATTAGCAGCACAATGCTCCGCGCCACATGGCAAAAATTGTTCAGGAATGGTTTGAGGAACACGGCAAAGCGTTCACTTGCCCTACAGGTTAACCAGATCTTAACTTTATCGACCCTTTGTAGGATGTGCTGGGAAACCCAGGTTCTGTGGAGTCCAGGCCTCAACAGGTTAGAGCTGTTTTTTACCAAACAACAAATCGACACACACTCTGCTGGCTCTAAGCACTAGTCTTCTCTCAATATCCTGAACACTGAAAGGCTGGAAGGGTCTCAAAATAGTTCACTCACCTACATCCCCTTATCAAAGAAAGTCATATTTTAACAGGTGGAATAAAACTGCTATGCACTCTCTGTTTCATTCATTTTATTACTATACATCAAATTCAATTGTGCAAAAAGAGCAAAAGTACAGAACGACATCTTTACTCGGACAAAAAAGAGAGATATCCGATCTAACTTGTTGTGCATACTGAGTGTATTTTACATTATATTCTATTTACATTTTACGATATGGTGCCATTCATGTATTTTCTTGATTATTTTCCTGTCTTGAACCTGAACTGTAACTTCAGGATTAATGTGACTGTCAAAATATATATATATTACAATATTTTTCTAAAAAAAATACAGTGAACCTTATAAAATGAATCTTTTGTACAGCTAGAGTTTGACTAAATTACATAGTTTACTGGTAAGCTGGTGCAGGCATGATTGTCCTCACAAAGGGCTGCCCTTCACTCGGTTAGATGTCGACCACACAGCCGGAAGCACTGGCTCTTATAGCATCAGATATGACCTTTGCTCCCGATTCTCCAATGCCGTTTCCCTGCAAACTAGATAGATAGATTAGATAGATTAGATAAGATAGATAGATAGATGGATAGATGGATAGAGTTTCCAGTCATTCCTGTAATCATTACATCTTCTTTGCCATATAAAACAATTATGCGTTTTAGTTCTTTAATATTTTTACTACCGGGTCAAAAATATACATACAACAACCATACATTTGGTTTAATGGCACAGTTTTGTATTTTCAGCACAGTCCGAAGGTTCTTGATGGGATTTAGGTCAAGAATTTTGGGAAGTCTAAGACCTAGCCTAATTTGGTCATTTCTTCACTGCTTGTGATGTACATTTAGGGTCATCGCCTTGTCGGAACACCCAACTGTCTTTAGGGCCCAACCTTCCAGATGATCATTTTAGGTTTTTCTGAAGAATGTGGAGGTAATAGCATTTTCTTTATTTTTCTATTTACTTTGTGTAAGCATCAGTTCCACTGGCAGCAAAATGGCCCCGGAACATGATTCTGCCACCACCATGCTTGGTAGTAGGTTCAGTGCTCTTGGTTAAAGGCCTCAGCTTCTCCCATCCTCACATACTTCTGGTTGTTGTGGCCAAAAAGCTCAGTTTTTGTTTCATCTGACCACGGATCTTTTCTCCAGAAGGCCTCGCATGTATTATGTTGCTCCACCACAACGCATTTTATCGTGTCTCGATCATATCTGCCATTTATCGTGCTTTACAAATATGTATTTGTGAGCTTAAGGCATGAGCATGACGTCAACCAAACTGCCATGTTGGCAGTTTTGATTTTGCCCCGTAACTCCACATACAAGGATGCTGCTGCCTAAACTACCCGTTTTTAGAGTTCTCCTGAGTGAACACACTTGAGCTGTAGAAAGTGTTGCTTCTACAAGATGAATTATGTGATTATTTGTTTATATTTGCCTGAAGTTTGCCGTTATCCATGTGATAACGTATACCATATACGTATGCCGTATACTTAGAAACAATTATTTGCACAGATGAGCTTGGGATTTGTTGCTGCTTTGAAATGGATTCAAGTGACTTTCCTGACTTGTTCAAGTGAATGATTTGCTTTTTCAGATCTTTTCTGAGCTCCTCAGCCTTTCCTACTGTAGTATTTGTGGCTATGTCTGATGAGTGTATCAAATGGGACCTACTGACATTGGCTTTGAGATCTCACCAACTGTAGTCAATTGTAATCACTCACGAGAAGTTAAGAGGTCATACCAACAAGAAATTTTGATTAACATCGCTTTCTATGTCACTAAAATTAATAACTCAAGGTTGCATAAGTATATTTTTGACCCAGCAGATTTTGTATTTCCTCCTACTGTCATGATATGGTATTTAAAAATGTGTGTAAACTTAACTGCAAACACATAAGAAACTCACTTGATGTATGTCAGTTGGTGGTTTCCCTTCAAGGCTGTTGCGATGAAAATGGCTCCATCCATACCCAGAGAGTTCTCCTGCAGACTGATGATGTCAAACTGTTATTGTTTCTTAAATCAAATGTCCAGAGATGCAATATAATGCTTGAACAAAGAACAGAGTGTACATAAATCGAGGCAGCTCGCTTGAGTCCCCCGCAGCTTCACATAGAATTTGATCATAAACTAATTGTTCTTGAGGCTGATTGAAAGAAATACAGAAATTAGGGGTCTGGAAGAGACAAAGCTGCAGGGAGCTTGTGCTAGCCACACAGATATACACTGTCCACACACTGCTTTACTACGTGGCTCTTTTTCTACTAAATTTAATGCATTCAGGAAATGGATTTTGCTGAACATTTGTTCCCAGATACAAATAAGTGGCCTAGCAGATATGAGCCCCCACAGTAGGAGCTATGTTGCAGAACCAAGCCATGAACTTGTATTTTTAATAGCCATTTTTACCATTTCCATTTCTTGTTCAACAGATAAGTAAGACATAACGTTAAACTGCTGCAGGCGGCTGTGGAGGAAGATGCGACCTCATGATGACAATTTATAAACGCCCTTGGCCAAGAACGCTGTGTGTAAGAGGTTTAGTCTTGATCATGAGAAATCTCTTTATACTGCACCTGTTCATGTAAATGCAATAAAATCCGTCATTGCATTCAGTGTCAGCTTATAATGCAATTAAAATACAATTCCTGCTTGATTCACTTACATAAAACAATAGAGGGAGCAAAATAGAACCTATACAGCCGTGACAGTTTTTACGAGTTCGAAATTAGTTAAATGGCACACTGCCGAAAATTTTGGTTCACATAGATCATGATATGCTCCAGCTGGGCCTTACTTCAGTGACTTGAGGCTTCTGTTGTTTTTCAAAGCATTGGCCAGAGCCTTTGCTCCTTCCATCCCCACAGCGTTCCCACGCAGACTGAAAAACATAGTGAAGAAAATGTTACAATTACAAATCAGGGACACAACTAAATACAGACAAGCATTCCGATGGAACCAGATCATTCTCTTCCTTTACTGTCTGTCACTTGGAAGTGACATTCTGAAAATTGGTTCTTTAGGAGGATTGTGGTCATTGACAGCTTCACAATAAGCTGTGGTACAATCGAATATCTGACATTCTTCAGTTAACAATGTGCTTTCTCAAAGACATTTTCTTTTCGTACTCTCCATACATACTTTAAGTTTGTTCATCCACAATACTGGGCTGTCTTGTTCACCACCGTGTTTCTCTGTTGGAAATAATTAAATATTTTGCTATATTGTATAAGTTGTCGAGAGACCAAAAGAAAAAAAAACACCTTTTTGAGAACATACCTTGCTGGGTGGAACTTGAACTTAGTATAAGATATTTTATATGGTAGTTTAATAAAATAATAAAGTGTATTTTCTGGAATTCAATTTCAATTAAGAAAGAGAAGAAAGTCTTCGCTGGTTATTTCAGCAATTTAATCTATTAGCATTTAAATAATTTGCATTGATTCACTGCACACCAATGTGTGAAACTACTTAAACTGGGATTATCGTGCCCAAACAGACAGCGGTGGACACCATTGATGCCTCGTTCTTCTAAATTGTACTACTTTTTTGCCTGCCGAGAGAAGGTATTCCAGTCATGTGCAGTAAATTTACATATTCTGTGTGAGTGCACCGCTGCTGAGCATGTGCACTAGTGCTTTTGCAGGATAGTGACTGCATGGATGCCACACTTGAACACAATTTTCGTGCTTCACACAGACTAGGGCTGGCATAAATCCTCATTGGTGTGGGATTTCCATGATGTTTCTCAATGGAGTTTAATTGTTTTTATATTAACTGCTTGCTTTAATAGAATCATATTTCTAATGTTTTACACTGTTTATGATGATGGAAAAATACTGGATGACGGAGATATGCAGGAGTGGAAAAGTACTAGGTGAAAAGTTATGATGGAAACTCAGTTTCAAGTTTGTCCTGGAGACTCTGTTCCACAGATAAGAACAACTGCTGAGGTTTCCTTCTCCCACACAAAGAGGAACCATCTTCATGGCTGTGGGGCTTGGAGCATTTAGAGCAGGAGCAGGACAACAAGATGGCAGCTCATATGCAAAGGAGGGGGTCAGATGCGCAGAAGACAACCAGTCCAAAGAAAGACACACCCTGAATGCTTATGAACCTGTGAAACTAGATATAAGGCAGGGTCAGTGGAAGAATAGTCAGTCAGACTTCATGAACTGACAAGAATCCTGTTGTCAGGGATAGAAGTTTGGACCCAGAGCTCTGTATGCTATGTTCAATCTACTCTTAAATAAGCGTGCTTAGTGAGACCTAAATACCTTCTCCTATCGCTTCATTCAACAAACGCACAGGAGCTATCTCACACAGTCTGTTTTCCTGGGAGAATGCTCCAACATAGGCCTGGACAGATAATCAAAATGACATCAGACGGGCCCAAGGAGATCCTTGTGCTCCATCGAAACGTATAAGAATGAAGTCTTTGGAATGAACTAATGCAGAGATAATCAATTTTCTTTACCATCTGGCAAAATGAAAGAGGCGAGGAGTCAGATTTTAATCAACAATGTTTTTTCTGACTCAAAAAAATCAGATAAAAAGATCAGATTTACTGAGTAACAGCCTAAGGACACTACTGAGCATTTACTGGAGAGACCAACAACAAAAATCGTCAGTGTGAATCAGTTTGTTTTCCTTCAAATTAGATAGCAGTTGATGAGCCTCGGCACTATATAGAGGGCTTAATTTGGTTTGTAGACCATGAGCTGAAATCTCTCGATCTAATACAACCAGAGATATCAATGGGACAGTTGCATTAGCAAAATGTGTAATTACTTATTGACTTTTGCAGGTTTATATTGTAATATTATGTGACCCTGATTGTGATATATTTAAATATTATCAACAGATCATAATAAAGACACATCAGCACATTTAAGTTGAAGAAATTAAAGCATTTCAAGTTTTGATTCATTTACATGGATCAAACGTTCATTGAGCATTGCTAGGAAACTCTTAGGAGAATTTCCTATCTTAGACCTCACGTTTGTTCAGAAAGAACATTTGGCAGCGTTCCACAGATTTTTTTTTTAATAATTTGGAACGTACAAATAAAGAACGCTCCAGCATCTACTGCCAAGTGAGTGACATTCATGCAGTGAGGTGTAGGAAGAAAACATGCCTACGACCTGCCAGCTTTCTGCTGCAGACGACTGCCTTCTTACACCTATCTCAAGCAAACACTTCAGGAGCTTTGCTGGACCACAATCAAACAAGCTTAATGCATGCATGCTGGCTTTAACACACAATTGCACATCTGAAACAGCGAGCAATCAAAAGAGGCTACATGTCTCTCCAAAAGAAAACTATCTTTAAGATTAGCTTATTGGTCTCATTTTGAGCCAAACATTGTCCTGTTCCAGTCGGTCAACAGCCTGTTTTGCAGGACAAAGAAGAAAACAGCAGCCGACTAGCAACACAAAGCATCGCTGGATTTAAATTGCAAAAATAACATGACACAGGAGAGATCTTGGACTCACTCTAATGTTTGCAGGGTTTGGTTGGCTGTTAGAGCTGCTGCCATTGCAATCGCACCAGTCGTGCCTGCAGAGACTCCCTGGAGGCTGCAGAGGAAATACGTGTCATTTGTGTCATCTCCAAAACCAATAAACTTTCAGTCTATCATTATACACATGTGTAATGCCAACCATAATGTTCGCAGACACGTGTTGGTTTTCAGGGCTTCAGCAAGACAAATGACTCCTTCGTTCCCAATAGCGTTTTCCTGCAGACTGCAACAAGACATGGAGAATACACTTGTTGTGACAGCTGAGGATAACAGCAGCAGTGAAAATTCACATAACTGCTTGCTAGCTGATCAAATCACGATCAGTCAAGTGAAAGCCCCGAGCAAGTCATTTATTCACAGGAATGCCAGCACAGGCTTCCACTGTGGAATACAGTTGGAAAAATCAATGTAATTACAGAGAAAAGAGTGTGTAGGGAGGAGTTGGGGGTTAATAATAGGATAAGGGGGCTGACAGGGGCCTTACTCCAACAGCTGCATGGTGGAATTGGACAGGAGTGCGTGGGCCAGAGCTTTAGTGGCCTTGGTCTTGATGAAATTCCACTGGAGACTACGAAAAGAAAGAGAGACACATGAGGTCAGTTATGAGGCAAACACTGTATTTATGACATTTTGGCATAAGTGGGAAGACGTGTATTTAATCCTGTGATGTGCTTTGGATTCTTCACAGTCCAGAGACATGCATGCGGGGTTAATTGTTGGTTCTAAATTGACTGTAGCCTCCAGTGACCCTCTACAGGATAAAGCCGGTAGAGCAAATGGGCAGATGGATGGAATCCTGTAGTGTACTTAAGTCCAGTTAACCATTAGGATTCTTTCATTTTCTGGAAGTGCAATATGCAGGATTTTGAGTGTAAATACATATTAATTTAGCAGCAAACAACTATCTGCTAATGCTAAACATAGAGGGGAAGTGATGTCCTCAGCAGAATGTGAAGCCACAACCCATCATCTGTGTGTTGTAATCCAAGCTTCCTTCTTTCTATGTTTTAGCATGTTTTACTGTTCAAACTAGTCTCAAGAAAATTACATTCCTACACAATTAAACTGCATACTAATTTGTAACCTATCACAACTACACTTCCAATCAATGTATCGTTGTCATTTATTGTATTTTTTTTTCTATCACTCCTTTTTAGCAAAAATATGATATTTCAATACAGATCATATTATTTTTTCTTATTCCTAACCAAGTCATTCAGAAGTCTAAAGGTAACCAAGCTTCTAACATGTATAAACGTCTAACAAAGTATTAAATCTGCTTAATCCCAATCACATAGCCTTTGATGTAAACCCAATCAGAGAGAAAATGCGACACATTCAAACCAACCACTTTTCCTATGACGCAGCAATTGTGTTTCTCTCAAAATGTAGCTGAGAGTACATTTTGGTAGTGTAGGAATGTCATTTTGTGCAGACAGGTCTGGCATGTTAACGCATTATAGTGCATGTGAGCTCCTCCCTTTGAAACCGTTAGCTAAGACTGAGATTGACCTCCCATGCTACACTGAAAAAGAGAAACAAAGTATTCTCTATGGTATTTACCTAAGTTATATACACCTGTTTCATTTCAGCACAGTGTTGTAGTGATCAGATTTTATGCAATGCAGGCTTCATGCTTGTGAAGTCACAAATCCTGCTTGCAGAGATTTTAGATACGTTCTGAGAAACTTTTTACTTGTGGCTTAAGAATTTTAAAACACCTCTCTGATTTTAAACTTTGAACATAAGTCATTCAGCACGGCGAAGTTCAAACATCAAAGAAGAATAACTACTACCACGACTGGGACCGTGTGATCAAGAATCACTTGTTTACAAATAGCTTCGTATCCATCTACATGCATGCTTGTGTTTGCGTTCCAAACTCCACTTACTGCAAGGAGATGAGGCCGTGATTGAACTTGATTGCACCGGCTATTGCTTGTACACCTTCGTCATGTAACAGGTTAGCTGTGAGACTGGAACACAAACATGCAAAGACACATATATACAGAATAGATAAAGTGCGAATAATCACACAGAATGAAAATGCGACAAAATGCTCCCAAACGCACAGCGGCACAAGTTAATTGTAGTTACAGGATATCGAAAACATTAATATCGAAGTTAGGTTTCATTTTAGGCCTGTCACTGCTTACGCATTGCTCTGATGTTTGAAGATTATTCTTTATTCAACTGAAATTACAGAAATTATGGCTAAGGGTGCAAAGTGGCTCAGCAGCTTTCGCCTTGGAGTTAGAAGATCCCCGGTTCAAGTCCCAGCCTGGGCCTAGGATCTTTCTGCATGTACTTTGTAGGTTCTCCCTGTGTATGTGTGGGTTGTCACTGAGTACAGTCCAAAAACATGCTCAGATTAATTAGGGATTCGAAATTGTCTGTAGGTGTGAATTGTCGATGGTGCCCCCTGCCTACACCATAAGTCAGCTAGGACAGACTCCAGCCCCCCCACTGGGACCCTAATGAATATTCAGCAGTTTATAGATGACGGATGGACGACTAAGACTGTCAGTGGGAAGTTGTGAATGTCATCCTATTTCTTCAAATAGATTTCTTCTCAGAGTTCTTGTGGTTTTCCATCATAGCATAGCACTGTATGAGACATCACAGTTTAAGGAGAGTGACATTTCAAGCGACATTTCAAGCGACACTGAACAGTTGACTATTTCCATCCACCTGTGAGGAATATACTATACTGCTATTAATTAGGTGACTCACTCGAGGTCCTGCAGAGAGTGGTTCTCGTGGAGTGCATGCGCCATGTTCTTTGCTCCCTCCACACCAATGGAGTTCTCCCTTAGACTAACCACAGAGAGAGACACAGAGAAGTGAGAAAACTGATAAGAAACAGCTTCAGCAAAGTGCAATTCGTGCATCCATATTTCAGATTGTTTACACTGATTAGCCACAACATTAAAACCACTGACAGACAAAGTGTCAAATAGTAATCATCTCATTGCAACACAATGTTCTGCTAGGAAACCTTATGTTTTGGCATTCATGTGGGTGATACTTTAACACCTATTGCCTACAAGAACAATGGTGCCGACCAAGCACACCTTCCCATGTCAACAGCAGCACACTGCAACCCACCACACCACAAAATCTACTCAGGAACGGTTTGAGGAACCTGAGCAAGAGTCCAGCCCAGATCCCAATTTAATCAAGCAGTCACAGGATGGTCCATGGAGACCCTACCAATGTACAGAGCTGTTTTAGCAGCATGAAGCAGACCTACACAATTTAGGGCAGGTGGTTTTGATTTTGTGGCAGTATACATTTATTCATATATAGCTCTGAGAGAGGAAGATGTACGGCCTGTGATCAGTCCTCAAGAAAACATGAGCCTTTCACGACATATAGTAGAGACATAGTAGCTAAAAGCTTCTGCATATGATTATACAGGTAAAAGCCAGAAAATTAGAATATTTTCATAAACTTGATTTATTTCCGTAATTGCAAACAAAAGGTATAACTTTTACATTATATGTAATCATTGCACGCAGACTGATGCACTTCAAATGTTTATTTATTTAATTTTGATGATCATAGGTGGCAACAAATGAAAATCCGACATTCCGTGGGTCAGAAAATTAGAATATTACCTGAGGCCAATACAAAAACAGGATTTGTAGAAATGTTGGCCAACTGAAAAGTATGAACGTGAAAAATATGAGCATGTACAGTACTCAATACTTGGTTGGAGCTCCTTTTGCCTCAATGACTGCATTAATGCGGCGTGGCATGGAGTCGATCAGTTTCTGGCACTGCTCAGGTGTTATGAGAGCCCAGGTTGCTTTGATAGTGGCCTTCAGCTCTTCTGCATTTTTGGGTCTGGCATTCTGCATCTTCCTCTTAACAATACCCCACAGATTTTCGATGGGGCTAAGGTCGGGCGAGTTGGCTGGCCAATTGAGTACAGAAATATCATGGTCCTTAAACCAGGCACTGGTAGATTTGGCACTGTGTGCAGGCGCCAAGTCCTGTTGGAACATAAAATCCCCACCTCCATAAAGCAGGTCAGCAGCAGGAAGCATGAAGTGCTCTAAAACTTGCTGGTAGACGGCTGCGTTGACCTTGGATCTCAGGAAACAGAGTGGACCGACACCAGCAGATGACATGGCACCCCAAACCATCACTGATGGTGGAAACTTCACACTAGACTTCAGGCAACGTGGATCCTGTGCCTCTCCTGTCCTCCTCCAGACTCTGGGACCTCGATTTCCAAAGGCAATGCAAAATTTGCTTTCATCAGAAAACACTTTGGACCACTCAGCTGCAGTCCAGCTCTTTTTTTCCTTAGCCCAGGTGAGACGCTTTGCGCGCTGTTTCTTGTTCAAAAGAGGCTTGACACGAGGTATGCGGCAGTTGAAACCCATGTCTTTCATGCGTCTCTTGGTGGTGGATTTTGAAGCACTGACTCCTGCAGCAGTCCAGTCCTTGTGAATCTCCCCCACATTTTTGAATGGGTTTTTTTTCACAATCTTCACCAGGGCGCGGTGATCCCTGTCGCTTGTACACTTTTTCCTACCACAGTTTTTCCTACCCTTTGCCTCTCCATTAATGTGTTTGGACACAGAGCTTTGAGAACAGCCAACCTTTTCAGCAATAACCTTTTGAGTCTTGCCCTCCTTGTGCAATGTGTCAATGGTTGCCTTTTGGACAGCTGTCAAATCTGAAGTCTTCCCCATGTTTGTGTAAGCTTCAGAACTGGACTGAGAGACCATTTAAAGCCCTTTGCAGGTGTTTTGAGTTAATCAGCTGGTTAGTGGGTGGCACCAGGTGTCTTCAAACTTGACCCATTTCACAATATTCTAATTTTCTGACCCACGGAATGTCGGATTTTCATTTGTTGCCACCTATGATCATCAAAATTAAATAAATAAACATTTGAAGTGCATCAGTCTGCGTGCAATGATTACATATAATGTAAAAGTTATACCTTTTGTTCGCAATTACGGAAATAAATCAAGTTTATGAAAATATTCTAATTTTCTGGCTTTTACCTGTAGACTCTTTGTAGGAAGATCAAGTCCTCCTTAACAAGGACATGAAAGTCTTGGGCCATTACAGAGAGAAGCTGTACATTTAATGCTCACTTCAAAGAGACAAGGCCACGGTTCAGCCTAAGTGCCTTGGTTAAGGCAGTCATTCCACGGTTGCTGATTGAGTTGCTCTGAAGTCTGTACACAAAGAAGGAAGACAATCACGATGAATGATTTGTAATACAAACTGCAGCATCTACTTGACTTTTGAACTGAGAGGGATGGAAAATGAAGAGGATAAATTGCAGGTACTGACTGGAGCGACAACAGAGTGTGGTTTAGTGTCAAAGCCTCTGCCAGAGCAACTGTTCCTTTGTCCCCAAGCTGGTTGCTGCAAAGACTGAAAGCAAAAACAAAAATAGACCTTAAGGCAATAGGTGAAATCTGCAATTAAACGATTGCACAGTGTCTGACCCAACCACAGGCTTTGTGGTAAAAGCAGGTATTATTTATACTAGTTTAACATGAAAATTAGCTTTTTTAGGAGCTGCAACTTAGCCTGTTAGTGTACTATGTATTGCACGCCTCAATAAATGCAGCATAGAATGATTAAGATGCACAGATAATAAATATACTGATTTAAGGTTACATCAGCTTTGTCAGAGTCCGGTTGATCTTCAGTGCATCTGCAATCCTTTTGGCTCCACCTGCTCCAATTTTGTTCTTCCGTATGCTGGAACATGACAGGCAAAGAAGGAAAATCCAATAAATCCTCCACATTACAAGCACAAATACACAGATCCTATATATATATATATATATATATATATATATATGAGACACGTATAAAGCAGCACTTGAAATGTACGCAACACTTACTTCAGGGACACTAGTTTGCGGTTGCACTGCAGCACATCTGCAAGTGCCTGAGCACCTTCCTCCTCAATGGCGTTGTTCTGGAAGCTACGGGGAATTAAGGAGACACTGAAATTGTTACATTTGCATTTTATTGGATGGTTGTGTGTATTTCCTAAAAAGCAGTTCTACTCACTTGATTGATATTAGGACTTGATTCATCTTCAGAGCCTCTGCCAGGAACTTTGCACCTTTGGAGCCGATGTTGTTGCTCCGGAGACTAAATTATAATCAGATGATAAATGAAATCATCATGACATAGTCAGTGTATGTGCTTTTAAATTTGCTAACAATTACTAAACACTGTTGAGGGATTTGAAGATGAGATTGTTATCTGAAGAAATGGAATTCAGAGAACAAGATTTGATTTCATATTTTGTGATATAAAACCACACAGACTTAGAAAATATTCACATGGAAATGAGCATTAAAATGTGCCAGATGTATGTTTAATAACCACCAGAACATTTTTAAACATCAAACATGCCATCATAAAAAGCAGGTGGAAAGCAGCTTTGGGCTTAGACTGATTTTCACAGATTTAGTAACACTATTCACAAATAATATTATCAGCTAACACCAGCAATATGTGATACTTATTATATATATCTGCATTTATACCCTTCTCTATTTTTTCATGCCATTTCATCAGAGGCATTTAAAAATAGAAGGTTAGGGACTGTTTTGGGATTCATTTGCAAATTGTCTCTGATTATATTATATGTATTATATACAAAAAATTCCATCTTTGAACACACATTAACAAAAAATTATAATGCAAGAGTCACTTAATGATACTGTCTGAATCACACGTAGTTTATTTATTTTATTTAACCAGGCAAATTAGTTGAGAACTGATTCTTATTTTCAACACTGCCCTGGCCAAGTAATTGCATGTCCCAGTCCTACAAAAAACAAAGACAGAAACATTTTGTTTGCTTGTTTAAACTTGAAAACTGATCGAGCAGGTATGAGAAGCTGTAGCACAAGAACAAAAGCATAGTAGAAATTAATAATAGAAAGACTAATCAAAATCTACTACTAAGGGAACAAAGGGCTTTTAAAAGTGGTTTCCAGAAATAGGCATTTAGATTATTTAATCTACTTGTGAAGCCTTGTAGTATGACTCAATGACACGATGAGAAA
This sequence comes from Acanthochromis polyacanthus, assembly GCF_021347895.1. NCBI lineage: Eukaryota > Metazoa > Chordata > Actinopteri > Pomacentridae > Acanthochromis > Acanthochromis polyacanthus. The sequence continues at coordinate 14,996,141 of NC_067131.1, read as the reverse complement.
AAAAACTGTGCAACCTTCAGGCTTCTATCTTTAATAGTTTCTGAGATGTTGTTGTTTAAACACAACCTCGAATTTTATGTTAAAAGTAGGCAAAGAAAAATTAGCTTGAAAAATATTTCAAATATCGGTCTAAAATTTCACAGATACCATTTTATTTCAGTGAACAAATGGGTCATACTTGAGAGAAGTTAGTGTGCGATTCACCAGGAGGGCTCGACTCAGGGCTTTGGCCCCTTTGTTGGTGATGGAATTCTCTGCCAAACTGAGGGGGTGAATAAAAAGAGTTGCAGTCATGTAGTGCAAAATATTAATATTCATTGCATTCATCAAGATACTTGCACTAATCTTACAATCTCAAGCACTAAGTGGTTCTTACACCTCTGTAATCAGCCAGGCTGGAACTGACTCATAATTAAAAAGTTGTGCTGTTTCTCTAAGTAATCAAGCAACTTGATTTGATGCATTGGTTCAGAATAATTATATTGGAACTTGCTGTAAATGTGATCTCACCTCATTTTCTGGATATGACAGTCTTTGGCACTCAAGAGGCTTCCCAGCAATTCCATGACATCATCTTTGAACTGATTGTTCTCTAACCTGTTAAACGGATAAAACATGAGTTCACCCTTCAGTGCTTCTCCTGAGCTTTTTGAGAGATGATCCTTTGAGGAGCTCACCTGAGATGGCTACAGTACAGCAGCTGTGGGAGCAAACACTTCACTGTTGCGTAGTTCAGAGAGGATGTCAGGTTGGTCTGGTTGCTGCACTCTGGAGACACGTGCAGCAGGTATCCCAATACTACACAGTGAGGCCGTGTCAACTTCCCTGCGAGAGTACCGAGCCGTAAATCGTCCTCTACATTCCGCAGCAGCTCAGTATGTTGCAGCTCCTGTAAACAGTAAGCCAGGTTGACTGCACGCAGGGACACCACCGCTCCCCCACTGACCAAGAGGCCTTGTAGAAACCCTGCTGCCCATGCCTTCTGACTGCCATCATCTTTCCCGAGAGCCAGAAGCCCAGCAAGAGGTTTGACAGCCACTGGGCACAGCAGACCTGTCAGGAAGCGCACAAACACATCCAAGTGACCGTCCTCAGCTTGTTGAGAGTGTTGAAAAGCACTTCTGAAGTGGTTCTGGAAACCAATCTTGGGCCAGGACATGGTGCTCTCTGAGAACAAGTCAAAGATGGCCCGCTTGGAGGAAACATGGTAGAAAGTAGCTGCAAGAAACTCCTGCAGAGTCAGATGTGTGAACCGGTATGTTGTGTGTATGGCTGATTCCTCCCGAACAAGAACTCCAGCTCCAAGGCTGCTTTGAGTTAGCAGTAGATCTATACCATAAGCCCTGAGGTCCTGCTCGCTGAAGGTGTACTTGTGTTTGAGGAGGCCATAGAAGGCCAGTCGTCCCAGATTCCCCAGCAGCTTCCGATTGCTCCCGTGAAGCTGCTCCATTTTTACAGGCTCTCTGCCTCTCGGCTCACCTAGCTCGGCCTTCATGGAGCAAAAATGGGCATACAGCTCAGTGCAAGTCTTTGGAAGGCTCTCCTGTGTTTCACCTTGCATTATGTACAACAAAGTATCAGCTACTATCCAGCAAATGCATGGTATGTAGCACATCACCATCAAGATCTTGTTGGACTCCAAGTGGGCCCATATTTTGCTGCCAAAATCCCTCTCAGAGAAGTGGTGGTTCAGGAAGACCTGGACTTCATTAGGGCTGAATCCGGGGATCTCAGTAACTCTGTCCACCAGTCCTCCAGGGATCAGAGAAGCGACTGCTGGTCGGGAAGTCACCCAAACTGCAACATCGGGGAGCAGATTCCCTCGGATGATGTTCGTAATTAAGTCATCAATGGACACTTCTTTCTTCGGGTCATTGCAAGGAGCTGCGTCTGAGAAATTTAAAGTGCAGCGGAATTCATCCAGACCGTCCAGTATGATCAGCGTCCTGCAGGAGCTGTTCAGGACCAGACTGGGGTCTGTTAAATGAGGAAAGCTCATTTTCACCAGCTTCTCGGCAGAAAGCTTCTCCATTGAGTTCAGCTCGCAGAAGGTGAAAGGTAAGACAAAGTGTACATCTGTACAGATGGCCCCTTGGCTCCACTGTCTGATGAAGTGCCGTACCCAGGTTGTCTTGCCTATACCAGCCACCCCGACTGTGAGGGACACTCTGGGAGGCACACTGACTCGGGTCAGGGGCTCAAACAGTTTCACCAGCCCCAGCTGCCTGAGATGATTTCTTTTCCCTCCTCGAGTCACTCCCACCTGCATCAGGTCATGTTCCTTTTGTTGGAGATCAGAAAGTCCATCGACCAGGAGTAAGGTTCTTGAGGAGATGTTCAGTTTGGGGCAGCTGACCGAATCTCTTTCTCTGTATTGTTCATATCGACGTAACAGCACCTCTTTGTGCTGTTTCACCATGGAATCTACAGAAACAGAGGATGACCCAGGTTACTGTCAGTGAAAGGAAAGGAGTTTTGTGTTTTTTGATGAACAAAAACTAATAGTGGTAAATGGACTGCATTTGAATACAGTTTTTATCAAAATCACTGAGCAGCTTGGGGCACAAGTACCATCGAACCATCACATGGTATGATTACTGGATGGCTGCCACCTCCTGAACCACTACTTTTGATGTGTAAACTAGTCGCTGTGAGCATTGTTTCTTCAAACTTTAAAATAAGGACTTAGAATCCTAGTAGCTTCAGTGGAAAGCACCTGCACCTCTTGAAGATGCTTTACCTCTTGAATGAAATGTCGTAACCTGAAAGAGAAGTCCAGCTGCTTTCTACTGAAGCTCCTGGGATTACCATGACCTGCATGACTGAGAATCCATACAGACGTAAGGACTAATGACGAGAGCAAATCCTACTTCAAGACACTTACCGTGGTTTATGATGAGCTGGGCTACCTGAGAACTGGAGCTTTCTATGAACCCCTGAAGGGCATCAGAGCCTTGAATGTCTTTGTCCGTGAGGATAGTGGTGAGCATGTTAACCTGGTCCTGTAACTGTCCTGCTTCCTTGATCTTGGTCTCTTCAGCTGAACTCAGCACATCCATCTTCGTCAGGTGGCCTAAAATCTCCTCCAGGAAGGAGGGCGTGATAAAGCTTTGCAGCTGGTCTTGATGCTTTGGGATCCAGCCAAGTTCTAAAGTGAAATAGAACACAGACAAAATCCTTAAGAATTCATTCACGTAATTGTCAAGCAGTGAACAACAAAAACAATTTCATGAGCTAGTGCAATACTTTCTAATGTACCCAGGGGAAATGTGATGCCTCATTTTTTGTCTTTTTGTCAGACATTACAGAGACTACTTAAAAAATGTCATTCTTAGTATGTGCACCAGATGATCCTGTTAGAATCTGCAGGTTCGTGCTGCTGCCCAGTGCTTCATTTCACTTTACTTCCCTAATATTTACAATAAATGTCACATGTATCACCAGGGGGCTGCACAGTGGACTAGTGGTTAGCACTTTCACCTTGCAGCAAGAAGATCCCTGGTTCAAATCCCGGCCTGGGCCTGGGATCTTTCTGCATGGAGTTTGCATGTTCTCCCTTTGCATGTGTGGGTTTTTTCCGGGCACTCCGGCTTCCTCCCACACCTAGTATCACCGTTTTGTTCACATTTGTGGTTGAGAGATGAAAAAAAACTATTGGATGAAAATCAGTCAGGAAAATCTGACACAGACATCCGTACCATAGGATGAATCGGTAATCCACCGAGTTCTCATCTAGCGCCATCAGCAGGTCAAAAGTTGAAACTGGAAGTGTTTTGTGTTGTGTTTTGTGCTTATTAGCTAAACTAAGATGTTGACGTAAACATTATACCTGCTGAACATCCATCTGTCGCCATTACTATTCTGAGCACAACAGCATGCCGATATTAGCATTTAACTCCAACCTCCCTGTATCGGAGTTCATCCTCTAAAGCCTTGTTTGTTCATCTGTTGAATTGATTTCTACTTGCAATACCACACCTTTAACAGGATGCAGAACCAAATCAATAGCATTCAACCCTCCAACAGAAAATGATACAGAGAGAAGAAATGATTCTGCCAAAGAATATCAGTGCGGCACTTGAGATCAATACCAGCTCATGATTTCTCCCATACTAAAAATCTCCTCAAGCATTAATCCCTGCAACACGTAATAAACACACAAAAACGGTTCTAGATTAGAATCCCAGTTGGAGCTTAATATTTGATTTATGCTGCCTTAAATCAAGATTTTAAAACAGGCTTTCTTCCAAACTCCAGCTTGTCAAACAGACATTTTGCAAAAGTATTTGGTATTAGTTTGAAAGGAAAGGAATCAGAAACAGAATATAGAAAAATAAAGGGCAAAATTAAACAGTAAATATGGCAAATGCAAACCATGGACAGTCCACTGGGTTTGGATTTAGCAACCTCTTCTTTGGCAGTTTTTTTGGAGCCAGTAAACATGCTTTATATTCTTAAGCAGAATTTTTGTCCAGCGATTCTTACAGATCCCTCCAAGTTGTTCTTTCTTTTCGTTCAGCATTTCATGTTCTGCTGGTTAACCTCAAAGCAGAATGTTTCCACCTTCATCAACATTCTTCAACAGTTCACAATATATTCTCAAGCATCTTGCGGTGCTCTTTTCTGCCTTAATATCATACCAGAAATAAATCATCTTCTGATTTGGAGGTTATTAGATTCTGATTGTTTTCTTCTATACTTTTCTCAGGTTTGTCTTTTCTAGCTCCATTATAAATTACCAAGGCACACGGCTTTGCAAATACTACAATACCTTGAAAAATATCTTCTTAATGCCTCCATATGTTTTCAACTCAGTCTTCATCAGGGTATATTAAAAATGACGAGCACTTTACAGCAGCATTTAAGGTGGCTGCTGTGCAATTAGAGAAAATTGTCATAGGTGCAGCTGAGCATGCGGGTGAACATTACGATCCGCACATTCACCAATCACAAATCAAGTCCCCGAAATACCTCTTAGGAAGTTCTATGGCAGCTATACATACTGATTTAAGTGCCTCAAGGCTGTGTCCTTGATGCCTTGGTGCTGTAAATAAAGTTTGAAGGCCAGAAGTGTGCCTTGCTTATGACTCATAATCCACATGATCCAACCTCTCCTTGACACAAACTGAACACTACAGGAGATACTTTCTCCCCACATCTATCGGGCATTATAACACCTCAGTCTAGTGCAGCGGTTCATGAACTGAACTCATGGCTGTTGCGCTCCAGTGACTCAACTCAACTGTGCGATAAAACAATAATCCAGGCCCATTTAACAATTAATAAGGAATAATTTTGCATCTCATTGTAAATACCAGCAATTTTTGCACCTTCTTTTTGGCAAAAGGCATCATTTTTAGCATCTTTATTTAATATTTCTGTACTTTTGCTCTGTTTGCACAACTGAATTTGATGAATGTTAATAAAATGGATAAGACAGACCATGAATAGCAGTTTTATTCCACCTGGTAAAATATGCTAAGATTTATAATCGCATTTATTTTACCTTTTGCATAATCCATCATCTATTGGTTTCATTATGTCTGCCTAGCAACAGTTCCACCAGAACTGTGCTTGAAATACCGATATGACTCATTGCAAAAATAACATTCATCTGTGAGGAAGATTGTTGAAGTGGACCTCATTTGGAACAAATCTTTGGCTAAAACATGGATCTTACTTGTTGTGCTTTCATGTGATAGATGTAAACTTATTCTCTGGACAGAATAACAATGAAAAAGAACCTGTTGATGCACACTTTTTTTTCAAATCATATGCATCAGTGGCCATGAAAACCATCAAAATGCCTTTTTTTCCCCATTCACATAAAACTGATGGACTGCCAAAAGGTCAAGAGCAACTGTTCTGGAATAAAAGTCCATGTATCAGTCAGAGATGGAAGTGTAGTTAGTTTGACTTCTTTATCTATCTATCTATCTATCTATCTGCACCTGTTTTTATACTTACATTTGCTAAGTAGCATTTCTCAGTAGACGCTATCCAAACACAGAGTTGAGGCTTGAACGAGACAAATTTCTAACATAGTGCAACCTCATTTAGACGCGAATTAAACTGTTTCAAACAAGAGCCGCTTATCTCAAACAAATGAAGATCAGAGTAGTGAGCGACATAAAGAGCTGTTTAAGATCTTAAAATTGGGATCAAGCTGAGATGAGAGGAAGGGTAGTTCTGAGGAGCTGAATTTATTGAGAAAATGGTTAAAACGTCATATTGATGTTAAAATGAGCTCACTTATGTCAAGTAGAAATAGGCTGGACAAATAAAGGATCTTATTTTGAGTTGTCTTAGTGTCTGATGGTGCTGATTCAAAATGACAATGATTAGTTATCTCAGTTTCTGCTGCACAGAGACAGAATGAATGAATGTGGAGCTTTCAGACAGCAGCTCCTTTGCCGTCGTTCGCTTTGCTTTTCCGCCTTGCACGGTGCACAGTTTTATCTGGAAGGTTTATTTTCCATTCAGGTTCTGTCTCAGGCCCCCTTCACTGCCGTTTCCATTTCAGACAGTGAAAATTACAAACCCTTTGATATCTTTTTATAACCTTTCTCTGCTTCAAAGGCAACAATTACCTTTACTTACAGATCTTCAGACAGCAGCTCAGAGGATCCCATGGTTGATGAGTGTGACCTCAGTTGGCTCTGACTCATCCTAACGAGCTAATTAAGGCTTAACAAGTCAATGAAGTTCAGAGGGAGGGTACGAATTTTCACACCTGCCATAGTTTTATTCTGTCCTTTAAGTTCAAATTGTGAGTAACAGCGTATTATCATGGGAAGAAACATCCATTTTGAGGTGTGTTTGCTGCAGGGAGTGTTTCTTTACTGCTTTTCACTTCACAAAAAAATCAACTGAATGTGCTATTTGTTGTTTGCACAACACTGGTGACAACATTACTCAGCATGACAGTGCCTCAGTCTCTCCGCGGCGTTTAAGGGCGTCACTTCGCAGAACAAATTTACACGACACAGCTTCAGTCTGTTCTTACGAAAACTTTAAAAATCCATCCCAAAACACTGAGATGGCATCATTTGAAGCAAGTGGGTTTTAACAAAAAGTCAGATATTCAAGAATAAAAGAAAAACAAACCATAATGTTCCTATTAAAGTCACATATGTGTTACGATTATTGAATTTATAGCTTTAAATGCAAACCTGAAGGCGGGGGATCTACGAGGAATCTTTGTCCTCTATAAATATTGTTATATATCCGTGGCAACAACCTCTTGCGGTTCCAAATTCATGAGAAACATCAAAGTAATTTCTATCAAGTGCAAGCCGTCTGAGCTACGTAAGTTTCGCCCAGGAAACAGATCAGCGGACGTGGTGAACTGTTTCTCATTGCTTGTGACCATCTGTAACCAGGCAACAGTCTACGGTACATTTCACATAATGTTAGAGGAAGGCAATCTTGTCAGAAAGTGGGCTTTGAGTATAGATATTATTAATGTATACTCTCCAAAACCTGCCAGTGGGACTGAAAGACATGTTTTCATAAATAAATGGCCAAAACGGTGCTTTCATGTAGAGCCAGAAACCATGACAACAGAAAGAATTAACGGAGTTTTAAGTTTCTGACAGTCTGAACATAATAAAATTACCTAAATATAACCTTACAATTGTGATATTTCATCAAAAGGAATATAATCTACGTGTGTGTGTGTGCATTTTTTCCATAAACAATGAATTTTTTCGTACGAAAAAGATTCTATGGAACAAAAAATTCTGAACTCCTTGGCACAACTGAGAAGCCCAAACGGACTCAGTTGTGAGCAACAGCCATGTGACAAAAATTTAGAAATGTTTTAGGTCATTTAGACACATTTTTAGGAAAATTCAACACACTAGATCAATAAAATGATGGCTCAAAAAGAGTGTACAGATGAGCAAGTTATCAGTAAGTTACTGTAAGATACATTCAGCATAGTGAAATATTTTTCTAGAGCTGATGAGCAGAGCCGTGTGAAAAAAATTATAAATAATCCATATCAGATAGCCCCTCTGTGGCATGTGGATGTCAATTTTTTGCCCAAATTTGGTAAAACTTGTGGGAACTTTGGAATAATATGCATTTATTGTATAACAAATAATCAAATAAATTAAAAATCTTTTTACTCGACCGTTCAAAAGTTTGGGGCCACTTACAAATGTCCTTATTTTTGAAAGAAAGGATTTTTTTTCAATGAAGACAACATTAAATGAATCAGAAATACAGTGTAGACATTGTTAACGTGGTAAATGATTCTTCTAGCTGGAAATGGCTGATTTTTAATAGAATATCTCCATAGGGGTACAGAGGAACATTTCCAGCAACCATCACTCCTGTGATCTAATGCTACATTGTGTTAGCTAATGGTGCTGGAAGGCTAATTTATGATTAGAAAACCCTTGTGTAATTATGTTAGCACGTGGATAAAATGTGAGTTTTCATGGAAAACATGAAATTGCCTGGGAGACCCCAAACTTTGGAACAGCAGTGTGTGTATGTATATTTTTTATTTTATGGAATGATAACGATGTCATAAAATAAAGAATACATTTTTAAAATTCTCTTTACTTCTCGTCATGGTTGCGCTGCAGGATTTTGTACTGAAGTGAAAAATGAGCTGACACTGAATAAAAATATAACAGAAGTAAAAAAAAAAACAAAACACCGTGGGGTTCAGAGAGTCCTGTCAAAAACCACCAGATCAAGATGAATCTGCAAACTTTCATTAAACTTGTCAGCAAATTCTGTTTCGTGTCACCCCAAAATTATCCTCAACTATGTGTGATTTTGTGATGCACATGATTAAACCAGCTTTGGTTGCCATACCGGTATAGTTTTTATTTTTACAACATTTGGAACACTGACAGAAGGTTAGGCTTTCATCCGTTTTTATTACCACAGTCGTCACTGATAAGGCTCGAATCTCACCTCTGCGGCTTTGACTCTTGATAAGAATCTGAGTGAAGATGATGTATATGACTGATGAGAGTGCCAAAGTGTTAATCGGAACTGTGAACTGACCTTTGATACAGTAAAAACAGGAAACTTTCTTTGGCTCTGTTGAAAATGAACTTACTAGTCTTCACTGGAATTCCCTGTAATGATGTCATAATTATCACTGACTGACTGCATTTCATTTGACTGCCATTCATGTCTGTCTTCATATTTAAATCCACCTCTACAGTATTTGCTGTTGTGATTGTTTTTTTGTTTTTTTTTTACACTGGTCACTGTGTGCTGCTTTCTCCTCAAAATAAATAAGAAGAAAGACTAAAGATTAAGGAGGTTTTTGTGGACACTGGAGAGGAGTTCCGACAATAACAGCTGGTTAATGTCAGAACTCCTCTCCGGTGTCACATCAGAGATATAATGCATAAGTGTGTTAAAGGAGCTCTTACCCTCTGTTTCTGCTCGTGACGAAGCAGAGCAGGTAGACTGAAGATCCACGTAGCAGTCATCCTGCCACGTGATGCGTTTGCTTCGGTCCATGATGGAATCGTAATGTGTCTTCCTCTCCATGAGAAAGTTTGATGTTTTCCTCCCCTGATGCTCGTGTTTGTTTCTGCACAACATATATATATATACATATATATATAAAAACAGAATATACGACTATCACAAACTGCTCTTATTAAAACTCCAAATGTGATTTCACCATGTTGCAAAGCAGCAATTTAAATCCTCAAACTTAAGTCACTTTATGAACATTTTGCTAGACTTTACATTCATTTAAAATCTCAATTATACAGGCTTTTTTTTTTAGCTTTTTGAGTATTCATTTACGAGACATCACAGATGCTCTGAGCTACAAAAATGGACTCCTGCACACTGTCTAACTCGCAGTCATAAACTTACTGGTGCAGCGTTGTGGTGCTAGACTTGTGTCAGACAAACAGAAAGTCTGAACTGAAATAACTGACTATTCCTGGAAGCATCGTGGTTTTGCAGTGCAGTTACAGCTTTCAACTCGACCTACTTAGGTCACAGCAAATTATCGGACAGTTTGCATAAAAGACTTTACATAAGCGAGAACAGAGAAAGTGTTTTGATACAGGCTGAGAAATGCAATCAGTAACTGGACGACCACTGACCTATTTGTAACTTGATGTTAGAACACTTTGGGGGAAAAGTGGTTTACCTTCAGTTGTTTTTACAAATATAGCTAGCAGTTTTTTTCCCCCAATTTTGTTGCCAAATATTGTGCTGAAAACTGGGCAAAAGCTATAAATGATATCACAAAAACGTTACCTGCAACTTCTTGATCTCAGTCTTTGCCACATTTAACACTACTGATCATGAATTACATTATTAAGATGTTAAAGATGTGAGTTTGATTCGCATTTATTACCAGTATTTAGTGTCTATATGTGACAAAGAAAAGAAATTGTGCAGTCCATTATATATGCGCTATTAGGTTCTGTCATTTATTAATGATAGCTTTGTTTCTGGTTTGACAGATGACACCCACCTTTACATTTCTGCTTCTATTAAAGAGCTCAGTCTTTTTAAAAGCAGCTCAGGCTGATTTACAGTTAATCGTCTAAATCCCCAAACCTGACTGTGCAAAAGGCAAAGAACAAACATCTGAATGATGAATTCTGAGCTTTCTAAGGGTCCCTGAAGTAAACATGTGTAATGTATCTTTATGTCAGGAAATGTAACCAAATCTAACCTGGAAATCATGACATTTCATTAAATCCCTTTACTTGACATGCCATCTAAAACCAAAGCATTTGCATTAAATAGATTCTGTTAAATAAAGAAAGAAACAAATCAATAAAATAAAATCTACAAATCGGCATAAACATGAAGCCTGTGAAGCTGTGACTCACAGTCTGCTGAGAAAAATTCAAGGACTTCTCATGTTAGTTGCGGATTGTGTTTACACACAGCAAAAGAGACAAGTACGGAAATTATTTAAAGGTATTTAGAGCAAAATGAATCCTATTTGATCAACAAAACAAGTGCAGCATGATTTAGAAATGGTACACACAGGAGCAAGTTGTCAGCAAGTTGTTGGAAAATACATTCAGCGTGGCGAAATATGTTTGTAAATTTGATGGGCAAAGAGGTAAAAAATACCCAGCTTCGAGAAACGTTATCATTCATCTGTCATCATGCTTCTGGCCATCTGGTGAATATAATTCTAATTTCACACCCTTTCAGCTTCCAAAGTTGTTTAAATCAATCCACTGGACTTGAAGACGTTTCACCTCTCATCCACCTCTCTTGGATGAGAGGTGAAATGTCTTCAAGGAACTTTCTTAAAGTTCAGTGGATTGATTTAAACAACTTTGGATACCGTGACCTGGATGAATGAGAACCTACACAGACACCCTTTTAGCTTCATTTTTGTTCCATGTCAGCTCTCTTTAGGTAGATCCCTATGAGTGACCCCTTTCACCATGTCATTTAATACATTCTTATTATGCTAATATCTATTGTAGCCATATTCAGCATTAACTGCCAAAACTGGTATAAAACAATTAGAAATAGTCCAACACCAAAGGAATGCACACATGACCCAACTGCTCTAAATGTCTGTATTGGTTTCCTATTAAGCTAAGTCCTTCCATTCATGTGCAGGACTTTCCAGTTAAATTAGGCCTAATTTGAAGGAGCTGTGCTCGGAATGACACGAGAATATCAAACGTCACAAGCCAGTAGCGATGATAAGGTGAAATAGAAATCAGTCGAGCACAATCTGTCCACCTGGCTCTTAAAGCTGCTGTCCGGAGTTTGAATCGCAGCGTCTCCCAAAACACTGTTGGTCCCTCCCTCCCTCTGATTTCGCCCCTTTATTTGTGCACGCGCGCAGTACATGAGAGAAGTGCCCGGAGTGCTGCAGCATCTTGCCTGTTTTGCTGTTTTCCCCTCTTCTACATTTAGTACATTTAGTAAATAAAGGAATTACGTTAGAATTCTGTATTGAGTCTAACTTGTCCTAATACCAAAATAACATGAATCTGCTAGGACGAACGAGTAAAGTTTCAATATGTGATTACACTCGTGTATCCCTCTCGATGACGTTGTTTATCAAACTTAGTGTATTTACGCGTGTATATGTGTTACATTGTTTATTTATGTCTATCTAGAGTTCAGAATTTCATGACTCCTCTGACGAAGAGTATGTCCCAGACGCCCCAACATCTTCCTCCAGAGGTCGGGCATCTAAATGAAGCCGTCAGGCGGGCTATGGAGGCCGTGGTCGGGGAGCGACGCGAGCACCCCGACCACGGCATCTAAACGAAGCCGTCAGGCGGGCTATGGAGGCCGTGGTCGGGGAGCGACGCGAGCACCTCGAGCCAAAAAACGTCCTGCAGTCTCTTGGCCTGACAAGCTGTGGGATTGGTAACTTTTCTGGAAGTTGCTGAGCCCTGATGCTCTCTCCTCCACAAGCAAAACAAATGTGCGCGTGGTTGCGTAGTGCGTAGCTCGCCCTCCTCTGCATGGGCTTGCTTGCTGTGCGCGTAACCGTTGATTGACAGCATGACAAAGCTGAAGCTCGAACTTGATTGGTTGGCAGCGACCGGCGCTTTTTGGAATAACATGGGGGTCTATGAGAGGAAGGCGGAGCTCAGGAATAAATTTTCATATCGCGTTATACTAACTTTATATTATAGTATCGAACTAGACTGACACATTTAAGCTTTGTTAAACAATGATACATAAATTGAAAACAAACGGAAACTCCGGACAGCAGCTTTAAGTCTAATCAAGCAGCAAGGGGAAACACCAATTGGGATGATCATGATTGTGCAAGGCTTTTGAAGTGCTTCATATTGTTTTCAAATTATTTCAGAGCCTTGATGAAAAAGTACATCAATGGCCTCTGCAAGCCTCACACTTTAATCATAAGAGGTTTTAATGGAGGTCATTGTGTTCCCATCAGGATCCTCCAGTGATGCTGCATTCACGTAATTCACTTCCCAAAACTCTGGAATAGATTGTGTGTCTCTTTTAAAGTTTTATGGTTTAAAACAAACACACATTCTTTGTTATAGCCAAACCTTATGTACAGATAATGCCACTCACTTATACTTAGCACACAAAACTGCAGTGAGAGTGGTGCAAACAAAAACTTTAATTATGCTTGAGGTTTTGCAGAGACAAACGTGAAATGGCAAATACCTTCCTGTGTGGTTTGTCGCAGATCACGCACTTTCTCACACAGATCAGACAATCAGACCTCAGACAAACTCCACAGCTTGCCAGCTTCCGGTGTTAAGTTTATGGTCTTAATAGCCAAAACCAGATCATGAAATGCTTCTGATACGTCATAACTGCAGTGTTCATTAAAAATATTCACCGCCCTTGGAAGTTTTCAGCTTTTGTTGGGTTTTCAACATTGAATAAATGGTCAATCTGACTGGACTTTTTTGACAAGACTAATAAAAAAAGTTACTCTTTTGTGTAAAAGTGAAAGCAGATTTCTACAAAGTAATGCCAGCTAACAAAAAATGTAAAATAAGTGGTTTACTTTGGTATTCACACCCTACAAGGAAATTTCCAAGTCAACCCCTATAGTACAGTTAAATCCATTATTAACACATTTAAGATATATGGCACATGTGAAAATCTGCCTAGAGCCATACAAGAAAGAGACTAGTGAGGGAGGCCACCAACACACCTATGATTGGGTTTTTTTTGAAGCAGTTCCAGGCTTTAGCTGAGACTGTGTCTAAAAATATTGTCTGGGTGTTTTAACAGTTAATGTTTTTGGGATGGTGGCAAAGAGAAAACCACTGCTGAAAAAACTCCACCAAAACGCTCCAGAAATGAATACGTTTTGACTAGAGTTAACCAGCTTTTTGGTCAGACTGCACTCAAATTGAACTTTTTGGCCGTCTGACTAAACACCAGACATCACAACTAACACACCATCTCCACTGAAGCATGGTGGTGGCAGCATCATGATGTTTCTCAGCACCAGGCTCTAGAAAGCTTGTAAAGGCAGAAGGTAAAACACATGCAGCAAAATATAGAGACTGTCCTCAAAAGAATCTGATTTAAGAAAGACGAACTCGGGAGAACAATTGTTTCCCGGCAAGACAACGACCCGAAGCACAGCCAAAGTGATGCAGACATGGTAAAAAGACAACAAGGTGTCCTGGAGTCTGAGTCAGAGCTTATACATTATTATAAGTTTTATAACTGTAATCAATTTACACTTTTTTCTAAAAAAAAATACACTAAAATGCCAAAAATTCGACATTCAAAAGTGATAACCAGGGAAATCTCCAAAAGATGGGGCTCCTTTTTGTAGGCATTGTATGTTTGGGAGTTTTGAATACACTACAGCTATGATCAGCAGCAAGCAGCATCTTTTACAAGACCCATTGTGCCAGTACTACAGTGCAAAAGTAGAAGCCACACAGATGTTAGACAGAAACGTTATATGCTGGTCTACATTGGAAATATACTGTTGCTCATGGTAAAGTGAAAGAAAGTCTGTTGAAGAGCTCTGTCTTGTTCCATTTCATGTGTCTGGAGCTTACATAGACTCAAGTGCTAGTTAAAAAAGTTAAAATCTATGCTAGCTGTGATGGCATAAAGTCGTGTGGCAGACGGTTAAAAAAAACTAACAACTCACCATGGGTGTCTTGAAGGTGTCGGAAGGCAGGTCTGTGGGTGTCAGGGGCACCTACGTAGATGTCTGAAGTAGTAACACCATAATTCACATGCAAGCAGCCTTACGAGAATTAAAAGGGAGTTGGAGGAATCTTTGGGGTGAAATCCAGTCGTGCGCTAGCAAACAGGTTAAAGGAGTGTCAAGAACACGGCAGCTCAAGTCATTAAAAGTCAGCACAGTTTCTGAAGAAACTGTTTCATGCTGCAGCTCCTTCCTGTGCGTCTTATCTGGCTTCCTGCATTGCGGTTAGCAGGTTGAACAGTGCAAAAGAAAGAAAAAAAAGCTTCTGTTTTGTGCATGCAATGTGACGTGATCCAAGACCTGAAAGTCAAACCTCGCTTCAGTCTCGATCGAAACTAAACCCTGCGACTGGTGTCAAACCACAGATGAGCTGAGATGACAGATAGAACACAGTCACTGGTGCTGTAGTTCAACAGAGGCATGCACAGCAAATACTGCTGCAGACAGGTGATGAATAAACAGCCTTTCTGTTCGAAAACCTAAAGGAAAGATAGTTCTGTTGATGCTGGCAGGAAACAGTGCTGCCTTCAGTACATGTCTCAGACATATAGTGGTTGAAAAAAGTTTTCAGACACCTCATGCCTTTGTGAAATATTGATCACTCTTAGGTCTTCAAGTGCAATTCCTTTTAGTACAGTCACAGCCAAAATACTAAACAAATCCTAAAAAAGCTGTTAAAAATTTTGATCTGTTCCATAAAAATACATAAGAAATTTTGAGTATTGGGTCATTTTGGTACCAGTGATCCACTAATGAAGGTTGTGCTTTTCACTGAAAGACACAATTTGTGTTGCCATGCTTCATGTCTACATAAAGCCAACACCTTTGAATGTTCTTCAGAGACAAAAATAGCTAAAAACAAGGAACCTAACGCAGGAAACACGCCTGAAGATACAGATTCTCAGCCAGGAAGGCTACAGCTGCTGCCAGATGGCCAGGAAGTGCAGATGCAGTCCTTCACCAGTTGGATACACTGCAGAAATACAGACGAACCAACAGCTTGGAAGACAAAACAAGATCTGGGCATCTGAGGGTTTCTTCAGCAAGAAATGACCACATCCTGATCTGCATGTGCAATGAAAATCGCCAAATGACATCACAGGAGCTTCAACAGCAGTGGTCATACCAAACTGGTGTCCAGTGTTCCACCCGCACTGTATTTGACTGACTTTTAGGTAATGGCTTAAGGTCCTTCAAGGCTGTCAAGAGAGCCCCTGATCAATGGGAGACAGAGGTTTTCCCGGGCGTCGTTGGGCCCAAGCACACAGGAACTGGACAGCCAGGAATTGGAAGAAAATTCTATGGTCAGATGAGTCCTGTTTCCAGCTTTAGCTTCCGCCTGCTAATGTCAGGACACGCAGAAGGCCAGGAAAAGCATTATCCCAAGCATGTACAGTACCTACTGTCAAGGAAGAATTTAGAACAATTAAAAGCAGTAATTCAAGAAGAATGGAACAAGATTAGTCCTACAGGGGCGGCTGGTCAATAGAGGGCGCTCGGGCGCCGCCCCCTCTGTCTCACATCATGTAGAGTCACAGCCCTTCCTAAAACGTTTTTAAAATTACATTTACATGTATAACAAGCAAAATAGATAAAAGAGCCTGTAGAGAGTTACTAAAATGTATAATTTGTAATAAAAAGTCAGATGAGAAACGTCTGATGTTGTCTACAATTACCAATAGTGGACATATACCGGGGCGGGGCGCACTCATCTTTCCCCATTGACTCTCGTCATAACTTTGACATGCGCAGTTCGTTCCTCTTCAATACAAGAGATAGGAGACAGCGGGGCGCTGTAGAGTGCCTATATAAATGAGAGTGGCGACAACTGGGGATTTGAAGCCATTTTGTTTCCATCCACTCAATATGGGACGCGCAGCGCGAGGTGCACATTCACGAAAACTATGGATTGTTTACTGATTTCAAGACATGTTTTGGACAAAATAATTTACTGGCTTGTTTTGTCTGGATGTCCAAGGTTGGATTATGGCCGTTTTGTGGAATATTTTCATCTGTGACTCGTTTTGAGCCTTCAAAGGTGAGTTCTGCTGTTTACGTTATTTGCTGTTTGTTGGACAAATGTGTTTATATTACCCGCTGTGGTAATCACATCTGAAAGTGGTTTATACCGGCGGATTCATGAGAATCTAAGCTTTCCATGGGTGTATAATGTTTCTATCATCGAGCTTGCAGCTTCGGTCAATTTAGTAAAATACGTTTTCCCGTCCGCCTGTACGGTGCTGCAGCTGTAAGCATATGGCTAACAGCATCCTCATGCTAACGGCGGCTAACAGCCCAGAAACAGGTGAACAACACGGAGCCTGTTTGGGTCATATGAGGCTGATAAGTGACTGCAGGTTGGACGGAAAATAGGAAACAGAAAACTGTCAGCTGTTTGTTGAATTGGAAATCATGTGAATGAACAGGGAGGCAGTTGTCGAAGCTCAGATGGGCCGCTGAAGTTTAACGGGTTCATGCATCTCCATGCATGAAAATGGTCAAAGTCAAAATAACCACAACTGCCTAAAATCACATCAAACTTTTCTATCTGTCATTCACCCATACATCATAACATGAAAGTACATACATGGGACTAACCTGGCACAAAAATCATGAAGAAGTCGGTTTCCATCCCACTCTCCGGACTTTATTTTCCCACAGTTTCCTTCTTTCACTACTCCTGGGAAATCTAAACATGTGTAATCCCTTCTCCAATCGATTTGCGCACCCAAAGGCACAACAGCCCGTCATTTTTCAGGTATTTATGAAGCCAAAAAAGTCCTAGAATTGCTCTCTGCGTTGTAAACAACGTTAACAGGCAAAACCGGCATTCATGAATTGGAAACAAAATGGCTCCTATAGATCACGTGACCAAAATTTTTTTGGACCCGTCATGTCGCCACTCTCATTATATAGGCACTCTAGGGCGCAGGCTGACTACGCCCTGCGGGTCAGCCTGTGCTGAACTGTCACTCATCTTCAGCAACACAGAGTTCAGGAGTTGCAATGGTGCTGTAGCTCTGTACCAGCTCTTCATGAGCAACCATCTTCAGGACACCTTCTCAGAGACAGTGTTTCTCCTGAAGTTCCTCATCACGACTCCAACGACGACAGCTGAATCTGAGAGGTGCTTCTCAACACTAAAAAGAATCAAGACCTTCCTCAGGAACACGATGTCGCAGGATCGTCGTAATGCACTGGCCATGCCCACTATGGAAAGGAAACTTGTCAGGGAGACCCCAGATTTTAACCATAGAGTCATTGAGAAATTTGCATGTCTCAAAGACAGAAGAGCAAAACTTGCATACAAAAAATAACACAGATGTAGAGGTGCTGGATTAATCTCTAAAATGTGAGGATTTACTTTTTTGTCATTTAATAATGTAAATAGAAATGTTAGTTGACACAAGTGGTACTTTAGACTGAAAGCCTGTTGATTTTCAGATGTTCTGAAATCTGAGGAATTACTGTTTTTCTTTATTTTCATTGTAAATATTTAATGTTAGTTGATAGAAGCACTTTGGGCTCAAAGCCTAAGATAAGATAGATTTTGTCACATGCACAGTTATACATAAAATAACGCCTAATGGTTTCAGTATTTTTTTTTTCAGGCAAAGTGACAAATTTTTATTGCTTTGATCTTAAATATGCAGATTTGCTGTTTTCTCATTGTCATGTAAGGTTGTTAATGTAAAAGTTAGCTCACAGAAGCACTGTCTGCTTTAAGCCTTATAGTTAGTTTTTTTTTAAACAAAATGTCCAATGTTTGTTGGTTTCACAGGTATGGATTTGTTTTTGTTTATTTGAGTATGTAAAATATGTTGTTCCAAAGATTTTGCTGGACAGAAGAAGCACTTGGCACTCTTTGAAGCTGGAAAAATGAATTGTTTCTTTTTTTGACTTTGGAAGTAAAAAATAGATTTGCATATTTATACATTCTTAATTTGTTTAATTAAAGAAAAGGAGATTTTAAGGGTTTGTGTGTACCAGTTACACCTTATCTGGAGCAAATCATCAAACACTGGGGAGATAAATTCAAATTCACTAGCTGGTAACATTTACGTGCATTTAATTGTCTATTTGACTCAGCAGTAGTGCTTAGGTGTACCCTCATAGTGGTGCATAGTAATAGCACATTAAATGGCTGTGAACGTAATTTACATCAATTCTTGTATTCTGGTGTTGCCGACTCTGCTATTTGGTCTGGTAAATTAAGTGCGCCCCCCAAGAGAAAAAATCACCACCCGCCACTGGTCCTCAAAAGTATGAAAGGCTTGTGGGGAACATCCAGCCAGGATTATAGCTCTACTGCGTGCTAATGGCAGAACTACTAAATATTAATTTGATGATGTGATGGCTTATTTATTTTTTGTTCAGTTTTGTCGACTTTGATACCGACAATGTTAAGAACTCATATTGAAACTGTCAAGAATTTAGTTTTGTTAGTTGTTCTTGCAAACAATAAACAGAAAAAAAATACAATTTGTATTTGTGTCTGTCTAATGCAGCCACACCTTTTAAAACAAAAAAGAGAACTTTCCACAAAAAACAATCACGAAATTTGGTGAGATTTTAAGGTAGTTGAAAACTTTTTTTCACCACTATACAGTACATAAATAGAGTTGTAACTGTGCAGTGCCTGCTCTGTTCATACAGTTACATTCAAACAATCTTGTATGTGAAAGTATGCATGCAAAGGTAGATTGCAGTAACAGCAGGATGTCTGAAGAGTACAAAATGTAGGTACTTTAAATAACTGGAGAATGGAAATCCATGATATCCGACAGGGAAGCAGGAGAAACAACAAGCAGAACTCAGTTGCACACCTGTGAATATTTTATTGAAATCCTTCAACATGTCCATGACATTAGAAGGAAAGCAGGAAAATAAAATCGGGGGGGAAGGATTTTAATTCATGACTTGTTGGTGCAGGTGATAAAATTCTCTTTCCAGTGTTTTTTCTTGCTCAGTGTGTATTTCCTCCGCTGCAAACCACGAATACTTACTGCATGTACCACACAGTGTTTTAGTAAAAAGGAAGAAGATTTGCAAGATCCTGTTGTGGTACATTTTAATATTGCTGGTTTGCATCTGTGTAACTGAGGGTTAGAAAAAAGGACAGACATGCTCTCAGCAGAAGTGTTGCATTAAGTTGTGTTCCGACATTTTGTCTGTGTTGTTTCACTTCTTGTGTGCCGATGTACAGTTTGTAATGTTGAGTTTCATTTATCCTGCTTTTTCTGTTTCTAAATTACTACATACACTACTTTAAACAAAATCTAAACGCACAGACATCAACCAGAAAATACACTTTATAAACATTGCATAATAACATTTCAAGGGGGAAACACCACATTTGTTGATTGCAAAGGCCATAAAAGCCTTTGTTTGCCATTACTTGGGTCAACCTATAGTACAATTTTGGAACTTTGAAACTTAATACTGTGTATCTGGGCAGTTATATATTTTTTTTCTTTAAAAAATTATGATTCTTTTGTTTGAGCTGATGCATTTTAGACTCTTTATTTTTAGGACTGTGACAGTTATGCATCCACAAGTGGAATATTGGCTATCTTACGTTGTACATTTTTTTTCTAATTTTCTTCCTAAATAGTCATATAAAAGCAGCAACAGTGCCATAAAATAAATCTGATTCCACCGGAAAGTAACTACAGTGAAAAAAATGCCCTTCTTAAGGTAAATTAGGTATACAAACAGAATTCTGTGCACTTCATCAGATTAAAAAAGCAACACGATGAGGCAAATGGCACGCTGACAGTATTAAAAATGGAGTGCTCTCAGGGCACCTTCTCAAGATTTTTCTGAAAAAATTCTGATTTTTACAATCAAATAGAAGTGGAGCCTTTTCTTAAGATTTGATTTCATGCAGTTTTGACTTTAGGAACTGGAAATGTGGGGGTGAAAGTCGAGGAATGAGGTCTCCAGCCGGAATTTGAACTGAATATCTGCTGCTCAGGACGCATGTGTCCATGTGGTTTGGACCCTAAACACTCGGTCAGCACTTCGTCTCAGTGAAATCAAACTTAACCAATCAAAATCGTACCACGTTCTTACTCATAAATGATTATTTTGCATTGCCGATAAATGCTCCCCCCTGAGAACTTCGTATCGTACATGGTATTGACAGCAGAAAATGGCTGGAATGTCATTCAGATGAGGAACCATTTGATCAAACAACACGCAGGTCAAAGGCACAGGAGAGGTTTCCACTAAAAACACAAGTGAAGCACAGAGTAGCTCTGAACACCAGGCAACCTCTCATCTCTAAAAATAGTCTTCACTCAAGAAATTATTTCAACTTTCACACATTACTTTCTCCTAAACAAGAAAATGTAAACAGTTTGCTTTAAGCAAGCACACACAAGTGGTTACAGACGCTCATCACAAGTTAGAGACATTCACATTTAAAGGAGCCCCTCGAGTGGCAGCGGTCTAAAACGGACGATTACAGCATATAGAAGGAAAACAAAGCAGGAGGTCGACCCATTTTGAAGAATAACTGTGAGCTTATTATTAACAAACATTATCTTGGTTATAAAACCTGTTAAAACACTGTACCAGATGAGCTTCCTGCATAAATCAAAAGCACAGTCATTTTAAATTTGCAAATTTAAAAGGCTTTAACCACAGTAACATAAAGACGTCAACAAAAACAACCATTTAGGACTCAAGTATTTTTTTTTTAAATCCCTCCCATATATCTTCCTTTCCCTTCAAAGTAGTAACCAGCACTGTTCACAGGCAAAGGTTGCATCTCCTTCCTCAGAAAAATACCTTATCATGTCGGGCTGCCTAATTTGATGCGACTAGTGCCGCGCAGTATCACGCTGCACCGCACGCAACCACTTCATCAACCAACAATTACAAGTCATTTTCATCAGCGATCTTCCAAAGACACAGAGAAGGACACTTGGTGGTATTCACTTCAGAACAGCCGCACAATTAGTTATGTACAGGTCAACTGAGCCTCTGATTACCACCGCCGCTGCTCTCTCTCTCTCTGCTGAAGTCCTCCCATGCACACGATGCACTTCCAGATGCAAACACATTGATGAAAACTCTGGATTATAGGTCCGACAGACCCTCTGCGTGTTCACTCAGCTCCATGGTGTAATAGTCCAGAGGACGCCTGAGAAAATAGACACTGACGTTAGCAAACGCACACGTGCTTAAACCTTAAAAGACTACGCATTTGCAGTCACACCGGTATTTCCCGTCGCCCACATCTTCCAGAAGCATTAGTCCTCACAGGTAATAATTTACCTTGATTGCTGCCACTCTCAACCTCTCCACCTGCCTTAACTACGAGCTCTACTTCAAGCTGTGCTGTGCTTTCCCAAAATGACTTTCGACGACTTCCTGAGCAGAGCCTGTTATTTTCTGTATTTATCACGGAGTTACACACAAAGGTAGCAGTGGCGACGGATTCCAGCCAAGACAAAGTGGCAGCTAAGATGTGAGCTGCAAATCTGAAAAAAAAAAAAAACTAGGAGAAAAGAATGTTTGAAATTTTTTTTTCGAAATACCAAAAAAGTCTGGAGTTCTCCTTAAAATACCATTTTTCTCTTGTCCCACCCTCCTGAGGACCAAACTGAATATCAAATAAAAGCAGTTAAAATGAAATTTAGATGTCCTTTTTGGTATAATTTTTTTCATTGATGTCTCTTGTAATTGTGTGAACATTTTTTGAATCATCATGATATCTGAAATAATAATTATCATGCATAGAACGTGTATCCCACAACAATCCTGTTAGCGTAACCTCAGCTGGTAGAAGAAGAAAACAGTGAATCACATGATATGCTGGAATTAACAGCATCAAACAGTTTTTCAAAAGAATGGGTAGAGCAAAGCTATGTCCTCTCTTCTATTTGTCGTATTTCCAGAACATTATCAGCCTTGATTGAATGTCTCACTCTACCTTATATTATCAGGATAACACTTTTTTAAAAAAAAACTTTTATCTTTACTTCTTCAGTAAGTTTGTTCTTGGTCAGCAGTAACACCTAGCTAAATTTCTAGCTTCTACTCCTGAGAAAAAGCTAGCATTAGCATGGAATAGCAACCCTGTTACTGTGATCAGAGTACGGTTAACAAACAACAAATAAAACACGACAAAAAAAATTAAGCTAAGCTAATCAAGGCTTTGATAGCTGTAGCAGAAAACTGTAAAAGAGAAGGTCTATTTTCAAAAATTTTGAAGTTAAAGCTGGAGTCAGTCCTGATGCAGGATTTGAAGAGTATAAGAGTCAAATTTGCCTATTTTTAAGCAGGTAAGTATCTTAGGCCAGAAAGTCTGGAACTGTCAAACTTGCTTCACAGTAAACCTCTCAGATCCTGGATCTGATGTTAGCAGACAGAAAAAATACAGTCGTCCATGCTTTTAGAGGGTCTGAGCAGCCTGACCGGTCGAATCTAGGGCGAAAATAAACATTTTATTTTTATTTACTGTTATTTAACCTAGAAGTCTCATAGGCATGGTTTATCCACCTGAAACCTGTGGCTATGGAGTGTTTTAAGAGTACATATTATGCCACATGTGCAGGTTTTTTAACTCACATCCGTGAAATCTGCGAATTATATTTATGTGACAACTTGATCTTGATTTAGACCCTCTGTCTGATACATACCCACATCCATGCACTTAACAATTTCAGTTTGTCACAAAGGCCTTGAGCTTTTTAAGTTAATAGCTATGGAGTCTTGAGAACAGAATACATGATGCAACGTTTTTGCAGAGTTGCGGTACAAAATAGCTGAGTGTTAAAATGATTTTAAAAAGAAGCCAGACGAACAGGAGACCTGCAGCTAGATGTTACACAAGCCCTTGTTAAAAGTAATAGCTGCGCGTTTTCTTGATACATTTACTTGACTTCCTGTCAAGATTTAGACGAGGACAATAACTGTTGTCATGACTACTGAAAGCATCCAATATCCGTTGTCATCCCAAATGCATAAGACAACCTTTCCTTCTTGTAATTTTCTTGTCATCAGTTGCTGCTTAAATTGTTCAGATGTGTTTTAGTCTCAAAGCTCACACATGTGGGCGTCTCCGAGGAAACGGCGCCAACTCACATCACTGCTGCGACTCAAGAGAACCATTCCTCAGTGCTGCAGTTGGTGTTGTTGAGAGACAGATTTGTGATTGAGGTATATTTCCCTGTTTTGTTTCACATAAAGCTAATTAATAAAATAAATGTGTTAAAGCATCAGCGTTCAGTTGTGCAACCTCAAAAGGCAAAGACAAAGTGAGTTTGACTCTTCTTCATAACCAAGCTCACAAGATTTGGATCAGGGAAGAAGAAATAAAAGGCCTCCGTGTGCAAGAAGCTAAGGAAAAACATTTCAATCTGACTCGTCCGACAATTAAGCTAAATGAGCAGCATTGATTCTAGGCTAACCACATTTGAACCCCAAGCAGTTTCTGGTAGTTTGTTTACCTCCCGTTAGATTTCATTGTTCACTGCAGTGTAAAGTCCTGCACCTCTATGGAAACAGCAGAACCATGGCTAGAATTAGAGAGAACTCAAAAATGTATTCGGTGTAATATGACAGTTATAATACTGTAAATCATAAAAAAAAAATGTTTTAAAAAGTTGACATTATCTGATCTTTTTTTTTTACTAAAATTTTAAAATACCTTAAATGTACATACACAACATTTTTGCTGCCAAAACTGGGGGAAAACTCCACCTACTATGAAGATTTTACTAGTTACATATTTAAACTGTGAGATGTCATGGTATAAAGATTTGATTAATTTTTCAGACAGAACTCAGAGTCAGATAGGATTTGCTCCAAGACTAATGAAAAGCTGAAAATCTGCTATTTTTTTTTAGTTTTTACAGTTTCTGTGTGTGGTAGTTGATGTAATTTTGATGATTTTTAATATATTTTTTTTAAAGACAACACATTTTTAAATCAACTGGCAGACTTTGGGGTTAAGAGGATTAAATATTTTTTCCTCTCTCCTCTGTGAAATCATATGAAGCACTAACATCAAATAAATGCTAAATCATCTGTGAAGACTTGTAACAAACAATACAGACATGAAGTGCTGGTGTAAATGGGTGATTAGAAACATCTGTGAGCATGTCCAGAGCCAAAAAAAGAGATTTAACTGGAATAGCGCGAGTGTCCTCACCTCCTCCTGTAGAAATATGTGAACAGAGCAGCTCCTAGTCCCAGCAGCAGGAGAACGGCTACTATCAGGCCTATCTGTAGGCCCAGTGCAGATGCTAGGAGGGAAGCGAATAAAAGCACAGTCACACTTTCTGAACATGTTTCATTCAGACTTCCTAATGAAACTTGTAGATTTTTTTCCCCCGCTCAAGGAACAATTCACAGAAGCCAAGCTGTCTTTGCAAAATAGACCTTAATGAGACAAAGGGAGTCACAGCGCAACACTGAGCAGAGCAGAAATTCAGATTTTCCCATTAACAGGCCTAAACATTTGTGCCTCATTCTATTTTTACTTCATAGTGCTACACCCACACATTTAATCTGTAGTAGTATCTTCCTACAGTCTGGTGTGTTTTTGACCTCTGTGATACTACAGGCAACAGCAAGTAAAGAAAACACATAAACAAAGCCCTTTAATGAGGGCTTTGAATAACATTATCAATGAAAACAAGGTGAAGTTTGGATGAATAATTGCAGTCAAACCTAAACGGGGTGACAAATGAATTGTATTTTAGGTGATTTGTGTTTCAGAATAAAAGTTGGCTCATTTTTACTCCAGAACACCTGTGCACTAATCATGGTGTCTAATCAGCATCTTGATATGGCACACCTGTGAGGTGGGATGGATTATCTCAGCAAAGGAGAAGTGCTCACTGTCACAGATTTAGACAGATTTGTGAACAATATTTGAAAGAAATGGGGATATTGTCCATCCATCCATTCTCTATACACCGCTTTATCCTCACTAGGGTCGCGGGAGGTGCTGGAGCCTATCTCACCCTGGACAGGTCGCCAGTCTGTCGCAGGGCTACATATACAGACAATCACTCTCACATTCACACCTACGGACAATTTTAGAGTGATCAATTGACCTCAGCATGTTTTTGGACTGTGGGAGGAAGCCAGAGTACCCATAGAAAACCCACGCATGCACAGAGAGAACATGCAAACTCCATGCAGAAAGATCCCAGGCCGGGATTTGAACCGGAGATCTTCTTGCTGCAAGGCGAAAATGCTAACCACTACGCCGCTGTGCAGTCCTGGTGATAGTGTGTATGTGGATAAAGTTTTAGATCTTTGAGTTCATCTCATAAAAAATGGGAGCAAAAACAAAAGTGTTGTGTTTATATTTTTGTTGAGTGTACTTCCATTTGTTAAGGAAGACTTCAGTGTGTGACACCGCCTCCCAATTACTTACAGATACTTCATGCATCCATGAAGCAGCAGGGAAGACTGTGCTAATGCTTTGGATGCGACTCATTATTCGGAATATTTAGAGCAGAATTTCACATATTCTTCATTGTAACACTGACAGAATTGAATGTGGAACCCCGGAGGAAGGGAGAAAGTGTTGAACATTTCAAGACAGCCCATTGATGAATTACAGGCAGCAAATCTATTAATGAGTGCAGCAATCATCCTGATGCACCTGAACACATCATCAGTGAGGTTTCATGAGCTCTTCAGGTGTTTCAGCTCTATAAGCTGCACACACCGTCACCCAGGCGACCCTGATCAAGCCCTGGCTTTGACCAGGTAACATAACAGCTACCAGTGACACTCAGATAGGTGCGATACTTGAATGTCTTAATCTCACAGCAACGTCCTGATTTCACTGAATGTACCTACTACTTGCTGCCCACAGCTGGCTTTTCCTTCCTCTTACTTTAATAAACACCTGCCACATCCCACAATAGCAGAAATGATGATTGCGTCCATAAATTGCATATGATGTGCACATTTACACTCAAGGCACAGCAGCAGTAACATAATCAACACAGGATCCAACGAAATAATGTTCTATGTTCTCCTACGCACCCAGCAGGTCAGCTGGTCCACGCACAGGAGTTCATACAATGAATTACTTGTACTGAAGCTTCTCTTTGTGAACCCTAAGCTCCATCTGAGTGTCAGGATGTTAAGATAACACTGGCACTATACAAAAAACCCCACAATTTCATAATTTTTAACCTTGAGTTCAGTTCAAACGTGTTGTGGACTTACCATTTAGCAGCTCAAATAAATTTGTCTGACTGTAGTCCCTTGTGTAAAGTTGGAAGTTTTAGGATAAGATCAGTGTAATTTTTTAAATTATGTCAATTCCTCTTAAAATGAAGTCACTCAAATAGGTATTCATTCAAAAAGCAATCATCCAGTCTGGACAAAGTAACCTGAAAAACCTTGAAAACAAGAAGATATGTCATCCTTCTTTTGTTGACACAGAAAAAAATAGCTAATACATTCTGGACACTCTCACTCTGAGACTGACAGATTATATATTAACATCTGAATCACTTGAAGATGGGGATCATCAGTCTGTCGGTGAAGTGTCTTTCACACTTTAAGTTTTCTTTCCACTTGAGATTCTTTGCTCATTTAGCTGTCAGACACTGTGCGTGCGTGCGCCGTCTCTTTCTTTCTATTCTTAGTTACAGCTGACAATAAATCGTGGACATGATTTCACATAATAAAACATCCTCGGTGCAAACTTGAATGTCTTCACACTTTGTGGACTCTGTCTCAACTTATCCGGCCAGAGGTGATGACAGTGTCCTTTATTTAATAGAAATATAGCAGAGAGAATGTGAACCTTGAAGCTGCATTTGTTGTGTGAAAGGTACGATATAAACATGTCACTATTGTCTGTTAGGGACAGGCCTTTCTATGTTTGCACTGAAAAGGAGAAGCTCTCCAATCTTGTTGTACAGTGTATAATGACAATAAAGCACAGTCTCTTCTATTCTATTCTTTCTACAGCCAATAGTGTGCCTCCACAGTGATGAAATATCTTGTATGGGTGTAGAGTGAGACACACAGTGCCTAACAATAATTAGTCTGTCTGCCTCTGTTGCTAAATCTGGCACATTTTTACCACAATTCAATCCCTATTTCACCAGGATAACTTATGTAGACACTGATATAGACATTATGTGTTATAATCTGGAATTTCATGAAATTTGTTTCATTTTCCTCCGTGCATTTTCAGGACCTTTAAGTTTACACAGAGAGGACTAATCACGCTGGACTTTCACAGCAGAGTACAGACTCTTAATTGATTGATTTAGCTCATTAGTATCTATTTTCTATCTGAAATGACGATGAATTAGCTGCGACTGCGTGTGTTTTCAGCATTTTAAACCAACTGTGCCGTGTTAAGGAGCTTGAGACGCTGTGAAGGTTCTCACCTACTCCTGTGTACCGACCGGTGGTGGGAGAAGAACAGACGTCCGTTTCAGCAGATGAAGGATTCATGTGCGACGTCTGGATGATGAGGGCCTTCTGATGGTCCGACAGCGCTTGGATGTTCCCCCACACTCGCAGCCACCCGGACACGCAGGAGAAATTGGCTTCTTGAACATGAACAGACAGACGAATGCTTCACTATTCAAACACAAGAAAAGCACTCGTAGTGTGAAAGACACTTCACCGACAGACTGATGATCCCCATCTTCAAGTGATTCAGATGTTAATATATAATCTGTCAGTCTCAGAGTGAGAGTGTCCAGAATGTATTAGCTATTTTTTCTGTGTCAACTGAAGTAGGATGACATATCTTCTTGTTTTCAAGGTTTTTCAGGTTACTCTGTCCAGACTGGATGATTGCTTTTTGAATGAATACCTATTTGAGTGACTTCATTTTAAGAGGAATTGACATAATTTAAAAAATTACACTGATCTTATCCTAAAACTTCCAACTTTACACAAGGGACTACAGTCAGACAAATTTATTTGAGCTGCAAAATGGTAAGTCCACAACACGTCTGAATTGAACTCAAGGTTAAAAATGATGAAATTGTGGGGTTTTTTTTGTATAGTGCCAGTATTATCTTAACATCCTGACACTCTGATGGAGATGGAAATTAGCTTAAAGCTAACTCTGGTACAATGCATTAAATGGAAACATTTATGTTTAATATTGTACATGGTCCCTTTATAAATAAACTGATAATAATAGTAGTACCGAGTGCTCAAGGCTGTTCATTCCCCCATATGGCATTATCAGAAATGCAATATTTTTTTAAAATTTGTTTATTAGTTATTGATGATGAGAAATCACAGCAACATACAACGTGGCTATTTAATACAGATGTACCCACAAAGACAATGACCTTGCGCTGAGCACAGGTGCGTGTTATGCCGGTGTACGCTATGTATGGATACCAAATCGCGTGAATTTTTAGCGGCAGGAATTTAATCAATTGTTCCTTGTATGATTTCTGACAGACAAGTCCCGTCCTGCACAGACAGAATAACAGAAGGACAGACAAACATGTCCCAATCGTCACATAACGTCGCCTCACTCCTTGGCAGAGTAAAGCCATCACTCAGGAGGTGCTTTAGGTTTGTATATATACACATTTTGGAAATAAGGAACTACAGATGGGAGTTTGAATAGCATACTTCCTGACAGTTATTCAGTTTACATGAACAATAAGGGATGTGAATAGTCACACCTGTGTCTGTCTATCTCCAAACGATTTCCCTCTACGAGAAAGAGCTTCTACAGCTGGAAGTGATTGATGGGGTTGCTGTAGCAGTATTTCTCAGTGATGGTCATCATTTACATTATTAAATTTGTTAACAACTGCTTGATTATTAAAAAATCTCAGCTGCTTCATTATAAATTCTGTCTGCTTACATGGAACGCATCTTTTAACACCACTATTCAGTAAATGGACTCAGCCATAAGTGTGACTTCCTACAGCACTAACTGTTGTTTCTTTCGCCGTTCTTCAATTTAAAATCAGCAAAATGCAGTGTGTAGTGTGTAGAAGTGACTCACCTTGGAGGTACATTGCAGAGATGCCACATTGACACCTCTGCTCCAAGTAGTCGGCCACCTCAGCCACTCTCTTCCAGGGAATTAGACCGCTGCATTCTAGGGCAAACAGAGAAGGGACCGTCAGCTTTAAGAGAAAACACATTAACTGAGCTATGAGCTTTTACATCTCCTTTAAAGTCTAAAATTGAACTTTTTGGTGTTATTAAACATTTTGTAATACAAGTCAAAAGAAGCTGAATTAATAGTCTGTCTGTGTTAAATACTAAAAGTTGTGAGCTGTTTATTAGAGGTGTAATGGTACATGTACACACGTGGACAAAATTGTTGGTACCCCTCAGTTAAAGAAGGAAAAACCCACAATTCTCACTGAAATCACTTGAAACTCACAAAAGTAACAATAAATAAAAATTTATTGAAAATTAAATAATCAAAAACAGCCATCACTTTTGAATTGTTGATTAACATAATTATTTAAAAAAACAAACTAATGAAACAGGCCTGGACAAAAATGATGGTACCTCTATAAAAGATTGAAAACTATTTGACCAGAGTGACATGATTAACTCAGGTGTGTCATTTAATTGACATCACAGGTGTTTCCAAACTCATAATCAGTCAGTCTGCCTATTTAAAGGGAGACAAGTAGTCACCCTGCTGTTTGGTGAAAAGGTGTGTACCACACTGAACATGGACAACAGAAAGCGAAGGAGAGAATTGTCCCAGGACATCAGGAAAAAAATGATAGACAAACATCTTAAAGGTAAAGGCTATAAGACCATCTCTAAACAGCTTGAAGTTCCTGTGACAACAGTGGCTCATATTATTCAGACGTTCAAGACCCACGGGACAGTAGCCAACCTCCCTGGACGTGGCCGCAAGAGGAAAATTGATGACAAATTGAAGAGACGGATCGTTGGAATTGTATCCAAAGAGCCCAGAGCAACCTCCAAAGAAATTAAAGGTGAACTCCAAGGCCAAGGTACATCAGTGTCAGATCGCACCATTCGTCGTTGTTTGAGCCAAAGTGGACTTCATGGGAGACGACCAAGGAGGACACCACTGCTGAAAAAAACTCATAAAAAAGCGAGACTGGAATTCGCAAAAATGCATGTTGACAAGCCACAAAGCTTCTGGGAGAATGTCCTTTGGACAGATGAGACCAAACTGGAGCTTTTTGGTAAGGCACATCAACTGTATGTTCATAGACTCAAAAACCAAGCATACGAAGAAAAGAACACTGTCCCTACGGTGAAACATGGAGGAGGCTCAGTAATGTTTTGGGGCTGCTTTGCTGCATCTGGCACAGGGTGTCTTGAACGTGTGCAAGGTACGATGAAATCTGAAGACTATCAAGGCATTCTGGAGAGAAATGTGCTGCCTAGTGTCAGAAAGCTTGGTCTCAGTCGCAGGTCATGGGTCTTCCAACAGGACAACCATCCAAAACACACAGCCAAAAACACCCAAGAATGGCTGAGAGAAAAGCGTTGGACTATTCTAAAGTGGCCTTCTATGAGCCCAGATCTGAATCCCATTGAACATATGTGGAAGGAGCTGAAACATGCCATTTGGAGAAGACACCCATCAAACCTGAGACAACTGGAGCTGTTTGCTCATGAGGAGTGGGCCAAAATACCTGTTGACAGCTGCAGAACGCTCATTGACAAATACAGAAATCGTTTAATTGCAGTGATTGCCTCAAAAGGTTGTGCAACAAAATATTAAGTTATGGGTACCATCATTTTTGTCCAGCCCTATTTCATTAGTTTGTTTTTTTTAAATAATTATGTTAATCAACAATTCAAAAGTAATGGCTGTTTTTGATTATTTAATTTTCAATAAATTTTTATTTATTGTTACTTTTGTGAGTTTCAAGTGATTTCAGTGAGAATTGTGGGTTTTTCCTTCTTTAACTGAGGGGTACCAACAATTTTGTCCACGTGTGTATTTGTCCTGACACATTCGGTATGCAACATTCAGTGGCGGAGGAAATTTCCTCAGTTTGGAACACCCTGTGACCCAAATAATTACTGTCAGAAGTGCATATATATATATATATCAAGATACTTGCACTCTGGGAATGAAAATTGTAGACTGTAAGCACCACCTGGTATGTCTAAAATATCACAATCATGATTAAAGCTCACCAAATGATCTGCTGTTGGCGTGTTGTGCTTCAGTGTAACCTAATATCGGCTAGTTTTTACACGTGTCTCTGTTGCTCTCTGTGCTCTTATATATGCTACATTTTAATTCCCGATGCTACAGCTGTTTAATCAATAATTTTCTCTTTCTGTTGTCAGACAAATGAACCAGTAGGAAACAGTGACTGAACTGAAGCAGTCTCTTCAGAGCCGTTTCCAACCTGCTGCTTTTCATTGCGAAAATACTATTTTGTAGCCACAAAGTAATCTGACAAACTGCTCAAAAACAACAGCTATGCATTTAAAATGATCACTCAGAAAGCTGGAAAGTCCTGTTGCTGAAAATCAGCTGTCACAGACATAGAGAGTCTTCTTCCTGAATCGGTCGAAGACGGCATCAACTCAGCAGCATTTAAAAGTACAAACACTGAAACTCTTCTACATTTTGTACATTTAGTAAATAATAAAGGAATTACGTTAGAATTCTGTATTGAGTCTAACTTGTCCTAATACCAAAATAACATGAATCTGCTAGGACGAACGAGTAAAGTTTCAATATGTGATTACACTCGTGTATCCCTCTCGATGACGTTGTTTATCAAACTTAGTGCATTTACGCGTGCATATGTGTTACATTGTTTATTTATGTCTATCTAGAGTTCAGAATTGCATGACTCCTCTGACGAAGAGTATGTCCCAGACGCCCCAACATCTTCCTCCAGAGGTCGGGCATCTAAACGAAGCCGTCAGGCGGGCTATGGAAGCCGTGGTCGGAGAGCGACGCGAGCACCCCGGGCCAAAAAATGTCCTGCAGTCTCTTGGCCTGACAAGCCGTGGGATTGGTAACTTTTCTGGAAGTTGCTGATCCCTGATGCTCTCTCCTCCACAAGCAAAACAAATGTGCGCGCAGTTGCGTAGTGCGGAGCTCGCCCACCTCTGCATGGGCTTGCTTGCTGTGCGCGTAACCGTTGATTGACAGCATGACAAAGCGGAAGCTCGAACTTGATTGGTCGGCAGCGACCGGCGCTTTTTGGAATAACATGGGGGTCTATGAGAGGAAGGCGGAGCTCAGGAATAAATTTTCATATCGCGTTATACTAACTTTATATTATAGTATCGAACTAGACTGACACATTTAAGCTTTGTTAAAAAATGATACATAAATTGAAAACAAACGGAAACTCCGGACAGCAGCTTTAAGGTCAGATCTGTGGAGTAGGGGTAGCAGCAATACCACGTCAAAGTCAGAATAGTTTTAATTCTATGCATATCGATTTGAAATATCTTATGTCAAAATATAGCAACTTCTGTTAGTATTGTTTAAAAGCTTTATAATGTGTTTAACACACCTACCTTTGCATCCCCCTCACTAAACCCTGTCTTATTTAGTTTCATGTTAAACGCATTTTATCTGTGCAAATGTAAATCGTATGATGCCTCACCTCCTGACTGCCCCTGCAGAGGTCCCAGACAAAGATCAATGTGACTGGAGAAGGCGGAGCTCGGACAGAGGTTGGTGCTGTGAGGAGTGGGAGAAGAGCTTGTCCAGGAGGAGGAGCTCCTCACCTCACAGCATGAACACCGGCTGAGTGACACAGGACCATCCTCCACTGACCTGAACACACAGAACATACAACAACACGTGTCTGAGTACATATGCAGGAGCAATATAGATGGTAAAGTCAAAAAAGCAAGTCCGCCTAAATGCAGATTTGCACACATACAGCACCAACTAGCCTAAAGACAATATTTTGATGATTTGTCTTTTGAATTTTGGTCAAGTTTTAGTCATTTGCAACATTTAGAAAAAGATATTTGACAAAATTTATGTAATTTCAGACTAATTTTGAATCATTCTGACAATGTTGCAGTCATTAACACAATTTGACTTCAATTTGGGACACATTCGAGTCATTTTAGACAAGGATATGTTATCTGCTGCACCTTCTTTCTTCTATTTGAACAATTTGGACTAAGTTTGGGCTGTTGTGGACATTTTTTTATGTAGTTTGGACAAATTTAGTCATTTGGAACAGATTTAATGTAATTATGGACAAATTTTAGGAATTGTAGATAAGTTTTAGTCATTTTGGACTAGTTTTTGTTGTTTTTTGATGAGATTTGGGTAATTTGGGGCATTTTTTTAGTAGTTTTCTTTACAACAATGTGCACAGCTATGAGAAGAACATTGTACACCATGAGGAATACCTGCATGATTTGCACATTTTTCTCTGTGTTTCAGATCACATTCATGCTGCTACTGACCTGAAATACATCATTTGTGGCCTCTAGGGTGATCTGGGTTTCATTAAGTGGAACTTTGGGGATCTTGGATAATCAGTCTCATGTAAACGTTGTAAAGTGACTGTGTTACATTATGCAGAAATATCACTGTCAGCCTGTGTCTGCTAATAGAAATGAAAAATACAACTCAATACCACGACAAACAACTTTCTTCAAAATGGCAAAAAAAAGGAATGAACACCTTTTAAAAACAGCTAGATCCCCGGTTCGTGGGCCTGGGATCTTTCTGCATGGAGTTTTTATGTTCTCTCTGTGCATGTGTGGGTTTTCTCCAGGTGCTCTGGCTTCCTCCCACAGTTCAAAACCCTGCTGAGGTTGACTGGTAACTCTAAATTGTCCGTAGGTGTGAATGCGAGTCTGCTTGTTTGTTTCTATATGTAGCTTTGTGATAGACCTGTTCAGGGTGTCTCCCGCCTTCACTCTGTTAGCTGGGATAGACTCCAGCCCTGCTGCGCCCCAAATGAGGAATAAGCGGTCTATAGTTAATGGATTTGTATTCTCTGTGGGCTGATTATTATTCTTTACAATATAATATCCTGCATCTTTATGGAAACAGCACTGGAATAAAAGTGTAGAAAATTTTAAAATGCTTGCTGTGTGTTATGAAACAAAGATATTGAACCCCAAATTGCTGTCAAGCATTTTGCCTTACAGCTCCACATGCCATTGGTGTGTGAATGAGTACTTTGTAAACCACTAAAGATTAAAAAAAAAAAGCTTTTTAAAGTGCAGTTAATTTACCTTTAACAAGGTTTAAAACTTATCACGAATGTAAAGATTTAGGATTCAGGCTGTTGGGTTCAGTCAATGTTTACCTGAGAGCTGGCATCACTTGTCCCCCTCTGCTGGCGGACAGAGAGGAAAGCAGCTGCTGGTTTTCGCTGAACACGAGCACATCTCTGAGGCTGGAGTTGGTCAGAGCAGTTCCAGCTCTGCAGACGCTGAACAGGTCGTAGCACAGGACCACTGCTCCTCGTACCGGCACCGTGGAGCCCTCCGGGAAGGTCTGATCTATGCAGGGGAGAGAGGAGGTGAAGGAGCACAGGGGAGTGGGTGCAAAGAGGAAAAAAAGGCAAGAAGACAGAGAGAGAGACAGCCGGATTAAGCAGGAGTTTGGTCATTTTTCACCTGTCATCCCTTTGAAGCAAGGTCTCCCACTGGTCTCACCTGCTCCAGTGACATTTCCAACCATGTAAAATCCATTCAGGTCAATAAATCCAGTCAGTGGAAGTGCAATGACGGTCCCCATTCGCTCCTGGTCAAACACAGACAACACCAGGCCCCGCAGGTCTGTCATCGGAGGCCCATGCAGCTCCACGAAGGCCCTCTGCTGGCTGTGATTGGTCCAGTGTCCGCTAGCCACCTCACTGATGACCACACCTTCAGGGGCTGGAGGAGGACGAGGGCAGCTGTTTTCTCTCAGAGGGGTGGGTGGAGCCACCTGTATTGATTGACCAATGTGGTGTGTTTACAACGTTTAAAAGCCCAGCGTGGATATATTGGAGATGCATTTCATTATGAATGCAACAAAACAAAAATCTTCTTTAGCAGCAAAAACATATTTAAAAGACTAGTTTGACTGTTTGAAAATATGCCTATTCTCCTTCTTGCATGGAAGGTTGATACCACTCGTGTGTCTACACTGTACAACACCAACATTACTGCTAACACCATACCGATCCATCTGTCTATCTCTTGCCCCTCTTTCCCATCACTTGTGAACAAGCTCCCAAAGATACTTACACTCCTTTGTTTGGGGCAGCAACTCAATGCTAATCCATTACCCTACATTATGCTATATTTATACTTAAGTGTTTTTAGAGACTAAACTAATTAAATAAAAGCTTTAGATGTGCTGGTAGGTGGACAGAACTCAGCAAGGCATTTCCTCTGTTTCCAGTCTAACCAGCTTAGTTTAGCACAAATGACACATGGTTTTACAAAGGGTTATGTGCAGGACTATTTCTTGGTTGAGCGAACTGCTAAATTCATGCTAAGCTATGCTAACTAGCGGCTTCAATAGCTTCCCATTTTGTGTACAGATATACACTGATCAGCCACATTATGACCACTGACATCGATCCTCTTGTTATAATGCAACATTCTGCTGCAAAATCTTGACTCCTGGCATTCATGTGGATGTTTGGCATGTACCACCCACCTAAACATTCCAGATCAGGCAAACCCTCCACCTCTCACGGCAATAGAGTCTCCTTGGTGTCAGTTGCCACCCTCAGCAGGACAATCCTCCCCGAGAACACCGCAAAAACTGCTCAGGAGTGGCCCGGGGAACACGACAGAGCTAAGCTGTTCACCCAGGTTCCACACTCCCCAGATCCAAATCTCACTGAGCATCTGTGGGATGTCCCATGATAAGCCTGATCTAGGTAGGTCGAACCCACAGCACCCACAGAATTCACTGCCACCATCCCCAGAGGTCCTATGTCCATGCCGTCCTGGGTCAGAGGAGTTTAAGCAGCATAACGTCATGGACATGACGTTATGCCTGATAGGTGTAAATGTGGTAATCAAGCTGCTTATCTAACTCTCAAGAATAAAAATTTGCAAAGACGTTTCCCAAAATGGTATTTGTATTCATTTGAAATTAGGGTTTTAGTGATAATTCATCCTCTTTGTGTTTTTGACATGTATAAGCTGAGTTACCTAGAAGAACGTATTAGCATCTGAACTAAACAAGCACACACTCCTGATTTAGCACTTAATTCCAGCGTACTCTCTAAAATCCACCCCCTTTTTACTCACTGAAAAAGCAGAGAGGTCATAGGGGTAAAGGCCTCTACAGCGGCTCAGCGCCTCATCACCAGGCTGAACCTCTGGATCCTCCAGCAGTGGCAGCTGTCCTGGTGTCAGAGCTTTACTCAGCTCCTGGGCCTCCTGATCGGATCCTCTCTGCCGGTACACCACTGCGTCCAGCAGGCCTTTAGTGGGGATGCCCCTCTGTGCAGCTGACGGAGGCCCAAAAGGACTGCGATAGAGCGCCACGGCATCCGGCCCGTTCTGGATGGTGTTGGGAGGAAGGCGAAGTGACGGAGCTGGAACCAGCCTGTCGCTGCCCAGCAGGAAGTACCCTTTAGAGGTGGTGAAGTGTCCGCTCAGGCTGATCTCCCTGTAGGGTTTGTTGTTGTGGGCACTGAACAGCAAGATCCAGATGCCCTGCAAGGAGACTCTACGGCCTGACGGGTGCCACAGCTCGATGTACTCTCCGTCCTCAGCGGCTCCTGGCGTGTCGGTGTTCAGCTCGTTGATCAGGAAGTCACTGTTGCCCCAGGGCGGGAGGTGAGGCGGCGAGTCTGTCCCTCCTGGGATTACTGAACCATAAAAGACAGCATTTACTGGGGGGTGTAGAAGAAACATTTTCTACAAGACATGTGCAACTTAAGATAAATTCATAAACACAGACAAAAGACACCACTTTCCAAAAATGATCTATACCACTAACAACGCCCATCACAGAACTCAAAGGAGCTCCCTTATACTGTGTGACACTACTTAAAATTATCATGATGTTATCACACATATGATCCCTTTATATGAGTGAGCGATATAATATTCAATCCTACGTAGGCTCATTAGTCTACATCTACTTTCCACTAAGCAATAAATGGATATAGCCAGCATTCAATTCACCAAAGTGATCTCATCTAAACAATTCTTTGTACTTAATGTATGTTTTACAGAACAGTCCAGATATTTAGTGTGCTGCTAAAGTAGAACTGAATGATATTCACAGAAAACAGAAGCTTCAACATGACCACACTGCTGTCAAGGGGAGAATATTATTCAAAAAATGCACAGATATTTCCCTTAGCACACGTTAAAGAACTTCTGACAGAGATGACTAAACCTCAGAGCTCTTTGGGAAGATATCTGAGGAGGTACGCAGGAGAATGAAACAACAAGTCTTTGAAGTCTTCTGTGCAATGAACCAGGGGATGGCTTGACATAAAAATCCACCAGCTAAGCATATTTTCACCATCTAAAATAATATACTACCTTTTTGCATTACATAATCTTTTGTTTCAGTAGAAGATATCATGTTGTGTAACTCAAAGAAGAGGCCAATCAATATTTGCAGCAAACTGATTTGAATATATTTATGGTTAATCAATTCAAGCCTGAATAAAATTTAGCAATTTTAGCATTCTGAAAGGCAACCCCTGAAGGGCAGGTTATCTTAAAAAAAAACCCATCAATAATTCAAGCTAGAAACTGTAGAAATGGCAGATTCTTACATTTCTGACAGCCCTTGAAGCAATCATCTGTAATGTGCCGTTCAATTGCGGAAATTAATCAAGTCTAAGCATAAAATAGAGATGTGTCTTCAAAATCAATGTATTATATATGTTTCGTTTATAAAAAAAATCCTCAAAATAAATTGTTTGCACTGAAAAGATTCTACAAAAAGCTAATAATTCTGCATTCCTTAGTGCATCCATGAAGCATTAGTGACTCAGCTATTATCAACAGTCACATGAAAACAATTCAGAATTTCACCTAAATTGACAAGTGGCATAGAAACAAATTAAAAATGTAAGTAGAGAAGTAGGGTGGGGAAAA
Source organism: Acanthochromis polyacanthus (assembly GCF_021347895.1). Lineage (NCBI taxonomy): Eukaryota > Metazoa > Chordata > Actinopteri > Pomacentridae > Acanthochromis > Acanthochromis polyacanthus. The sequence goes on along the minus strand of NC_067131.1, from coordinate 14,957,473 downwards.
ACTACACATTATGTGTATGTCCAACTCTGACAGATGACAAAAAAAAACAAGTAGTGCATCCATAAGTGACCAAAAGTGTGGTAGATAATCTCAGCATAGTTGTTTCTTACATGAGTACAAACATTTATTGGGCAGACAGCTTTCTGAAACATACTCGCCAAACAGGAAATGTGCTCACATTCAGCTCTGGGAGGACTCACAGTCCAACCTTACTACATGAGAATGTGTTTAAATATTATATAAAAGGGACATGATGACATTTGAAGATTATTTTTTCCATTTACTTCACATGTTAACTGCAACAGTGCCTAATAGAAGGCAACATTTAGGCAGGATTGCATAACAATGTGACATCCCAACAATTTCCAATGTGAGAGAGTAAGTTATGTAATTTGAGATGAGAGACTGTGGGGGAATCTGTTGTCATTTTTGGTACAAAGTGTGAGCTGCATGAAGACGAGCTGACAGCTAATGCGAATGGGATATATTTTAGAGAGAAGCTTCAGCTTTTATGCTTCATTGTTTGTGAGCCGTTGATGTAAAAAAAAAAAAAAAAGACTATTTGCTGATGGATGTAAAACGTAAACAGTAGTACAAGTAGTTATTTTGAGCCCAACACAAAGGTATCGAACCAGTCACACACCTAGTAAGGCTTACTGTATCGCTCATTGATGAGGACCACATATTGTTTATAATAAAGAAACCAGCCATCAGCAGCTCCAACAAGCTGGTAAAGTTTGCTGAAAGCACAGTGGTGATGGGAGTCAGCAACAATAATGGGAGCGTCTATCTGGGAGAGGTGAAGAAACTGCTCATGTATCACAAAAACAACTTCTCACTGACTGTATGTCTGAAAGCTGGCTGTGGACTTTGGGAGGAAACAGGCCGAGAACGAAGGCTGCTCAACATCAGAGGGACTCCATCAGAGGGAAGTGAGCACTTTGAAATACCTCTGGTACACTGCATTTTCCTCTCCACTCACGTGCTGCGAACATTTTCTGGAGACATGATTGAAGCCTGTTGGCTGGGAACACTGGGCTGCTTTGCCTGCCCTACGGGGCATAAACACCCGGCAGTGCAGAACCATTGCCATAAGGATAGGCCTGTCACAATTATTACATAATAATTATTATATAATCGCCTGATTACAAATATTTGAGCCAAACATGAATATTTTGCATAACTGATTCATTTGTAGAAAAACAACTCAATTAAAGTGACAGAAATGTCAGATTTCAATCACTACTTCCACAATATTTTCCATCGTTTTGCTCTGGTTTAATGACACCAAGTGTTTATCTCAAAGTCCTTAATGTTTAATATCTGATTAACCGCATTTCTATGAGCATCCATGACATTAACATCACAGATCTAGTTGCAGAACCAAACAGCAACAGCACTGCCAGGAAAAACATTAGTTATAGGTCAGGTGAAAAAGGATAAGTGGCGTCCAAAGCCCCAACACGGGTAGTCTCAAACTGACAGAGGTGTAAAATGAAAAGAAAAACAATTACAGAATTTGTTGCGATTATTTGTGTAACCATTAATCCTCCACTAAAGTTTCATGACTGTTAAAGCCCTAAATAAGAACAGCCAGAGGCCCAGATCACTCAGATCATGGCCTTGTTTTCGGTGCTTTGATCAAGAAAACACGATCGCAGCCTGAGGACCAACATGGTGAAGCTGAACAGGAGCTTCTTTCCCGAGGCCGTCCGGGTGCTCAATGAGAACACTGCTCCGGGCTGCACCCTCCTCCCTCCACCAGCTCCACCGATACAGGATAAACACAGCCATCTCCCGTTAAACCAACTCACAGATTTCCACTCTCTAACCGTCACTAATCACTAAATGCACAACCTTTACGCTTACTCTAACCCTAAAACCAAGTGTTTACCCTCAAACAGCCCTTTAAAAATGCAACAGGAAGTAGAAAACGACAAAAATGTCCTCAGTCTCAAGGTCTAAAATCCAAACTACTCCACACAAAGATAAGTCAGTTACACAAACATAACGAGTGAACTGGAGTAAACCTTGAATGAAGACAGCGAACAGAAGCAACAGAAAGCTGCACACAGAAAGTCATTTCTGTTAAATTATGAATTATTGCTTGAATTTCTGCAATATGTGAGTGTACATGCCCATGCAAAATGTAAACCCAGAGTCTTCCTTTTCCGATATGTTTGTTCAAACCGCGTCTTATCTGGTGGTCCCTCAGGCCAAGGCTGGCATCTCATGGTATAAATAAACATCAGAATGAGGACTGATCAAGCCAAACAGACACAATAATCCCACTCAGAGCCTGAGCTTTAGTACCAGCGTCCTGTCACAAAGTCTTCTTGCACAATATACAGATCTGGAGGTTCTAGTTTATTGCTTGCCCTTGAAAAAAAACACTGAGAAAACATTCTACCTACATGGTCCATTTATTAGCTCTTCTGGAGGTTTATCTCAGCAAGAATTTAATTTTGCTCATGTTAGAGTTACAATATACAGTCTTATTTATATGACTTAATTCATATAAATTCAGCAGCAACCTAAAGTTTTTCTTAATTAAACATTTTGCATATTTATTCAAGGGACTGAAAACAAGCCGACAGGTTTCCATCGTCCTCAGCGCTGATGAAAACACAACTCATTTCTACAGCAACACACTTTCACTGTTCATTCTCCTAAAAGCAGTTCCTTCTTGGAGCAACATCTTCAACCAACTCTCAGTTCTTCAATTAGTAATACTTGTTCCAGAGTTGTAGCTATTTTATCCCTGATTGGTGAATGAGGAAATCTGTAACTTCCCCAAGGTCAACATATTGTCTGCATTTTATCATGAAAAATAGCAAAAGGAAGTGCGTCATTCTGAGAACTACTTCTCTAAGAAGAAGAAGAAACAAACATCTATTTGAAGGTATCCGTGTTTGCAGACATTTAGCTCCTCATGCCACACATATTCACCAAATTATAAACTGTAATAAAAAAAGAAATGAGCTCATTCCAATACTGCCTGAGAATGAAAAGTAAAAACATGTCTTTTGTTATTTCAGTATTGTACTACTGTATTCATATGTTATTGTTTTCCTACTTATTAGCCACTACATTTCTTATCTTATGTCATTTGTTTTTTTTATGATCAATATCTGGCACAAGAATTTCCTTTGGGATTAACAAAGTTTTATCTCATCTCATCTTAAAAACTCCTCAAGGAGAAAGCAAATGGCACAAGAATAAAAACGTTAATTTATGGAATTTCTAATGAAGGCAAAGCTGGGCGTGTTGGCAGACCTAAAGTAATACGATGCAATTTTAATAGCATGATGTATGTGTGGGTCAAATGTATTTAGATGAGAAATATTTTAATTTCACAGCACAAAAGTTCTAATGACCAGTCATTTGCTTTCCGGTAAAGCTGCTTGGAGTTGGAACATCCAATTCAGGCAATCAGGTATAACTCCACCTGTTCTCCTCCTGACTACTGTAAAATCCAAAGAGTTGGAGATATGTTTGGTGCTGGCATGCATCAACTGGCTTGGGTAAACAGGAAAGTGAGACTAAAATGGATTTTTAGGCTGTTCTTTGCCGAATTAAAAGCTGAATCTTAATTCATGAAGCACACTGAAGCACTTACCAATACTGTGAGGACAGATCTTGGGCCAGGGGCACTGGTTTGGGAGGCCTGGAGTCTGTGGAGCCTCCCAGAAGATGCCAGGATCTCTGGGCCACGTAGCCACACCACAGCGGCTGAGATAGAAGCCTCCTTCTCTCAAACTGATGAAATAATGAAATCATTAACAAACCGCAGCTTTCAAACGGCTCTTATTCTTAACAAATATCACATTACATCTGAAGGGTGTTCTACAAAGTCAGATGAATGGGTTAGTGAGGTAGTCAGAGTTTTCAATGTCACAAAGAGCGACTCCAGTTTAAGATCTGCGGTAACTGATGCTGCACAGGTAACCTGCAAAACCTGGTCAGAGTTTGAGATTTAAATCAGCAGTGAGAAGCATCTTTACGGAAACAAAGATTCATCAGATTTTGAATTTTTAAAAGCCGTTGGATTTCTAACTTTGAGATTTTTTTTGAGCTGCATAAACAACTCATGAAAACTTTAATATCAATTTCTGATCTACTTCTATTCTAAGTCTTGCTTTCACCACTTCTTGCAGCCATGATTTTCTTTCTAAGTGATACAGGGAATACATTATATTATACCTGTACAAAGCCTTGCAGTTACAGTAAACAAACTTCATGTATTGTGTTGCAACAGGAACCTACATGGATTCAGTTGGTAATGCAGAAAGTGCACAAATGTGGTTTTATGCTTGGTTCTGATTTGCTGCCAGGTCTGTTTTACACTGCTGGTAGCAGCTAATAGAACACTGATTAGTCTATCAGTATTTATCACTCGGGATATTCAATCGGCAACAATAAATCATTCTGATTTGTCCAAAAACTGAAGTGATTTCTTCATATCCTTCATAATGGTACAGTGTCAGACCTGAAGTAAACATACACCATCAAAAATTTCCCACCAGCATCCCTCCCTTGCATCATCCGCAGCTACAGTTTTGCTTTTTACTGCGATAAATTTAGATATTCCTCCCTGCTCTCCAGTATAACAATGCGGTCATCTTGACTAAAGTATGCAGCATTGGGTTGGTCCATTGTGTGCAGAAAAGAGTCAAATGACTCATCAAACACCTCCTTTTATAAGAGAGCACACAGAGCCTTGGGGGAAAAAAACGTGGTTAACAAAGAAAGTTGATTACCACCGTTGTGAAACCCAATATCTCTGACAAGTTTTGAAAGCCCGGCCATGTTGAACTTGCTTTGTAGTTCACCTCTTTGGATAGTGTCAAATGATGGGGCCATATTTTGGACTGTAGGCAAACAAATTTACATCTTGATGCTATTTAATAATATGACCTAAGAAACTAATTACTGCCATGCTACTGGAATGGCTCCAGCCCATAAGCTGGTGCCCCGAGCAGGTTCACATTATTTGCTTTATTATCTGGAAGTAATGTCCAGACAATAAACCGTAAAAGCTTTTTTAGTCCTCTTGTGCTCCTTTAGGTCCAAATTTCCCTTTGCCTAATACTTTGCTTATTGAACAAATACCTGCAAATCTCATGATATTTCCATCAGTCTCAGCTGTGCTTCGTGTTTCCTATTAATTATGAAATGTTGGCATGTGAACACACTAAACTAATACTGTGAACACGCTAAGTGTTGCAAGTGCAAACCTTCAGCATGTTTTGATCATGAGCAATGTTGCTGTTCACATTTTTGCTACAAGATCTATTGCGCTTGAGCCTCACGGAGCTATAACAGCTGTGAAACGTGGTCAGTTTTTCATCACGGACGTGCTTATTAAACTCGGTGGTCAAATATAAGTGCAAATATCATTGTCTGAGTCAGTGTGAGTAAGCGTCCACGTCTCACTGCTGCTCTGCTGTGATGGCACAGGAAGGCAAAGAGGAACAGTGGTCACAAGCCGACCCTCTCCTCCCACTCAGTGAAACTCGATGTCGCAACTGCGGCATCAAAAACAGCTACTGCACAATTCTGACAGTCACAGCAAAAACACATTCGGAGCAGCAGCAAACCGGAAATGATTCTTATTGGCGATTATCAAAAGGCCTTGCCTGTTGCTCAGCTGGTACGGCTGCCTGCCAGGGATGAGAGTCTCGGTGAGGTTGGCACTCGGCTTGTTTCCAGGTCCGGCAAACACAAATGCGTCTAGAGGCTGTATCTGACTCAGTGGACTGCCAACGGGGAAGTCTGCAGCTCTGCCGCTGTAAATGGCCACTGCTCCTGACTCATCTCCTAAGAAAACAGAACAGGAACAAAGAATTTACAGTGAAACGAATCCGTGAATGAAGGAAAGTTTCTCAAAATATGCTGACGCTCTGCAAGTTTCCACATGTGAAACCTAAGAAAGCCAGCTTCCATGGACTATAAAAAGCACTATCCAGAGACAGACCTTTCATGTAGTTCTTCTCTATGGTCACGGAGATCAGTCCATTCCTGGAGCTTTCCACATCCACGTCCACTCCGACACTCACCCTGTCGGTTTTCCCATCCCACACCACCAACACCAGAGGACTTGCAGCCGGAGCTTCTGTCAGTTCCACAAATCCGTCCACCTGCCCTCCACCCAGCTTCAGCTCAGTAATAACAGGACTGGTGGCAGCAGCAGCGGGCGGGGTGCAGTTGTTTCTTTGACCTGGGGACGGCGAAGACACCTGAAAGCCCCAGCGATCTTCAGACAGCAGGCACCTCTCTATCGACTCGTCGCCTTCAAGCGTCGTTTCATCCTCAACGAATGCTGGCTCACCGGGTGTCAGAGTTTCAGCGAGGAACTCTGCACCTCCAGTGCGGCGAGTCATGTAGACGACAGCGTCGACCAACCCGACAGCCGTGACGTTCATCTTCTCATTGTAGCGGGCAGCAGATGTGTGGTAGAGGACGATGGCGTCGGGGCCATTCTGGACGGTGTTTGGAGGCAGGAGGATGGCCGGTTTGGGCAGCATGTCCACTGAGCCCACCAGGAAGAAACCACGGTCATCTGTGCTGTAGCCCTTCAGGTCCAGCACCTTGTAGGCGATGTTTCCATTTCCATTATAGAACACAAGGGTGTAGCCCTCCAGCGAGGCCCGCTTTCCACTGGTGTGATACAGCTCCACAAACTCAGTGGTGTCCAGTCGGGGGTTGTCAGCGTTGATCTCACTGATGATGAGGCAGGGGTCACCACTGACCACCAACACCAGGCTGAGAGAGACAACGCAGGCCAAACTCACCATCATGATTTACAGCTTCTCTGAAATGCCTCGACAGGAGCTTCTGCAAAAAGACAACCAGTTGCATCTCAGTAAAACAAAGATAATCAATTCAGGTCATTTTTATTCATATAGCTCCAATACAGTTCATTCCATATGTCATCTCAAGGCAGCGCACATAGTAAATGCAACAAACTCAATGTTTTATTTGGATTCCTGAGCAGAAACTCAAATATTACAGGGATTTTAATTAAAGGGCAACATAACAAAAAAAACAACAATGTTGTATAAAAAGCTTCCTCACAATAATTTTGTTTACTGCTTGTGGACCAGATTTATGAGGAGAAAAACCATAACATCACAAGCAAGTCTATTTTTTGATCATGGTGACGTCCTATGCATGAGTCATAAACTAAACAGCTACACCCACTACACCCTAAAACATTGCTCAAGAACGGTTTGAGGAACATGATAAAAAGCCCAAGGCATCGATGACAGGTCCAAACTCCCCAAATCCCAACGTGATTCACCGAGATCCCACCTCACTTTTGGCCCTTTAGAGATATATCGATGCATGCTCTCTCCTTTACAGAAGATAACGCAGTGAAAGATGCATGGGGTAATTTAGAGACGGTTTCACCACACAGTTTGTCCCGCAGACCAGCTCCAACTACATTGTTTCCAACATTGTCTGCAGCACATGTTGACACACAGATGTTGGTGCGGAGTCAAATGGTGTCTTTACCTTAAAGCTGCTTATTTGTTGATGAAAGTTAAAAAACAATGACCTTTTTCAACACAACTCCAGCAAACAGTAAATATAAGCAACATTTGTAGCAATATTAGAAGTTCTTGCTCTCTAAAATCAGTATTGACCCCAAAATCCAGTATCTGTCAGGCTCTAATACTTACAAGACCCAAAGAAATGTCCCAAACCCAGATAATAAAGGAGGTCAGAGGTCCACCTTAGCATCAGAATCAGAGAGGTTTTATTACCAAGTAGATATTCACATGCAAGGAATTTGACTTGGTGTTTCAGTGCATAACTCAAAGTCATGCACCTCCTTATTATGTACCCATAGGTCAGAGTTGGGTAGGTGGCAGGAGGGTGACCCATTATTAGACAGGTGATTTTAATTTCTATAGATCTGGACGTATTGTAACAGCAGGTTAAAATGGCACAGATGGCTCTTATAACTTGTGGATCTCTAAATCAAATGCATTTTATTCACATTTTGCATTGCTTTTAATAGCATGAAATCAAAGTTTCTGCTTTTGTCTCACTGCTGTATTTCCATTTTAGAGCAAAACAGCTACTGAGGTCCAGTTCTGTTTACCCCCTGTAGACCAGACTTATGAGAAGAAACCTCCTAACATCATGAATGAGCCTTCTATGAGTCCAGTTTGTGTCTATGGTGACACTGGGAATGCACGTCTGCTGCATGACTCACGAAATGTTGCGAAACACACAGCGGCGAGCAGATGGAAACTTTACATGAAACGGTGAAATGCTGCAGATGAAACCCAAATAAAGCAGCTCCATTTCTTAAAGATCTCCTCAATCATACGGTGCAATCTCGAAATCACTCCAGATCTCCACGGCAAGGAGCTTTAAAATGTATCTAAAAGAGGTTAGATTAGTTTGCACGACAATCACAGCTACATAAAGATGATTAAAGAGATCATGGAGTTTAAATTCTGGCCTCGGGTTTATCTCCCATCTCGCCACAGTTATTCCAGTCACGGTTGGGCTGCCGTTCATGCATCTTTCCGTCGAAAGAAAAAAAAACTGTCAATCTGCTTTCTATCACACAGGCTCCGAGGAAATCTGTCGTGTCTTACCGGGTTTCGCTCGCTGCTCCTCGGCCAGGTGGCTCCGAGGCTCGCTGCGTCCAAAACTTCCTCCGCTTGGATGGAGAATCGTCGGAAATGTGAGCGCTAAACTTTGGTTTTGTGTCCTCCGCCGCTCCCGTCATTCACAAAGCAGCACTTTCTCTCCCCCCGGACTGTGGGCGGTCAGACTGGCTGAGGGGGATCAAGCTGCCAGGGGAAGCTCTCTCCCTCTCCCTCTCTCTCTCTCTTCCTCCTCCTTCTTCTTTTTTTCCACCATTCAGACATCCACAGCTGAGAAAGCAGCGCTGCAGGAATAAAAAGTAAACTTATCCTCACAGCCGATCACTGTGCAGCTTTTACAGTTAAAAAAAGAAGTGTTAATTTCTCTTTCTTGCCTTGGTTCATCCCCAAGACGCCTTCAAAGACCTGAAGGGGGCCCCTGACCCCACTTCAGAGAGGAGCTGGTTCCCTTTAACACTTCAATGAGAGCTGAAGACACGCCCAGCTACAGGTTACAGCTTCTCATCCTGTAGCTTTTCTCTTACTATACCTTTAAATATATTTAAACTAATTCCTAACGTTTATTCTGTGATCCATATCAATATCTGAACAGGTAACTTGCATATTTGCAAAACTTTTACCAATAAAACCTGATCAACTGAGCCCAACAGGTCACAGGGCCCCTGACCTCCAGAGGCCACACTTGTTAACTGCTTGTCAGTTAAACAAAGCAAATATATCAACCACACAAGCAACAGTTTTTCTTGTCTGATGTAAAGAAAAAAGCTACATAACACAACATAAAACACAGGACTCCCCGTCTGACTGAAAATAAGTGTCATTTACTCTCTGCGTTCCAGAGCTCCGTTATTTCTTTAAATTCCCTTTACTTCAAACATAATTTGATCACAGATTAACAAACTCAGAGGCTCTACAGCGGTGCAGATTAAAGGATCCTACACTGAGCTGGTATAGAAACCAGTAATGCAATAACTACAATTCTGACTTCAACTGCTAAGGTTAGAAAAGGGTTAAATTGAACCATTTGTGCACCAAACGTTTTGGAGTTTCTCGACTCTTGAGGTGATGCGTTAAAGGTCCCCTATGTCGAAAATCTTTTTTCTTTCTGTGTGTGTTTCGTGCTTGTTATAAACTCTGAGGTTAAAAGCTATTAAAATCTAAAGATGACTGCTTCCACCATTTTGACCTCTTAGCTTTAGAACAGAGGAAGAATATGTAGCTGTTTTTTGTGCATTTAAACAGCATTTCTTAGCTTGAAAAGGCCTGATTTTTGTCAAACCCCGTGAATGCCCTCATACAAGATGACTTGAAACAGCTCGTTTGTTTGTTTGAGCAGACTCTGAAGCAAAGGGTGAGAATTTCGAGGATGTGGTGCTACCTCACACCTATCTGACCAATAAGCTTCCAGCTGAAACTGACTGTCAATTACAGACACAGGCGTCCACTCCTGTACCCATACTACTATATAATACAGTAAGCCAGAAAAATAATTCATTTTATGCGTTGTAAGTCAAGTGCAGTTTGCCAAAAACACCAGGATGTCCAACTAAATCCTGTTGAATGCTGTTGTGTGCCAGTCAGACTGCTTTTCTCGTCATTCTGGCCCACAATGCACTGCACCGTCACATATGTTGTGGTGTCTGCACAAGTATAAACAAGTATAAGCCTCCAACAGTGCACAAACAAATGACAGCTCATTTCACACTGCAGACTGAGACAGTCAAAGTCTGGTGAAGTGACACACCCCAACTGTGTGTGTACTGCATAAAAAATACTTGAGAGCAACTGTAGCGCTTAAAGTAAAATGATAAAGTATGCAGTTTCAGCTTAAGGCAGTGTGTTCTTCCTGGAAAAAAAAAGCATTTTCAGAGCAAAACAACCCATTTAGAGCAGCTTTAAACTTCAATTTTACAGTCATGATGCAATTGATCTTTACTTCTTAGTACAAACTGGTTTCATTTCAAGCTATTCGTACATACACACGTGGACAAAATTGTTGGTACCCCTCAGTTAAAGAAGGAAAAACCCACAATTCTCACTGAAATCACTTGAAACTCACAAAAGTAGCAATAAATAAAAATTTATTGAAAATTAAATAATCAAAATCAGCCATCACTTTTGAATTGTTGATTAACATAATTATTTAAAAAAACAAACTAATGAAATAGGGCTGGACAAAAATGATGGTACCCATAACTTAATATTTTGTTGCACAACCTTTTGAGGCAATCACTGCAATTAAACGATTTCTGTATTTGTCAATGAGCGTTCTGCAGCTGTCAACAGGTATTTTGGCCCACTCCTCATGAGCAAACAGCTCCAGTTGTCTCAGGTTTGATGGGTGTCTTCTCCAAATGGCATGTTTCAGCTCCTTCCACATATGTTCAATGGGATTCAGATCTGGGCTCATAGAAGGCCACTTTAGAATAGTCCAACGCTTTTCTCTCAGCCATTCTTGGGTGTTTTTGGCTGTGTGTTTTGGATCGTTGTCCTGTTGGAAGACCCATGACCTGCGACTGAGACCAAGCTTTCTGACACTAGGCAGCACATTTCTCTCCAGAATGCCTTGATAGTCTTCAGATTTCATCGTACCTTGCACACTTTCAAGACACCCTGTGCCAGATGCAGCAAAGCAGCCCCAAAACATTACTGAGCCTCCTCCATGTTTCACCGTAGGGACAGTGTTCTTTTCTTCGTATGCTTGGTTTTTGAGTCTATGAACATAGAGTTGATGTGCCTTACCAAAAAGCTCCAGTTTGGTCTCATCTGTCCAAAGGACATTCTCCCAGAAGCTTTGTGGCTTGTCAACATGCATTTTTGCAAATTCCAGTCTGGCTTTTTTATGACTTTTTTCAGCAGTGGTGTCCTCCTTGGTCGTCTCCCATGAAGTCCACTTTGGCTCAAACAACGACGAATGGTGCGATCTGACACTGATGTACCTTGGCCTTGGAGTTCACCTTTAATTTCTTTGGAGGTTGCTCTGGGCTCTTTGGATACAATTCGAACTGTCCGTCTCTTCAATTTGTCATCAATTTTCCTCTTGCGGCCACGTCCAGGGAGGTTGGCTACTGTCCCGTGGGTCTTGAACTTCTGAATAATATGAGCCACTGTTGTCACAGGAACTTCAAGCTGTTTAGAGATGGTCTTATAGCCTTTACCTTTAAGATGTTTGTCTATAAGTTTTTTTTCGGATGTCCTGGGACAATTCTCTCCTTCGCTTTCTGTTGTCCATGTTCAGTGTGGTACACACCTTTTCACCAAACAGCAGGGTGACTACTTGTCTCCCTTTAAATAGGCAGACTGACTGATTATGAGTTTGGAAACACCTGTGATGTCAATTAAATGACACACCTGAGTTAATCATGTCACTCTGGTCAAATAGTTTTCAATCTTTTATAGAGGTACCATCATTTTTGTCCAGGCCTGTTTCATTAGTTTGTTTTTTTAAATAATTATGTTAATCAACAATTCAAAAGTAATGGCTGTTTTTGATTATTTAATTTTCAATAAATTTTTATTTATTGTTACTTTTGTGAGCTTCAAGTGATTTCAGTGAGAATTGTGGGTTTTTCCTTCTTTAACTGAGGGGTACCAACAATTTTGTCCACGTGTGTAACATAGTTACTATTTGCATATAAAATTATAGACCAATCAGACACAACATTAAAACTGCTGGCAGGTAAAGTGAATAACATTAATCAAGCTTTTTACAAAACCTCGGTTTTCTGGCATTCATGTTATTTTGACACCCACCTAAGTACACCCCTCTGTGGCAACAGCACTCCCCACCAGCAGGTTCTTCCGCCAGCAGGACAATGATGCATCATAAAAAGGAGGTAAAAGATTAGTTTGTGATTAAGCTTCCACTTACACCCTACCCTACAACACACTGGACCCAAAGGCCCTGCTGACGAACGTCAAAGAACACCCACCAAAGTCCTGTGAGGACACCATGGCACTAAGAGGACCGATGCAGTATTAGGCAGGCAGTTTTAGTGTTGTGGCAAAAAGAACTGTATATGTTCAGAAAAAAAGCTAAAAGGATAGTTGTTGTACTGTTAATGTAGCCTAGCCGCACTAGACAACCCACGGCAACGAATTTAATTCTCTGCCAGGGTGGGTCTAATTACCCTCCATAAGGCTCGAGGGTGGATTCTCCTAAAACTGGCCGGACCAATCACCATGAAGTGTAGAGTCAGAAGGCGGGCATAACGAAGTGACGACAGAGGCGCGACGTTTCTGACAGAAACAACCAACGCACAATAAACAGTTATCTTTCAACTCGGCTTTGGCCACAGCCCTTAAAGATTTGAAGCTAAAATTCAACTTGAAAGATAAACAAAGGACGGCACTGAAGTGTTTCATTGAGAAGAAAGATGTATTGGGACTTATGCCGACGGGATATGGCAAATCCGTAATATACCAGTTGGCTCTGCGGCTCCGCTGGTTGGGAAGCTAACGGGACTTAGCCACAATCCGCCGTTGCTCTAGGAACTACGTCAGCCTATTCGTTGCGTTGATTGGTTGTATACCTACCCAATTGCTGCAGAGGGATTTGATAGACAACCTTTTAGCCCGCCTCCCTCCCTGTCGAGCTTCCCTAGACCCTTGTGCCGTCAGAAACATGAGTGTAGCGTGGCTAGGCTACTGTTAATGCACTTTTGGATATATAACTTAGCATGTATAGCTTATGAATGGCTACATAAAAATATCTCCTTATGAGTGTTTTTCATATACATAGAACTAAATTCAAATGAAAGCCAATCTCAATTTTGTGTCACTCAATGTTACAGCAAAGATTTGTTTTTTGTTACTATGTATACAGTACAAATCTAACCATGCTTCGGTTCTAATAAAAAATTATTGTTACTCATATGGACACAGAAAGTAAATATGCTAAAATAAGAGCATCATTAAGTACAATGAGGTCACAACTGGGAAAAAATTACAATGATTTCAGGAATATGAATATTTTTAAAAACAGACAAATGTAATCAAGGCTGCTAATACATTTCCTGGAAAGAGTAAATATTCCAAAGACTCTGATTTATGTTTCTGCTGAGAATTCTAGGAATGTGTAACAAATGTTTCGGTGTATCACCACACATCAGCAAGCCTAAAATACTAGTTTAAACTTCTGGTATCCTGGGATTTATCTGACGTGTTGTCTTTGAGTTTCCAGTGAATTCATTTAGTTTCAAATGAAACCAAAAATACTAGTTTCAGGGACCCCAATGAAAACTATTTGTTGGTTTTATCTGCCAGAAGCTCCATTTCTGCTTCTCGTCATCTGGAACAGGATGATGCAAGATCGGATTTTTGTATTGTTTAGTCATGCAGCAAATTTAAAAACTATTTAATGAACTATTTATGTTTGGGGACATTTGTGTTTCTTTTTGTGGAATTTCTGTTAATTAAAGTTAAAATGACCTCATGTTGAGGAAATCTGTGACTTTTTTAAAGATTTTATTTGTATTGAACTTTTCATACAACACTGGAAAGTTCCTTAGAAAGAAAAAACAGGATGAAAAGAATAAAACAATCAAAAAATTAGCAAAAAAGGATAGTAAAAAGTTGTCAAAGTCAGATAAAATAGACAAAAATATCAGGCTAAATACATAAATAAATACATAAATAAATGAAAAAATGAAATAATGTAATCAATAACAACAAAGATGATGATGATGACGATAATAATAATAATAATAATAGTAATAGTAATAATAATCTCTGTTATAAACTGCTTCACAAAGAAACAAAAAACTGAAACAATATTATTATTATTATTATTATTGCTATGATTCTGATTCTTCTTATTATTAGTAGTATATAAAATATGAATGTTGTAACATCAAAATTGACGTACTCATAATCATCATATTGAAATTATTCAAACTAGTGCTCCAGCTGATTTCTGTAGCTGGAAATTCATTTAAAAAAGATCAGATATTATGTATATCTGAACTGTTGTGGCCTCAGGTGAAGGAGATCATGTCGACCGATACACATTTTTGGGCAAAGGTGTATATTAATGTTTCTAAACCCAGTCTTATCGTGTGCTGGAGGAGATATTAGAGGTTTGAAAAAAAATCACAAAACCAATTAATGTGTTTCTATAAATAATTTCACACCGAGGCCAGCATATTGATCTTCACATGAGATTAGCCACCCTACATTATTTAGGAAGGACGAGGAGAGGGAAGGTGTTTCAGTGTGAAGAGAAGGCACATTATAATCTTGTAATATCCACCTGCTAAAAGGAAGAGGTATCAGAGGAGGATGTCATATATCACACTTTAGAAATGTGTGATATTTTGCATAGTCACTAAACTTCATGACACTGTAGATTTCTGCGTTACCGGTTTCTGTTATTTTAGCACCTCATCATAAACAACCAGCCTCTCTGAAATAACCCAGATAAGCCTTAAAAGCCTTTGTAATAAAACACTGAAGTGCTTTTGACAGTTTTTATGGAATTGTGTGACCGGCTTTAATTCCTCTCAGCACCACAAGATGGCCATATAAGCCTGGGAGTGTGTCTGATGTGATGCACCGCTCTCCGAATGAAAGTGTCAGTTGGAGGAAAAGAAGCAAAAACACCTTTAATGTCTGTGGCTGCTTGAAGTGAAGCTGTTTATAGGTGATTTTAATTCAAACCTGATGTTTTTGGTGCACGTGTGGCGCTTGATTGTGTATTTGTCGGGCCTTTTAATGAGAGCGGGTGCATTCTGACACAGAAAAAGGTCAGTTGAAATGTTAATGATGTGCACATTTTGCCTTTGCCGTGTATATGACGTCGGCTCTGCAGCGTGAGCAATTGAATTCCTGTCAAAATGCCGCCCGCTATTTGAGGAGTCGACAAGGTACATTTAATTTATTTGGCTGGTTTGTTTTGATGAGTCACTACTTAGATGTCATGGCATCTGATTCATCACTGGTCCCTGCTTGTGCTGGAAAATACTCTTCCCCACGGATGACATGGAAAGATGCTATGCTGTGTTATGATATGTAACAAAGGAGATTAACCTAATTAACGTGATTAATATTAGACTCTTCTGTCCACAAGACTCATTAGTGAGTCAACTGGAGTTTCATTTAATACTAACAGGTATCAGAGGAGAAGGTGAACTGACCTCAACCTCCACTGGCAGGCTATTAATTAACAATTACGCACCTTTATGAGTCCAATTCAGTGTAATACATTTAATAATGCTCCCTTTTCTGTCTCAAACAGCTGTTTCTGGCTTCCTTTAGAGACCCTGAGCCCAGTGTTTTTGTTGATTTACTGTATTATTTATCAGGAAAATACAAAGCAATCCAAATCTGCATGCCAGCGGTGCAAAAAAAATGTGTCCAATTCAGCATAATACAAGCAGGATGCACATTTTATCTCAGACGAATGTGCTGTCATGTCACTTATTTGATCACAGTGAAGAGTCTGACAGCGATTTGATGTGTGTGTTGAGTCATTTTGTTGGAAGAGAAAGCAGCCAGCATCATCCCTGACTCAATTATCAGGCGGATTTCAGCAGCAGCAGCAGCGGTAGCAGCAGCAGGGGTAGCTCGCCTGGGAGGATATTTTCACCCACTGGGAGCATGGGACCAACTTCTAGACAGATTAAATACCAGAGTGAGCACGGTCAAATAAAAACCACAGAACATCCGGCCCCAAACTCCACATGGAAGACCACCTACAGCTGAAAGTAATGCATATTACACTGCAGAGCTAGAATGTTAGAACGTTTCCGCGGATGCTCGAGCATGAAGTTTTGTTTGGATGCAGACTGATTGACCCGAGGGACTCTTGCATGAATCAAATATATAAATCATTGTTGTCATTTCAAAACCTTCTATCTCCTTGTTTTTACATTTGATCTTCAGCACATTTACTGTATGGTTTCTTAGAGAAGTCTCTATAAATCACAATCTTATTAAATCGTCTCACCAGATAAAAGAATAGTGGTTGAGCAGGAGATGAATTTAGCATTAAAGAGAAGCAGGGATTTCCATTTTATGCTCAAGGGCACGGTAGATTTATTAAAACTTGCAGGTTTTGTAGCTCATCGATGGAGCGATGGAGTTCATTTTCCTGGAGGCTCCAGGATATTTAATGATAATGTATGCTTCTCTTATGTCAATAAATCCCTCTAACAATGTGTAATATCTGTCAATTGCAATGCATTGTGAGTTTCATTTTCCATTTAGGGAAACTGAGGAGTTTCAATACAGAAATGTTCTCCCAATGAAGTACCCCAAGTACATAACCCCATTGTCCTGTTTGTATAGTAATGTTAGAATCAGTTCACAGATATCTTGTGGCATTACAAATAAGGAAAGTTCTAAATTTATGCATTTGTCTGCCGATATATAAATTGGTAAATTTGGTTATCCTAATCCTCGTTAGGGTAATCAGGGTTGGAGTCTATATCAGCTGACAGAGTGAAGGCAGGACACCAGTCTATCACAGGGCTACATATAGAGACAAACAATCCCACTCACACTCACACCTATGGGCAATTTAGAAAAAACCCACACATGAATAGGGAGAACTTGCAAACTCCAGGCAGAAAGATCCCACTTGGGATCTTCTAACTGCAAGGCAAGCCACTGTGCAGCCCCACAACGAGTAGTCACAACATTAAAACCTGCCTCATGTTATCAAGGTTCCTTTCATGCTACCAAAACAACTTCGACCCATCAGTTCATGGACACAGGAGCTCTGGAGGTCTCTGGCACTGAGATGGAGACAGATGATCTTCTGGGTCCTTTGGTTCGACCGAAGTGGTTGGAGCTTGTTCTGGTGCTCCAGACAGGGCCGGCCCTAGGACTTTGGTGGCCCTAAGCAAGATTTTTTTTGTGGCCCCAAAACATGCACAGGGCAACTACCAAATCACGTGCACAGCTAGTAATTGGGTTAAAACACACATGCACATGATTAACAGCATTAACAGATTTATGTTTTATTGGAATAAAGACAGGGACAAAATGCGAATCACACACTTATTGTGGTGTGGCCCCCTCTCGTGGATATGGCTATAAACAATGGCATAGAGTGTTTATGCCAGCGGCCGGCCCTGGCTCCAGATGTGGAGTGTGCATGTCAGCTCAATGCCTTGAACTGTTTCTAATGTTCTTTAAAGTGTTCCTGAGCAGTTTTTGGAGTGAGGCAAAGAGCATTGTTCTGCTCGCAGAGAGCTGTTTCCATAAGGAGGTGAGCGTCACATGCCAAGAGAACATCCGCATGAATGGCAGAATCCAAGGTTTGCGATGAACCATAACAACCTGATTCCTCTTCACGTGTCAGTGGTTTTTAATGTTTTGCCTGATAAAGGTATAGTTTCACTTTGATCATTTCCTAAAACAACTGCTTAGTGCATGTTTTTGCCATTGCTACTCAAACGGGACAAACTGGAGCATTTTCAGGGACTATTTTCAGCTGAAGATTAATACACCATCGTTTGTTCGAGAGCGTTTACCGCAGCATACGTCTTCGTGTGGGAATGAGTAAAAATAGTGCGTGGAATGTGTGTTTTCATCCACTGCTGTTATGTGAACATTCATTCATCAGGCTGCCTCATTGAGATAAACAGTCGGTGGCACATTAAACCGCTGCACAGGAAGAGGCACAATGAGATGATGTAATTAGCAGAGTGCCAGTCAAACAGTGAAGAAAATGTGACAGCAGTATGGCATTTGGGCGCTTTATGGTTATTTTAATGAGGTCAGAGTCTCTTTGTTTATCCAGGCCACATGATGTTTATATGTTTGTCATGATTTATTCTCTAATTCTGCTTTTTAAGTCTGTGTAAGAGGAATTATTCAGTTCAGGCTGTTGGTTACGTCGGTTTTATTGACATAAAAATATGAAATAGCATCAAGTTTGTCTTTGAAATAAACTTTTCTCAACTTGCTACTTCAAATGACCTTTACCTCAGTAGCCCGGCATGACATAGCCGACCATTGCACACTGATAAATTTATTCACTCTGCCTTATCTGCAGCTGTCTCACACCAAAAATTGCTTTGCATGCCGCTGACCCTAAAAGCTTCCCTGGTGTGCCTCAAGCTAATTTTTCACCTCATTAGCCTGGACAGACATAAAAACTGGGACACTGGGAGGACAAAAGCGAGCTTGTGTACACATCCACAGCAGGAAGGCAGGGGACAATGTGACGGAGATGGGGCCGTATTAACCGGAGTGTTGACATGCTACTGTTGTCGGAGGCTCCACGCAAATGAATTACGCGATAAGAAAGGGCAGCTATGCATCACAGAGCGTCACGTGTTAGGGCGACAAAGTCTTTCCACCTATATGTGTCGATATGTTACTCCATACACGTGTTCGGGCTAACCAGGAGGTGAGGGCAGGGTGTGACATTGATGAATAATGTGGGAAGGTCTGTTTTCTCTCCCCCTCTTTTTCTCTCTCCCTCTCTATTTCCCTTCCTCTCTGTCTTGCAGGCACAGAGGAAGCTTTCTACAGCTTCTCCTCTTTCTTTTTTTTCAAGAAAGCACCCAAAGAACCTCATCAGCATTCAACATGCATCACCAGCTCACTGCATCCAATCACGTGCCCGTACCATACACGGTGCATGTTTGTGTGTATGTGTGTGTGTGTGATGAGGGGAGTCAGGCAGAGACAGGCAGGGAGAATCCCTTTGTGTTGTCCCTGAATGGCCAAGGTCATGTACAGGCATTTGTGAGCGAAGTGTGAGGCGGAGATGATATTCCAGGTCAGACTGTGGGATTAGGGGTTTTTTAACAGTAAATTTAGGTTAATGGTAGCGGAGTGTGCAGTTGGATGGCCAGATGTGAGTTGGATTATTGATGTAAAGTGCAGAGAAAGCCCTCAGCCTGAGCTTCTTTTGATAATGTTAACTTTCTCCGATGAATATTTCCCCACGTAATCTGCAGGATAATCCGAAAGGGTTAACTGCTGAGAGGGGATAAGAGGTGCGAGAGCGGGGAGCTCGGCCACAAGTCGATTTCTCCGAGAGATTGCAGTCATGTTTGATACCCAGTTCCCATGGCAACCGGCGACTGTGGCGCACCTGACCTACATATGTGCTGTATGTACACAAATATGCGCTAACCATCTGTTACTGATGCTTTGTACAGCGGCTGGTGAGGACTTGGAGTGACTGTGGAATGAGTCCGTCGGTGATCGCAAGAACAAACAGAGGAGCCATGAGCTGCTTTCAGCCTTTCAGCATTTTCCAGAGAAGCTGTCAATGAGTTGTGTCAACAAAGGCTGCCCATCACAAGGTGACAAGCAGCTCTTCTGTGTTTACAATAGACACAGCAAACATGCAAGGGAATTATTGTAACTATGTAGACATATAATTTGTTGCAAGAGAACAAGACATACAATCTTTAATTGGCATGAATAGAAAAAATGTATATCAGTATGGATGATATTAACTTAACAGAAGTCGCTACCCATTCATATATGCACCTTTTTGTCAGTTACAGTTTAAACCTATCAATTTTAAATAATTGGATGAAGTTAAATTAATCCATTATACTATGTCTTTTCAGCCTGTTTTGATGTGTTTACAACACTGACACGTACACAAGATTCATCTTTGATTCCTGACTCTAAATTGCCCTTTTGATGCCATCCATCACTCCATTTCAGTAAATTACAAGGTGGAGCCTGCAGATGGATTATCAATAGCTGATGAATGAGAGGACGGACATGAAACTGAGCACAAGTTTAGGTGTCAGGAATGGTGTTGAATAGCAGACATGATGATGAAAAATTACCATCCATACTTTATAATAACACTGAACTAATGTGGATTGAGTTTTGGTAGTGTCTACAGATACGGACCCGTACCGGCACTTTCCATTTGCCAGACAGATACGGATCCGTACGTGAGTCTCGCGACTCAAGAAGCTGCTAACCACTGCAAACTGTTGAAAGGTAAGCAAAGGTTAAGGTTAGGGTTAGTGTTAGGGTTAGGTTTAGGGTCCGTACCTGTAGTACCGATGCTACGGGTCCGTACCGCTAGCGTCTACCGGGAGTCACATGACCAGATCTCTCATATCTGATTGGCAAATGGCAAGTGCCGTATCCGTAGTCCATAGGCTACGGGTACGGGTCCGTACCTCTAGCAACAACCTTGGGTTTTTGTTAAATATCTAAATATCTGATTCACTACATACAACAGAAGTGATTACAAACCT
The DNA here is from genome assembly GCF_021347895.1 of Acanthochromis polyacanthus. NCBI lineage: Eukaryota > Metazoa > Chordata > Actinopteri > Pomacentridae > Acanthochromis > Acanthochromis polyacanthus. The sequence goes on along the minus strand of NC_067131.1, from coordinate 14,936,658 downwards.
TTGTAATATCACTTTAGAATCCCTTGAATGTCAAATAATTCAAAATTGCATCATCTTGTAATAATTGTATTATATCTACAAAGAGAGTATTATTTCATCTGAATGGTCAAAAACAAATACTAAAATACAGGTTTCTGAGTAGAAACTCAGTGTAACAAAGGTGAATACATTTGTGGTTACTGATGCGTGAGTTAGAAAACCTGCAATCACTGAAACAAAACTGATCACACCTGTGATTTCCAGTTACAAAGGATGTGATCATCAGGAAATGTAATACATCCCTGTGAGCCTCACAGAGATGTAAAAGGGAACAGGAAGACATGTGACTTAATACAAATTAGTTGAAATTCAGTTGCGGCTGTGACAGCTCAAATAATGTGAAGGGCACTGCATAACATCTACCTCAATGGACTGAATAAAAAATAAAATAAAATCCTTGCTTGCTCGTCAGCCTGAGAAAAGTTTGGAAGTACATTCTTTGATGAATTTGTTTGGCCCAGACGTGTTTAGTATGTTTGAGATAAACCTGGTCAGAGCAATCAGAGTGAATGCATAGTCCTGACAGTGAAGCACTGACATGGGAGTGTGATGATGTGGGGCTGCATGAGCGCAAAACATGTTGGGGAGATGACCATTACCAGATGGAACCATGAATGTCTGTGAATATATGAAGATACTGACTGGTAAGATGACTTCCAGCCTCCGAAAGCTTGGCAGAACAGGAATATTCCAGCATGATGATGAGCCAAAACATGCTGCCAAAATCACACAAAGTTTTTAAAAGAAGCAAAAAGTGAACCTGGTGACCTGGTCAAGTATGTAGCTTGACTTGAATCGAACAGAACAGCTTTGGGGGTATTTTAAAAAGAGAGGTAGAACATCTCCAGAAACATGAACAACAGTGGGCAGACAAAGGACTGAAAAATTAAAAGATTTTAATCCCAGTAATGAAAGGTGCACTGACTTTTGTTGCACTTAGTTTCTAACATTGTACATTTAAGCTGTTAGTTTTAAATTCTACACAAATAAAGAATAAAGGAGAAGAGACACAGCTTTGAGCTACCTGACATTTAAATGATATTGAACATTTGTGTACTCTCTTCTGTTGTATACTGTGTGACATTTCTCAGCATCTCTCACAAAGTCAATCATCCAAGTTGTCAAATAACATCCAAATTAGATGCAGAATTTATGAAATACTCAAAGGCTGACTGAAAAGTCCACACAGAATAATTCCCATCCTTTTTGTCTGCTCACATTGCTATTCAGACCAATAATAACAGATTATTTAGCCGCTTGGGAAAAGCTGAAACAAGCTGTGAACAAAACAATGATTTATTATTATCCAGCAAACATGATAACTAACAGCGAACAGTTGCCATCTAACAGAAAGAGAGCCACATTAGCATTGATTTAGTGTCTTCATTCTGGCTGTCTGATAAATGAATGCCCAATGTTCATTCTCTATTTACTCTGTTTTGGTCTCCACCAACTGTTAAAAGGAAACGTATAGTTTTAGAACTGCTAAATGCTTCATTATGTTCACCAGACAGTCAGCAAATATCTGCCTGCTGTTTGATGTGAGCACTGCAAAAAAGGTAATTACACTTTTGTTTTGTCAAATTACACAAAACTATGTCAAAAAAAAAATTCAAGCATTTCATTTCAGTGCGTTCAAAAAACTAAATTAAACTGTAAATTATACCCACACAAAACATTTACATTTTCACAGATGATATGTATTTTTTATTTATCTTTGCGAATGTAAAATTGATAATACTAATTAAAAGTATCCAAGTGATCATTATTTTACAGATATTTGCTGCTACTTTAAAGGAGAAACCCCCAATGCCAATGGTGAGGACTGATTAAAATAAAATTGGAAAAAATCATATATTAGTATGAATATCAGCAAATTGCATCTAAAATTGTTTAAATATGAGTGCATGGTGGGTGTGATATTTGCTGAAAACAGCTTCCAGCTGTGGCTGCAAATGGCATTGTGAAAGTGAACCATAAAACAAAAGCAATGAGCTTAAGGATGCAGCTTCGGGTCAGAAGCAGATAGTGTTTTAATCCACTGATGGAATAAAAGTATTGATTATGGCTGCTATATTTGAAACAGTCTGTCTTTGGTTAAAATCTTCACCACTCTGCATGTGCAGCTTGTCAGCTGGGGTTGAGTGGGCGTCAATTCATATTCAGGGCTAAAAAGTCAGAACAGCTGAGAATGAAACCTCCTGCAAAGAGGCTGTGCTTATCTGTACTGCATGTGTTATATGTCTAGAACAACTTTCTGACCCTCTGCCTTCGTGATTCCTCTTTTTTTGTTTTTCTCTGCATCTACCCTTCGTTTCAACATGTTCTCACTTTCTCCCTCCGGGGTCTGCTGCAACCCAAAATAGCCGTTACCTCTCCTCCTCTTCGTCTTGCTCCTTTTCTCTCCTCTCTTCTCCATGTTTCGTCGATTCTGCCTAGACAGGGCATGGGACAGTGGTCCCCTGTGGGGCATTCTGGGTAATAAATCTAATTCCTGTCTACATGTGGAGGCTCATGGGAAGGTTCTGGCCCACTTTTCACCCATACAGATATATCAGTCCTCCAAAATGGAAGAAAGTAGGCCAAAAAAGTAGCATAGAGGTGCACCTAAATAAGTGTGTTTGCTAAAATCCAGCTAGGCCTTTTATTTGAAAAAGGGCTCTGTCCCCAGCTGAACTTTTTGACAGCACTGGCTATAAATTTTACACTGACAACCACTGGAAGACTATCCTATTTAAAGTCAACTACTTCAGTGTTAAGTAAGTACCACAGATCTGCTACAAACCAGTTTCTGACCTTTTTTTTAGATATCCCACTTGGTTAAATTAGATGAACAAAGCTGATTTAAATCACTCATTGTAATACCAACTGTATTTAAAACTTGCTTTTCCATAAACTCGGTTTAAAAATAATTACAGCATACTGGTTGTCTTAAAACTATGGTATGCAGGATTGTAGAGCCCAGTGAGCATAAAATGGATTTTAAAAGCCTGAAGAAGAAAAAAATCCCACTATTTCCCTTCATGTCTCCCTCCAAAGCCACACCTTCAAAACACAAGAATGTGCACAGAGCACAGCAGAAGAAAACCTTGGTGGGAAGAGGATTGCAGCACATTAAAACAAAAGAAGTATTCAGAGAGCGCAGTACTCCGCAAAGGTCTCTAAATAATTTCCGATGAAATCTTTAATAAAAAATGACCTTGTGTTGAGCACAGGCGTGTGTTATACATGTGTACGTTATGTATGGATACCGAATTACGTGACCTAAATATGTAGTGGAATTGATAGGACTCGGAAACACTCTCACAATTTAGTCAGTTATTTGTTGTATGATTTCAGATGGATAAGTCCCGATAAGTCTGCAGCGGTCAACTTGCAGTAGGATCGCAATCATGTGATCATGAACAGACAGCTGACCTAACTCTCACTTGTTGTCATGATGCTGTGCCGCTACCTTAGCCTAGCCGCGCTAGACAACCCACGGCAACGAATTTAATTCTCTGCCAGGGTGGGTCTAGTTACCCTCCGTAAGGCTCGAGGCTGGATTCTCCTAAAACTGGCCGGACGAATCACCATGAAGTATAGAGTCAGAAGGAGGTCAGAAGAGACGACAGAGGCGTGACGATTCTGACAGAAACAACCGGCGCACAATAAACAGTTATCTTTCGACTCGGCTTTGGCCACAGCCCTTAAAGATTTGAAGCTAAAATTCAACTTGAAAGATAAACAAAGGACGTACTGAAGTGTTTCATTGAAAAGAAAGACGTATTTGGACTTACGCCGACGGGATATGGCAAATCCTTAATATACCAGTTGGCTCCACTGGTCAGGAAGCTAATGGGACTTAGCCGCAATCCGCCAGCGCTCTAGGAACTACGTCAGCCTATTCGTTGCGCTGATTGGTTGTATACCTACCCAATTGCTTCAGAGTGATTTGAAAGACAACCTTTTAGCCCGCCTCCCTCCCTGTCGAACGGCCCTAGACCCTTTTGCCTTCAGAAACATGGGTCTGGTGTGGCTAGGCTACCGCTACCTCGCAATGATACACAAATCCTTAGCAAATCCGTGGATCCAGGCTGCATCACTTCCAAAATCTAATTAGTTAGTGCTTGTGTCATTTTTGACCTTCCTTGAAAATTTCATCCAAATCCATTAGTCTGTTTTTGAGTGATCTTGCTGACAGACAGACAGACAGACAGACAGACAAACAGACAAAAGCACACCGATTGTCTCATAACTCCACTGCATTCCTTGGCGAAATAATTACTTAATATCTTAAAAAACATTAAAAGGTTGCATCGCCAAATTTGCAAAACACTGCATTCAAAGCTAACAAATATAAGACAAATACCAGTAAACGGCATTTGTTCATAGCTAGGCTACAATACAGACAGGTGGCAAACATATACATCAAAAATGGAGGAGGTTGGAGACCACGAAGAACACTGAAAGATACACTATACACAAATGAATGAGATTATCTGTTTCGCAGTGTAAGATGTTTAAGTAAAACTGTAAAATGTGTCTGCAATTTAGCTGCCATTCTTGTACAATCACACGATAGCTCTATGTGTGTGTGTCTGCTGAGCCTTACAAAAGGCTCCACTGATGCAACCATGTGGAGCGAATACAGTGACTGGACAGACTTTCAACAGGCCTGTGAGTGCTTTCTTGATTTACTGTATTGTTCGGACCAGTTTATACTTCCTCCATGCAAAGAACAACATGGACTTCTACTGCAGATTGCAGGCACTCTGGCTGTTCTGCTCATATCAAAGCAGGTCACAGTGCACCTCATATTGCACACGCAAAAACACATGGGACTACATACAGATTGGGCTTTAGCATCGCATCGGTAAAACTTCCAGAAGTGTGCGTTCACAGTGGGCATCCAAAGCACAGGATTTCTGGAAAGTTGAGAACTTCCCTCTGTATTTCAGCACTGTTGATAGACAACATGTACAACTCGTCTCACGTCTGAGAGACTTCAAGTACAAGTCTTTTAATATGAATGACCAAGAACTCGTCATACAGTTCCTCTTCTAAATGGACATTTGTTTTTAGCAGCATTTGTTTTTCCAGTGCATGCGTAGTCAGTGTACTTGGAATGTATACTGTCCACAAATTATGGGCTAAGGACCCTTGTGAACCCTGAGGCTCAGAATACATAAATTGCCTCGAAACAGACTTTCAACAAATGCAACAAAATAATGGATATCTAGCTTGTTTCTTTTTATTGTCATTGTTTATTGTGCGGCTTGGGAACCTCAGAGTCTCCTCTTTGCTTTTTGCAGATGATGTGGTTCTGTTGGCTTCACCAGGCAGTGACTTTCAGTGCACACTGGAAAGGTTTGCAATCAAGTGTAAAGCAGCTAGGATGAGAATCCGCCAAGTGAGAGGCCATGGCTCTCTGCCTGAAACTGAAACTAGTGGATTGCTCACTCTGGGTTGAGGTTGAGTTGCATCCCCAAGTGACAGCGTTTATGTGTCTCGGGATCTTGCTCACGAGTGACAGTAAAAAGCAGCATGAGACTCTAACGTCTCAGCAGTAATGTGGGCATTGCACTGAACTGATGTGGTGAAAAGGGAGCTGAACCAGAAGGAGAACCTCTTGATTGTCCTTGTTCCAACCCTCACCTGTGGTCCTGAGCTCTGGGTAGTGATCAAAAGAATGGGATTGTGAATACATGCGGCTAACATGAGTTTCGGACACCCGGGGGGGCGTTTGAAGTAGAATTGCTCCTCCTTGGCATCTAAAGGAGACAAGATCAGGATGCCTCCTGCCCACCTTTTTGGAGGTTTTCTTGGTATGTCCAACTGGAAGGAGACTCGGGGTAGACCCAAAACTCAGAAGAGGGATTACATATCTCCTCTGACCTAGGAACCCTTAAGATTCCCCTTGTAGGAAATTGGATTGAATTGCCTATTAGAGGAACATCTGGCATGACCTGTTTAGCCTGCCACCACTGTGTCCTGACCCCGAATATGTGGACGAAAATGGATGGATATTTAGCCTAGCATTAATTTCATACCATTTTCAATCAACTGAATGCAGGCAAGCCTGAACTGTCTCACTCCAAGATACTCATCAAAATCTCTTTTTACCCTACTTCCCTTCCTGCTTCATGAAATCTGTGGCTCACACAATGTGTCATCCCTTGTTGCTCCGAGATACAGACGAACAAAGATAATAGAGCATATGCAGTCAGGGCCGTTAGGTGTTAGATTAAGGAGATCAGGGCTGCAAATCACTTTAAAAATACCACTTTGAAAAACTGCTTTCCAGTCATATTACTTTTGTTTTGTTTGAACATTTTAGCTCATGTGACTGTTTTTGTGCCTTTAGATTTCACAGCTTTTATTTTTTTTAAATTTTGCTTGTGTTTTAATCTGCTTATGGTAAAACACTTTGAAGGTGTGCTTTGAGATGTACAATTATTCACAAATTATTATTTGAGATTTTTTCTGCTGGTACATCTCATGAATAAGGAAGCTTTTCAACGATACCAGCCATTATAAAAGAAGTCTGATTATTATAATACGAAAGGTCATATTCTGGGCATGCATGACTCACATATCCTGAGACCCCTTTCCTCTCATATTATTCATCCTTAAAATCAGGGTAGGAGCGAGTCCTGTGCACGTCTCCTGGGACGAAATGCATGAAAATACTGGACCGAAATGAACATTTATTCGCAGCTGTTAGTCTGACAATTAGGTCACGAGAATAAAGCCATGTAATAATCACGCCTTGTCGCAGATCTGTGAGAAAACCAGGACTGTTTGTGCAGTACTTGCATGATCACATGCAACAAAGCAAATTGTGTAGTTCTGCACAAACTGTGCTGCACTGATTGAAAAAAAAAAAATCAGAAAATGGGGATGGAAGTGCACTTTGGGATAGTAAACTGAAATGGCCCTGTCATTTCCAGTTATGCAGAAGCGGAGCACCAACAGGAGCAACATGAATTCTTTTGCCACAGCAGGTTGCTCACACTTACGGCAACGCACAGCAGCAAGGGAAGAAAGGTGTTTTTTTCTGTGCGATACATCAAAACCACAGGAGACTTTACTGCAACTTGACTGAAGAAGACATTCAAAATGAAAAAAATTGATCTAATTGGGTTATTTTGGGTTGAAAATGTCATGTATTTGGTGACTGCAATTACACATGCTTTAAACATTCTTGCTCTAATCCGAGGGAAGTATTTTTTTCCCCACTTAGGAGAAACCAGTTAGAACTGTTGTCTCTTTTGACCATAATTTCACATCTTCACCTTCTGCTGTCTCTTCTTCCACGAAATGGCTTCATATCTTGTGCTGTTCAGCTGCCTGCACTCCTGGGAATGACTCTGTTTGCGTCATAATAATTTAAAAAGGAATTTATAGTCTGGAGAGCAACCGTTACGAGGGGTTCATTAGGTTTTAATGGTTTTCCAAAATGGGAACAGAGAGGAAATTATGTAAGATAATACATCACACTTTGAACGTCACACAGCACAAACAATGTCTTCCTCAGCGAGTCTGCTTTGAGATCATGTTCAAAAAGACACAGAGAAATAGCGGACTGGTTACAACTGTTCACAGCGAGGTTTCCCAGCCATACTGTGATATCGCCGCACTTTGCCTCAAGATACAAGAACACCTTATGACAGAAGTGCATTCGCAGTTTCTTACATGTCACTTCTAAAAGAAACACTGGGTACAGACTCTCCCATGTTTTCCTTTTAGACACAGTTCATTTCCTCGCAGCTGCCCACAGAGCCTGTTCCTGCTGGCACAAAGTCTACAGACACAGCACTGTGCGAGCTGATATACTATGTATGAGAAGCTACCACAATTAGCCTGGAAAGCCTTGTCTCTCCCCGAAGTGCCTTTTTTTTCCCCCACTCTTTCATCTCTCGATTTGCAACATGAGCAAACTATTTTTAACTAGTGATGAATACCTCCGGACAAAAAAAGACAACAACAAAACAAATGAAGACAACCTTCTTTGTCGGGAGCCTTTTGTGTTGTTGTTTTTTTCTTTTACTGTGAGCTGAAGGCGAGCTGGTTGACTGGACAGCCGGATTAGTCACATTGGAATGTCTCCTTCCATTTAGTAGCGTTTCCTCCATGCCCTGGCACATTGTTTTTTCCCCCCTGCAGTCGTCACAGTTTTCATCCAGAGAGCTCTTGACAGTCAAGGCCACCTCACTTGAAAGTACAATGTGATCAGCGGATATCATTTTCTTGCATTTCTGCATGCATAAACACAGACTTCTTAGGGGAATACGGCTGCAAACATGAGGTCCTTAGAAGCGCACACACACTCCTACAGTTCTGTATTTACAGGATGCTGCGGTAAGAAACGATTATGCGTTCTTTTTTACATACGTCTACATTTGTTATGGAGAAACCCCTCTCGCCTCCATCCATAATTCCTTTCTGAACATGAAGAGGAAGCTTTTGTCTCACCAACAAGACACATGATCCTGTCACACACTTCTTTCTTTTGTCTGCAGGCATCCATACATTATGAGTCCTGTCTGCTTCTGTGCACCATAAATGCTTGCTGTCATCATCGCAGAGGAGAACAAAGTAATTATTCATTGATTTGCTATCGGAAAAGAATCCAACACTGTCTTCGCATTCTGTGTTAAAGCTGCAGGAGATAAAAATATGAGTCATGGCAAATAGACTGCAAAGGTGCGATGCTATTTCAGCGTCTTCAATCACCCACGACCACGGGTATCTTTTTTTACACTCAAACTTGAAGGTTAGATTGCTGTTCCTTCAACAACACTCTTGCCCCGGGCTTCAGACTGTCAGCAGAAATGAATTGATTGTTAAGTCTGTTCTGATGACAGGAGTCCTGATTGGTCACCACCATGGGAATATTGCACACAGCTGCTGCTGGGATTGGCGGCCGCCGGCTGTGCCGAAGTGATCACAGCCGGTTTAAGCATATCGAAGGGTGCTTTTTCCCAGGCACAGACTTCTGGCAGGTTCCCAGTCTGCAAGGTCACTGGCTCATAAGCCCCTCTGTTTACATGTCTGCATATTCAATCACTGCTGCCTAATGAGTTGTACAAATTTAATCATGTAGAAGGTTGTTTAGTATGCCACCAGGTCCTCATTAGGATGTAAGAAGGACACAGTCTTCTCTATGAAGATGTAAAAGTGTAACACGGGTAAAAGAAATTGATTATCATGTTAATTTCTCATGATCTCAGCAGTGTGTTGTTGTTTTGTTGACCGCATGGACACACACAAGCATTAGTCATACAGATCTCTTGACCTGTGCTGTTCGCTTTCTTCCATGCACTACTTTTTCTCCTGTTGTAACATTTTTTGTGCTGTCTTCATGCAGATGTTCACCTCAAAACAGGCTCCAACATCATGACTCCATGTGTTTATTTCACTGCCTACAGTTTTCATGCTGTTCATGTTTTGTTAAACAAACCCATCATCTCCAAACCTTTTCGCACATCTTGCTGCATGGCAGAGCTTTTTATTTATTTAAAGATTTGCTAAAAAGGCAAAGTTCCCAAGTGAACACAGGCAGCTTGCAGCGTGAATGCTTGCTTGTTTTGTGCAAGTGCTTATGCGCATGAGTCCCGGTGTCCTGAGAAAGGACACGCATAATATGGTTGGACAAATATGTACCTTTGAATGCCAACAGTGATTCTGATTTTTAGTTGTTTTAAAGTCGGTATTTTGTGGCGTTCCCTTCTCACATTTCACCACTTGTTTTTCATTTCATCCCAAAGTTTATTACCATAATGGAAAATTCCTGGATAAAACTCCTAGGATCCCAGTCACCCTTTTCCCCGATGTTTCTCCTCCTGGGGGGTCTCAGATGAAGACGTCTGACACATGTAGCCCCTCTGTAAATCCAAAGCATACTCTGAGGTATTTGTGCCAGTGCTTTCAAAGGAAGTCCATCCTTACCAAGTGTTCTCTCCAAGCTGTACCCATACAGGGATGCCAGAATCTTCATCACCGTGGTCAAATAAAAGCCTGACAGCATCTGCAAACAATAGTGATACCACTCTGTCCCCAAACAAGGCTCTCTCCAGATTAAGGCTGCACTTCTCCTCTCTTCTGAAAACAAACATCAGGGCAATAACCTATTTGTCAGAATCTACTGCTGTTATTCTACTGATAGACAGAGAGGAGTTTAGCTCTCCACTACAACTTTATACCAATGCTCTGCTGCTGTAATTCTAATCAAACAGACTTCTAAATCTCTGACTGTGGTCTGGACCTCATACAGACATGATGATGAGGAGCACATGTGCAAACCTCACATATTTCCTTTTTGCTTGATCCAGCTCCTGTCTGGGGATGAGTCTGCAACAAAACGACAAGTAGAGAAATCTGCACTGCACAATAAAAATATTAAAAAAAATAAAAATAAAAATAACGAAAAAACCGAATTCAATTTTTTCAAGTTGCAGATTTTTTGTGTGTCAATTTTCAAATTCACTAAAATACTAACATCACAAAAAACACTGTAAATGTGCATAATGTGTCATGTAAAAAATAATATTTAAGCCCTGTATCTTATTAGATAACTCTAACATTTTTATTGTTTTGTAAAGAAAAAATAACATAAGTAGACAATTAAAAATATTTTCCCTTTTTATTAATTTAACTGATAAAACTCACATTCAAGCTTAAAACTAATTCCAAAAAGAACTACAGTACTGTGAATATATTACTATTGAATATCACGTAATGGTAAAATGACTATCTTGTATAATTACTAAACATATCTAAACATTAATGCTAGAAAATGTATTGTAATTATGCACTAACAGTTATTTTCTGTTATTTCTGTTTATATCTGTTTGGCACCCCAGCTGCTGCAGGAATATTACTATTTTCCTGTGCAGTATGAAACACCCTCTGTGAGAGTTTGCATGTCCTCGGTATAGAAAAGCTTATCCTCATCGTTAACCACCTCATCGTTGCAGCATCTTGTTTTTTTTCTCCTCTTCCTGCTGCACCAAACCATAATGGGCTCATTACTGGCCCCTGAGGCTGGAGAAGAGTAAACACACACTCCCACCACCGTCAGTGAGTTCTGCAGCTGTAGTGCAAGTTTGTCTTGTACATCCGATACAAGGGGTCACCAAAGAGCTGTGCAATTTCAGAAATGTTGTCAAGCAGTATAATTTGGCTTTACAAGAGTGAAATCTTCAAGGCCAAATGTTTGTCTGGTTAACTTTACAACCTGGGATAAAAAAAAAGCAAAGCTACACACAGCTGCTTTTCTAAATTTTTCAAAGGGAAGCCTCCTGTGCTGAGGCTGTCCCACCCTTGACCTGTGCTACACATTTGTAGAACTACTGCATAATTGCTAACTCCTGCAGCAGGGTTTATGCTTGGAGAGCATATGGAGTCACAACCTCAACACTCTTCTTCACTTATTCTCTCCTGTTCAAATGTGGTTTGTTTCCTCTCCCAGCGGCCAAGAAAATTGGGTCAGAAAAGGATGGTGAAGACGGACAGAGACCTTGAAAAACGCAGCTGGACTCGGCCGGCACAAAAACACACACATACACAGTCCTGCGCTGAGGGACGAGGCTGCTCAGTGCATCGGGGGAAATCAATTGTCCAGAAGAGTAACACTGAGCTGGAAATGAAGACCCAATCCTGAGGGAGGAGCGCTACATCAGGGGATGCAGGTATACGGCTCTATTTTGCAGAGAAGCGGTGTTTGTTGCTTCCTCCTTGCCCTGCGGATCGTTTCTTACTCGTCCTCCTTTTTAGTCAATCAGAAATCAATTACACTCATTCGTCTGACTTCTCAAAAGTGACACAAGCTGCCTTTGCATATGGATCCCCAAACGTGCCGTCAATATTGACACTCCCACATTGGAAACGATACATATCACAGTCACGTCATCCCGTTTAATCTGCACAGACGTATGTGTTTCCATCACATATGTCCTGATTATATTTAGAGACGCTCATCACAATCACCACGCCATGCCAAGGACAGATGGCGCTTCCGCTGTAAGCCACTAATAGCGAGCATGACATAGAGAGACTGAGGGAGAAAAGAATAAGGCTTGAGGGTAATAAATAAAGCAGAAGAAAGAAGGAAATAAATATAACCGAATAAAACAAAGCAGAAAGGAAAATGTTTCTGTAGAGGCTTTGTTTCGCACGTTTGCTGACAAATTCACCTCTCTGGGCCCCTTTTTAACCACAGTTAACTGAATTTCCGACTCCCTGTTTAGATTTCCTGGCGAGCGCGCAGGGTGGAGTATTTTCGGTCTTCTTTTAATAACTGCCAGTTTAGATGTGATCCATCTTTAGCGGTCCAGACTGGGGCATCTCTGACGCTGATGATGATGTAAGAGCTTCAGTGGGCTTTGACTGTGAGCGACCCGTCATCTTGGCAGTTTTGCAGAGACGGGCAGGCAAACATTCACGTAGGTTTATGTAAATTCACAATGAAATGCATTTAGAGCCCCATTTACACGCTTTCATTTGCATATCCATTACAGAAATATGTCAGAGTAACTTTAAACACATCGCATCATGACAGAGTTCAACTGTTTCAACATTTAGAGGTTAAAGCTTCACTGTCTTTTGAAGATAAGAGGCAGCCAGTTAATGAGAGGTAAGTCCCACAGCAATAATAACAGAGCAGCTTTCAGTGTCAGGGCAGATCTCCCCCTTGTGCCACTGCCCAATATGCTGCCTATTTGATGTCCTTCTAATGTCATCAACTTCCAGGATTTGTGTAATGTTTGGCAGCCGATTCAATTAAAGCATATGGGCTTATGGAGGGGATTTGGATGTGATTAAGCTGAGGGAGCAATGCGGAGTATTACATTATGATAGAGATCTGCATACAGGCTGTCATGCAAGTGCAATGTGCAAGACTATACTTGGCCTTTGCATTAGCTTTGAATGTCTGGCTTGATTTCATCATAAACAACATGCAAATGAGACACTTAAACAAATATATGCACATCAGATGCAGACAGGAAGAAAAGCAAAGGAAAAAAACATGCAATGAAGAGGAAATAAATGAATAATACAAACAACAAATCATGCGCAATGTTTAACAAAAGCAATAATGTATTTTTTTTGCAAGTCATAGTTGGATATTACGGAGCCCCTCTGATGACACAGTAAAAAAATAAATTAAATTGTGGCCACGACATAGCTATAACGTGCGCACGAAATACTACTTTGTTCCCACAAAGTAGGTACAACATGCGCATGAAATACTAATTTGTGGCCACAAAATAGGTATAACATGCCCACGAAATACTAACTAACATTATTAATATCATTCCTGGACAGCTGGGTAAGGAAATCGAGCGCACCCTCTCTACAACCTGTAATATTATGTGTACGGGCTGTACCTACGTGATGTTCCTAAAACAAGTGTCTTTTCTATAAGTTCTAGTCCATGTCTTGTTATCTCGCATTTAGGAAGTTATTTATTTAGGCCTGTGTTTGATACTTTGTTGCAACAGGTAGCCTATCTGCTAACGTGTCACCCGATTTACAAACTTTTTTATCCTCATCCTGTTACTACGCGTTGTTTTGTTGTGCTAATATGTAGCCGTAAACTTATTTGTGTCTGTAGGAGCTGCAGCTCTGCACACATATCAGGACACTTTTCAAGAACAGCTGAGGGGTGAAGGCATACTACTAAGCTAGGTATGTGGAGCATAAAACCGGAATTTTCTGTGTCACGAATATGCCACATTTTATTTATTTTTTACCATGTCATCAGAGGGGCTCTGTAGAATATACACCGATTAGCCACAACATTAAAACCACTGACAGGTAAAAGTGAATGAAGCAGATTCTGGACTAGACTGTCAGAAGATGATTTAACTTACAGTTTCTGATTTGGGAAACTGTCGCTAAATATATGTATATATTGGTCGTGACTTCACTGTCTTTTTTTCATCTGGACCACATTGTACCAGGTCAACACCATTGAGCTTTGGTGGGTCAAATATTGAATAGATTATCATATAAAGGCTAAAGACTCTACAAAACATCATTTTTGATATGGAAAACCATTATTTTTTTGTGTTAGAATGTAAAAACATGGAGATTTTAGTGCATTTTTTTTGGCATCTGGTCCACTTTAGATTAGGTCCAGATGAAAAGTCAATGAGCTTAAGTGGGTTAAATTTGGAGTAGATCACATTTTTGTACCAACATAGTTTCTACTGGTACAAGCCCATCCATGAAGAACCCAGCCAGCAACCCAGTGAACCCAAGGGATCCACTGATGATGTCCCAGGAGCAGACATCACAGGACACCCATAGAGGTCCAGGTGCAGGTGGTTTCAATGTTGTGGCTGAGTATAGTTTAATTGCAAATTTTGAATATCTAAGTTCCACCGAGTGATAAAACAGATCTATTTTGTCTGCACTAAAACAAAAACAGTGCAAATATGATGTTTTGAGTTAAAATATAAGATCTTAATCATCACAATTACAATACAAAAAAACCCGTTGTTGGGGTTATGGAATTGTCACCATTAAAATAGACTATTAATTTGAAATATCAAATGAAAAGCAGCTTCCATGTTAAAAGTAAACTTTTTTTGCTAACCCATCCATCCACCCCGACCTCCTCCTTCTATTTTGCTCCCGTTATTTTCTCCATTACAGTTAAAGTCAAATCTATTTTTATAGCACATTTTAAAAAAGAACAAGAATTAAACTAAAGTGTTGTGCGGTTAAAATAGCAAACCAGTAAAACACAATTAAACAAAACGACTGAACAGACAAATGTGGGTAAAATATTAAAAATGAAGTGCCAACGAGAAGACTTCTTTAACGATATATTAAAAGTTTCTAAAGATCTGAGCAGTTCATACATAAAAAGGCAAATTATTCCAGAGATTTGCAGCTTGATTGACTATTTTTTGAAACTTAGAACGTCTAAGAATATCTGTTTACAGCAGCATGGCCATGCTAGATGCAGATAAATGATCATGGTTAGTGTGGAAGGAGATTATTTCTGAAATATTTCTAAAACATGGCGGTGGTATTTTTTGGAAGGAAGACATATTAACGCAGACGAGGCTTTAGTACTCTCTTGCTGAATCTGTCTCCTCATCTTCTCGTCCTTCAGTTCACCAGCATCCACTTCGTTCATTAGTGCCTTCACTATAAATACCACTGGTCTATGGGCATTTATCACAGCTTTCACTCTTTCATTGTCCTGTTTTTCTTACCTGTTTTTGGCCTCTGCCTGCTACCCTGAAGCTTGATTTTTGCCTCGACGCTTTGGCCTCGTTTGTCTGCCTTGTAAGAATTTTTGTATCAAATAAACTGCAAGTGCACTTCTACCTGCCTGTGTCTTTGTCGAGTTTTTGGCTTCTATTTTCGGAGCTGTGTCGAGGATAAACCGGCGCAGGTCAAAAGGGCACGCTGTCCAATACAGGAATTTTGCAGTGGAAAAATTAGAAACAAACAGCCTTGAGTGAGAAATAACAAATTGGACTCAGTATTGCTATTGACAGACTCACTGCTGGAGGACCGGATGCAAAAACAAAACTGGGACTGAGGCAGCCTCGCTTTTTAATACTGTACTGTTACCCAAAACAGGACAGATGTACGAACATTCCAGATGCACACGGTGCAAGCAGAGTATCATGGAATATTTTCAAACAGCGAAGCTCCCTCAGCACTCTCTGCAACCCACTTTTCTCGTCCTTTATTTCCCTCTCAACGTTCTTCTTTATCCCCTTTTACCCCCCATTTCTTCCCTCCACACTTCACATGCCCGTCTTTGTGGGTGAGGGTGCGCTACAAAAACCTCCCCCTCCCCCCAGGATCCTTAAGCAGGTCTGACGTAGCTGTATGGGAAGAATGACGCAGATGCATTCATGAGAGTAGGTGGTGTAGTCCTCAGGAGAAAAACAGACAGGGGGGTGGCAAAAGGGAAAAAGGGGATTGAGAAGGCAGGCAGGGAGGAGAGCAAGAAATGAAAGGAGACAAGAAATTGGGAGTGGAGAGGGAGGCGGCGGAGGGAGACAGATGAAGAGGGGGAAAGTGAGAGGGGACAGATTGATGAATGAATGCTTGTGCATGCCACAGCGAGGCAAATGCCAATTTACTACACCAAGCAAGTGTTTCAAATTGAAGTGATGTTTCGAAAGTGATTCAAATCCTGCCTGAGCGGAGACTGAAAGAAAAACAACAACAAAATAAACTCAGCAAATTATTTAAGCATTAACTGAAAAATGATTATGTGCTGCTTTAAAATACACACGTATAAGCTTCTGTATCAGCACTTGACAACGACTGGAGTGGAGGAGGTGAACAGAAATTTCATTTATACTGCAAATTCATGTGTACGTTATATGTCTTATGTCAGCCTTCTTCTACTTTTATTTATTATATTTATATTTTTCACAATCGCCGACCCTACAGAGCAGCAAGCGTGGTATAGATAGTGGATGGATGGACGTTTTCACAGAAAAAGAGGTTGAAATTTTGTCCATTACACCAATTTTTTTTTTAAAAATGTAAAGGAGCTGTAATAATCTGACAGCTGGGGTGCCAAAAAAATACTGGAAAACACAGAAAAGTAACAATAATATAGCACTTCTTGATAATGAAAGACAGCATTTTCCAGCCTTGCTTTTACATGAGATTATTTGCATAAAGGATATTTATATATACACACACTTGTATTTTCACATGTGTAGATGGTATATACTGGTGAAAATATATCCATTCAACTTATTATTTTGAAAACATCCGTAATTATACAAGATATCTGTCATTTAATAAATAAATCTGTGTAAAATTACACGACCGACACTTTTTCTGTAAATTTTTCCAATTTCTATTTGAATTTTAAAACATATTTACAGTATTAAATTTGACTTTATTAGTTCCATCTAATAAATATTTGTGAAATTATTAGGAATTTTCAAACGTATTCCAACAGTTTTTTTTTTTTTTACTTTGCCAAGGAACAGCAGAGCTATGTGATGATCAGCGTATGTTTGTCCGTCTGTTTGACTGTTAGCAACATTACTCAAAAATGGATTTGGATGAAATGTTCTGGGAAGGTCAGAAATGTCACAAGGACCAACTGATTAAATTTTGGCAGTGATACGGCTTATAGTTTGGATCCACGGATTTGTTAAAGATTTCTGTATCATTGTGAGATGGCATCAGGGCATCACTGTAACTATGACAACAAGTAAATGCTACGTCAGCTGCCTGTTGACAATCACATGATTGCGATCCTAGGATTAATCAGGACTTATCCATCAGAAATGATACAAAGAGCAATTGAGTAAATTTGGGGGTGTTTCCGAGTCCATGAATTTCCGTTGCTCGCTACATATTTACACTTAACAAAAATATAAACGCAACACTTATGTTTTTGCTCCCATTTTTTATGAGATGAACTCAAAGATCTAAAACTTTTTCCACATACACAATATCACCATTTCTCTCAAATATTGTTCACAAATCTGTCTAAATCTGTGACAGTGAGCACTTGTCCTTTGCTGAGATAATCCATCCCACCTCACAGGTGTGCCATATCAAGATGCTGATTAGACACCGTGATTAGTGCACAGGTGTGCCTTAGACTGCCCACAATAAAAGGCCACTCTGAAAGGTGCAGTTTTATCACACAGCACAATGCCACAGATGTGGCAAGATTTGAGGGAGCGTGCAATTGGCATGCTGACAGCAGGAATGTCAACCAGAGCTGTTGCTGGTGTATTGAATGTTCATTTCTCTACCATAAGCCGTCTCCAAAGGCGTTACAGAGAATTTGGCAGTACATCCAACCAGCCTCACAACCACAGACCACGTGTAACCACACCAGCCCAGGACCTCCACATCCAGCATGTTCACCTCCAAGATGGTCTGAGACCAGCCACTCGGACAGCTGCTGAAACAATGGGTTTGCATAACCAAAGAATTTCTGCACAAACTGTCAGAAACCGTCTCAGGGAAGCTCATCTGCATGCTCTGGATCAGCATATATGACAGTGTGTATCAGTTCCCGCTCCCAGTCACGTGATTCGGTATCTGTACATAATGTACACATCCATAACACATGCCTGTGTTCAGTGAAAGTCCATTTTGTTTGTGGGTATATCTATTTTAAATGGTCACATTATACAGTGCTGTGTTTTCTGCCACAAATTTATTCAAGCTTTTAGCTGTCGGAAATGATACAACGGCTGAGCAGTACTTTGCTTTCTGAGAGCTTTTCTTGTTCTGGTTATTCGGCTGCAGGTTTATAATTTTATCCTGCATTATATTAAATTTTTCATTTTATTGATCTTTTATGAACGCAAAACTTTTTTTTCTTTTACACTAAAGAAATATCAACTTGATGCAATAGTAGGGTGGTATTTATTTAAACATAAATGTTCACATTCATCTTTCAATTATGTGATGGCAGAACTCAATGTCCTCCACACAGAACCTCCAGCTCTGTGTACAAATGCTTTTGAGCTGGATATGTGAAAGAAATTACGAATTCTCGTACCTTACCTTCCTGGATCCATCTCTCCTCACCTCCTTGTCTTACCTGCTATCTTTACCCTATAATTACACACTTTATATAACATCCTCTTTGCAAGTCCTCCTCCAAGCGCTTGTATTAATAAACCTCATGCTGGAAGAAATAGACCTCCATTTGTTTAATATCACACAGGAAACGAGCCTTAAAGAGCACATCCAGCTGCACTCTTTAAGTTCAGTCTGAACAGGAATAAAGATACAGTGAAACCTGCAGCGCTTTATGTATTCCAGTGTTTGTTCATTGTGAACTTGTTGCCCTTCGACAATAGAAACATGTGGCTACCTTAAGTAAAAGCTGCAGCTGATGATGAGGACGATGATTGAAAGTAAATGCAGCGATTGCTTTGCTCCCTTCTCAACACGAGTGTGCAGACGCTCATCAGGACTGAAAACAGCATGAAAACACAATCATCACATTTTCTGCAGCGTTCTAACAGTCCTGGTCTAATCAGAGGCTTTTGCACACTGCATGCCACACATTACTCACATCACCATGCGCTGTATATTACAGCATTTTGGACTGACAGCTGGGAATAAAAACCTTCATGCATGCGAAGGAAGGAAGGAGATAAGGAAAAATTTATGAAGAAAGGGTTGTGGAGAATGCTAATTTGATCGAGCAGCTTTGACATACTCACTAGCTTTTCTTTCTATGCAGCAATAAATCCTGGGGAGTCCATATTTGTGAGAAGAAGAGAATGAACAGACGGTGAAAGAAGGAAAAAACAGCATTTAATCATGTGCAGGTGAATTAAGGTATAAGTAAAACAATGCGGTCCATTTCAAAGACTAATGTGGCATGCTAATTTAATTCATTCACCGTGCACTGTGCTGATTTATAATCATGAGCGAGATCTCATTGGCGAGTAATTGCAAAAGTAAAACACATTAATCTCATACAGCAGGCTGAGATAGGAAGTTGTTGGACTTTCTGTTTTCTTACAAACGGGGTAAGAAAATATTATTAAAGGACACACTGAAACTATCGTGCAGAAGGTGTTTTTCTGTGATTATGATGAAAGTTACGAGTCTTGCACTGCAATTATCACAGTGGAAAGTGTTCTTTGGATTATTATCTCAACAGTGAAATGAATGAATTCGCACAGGACACAAAGGAATATGCTCACTGCAGACAATGCGTCCATTCAGTGCACTCATTTATCCAAAGAGCGATGCCCACAGCAGCACAGAGGAAGCAGCAGAGCCCCTTTTGTTCGCCGCTAGCCAGCCTCAACCTTGTTCACTGATGGAGTCCAGTGTTCAGCGCCGTGTTTTATCACTGCCCACTCCAGATCTGCACTCCCCATCTTGGGGTTTTATAATGCCAAGCGTGATCTCGACGGTTGCCTGAAATGCACTATGGAGTCACAGCAGTGCCAAATCAAAATATAAATAAATAAATAAATAAATAAATAGATGTGGAAATATAAAGAGAAATAAATAAATAAATAAATAAATAAAAGGAAAAAACAGAAAAGGTAAAAGCAAAGACAAAATTTTCCTTTTTATTTATTTATTTCTCTTTATATTTCCACATTTATTTATTTATTTCTCTTTATATTTCCACATTTATTTATTTATTTCTCTTTATATTTCCACATTTATTTATTTATTTATTTATTTATTTCTCTTTATATTTCCACATTTATTTATTTATTTATTTATTTCTCTTTATATTTCCACATTTATTTATTTATTTATTTATTTCTCTTTATATTTCCACATTTATTTATTTATTTATTTATATTTTTATTTGGCACTCCTGTGACTCCACAATGCACCTCCTGTCCGAGCGGATTTTAAATTAAGAGAATGCCATGAATGTTTACAGCTGAGCGTGCTTTTAACTTCCAAATTGCTCCCCTGCATTGCTCCATCTGTTCTGACGCGGGCCAACACTCGCCAAGCCTCAGCCAGAGCAGTCAAACAGGCCAAAGTACTTTAAGAACGATTAAAATTTAAACTCTTTTCCTGCTGCCTGCCATTGTACAACGTCTGCAGCCCGGCTTTCAAGAAATGCTTACGCAATGTGGCAAAATTTAATCAAACACTGAGTGTGTTGCGTAACAAGCTTAAAGCAGAACCTGAGAACATATTGCAATAATATCTGCTGGACCTGATCCTCATGTAGAGGGCATAACGGGTGAATGGACAATCAACCAGGTGCCGTCAGTGCTTGCAATTTTATTGTACTGACCGAGTGTGTTTTCAGGTTCTGCTTGTTGAGCTCTGATTACAGACAGCTCCAGTCTGATTGCTGGAGGAGGTTCTGTAGGTACCGCTTGCCAAATCACATGTGAGTGAGATAGATGCATCTATCTTTACTAAAAGTAAAACACATGTACTCACTCTCAGAGTAACCCAAAACTAATCAAATATTATGTACAGTTATACTTTACAAATGTCATCAAATATTTTCTTAGTTAATGATTGTAAAACAAGACTTAGATGTATCACATATGCAAAGGGTTTTGTGCTGAGCTGTGGGTGATTAGTCGTCCGAGGTAAATATGTTCCCACTCGGAAACAAATCAATTTCACAGGTTCCCGCCAAATGCCACAGTAAATGCATGTGGCTTGTTTCTGATGAATGTAAGTAAACTTGATGTGGAAATACAAAAGCTGTGCTTGTTCGTAAAGCATGACAGGACAAACAAAAATGATGATTTGTGCTGAATAAAAGCAAGATATTTACTGAATACTTGGAAAAGTAAATAACATGAATCAATTTTTTTCAAAGCTGTATGATAGAAACACTCAGTCATACATGAAATAACATAGAAAATGAAGATGATCTATGTTGTACATTAGAAGGGCAGTGATACAAAATGGGTTTTTACCCGAAAGGCAAGAAAATGAATAAATAAATAAGGATAGATGGTGATCAAAAACAAGTTAATTGAGGAATACCTGGAATACTGAAAGCTAAAATTAATTTATTACAAAGATATAAACTCAGTTGGGTCACTTTTGACCCATGTTATACATCAAAGGGTTAAATATGTTTTGAAACTACTTCAGCATGTTTGAAAGTAGTAATGAAAGCCATTCATCAATCAATAAATGTCTCGAGCAGGAGATGCCAAACTTTTAAGTCCTTGACCCCCAAAATAATGATGTTAGAGGCTTGTGACCATCTGTGGAGGTGGTTGAAGGACATAAACACTGCACATAATCATCCATATACTAATATACAAACTCTTTAAATTGACTTTTTGGCTTCTTTTCCACAGAAGAAGAAGCTGTGACCACAACACTGATATATTCTCCTTTTAGTTGATATGGCAAACCCTTTCTAATGCACACATCCAAGCAGTATTATTATATATAATTCTATATTATATATTTCAAGCCATGTCTCTGCTCACTTGATTAAAATAACTTCAATTTTCACTCTCTTTTATCTCTGTTTTTGGTCTCTACCTACTCCTGTTCATCGGCTATTTGCTAACGGACAATGTGGTTTTTAGGAGCCTGAAAACAGCTGCCCACAGTGGAAGACGTGGATATTACAGTGGCAAGAATGAAACAGAACAGTCAGTTTGTGTGATGGGACATACAGGTAGTATGCTAATCGCTAGGAGCAACCCTGTTCACATTGTCAGACGGTTTCCATTTGTTATTTCATACATTAGTATTATTAAATTGTCAACATATAATCTACAGAACATCACAGATGGAAATAAACCTGGTAAACATAATAAAATATGTTGATAAAAATGACAAGAAGAAGAAATCTGTGATTTCTTTCTGTAGGAAATCTACGAGGAATCGTTTTTGCACACATCATGGCCAACCTGTGTTCAAAACGCCTGAATCATGCACACACAGTGGATGTTAACAAGAAGCGAAGTATTTCATGATCCAGATTTAGATCATCAGTGCAGCGTTTAAATGGTTAAGACACCCTCCCTTCAAAGAAGACTATTAATATCTCCGCCTCTTCTCGGGCTGTGGATCTGTCTCAGAGAGAAGACTGGCAGCTTGGTCGTCGTTATTAGGACAGTTTTTGTCTTTTTAGGATTTACATAATTAATGAAAAATGAGAACATGTTGGGACTGATTATAGTTTTAAATGAAATCCATTTGTGTTCTAAAATCAAAAATGGTTTTAATGAGGTTTTTGTGCTCACTCGGCATTAATGTATATTTTGCCAATATACTGAAAACCTAATATCTCATTATCTTGGCGTAATGTTACATGAGAAAACAGCCCTGTTTCTAGTCCTGTGACACTGGATTTTTCTGACATCTTAGTGAGTTTTTCAACTTGTCTGGTTTGCCTAAAAAGTGGTAGAATGTCTCAGGCAAAAAGTAACACCTGCAATTTATTTAAAAAATCAACAAATAAAGCAGCGGTAGAAGAAGTATTCACATTCTTTACTTAAGAAAAAGTACTAATACAACACTATGATTATAGTCTATTACAAGTAAAAGTCCTGTGTTGCATTTTGTCTCTGAAAATGTTTGTGCTGAGTAATTTGGTTTACAGCGATGTCTTACATACTAAATTTTTCAAGTTTGTACTGTTCTATGTTAAGAGGACCGTGTATCTTGGAAAAAGTTTGATTTTTCATGAGCAGAAGATGAAAAGCAGCCCTGTGTTTTCAGCTTTGTGACAATGCATTTTCCAGATAATCTAAGAGGGTTGTTAAAAAAGTCGCTTTAGCTTAAGATGTAGGAATAGATTTTCACCCCATAAAGGGACATCCATTAATTTGTGAGACAAAACATTCAAAATCACCAAATGCTGACTTAACAGGAAGGTTATGACAATTGTAATCCGAAGAGTAACTGAAGCTGAGACAAACATAGTACAGTGAAAAGCATATTTGCCTTTGGATGTAGAGAAGTAGAAATATACAAAGATGCATAAAATGGAAGATGTCAAATAATGCGACAAAGTGGGTGAGAACTCATTTCTCCTCATCGCTTGTCCCTTGACACTTCCATGCCGCACGTTACACAATATTGTTTTCCTTATGTGTGTTTTGCCTTAATGTAACCATACTAGTGCAACATTGCAGCACATACTATCCCAGGCTGTGTTAATATTGTGCTACAGTTTGCATCCATCATATGGAGGATTAAAAGGAAAACACACAGACATGAATGAGTTTCAGTTATCCTGTATGAAGTTAAAGGTTAAATGTGCTTTAACAGTGTTTCCCTTTCTTTAAACTTACTTGCATTGGCTCTTCGTTCATACTCACCCTTCAGGGCTTGTGTTTGGGAGGAGGCCGTAAAGCATTTCCTGAATTTATGATGTTGGTGATGTCATCATTGGGTCAGACCAAGCTGAGGGTGTTTTGCTATTTGATGAATGCGTCTTTGTTAGTAAAATGCATTAATCAGCACTGACTTTACACGTTTAACTTTAAGGGAGGCATTTAGAAATGCCTACAAGTGTGTAGTGTGGACAGCGATGTTGCTTGCAGGTTTATTTACATCTATAGTGTAGAATAGACTTCAATGCTGTTTGATGGCGGAGCTGAAGTGAGTCGGCGTGAATAGAAGAGGTAGTTTGCTCCCTCCAGAAAGAAGTGAGACTGTGCTGCCAAGAAATGTCTTTTTTTTTCTTTTTGGAGTACCTGTGGTTTACATTTGAATTCATATTTGTGTCTTATTTTGTCACTTTTGGTCTCAAATGAATGGAGAAGCACTGTAAAATAAAATCTTCACCTCTTTCGCACACAAGAAGTCCGCTGAGTCTGCCAGCCTATACTACCTTCCATTGACCTTTTGGCCAGAATATTTGACATACAAGTACCTCGATTTTGCAATATTTGGGTAAGCATAGTCCACTTGGTTACTTTCCATCACTGAAACACAGAGACTCATAGTTTTTCTTTGACAAGAATTCAGTTTTTTGTTCATCATGTACTGTTATCTTTGATCTATGGACTCAAAGTCATCAAAGTCCCCCTCTTGTCATTGATAAAATGTAAAAGTTGCATATTGAAAAGCTTTATCCGTGATAAAAATCCCATTTTCCCTAAAAATAGAAGTCCCTACCTCTAACACACCTCTCCTCTACTCCGTGTTCGAGCACACCAGCTCACTCTGCTCAAACACCGTAAAACTGCTCTTCACTAAACAGTGGAAAATGGCAACGTCGGATTAATTCAGCCACACTTTTGACCCAGAAGAGGAAAAATTACACAGAAATCCCCACCATACATGCCAAAAGAATTAGGTTCTGTAGGTTTGTTGTGTGTGAAACCTTTGAAGTCTTAATCTGTGTCATCCGTAAGCTTCTGTTTCAAGGCAGAAATGCTCAGCTATGGCGTTGACTGCATATTTTTTCTCATTGTGTGTCTTCAAGCATATTAAAAACCCCATATGGACAAGTTAACAAGGTAGAAGCTGTGATTTCACTGGAGGAGGTCTTTAATGTATTTATTAAACTTACAAAAGACAACTGGAAAGTCCATTTTAGAAGTTAATATTGTAAAATTGCATCATAATATTGAATTAGGCATCCAAGCTTCTGAAAGTGCAATTTATTTACGTAAATAGAACTTTATTCGTATTCCTTCTACCCCTTCTTGGCTTTTTTTAATTAAAAATAAGCTATTGCTCAGATGAAGGTATACTCATTCAGATCCTGTCACTGGAAGTGAAGTAATTATCTTAGTTTGATAGATATTAGTCCTTTGTGTTGAGCACTGATATTCTTTTGAAGAGACCTCACTTCACCTAGACTGAAATTATTTACGACTCTCAGCATGAAAAGCACAGACTGAGTCCTGACTTGAAGATGAACACGTTAAAAAAGAAGGCCCAGAAATTACCTTTCTTTTCGCTCTGAATATCACAGACATGACAGGAGGAAGAGATTTTTTTCTCACTAACATTATAAATCTGTCTGTGTACAGTGCTGAGTTTCTCTGTTTGCCTTCAGGTTTTGACAAATGCTTTTTTAATGTTTCTGCTCTGAAATTAGTTTGTAATGATTGTGACCTTCACTGGTTTGCTGACCTCATCAGCAGAGCAATATTCCACAGAACGCCAGCAGACCCTCGGCTCGCTTTAATGATGTGTAAAAAGTGAAGAGCAAGCAGAAGCTGCCTTAATTACATTATTTACAATGAGATAATTAATGAGGTAGCGTTGCTGGCGTGTATTTCTGGTGTTAACGCAATTAATGAGAATGAGCTATTGTCTCTTTCCCATTCTGCTTTGACAAGAATGAGTCACCAAGTCGTTCTTTTCTTCTTTTATAAACACACAAGTACGCAGATTGGCACTTTTAAGATTTAAATAAAAAAATCCTCCAAGCTGCTGGCTTTCCAAAGCGTCTCATCTTTTTTTCATGATCTATTATATTTGACGGGGAGTGGACGGCTCTCTCAGTAGGCCTCCTGTTTGCTTCATGAAAGCTGTTTCTCTCCTCAGCCGTTTTAACGACAAACAACATGCATCCAGTCATATCCTGTTACCAACCATGCTGATTAATCGAGATTACCTTGGCAACATGGGCGTGTGTGTGTGTGTGTGTGTGTGTACACCAGATGCAAAGCAACCACTTCAGCTTGCATGGGACTCGCTTTAATCACCTCTTTGAAACCACCGTTGGATGCCGTCGCCCCAATCAAACTTCGTCTCTGCTTCACAGAAACAACACCACAGCTCGGCAGGCTGTGACATGAAATCCGGAGCGGTGTGAAGCCGTTCGGTGCTGAGATCAGCGGCTGTGATTCACCTCTTCATTTCATTCACAGGGGTGTGCAGTATGACTCACTCAGGTCTTAACCTGTAGCACATGAACTTATATTTCCAACTTCTCTCAGTTGATTTTTATTTTCAGCCACAAAAACGTCTGCATCTTTGCTCTGTCAGTGCAGCAACCAGTGCTGTAGGCAGCGGAGCAAATTACATTATTTATGTGATATTTTATGATTGTGTGGTTGTAAAGGTTAGTGGAGATAATTTTAATGAGTTATATACCATTGCGTACTTAAGATTATGAAACTGCGCAGCATCCTTAATAAGATGATAGTTTGCTGTTTTATCTTGAGTCCTAATCTGAAAATTAACTCATTGTGGAGTAGACCATGACTGTAGAGGACTGGAAGTATAGAATGGATGATGATGATTATTGTGGGCAGTCTAAGGCACACCTGTGCACTAATCATGGTGTCTAATCAGCATCTTGATATGGCACACCTGTGAGGTGGGATGGATTATCTCAGCAAAGGAGAAGTGCTCACTGTCACAGATTTGGGCTGAATCCCAAACCGCCCCCTACACACTATCCCTACACACTCCCCCTCCGTTTGCGCGTTCCCGCGGAGGGTCCTCCATATTAAGGGCTGTCCCAAACCGCGTAGTGCGGAGGGGGAGTGGACTGTTCAGCCCTTAAATAGCGAGTCTGCATCGATGCTCACTCTCGACAACTTTTTCAGGAAGTGCAACGTCGAAATGGAGGAGGAAACAACATATCGATGTAAGTTCCACAAGCGTCCATTATTTTTCCCACGTCTTTTTCACACTGACAGAACATCGCAAAAAGAGTGGTGAAAAAAGATAAAAGAAACAAATCTTCTTCTCTGCTGACATTTGATTTAATTGTGCACCCCCTGACACCTTAAAATTTGAACACAGCTGACAGAATTCATTTATTCATTCATTTGTTGGATTTGAAATGCCAGATAATAGGATTGGAAAACGTGTGGGATGACTTCAAATTATTTGAAGCAGAATGTAGCCCCTACATCATTGCCTGCAACCTGTGCCACAGCGCTACAGCCATGCACAGTAGGCGTCTTTGTGTTACCATGGCGATGACGTCTTCCGTTTTCTGGTGAGGCGACAGGGTGTCCCATTCCTGACGATCGTATTTATACCCTCCCCCTTCAATTAAAGTGCCCTCCACAGCTGCGAGTGTGACTTCTTTTGGAGTGACACTCGGTAGTGTAGGGGGAGTGTGTAGGGGGCGGTTTGGGATTCAGCCTTAGATAGATTTGCCAACAATATTTGAGAGAAATGGTGATATTGTGCATGTGGAAAAAGTTTTAGGTCTTTGAGTTCATCTCATAAAAAATGGGAGCAAAAACAAAAGTGTTGCCTTTATATTTTTGTTAAGTGTATGCAGTCATGAACAGTATCATCATCAGTATAATCGTTAGTATTAGTGTCTGGAACTAACAGCAGATCAAACACCAATCAAAGTCTGTTATTTCCCGCTCCATTTGAACCGGAGTGAATGTTCGTCATCAATTAATTCATTAATTATTATTGATGAACTGTACAGCAACTGTTCAGCTATGCACTGACCCCACTAGCAACTAATTGGTATCAGTTATTTTTATTTCCATTGAAATGACTGAGCAGTTAATAGGAAATAAAGAAGAAATGACAAATCCTTGAAATATTGACAACAGCTGAAATAAAGCACAAGGGGAGCAAAGATCTTGTATTGAGTGAATTTGAAATTGCAGCTATGACTTTAAAAAGGTGCATTTTATTTTCAAGCTGTACTTCATATCCTCAGTTTTTATATTCAGCTCAACAGTCTCAGTTTTGAGTTTAACCTCTCAACATGAGCATGGCAATTTGGAATTCATGAAATTCCAGCAGCACCTCTCCTGGCTCTAATCGTCTTCCATAAGTGTGTCACACAGTAGCTGAAATAGACTCAGTCTTTCACTGGCAGGGACCGCTTGCTGTGCTGGGTCACCGCTGACTGAATATCTGTTACAGACTGGAGGGTGAATATTCCCAGAGCGTCTCTGGTGCACTCTCGTCCATGGCGGATGGTGGTGCCATGGGTGTTGGGGGTGAGTAAGTCTAGCGTGTGACGTCAAAGCTGAAGCTTCTTCATTAGCTGTCGGTGCGGCAGGGCGCGGAGCTTTATCAACCAGCCACTTATGTTATAGAACTGCAGGGACAGAGTATATTGCAGCGGTCAGTTACATGATGCAGGGCGAGAGAAAGAGGCCAGCAAGACAAATGAGTTCACACTGAGAACATCCTCTGTGCTTCTGGATCACTGCGGCTTCTTCTGAGTCACTGCGGCTTCATGCAGGATAAAAAATAAAGCACAGAAGATGTGTATACAAGGAAGCATGTTTTGCATGTTTTGTTATATGAGCTTTCAAAATCAAATCATAGTCTTCCTTTAGGTGGAAAATGCTACTTCAGTTTGTCAGAGAATTCCGGAAAAACAAAACTGCTTTTTTTCATGCCCAAAGGCATCAATCATACAGTGGTCAGATCTCAGATACATGCATAATTCTGAGCACCCAGGCAAAACCATAAAGTGGTCCTGTCATATCTGAAGAATAATAACAGAGACTATCATGATACCATCTTGGCAGTGCCAAAGTCCTCTTGACTCAATGTTAATTCCAAAAATGAGCAAAGAGGTGGAGCCATGCAAACACACTTGAACACAAAGGGACGGCCGAGCATGCATAAATTTAAAGAAGCAACTCCTTTGCTTTGCCTTTTAGTTGTTCTGAAATGCAGAAACACAAGCACATTAGCATAGCGAGGGGAGTAAACTGAATCACTTGCGGTACAAACATTCACATTCATCCTTCAACTCGTCAGAATTATTAAGTGCCTGCCTGCACTGCACAACATTCTGTGCATTCACACAACTTCATTTATTGTAGGCTACCTGCAATTGAACCACTGACTTCCTTATTTGAGAAGTGCTGAGTGATGCATCAGTTCACACAATATGTCTTTTATTTCTACAATTCTACAATTCTACTATTTCATTTAGCAGACGCTTTTGTCCAAAGCGACGTACAACACAAGCAAGAATTCAGACATAAGGAAAAACCTGTAGTAAGTGCAAAAAGTGCTTCAAGTGCGATTGGTCAAAGATGTTGCCATCAAGTTGCAGAAGAATTGCCAACCCCCCCCTTTTTTTAAAACTTTGTCAGTGCTAAATAAATGCTGGGTTTTGGACCACCTGACTTATTCTACCCCTAAGGTGGAGTCAGATTAAGTGCCTAGGTGTTCTCTAAACAATTGAGTCTTCGATTGCCATTTTAGCATTAGCGATACTGCTCTCACACATTCGTTATAGTTCAGTATCGCTATGTTTCATGTATCTTTTCACCTCTTTTGCTCACATAAATAATACAGAAACACAGACACACTAGCAAAACATTTCTGTCGGAGTCTGCTGAATGACACAATCTATGGCTTTATCTTTGGTAGCCATAGATTCCCATATACAGTACGATATTTTGGGTGGTGCATGTCCCAGGGTCAAGGACTGTATGCTACTTCCGTAATTATGCTTAAATGTTACCTTTAATACAATTTAAACTGGTGACTTAAATAAAAATTCCTCCTCTGTACACTTTCAATGAATAGAACAATAAGCTCCAGAAACCAAAACAGGTTAAAAAAAAATCCGTAAATATGTTTATTGTTGCTGTAAAGTTGGACATTTTAACTTGGCGGTCTTCAGGAACTGACTAGCCTCAAATGGCCACTTGAGGAACTACAGTTTTGGCTGCTGTCAAATTATTCTTCTGCACTGGAGGTTTGAGATGTGAGATGATTGTGTGTACTTTCCTTTATGTAATTCTTTTGTTTGCATTCTCTCAGTGGGTCCAAACAGTCATGTGTGTGTTGTGAATAGAAGATTTGCTCTATGAGATAGTGTACAGGTTCAAAAACCAGCAGATGTTTGTCGTGTTTGCTTAAAAATAAAAACAAAGCTAGTAATAGATGTCCATAGTAGTAACTTTTATCTATCAAGTAATTATTTAAGTAAATATGTTTTTTCAGTTGTCCTTGGTATAAGGAGTTTGAGACTAAAAATCTACATATCTCAGCCTCTGCAGGATTAATTATAGCCTGTTTTTCACAATCTGTCTTCTACAAGTTTTTCAATAGTACAGAAATGTTAATTTAAATTGCTAGAGTAAACGATCATTGCTACAAAACACACTGATGTGCTTCCAAGTAAAACTGATTTATAGACATTTTCATTTAAACTTTCTTGCGCTTGTAGTATTCTGACTAAAAAGCGAGCAAACAAGAAGGAAAAGAACCGCACGGGAGGAGAGGGCTGAGGCTGGTTTTTAATCACAGCATGCAGTAAGAGTCTTCACCAAAGGTAACAATCCTCCCCAACAGGCTGCTTTCTCAGTAATAAAAAATATTGTATATTTCCCAGCAGGAGTCTTAAGCAGCCCTCGCACTAATCGAGAGCCTTGACTGGAGGGTGGTCACTGAATGGGGCTGCAAATGAAATTATTGATGGGAAGTGTTTGCTACCATAGAGTTAGTTGTTAAATGTCACAGCTATTAAGGTACATTCTGGCATCTAAAAAGAAATACAATCGTGCTCAGATCTGTTTGTAATCCTTGAAAAATTATTAATATCTCCTTGTAGACAGATAAGAAACCATTTCTATTGTCTCATTCAAGTTAGTGCAGGAAATCATCTCCATGTCCAAGCAGAGATGGAGGTTTGCTTTCTTTGCTATGAAGGGTTTGTGGTGGACATGAATCATCTCTACGGATCCTCTAGCTGTAATTCTTCTGTCACAGTTGCACCTCTTGTTCCCGCACTTGTTACCGAAACTCATTAGTAGATAATTGAAAGTAACGACGCTGATTATGAGAAGCGCTTGAGCAGCATCCCAGGGGTCTCTACAATTTGCAAGCTGGCAGTGACATGTAGATGATGCTATTGTCTGCCACAATTCAAGAGGGAGCTGTGCTGTTTACAGGCAAGGAAAAAAGAATAGTTTTTGACTATGATTAATTATTCCGTCGTGTTTCAGAATGCTCGTCTCCATATCACCAGTCCTGACCTCCAGGATGAGCTACAAATTTTGTCTTCTCCCTCATGGATAAAGAATAATTTCAAAGGTGAGGGGACTAAATAGAAAACTTAGAATGCATTGAGGAAAAATAATCCCCAAGAAATCAAAACACTGCTAAGAAGACAGATTTACTAAAGATTTCTGGGGTAATTTTGATGTGTCAACATTCCCTGTTATACTTAATATTGTTAATGCAATAGTTTGACATTCTAGAAAATACACTAACCTTTTTTGTGAGTAACATGAGAAGATTTTTTATGTCACCCTCTCTTCAGGGTAAGTATAAGGCTTCAGGTTAACCTAAAAAAATAAACTAAATAACTTAAAAAAGTAAGTCAAAGTAGGTCTGGTTCCAAAAAAATAATATGACAAAGGCCAAAATCTAAATTTGACGCTTTTACGTCATGTCCTTCTTTTGTATCTCCTCACGAACCAGTAGCCGGGAGATCAGTCACTGTAAACGCCTCCAACCGGAGAAGATCATCGGCTTCATTAAGTGTTTTGGGAAGCAAATGAAGTTTCAAAAACCACTGCTACAACAACACTAAGGCCGGACTTGGTGCTGATCTCTGAGGCCTCCAAGAATCATTCTTTTGGACACACTGCTCCCTGGGAGGACTGCACTGCAGCCAAAGTGTGCTGATCTTGTGAAGGAATGCTGAATCATAGGGTGGAAGTAGAGATGACGACCCATTGAGGTGAGATACAGACGGTTCATAGACCATTCCCTCTGCAACATGCTGAGCATCACAGGAAGTGGTTGGTTAAGGGTCATCCAGTT
Source organism: Acanthochromis polyacanthus (assembly GCF_021347895.1). Taxonomy (NCBI): domain Eukaryota; kingdom Metazoa; phylum Chordata; class Actinopteri; family Pomacentridae; genus Acanthochromis; species Acanthochromis polyacanthus. The sequence continues at coordinate 14,904,492 of NC_067131.1, read as the reverse complement.
GACTTTTGAGGCACAAGTTTCTTCAGTGAGGCAGTGGATCAGGAGAGCAGAGCCAGCTGAAGCGTTGGTCTACCTGGGCACAAGCTGGGGATTGATCCATCCCATCTGGGGCGCCTGAGTGAGGGTTTATGATGTTGAAAGACCTCAAACACCAAACAACCCCAGGAAGCAACTGATGATGTGTCCAGACGCATGAAAACCTTATGACTGTTTTCCTACTTGCAGTTCACCTAAAGTGCATTTTTGTGTTGTATCTTGCTCCAACAATCTTCACTTTTATCCACAATAAATAGAACAGCAAGTGGTGTTGGTGTCAGCCCCTCAGAATTAACAATTCGATGATATTTCAGTGGGAAAAGACAGACAGCACGTCTTCCGTCTCAGAGGACTACAATGCAATGAAACCACCGGTAGCTACATTTTCATAGAGGGTCACGGCTGTTGTTGGAGCATTTATTTGTATTTCTTTGACTCTCTCCCTCAAGATTTAGATTTTTCAATTGTTTTACTTGAGGACTTATCATGATGCAAATACCCTTCCTTTGTTGTATTGACTTTACCGCATCCTTTTCCCAAATGCAGTTTTATAAGGCTGACAGCAAAAGGATTAATGAATAAGATATCACAAAGCTTCACATTTATTTGATGTCTGATGGGATTGTTATTGATAGAGCACAATCTTATCTATTTGAAGTTGTTTTTTTTGCCTAATCAACCAAACCCTCAACTGACTGAGGGTGCACATGGAGAATTAGGATCACTGCTTGCTGAATATTTTCAAAGAGAAAACAAAGGAGGTACAGGTATAAAAGCTAAGCTCCCGTGTTGTTTGGGTTTCTCAATTATTTTTCACTGAGACAAACAAATGTTTCATCTATAATAGTGCATAACATTACAGAGTATGAAGTCAGAAAAAAGGTGAAAGGTCAGAAACAAGAGAAAAAGATATATTTTTTAGTTTAGTGCTCTGATGTTTGTCACTGTTCGTATACTTTTCGGCCCAAGTGTGTGTTAGACAAATAAAAAAATGTTTGACATCTGTGCATTCTTGTCACATTATACTACAGTGTGAACATAATTAAAAGCAGACATCTAATTTCTCACGAACGTTGCTATGCTCATCTGCCAGAGCTCATAAAATACAGCGGTAGACTGGAAGAAAACAATGGACAGATGATGAAGCTGCGCCACACGTCATACTTGCTCGAGGTGACTTTGAAATGACGACCCTAAAGCAAAGGATGTCTCATTTCATGAAATGCCTGTTTACCTCGACTCCTCTCTCCTAGTGTTTCGTCCTTGCCTCCTCCTCTCCCATCTGTAATGATAGAGGATATAACACAAGAAGAAAAGGGGTACAGAGGATGTACAAATCGAAGAGGTGCATGACACAGGTAGGTGTCAAGAAGGCGGATTTGGTGTGAAGAGATGGAAGATGACAGATGTTGGTGGGCGGTTCATACAAGTCTTGTGGCAGCTGACAGTAGGCAACACATCCAGGTTCCTGCCCTGAGAGATGATCGTATGAATTCAATAGCTTATGGGGTTCATCACCATGGCTGAAGAGTGAGATTTTTCATCCAAGGTAAATCTTGCATTCAAGTAGTATGAAAGGAGTCAGACGATTTGTGGCAATCTGCACTCTAATCAGAGTATAGGCTATAACATGAAGATTAAATTCAACAGACCAGCCTCTCATAATTATGTTTACATCTCTCTATGTTTTCTCTCCTGGCTCACATAAACACCAGCTGTTCAGGAAGTTTTCAGCGCTTTGATTTTCACTTGTGTTTATTTCTGGATCCATTTAAAATACTTCCACAGAGCATCGAAAATGGTATTCAGCACACACAATTTTCAATCTGACTATCAGATTGAGATAAATTCTAACTTAGATGCATTATAGTACAAACCAGCCTGACTGAGGATTAAACCACCTGTCTAACATTGTATCCTGTTGTGTCAGGCACCAAATGTTAGCAGTTGATCCTTGTTTTCCCAGCAGGGTCAAGGTATCACCTTTAACTCTTTGTCACATCATCTCTGAACTATTTTGAGGTAGTGCAGATTCCATTATCAATTTGGAAAAGGCTGCTGCTGCTGATATCAAGGCATATACAGGCTCCTTTGAGGAAGAAAAGGCCTTGTTCATTTAGAGGTTGAAGATACATATTGAAAGCTTGGAGCAGCAAGTCAAGGAGGTCCAAGCTTTTAATCTGGTGTTTCAGCTGAAAACTGAAGTCCTGATAAAAAGGACATAAGAATATAAAGAAAGGAACAGCTGGCTGACAAAGTCAACAGTGGTAAAACTTCAATCAGCTGTCTCCAGACTCGTCTGCAGACCAGCGAGGAGAAAGTTAAAAGGAAAGCAAGAGGACATGCTGGCCTTCCATGAACAAACAAAGTGGAGTAAAAGAATGAAGAAGAACTACAACTTGGAGGTAAAGAATACAGACCTCCAGGATCTTCAGAATCTACTGGTAAGGGAGAAAGAGGAGAGTTCTTTTTCAAGAGGACAGCAGAGGACAGCAGAGGGGCTGGAACTGGTTGTTCTAAACAAGAGATTTACTCAGTTTGTTTCTTCTCCCCTCTTCGTCCACCTTCCTTTTACCTCCTCCATCTTACACTCCACCTCCTCTTGTCATCACCTTTTGTTCCCCCACTGTCACCATTCGGCTCCCTCAACGTTCCATGCACCGTCTTCTCCTCCCGTAACCTTCCTTTCTCTCTTTTCTTCACCCCCTTTCACCATCTGTCCTCCATCTTTCACTCCTCCGTCCTCCTGTTTCATGCCTCTTTTCTCCATCTTTCACCCCTTTCACCCCCCTTCCATTCCCAATCCCCCTATTTTTATTCTTCTGTCCTCCAATCGTTCAATCCCCTACATGGAGATAAAAATTTTTTTAGCTGAGGTTCAGAAGCAGGACCACACCACAATCACTTCCCTTCCTGTCATACGCCCATACATACCAGTCTGCCCTTCCGACTTGTTTGTTCGTGCTTCTTGTGCACAGAGCAACACATACCATAGCTCAACCATGTGCTGTCAGTCTGAAATTTTTAGAAAATTCTGACTTACCACAAACAGTTCATCCATCAGCCCTCCATGAGAAAACATTCAGCCCCGGTCCAGATCTCCAGGTTGCCATTTCCTGTCTTCAACTATAAGCTGGCACCAGCTTACAAGACTTTGACAACAATTTTGGCTTCTTCTGGCACCAAGATGCCAGTTTGTCTCATCTCTATTCCCGGCTTAAACAATTTTAATTTCTTCTGGCACCAAGAGGACAATTTGACTCACCTCTCTCATCCCATTCAACAAATTTGGCTCTCATGCCAGATGCCAGTTTAATGAGCCTCTTTATACTTTGTCAACAGTTCACTTCTTACACTTCTGACACTGGCTCACCAATTTATCCCTGCTTCATACCCCGATCAACCTTGTGTTTAAACTCCCAGCAAAGATGTCAGTAGCACATACCTCCATTAGCCACACCAACAAGTCACCCAAAAGGCACCCAAATCAGGCATCTGGACCCCCTCAGCTGACTCCTTTTGACACAAAAGAGCAACAGTTGTACAGCAAGCTCCCTCCAGATACTGCGCTCCTCGCCCTGTCTCAAAGGCAATGCCCAGTCAACCTGTGGGTGAAACTCATTTGGCCTCTTGTACACGCCATTTTATTCTTCTGTCACCATCTAAACCTCATGACTATAGGTTAAGGTTGGAATGCAGGTTGATCGATAAATCAAATGTAGATTGTGGGGTAAATCGAAAACTTCTTCCAGCTCAGCTCTTTGGTCTTCACGACGGTTCAGTACAGCTGCTGATGCTGCACCCGCCCCTCTCCATCTGATGGTCCGTTCTTTCATCACCCATGAACAAGATCCCAAGCAACAGTCAGCTCTTCAGTCATACTCCTTCTGTCAGTTTTGGGAGTTTCTTGGTCAACAATAGTCTCTATGTCACAGCATCTCAAGTTCTTGCAGGTTCTTCAAAAACCTCCCCAACCATCTTCGACAGTATTCCAAATCTACCCTTCGTTATTGCTACTCTCTCATAAAACCACGAATGGTCAAGTTAAAACACATCCTTGTCTACTCTGATAACCTCGTCATCATCGTCTTTAAACAAAAGTTGAAGCTACTCTCGTGCGACTACTCATGTGGCTGTCATTCTCCAACATGTTCCTCCTCCATGTTGTACACTTAGCAGCTACTAACTCCCGTCTCTCCCACCATAATAGATTCTGTTCCTGTTACGATCCCTGCTCCAGCCCCTTCCCTTCTTCCTTCTTTTCCCTCCTTTCTCCCATCGTTCCTCATCGGTTTATCTGTTTTGAGCTGTCTGTCTCTTTGGCTCCCTCTGTCTGTCTGTCATCTCTCCCTCATGTCTCTCTCTCTCCCTGTTCACTCACCCTCTTGCTCTCCCTGCTTCACCTGGCTTCACTCTGCTTTCTGCAATGAGTGTCAGCTGCAGTAATCAGCTCACTCAACTCACCTGCTCGCTACCTCACCTCTAGCTATTTAAACTCAGCTCATTCAGTCACTCCTTACCAGATCATAGACTCTGCTTCCACACTTTTGGACTCTGTTTTCCCACTGATCCCAGCTTGTGTCCAGCCTACCATAGTCCCACCTGAACTCTATTCACCCCCTTCCTTGGATAACCACCGGTCCCCTCTCTGTCTCCAGCCTTCTGTCTGCCGGTCTTATTTCATGCTAGCTCCTGGATTCCCCTGTGCCTGCCTACCTTGCCTTCTTTGCCACTTTGTGTATTCCCACATCAATACATCCGATACATCTTAAACTCGGCAGGTGTGTCGCTAGGGAGCAGAGGAAGCACAATTTGAGTTGGAAGTCAATCTGATTGTTTTTGGGTGATTTTTGGGTTCCTCGGTATGTCTTTGGTGAACTGATGAACACTGCGTTTTATGCGAGCCATTTTTATGCTTTTAGGGTTAAGCTGCATCCAGACAGGGTTCTAAAGATGCTGAACATAAATGATCTGTGTTCCTTCCAATCATTTTATGTTCAAAGTATGGCACAACAGGTTCTCGTTGTGTCCCTGTATGTTGCACCATATTTCCATCGGATGTTTTGATATTTTGGGCCTGACATACATAAGAGCGGAAAATAGAGCTGTTCAATACATTTTTACACACTCAGTGGCTTACTTCAAACAACATTTTAAGTTGAGTAAAGAAATAATTTGACACTTATGAAAAAGGCTGCTGCCACTGCCATCAAGGGATGGATGTGGTCTGCAACAATGTTTGGGTGGTGTGTGCCAAAATGACATTCACATGAAGGCCATTTTCCAAGGCTTCGTTGCTGTATGGTCCAATTTTGCACTTACATGCCCATCAGAGATGTTTTCAGCCGTGGACAGTGGCCAGCATGGACAATCAAACTGGTCTGCAGCTGAATATCCAACAAGCTGTGTGTTCTGACACCTTTCTGTCATGTCCAGTATTATGGTTTTCATCAGTTTGATCCTCATGTGCATTAGTGAGCCTTGGTCGTCTATGATTCTGTCACCAGTTCACTGGTTCTCCTTCCACAGATAATTTTTGATAGCTTTTAACCACTGCATACTGAGAACAGCCCACAAGATCTGCAGTTTTGGAGATGATCTGACCCAGTCATCTAACCATCTCAATGACTTGGTAGTAGATACAAAATCATTTTAGCTTTGTGTGAGCATGACGGATAAATTTCACGCTGAGATTCTTTTAGATTTGGATTTTATTAACAATATTATGGTCCTTTTGTGGCACTGAAGGAAGATCACAAGTTGAAATTTGAACCGAATCAATGTGGTGCTGCAGGCAAGGTCAAAGAGAAAACTGTTTCATTTTGTATCCTCCACTGAGGTGGGAGTAAATCTTATCTAGTTCTTCAGCAGTTTGTAAGATACCTGATTCACAGTACATCATGTGCACGCGCTGTGTTTTGTAACCTGCTGTACAGACTGTACTGGATGCTTTCCTGTGCAGAGGAAGCCAGTTGTATACATGTTAAAAATGCAACACAAGCAGGCACCCTCCAGCTTAATGAGCCACCCATGCCAGAGACAATACACCCACTCTAACATAAAGAACAGAAAACGCCTCAGTATTATGAACGAAAACATTTTTAAAAAGCACACAATGAAAAAGTAAGTGCACATACAGTAACTCCACAGCAGGAAATGTGGTGCCTGTTTCTAAAACAAGAAGACAATTTCAGAGCCTTTCTAAACTGGGACTGTCTTGGTTGCTATAGCAATGGTGGCAGACGACCACACACTGTCTGAGAGTCTGGCACTGACAAAATTTAGTAGCATACCTCAAGCAACACACATGCATGAATGTAGGTTTGCAACGACTGGAAAGCAGATGTCACCAATTTCGGATGAGCTTGGTTACATTATGCATTATTTGGCGCTCACTTTGTCCTTGCGTGACTCCATCTTTGGCACACACTAACACATTTGTCCCACTTGACACATCTCTTCCTGTCTGTGGCGCTCGCCGTCTCTTCTCCACTTCTCTGGCATTCTTTCCTCCTCTCTTGTCCTTTGTCTTCCCCGCTGTGATCTGTGACTGTTTCACATGACGCTTGAGTCTACATCTGAGGGAGACGGGAACATCCCTTCACAGCCAACCCCTGCTGAGATCACTATCACAATACGAGTTTCTGACTCTTGAAATCTTCAGCTGCTTTTCCAGCATAATGTCTGCGGCTGTTTTGAAAAAAATAAAATAAATGCACCAGGGACAAACGGAATAGTTCACGGCGCAACCGACAGTGATTCATGTGTAGGTGCAGAGGCAGGGAGCTGAGGTGACGCAGGAGGTTTAATGCCGTACAGTGTGTTCCCTGTGGTGTTAAAATGAGCAGGAAAAATAATATTACTCTGCAGTCTGCAACTTAGAAAACCTTAAAATATCTCCTCTCATTGTTTACTATGCATGCAATCACCAGAACAATGTCTCGCCTTTACTTGTTAGCTGAATTTTCACAGAAGAAACCCACAATAGTTGGTTTATGTAAAGACACAGCAGCTGCATCTTCTTACTGGCCACCAGCACGACAGAGATGCTCACTAATTATATGCCTGTGGCCTTTGTTTTTGCAGTCCTCATCTTCAGCTGTGACACAGTTTTGGAAAACATACACAGTGTTGCAGGCAGAATATGGCAGATATAAGCCACCATCTGCGCAGCTCCGTGTTTCAGCTGAACGCTCCTCATCCAAGGTCGTGAAATTGAACCACATACAAGTTTTAGGTTTAACTTCAGTCGTGTACATTTTTTAAAATGTTAAACCATTCAGCTACTCTTGCCGTACATGCAGCAAGAGCACCTGAATTATTTATTTTTCTTCAAGTTCCCTTTGATTCATACAGCCCAGCAAAGCTACAAGGATTTGGCAGCTTCTTTTCTTTCTGTTAAACATTTCATGCTGTGATATAAATAAAGTTGTGACTATACGTGGGATTTTTTTTTTTTGTCAGGAGGGGTGTCTACTGACAAATTTTTGTCGTATTTGTTTGTATTGATGAAGACCTGTAACCTGGTAGTTACCAGCTGAGATTTGCTGACATGAATCAAGACAGCGAGCAGTCTCCCCCGTCAGTCACACAGTCACCTCATGTTACCGACATTAGCCCTCGCTGAGAGAGCATAACGGAAGAGGATTTAACACTTGATCTCATGGAGACAGCTGCATCCAGAGAGATCACTTTCCTAGCTGTCCACGCTCCTGGACCACCTACTGAAAGCTTAACATCCATCCTTCTCCAGTCCTGGGATTCAATTTGGTTTAGCTGGCAGCCTTTTAAAAGCTGCAGCTAAGAAATAAGCAAGCAGTGCTGCAGGGTCAGTTCATCCAAGTCGGAAAAAATCCCATATTTCCTACTTAAAGCTGGAGTAGGCAACATTTTTAGGTCATCACAGGGAAAATATTCTACATAAATCTTTCAGCATATTGTAACTCAAATGGTATCAGATTGAACTGGATCTCTGCACTTCCTGTGTGATGGGAGATTTTGGCCAATCACATCTTTTCACTCAGCAACAAAACCCATGTAGAGAGCAGGATGTGATCATGCAGTGGGAAAGATAGAAGACAAACAAATAGTGCATAGCTAGACTAGCTTTGTGCATTTGAAGCGCACTCTCATTAGGTGACAGGAGCTTGGAAAACAAAGGTGGGAGAAATTAGCTGCAGGTAAAGGATTGCATAGTTTCAAATTTTAGCATTTTTCTTCCTTTAATTTTAACCCTACTGGTATCCAGTTTCCAAACTGTTGCGGACGTAGAGAACAGTACAATAACAACATGTCCTGACCATTGACTGGACAAAAAGATACACAAATCCTTCATGTAGACACCTGGGTGTCACCATCTTGGCAGTGTGTGACTCCTCCTGCCTTCTGGATAATCCAAAAATTAGGTTAGAGGCAGAATGTGAGTGGATCTAAGCCGGACCAGGCAAATATTTTTGTGTGATGGACGGTTCGGCAGTGTCACTAATCACTCAAAGCTGCCAGGCCCCTAATTATGTGTAATGTTTAGCCTTAATATTAATGAATCAGGAAAGTTTTGTAATAATTCACCCCCTGCACAGTTGTCATGAAAGGGGAAATTAGCTATAGACACCAGACTTGTGTTCGCACCAGGCTGTAAATGTGTGTATTACTGCTGTAAAGTTCGGCATTTCAACAAGGAAGTCTTTTGGGATTGACTCACTTTTGGGGGCAGCCTCAAGTGGACATTTGAGGAACTGCGTTTTTTGGCACTGTCAGGTGGCTGTCGAGTAAAATGTCTTGTATTATGTAACCTGCATTGAATCCCTCCACTTTCTGCCTCAGTGTGTGTTGCGGCTAACACCATTAGGACCTTTACACTGCCACTGGGCCGCTGTAGCTTTTTAAGGGCAGAAAAGAGGCTATCACAAAGGACAAGCTTCCACTCACTACACATGCCCGGTGTGTCATGGCTGACCTTTCCTTTCCCTTGCTCTGTCAGAACTGATTAGCTTTTCTCAGTGGCAGATACAACACAGCTTACCGCTACTGTCTAAACTCAGCCTGATAACTTGAGCTAACTCCTCCACTCTTACACAACAGCTGAGATGCAGTAAGAAGGGGTGGTGGGCTGATAACGGCTCTGATCTTCGGCGCCCATATTCGAACCGTCCTTGAACTCATTTGCTCTTTGACAGCAGCAGATAACTCCTATCTACAGATGTGTTAATTGGGCTTTTCAGAAAGAAGTCAGCATATTAGTGTTGGGGGCTCACTGGCGAACCAGACGAAAGCCAAAGCCTTGGGAAATCACATGCGATTCAAGCTGACCTTCATCTAATGGTCTAGAGACCTTACAAAGCGGGGCTGAATAAACTTCGCTTGCAGTAGCAGAAACAAAATATTACCCCCATATTTTAAACCACCCTCAGAAACACCCTGGAGCCATGGGATGTGGTGCATAAATTTATTTCGACATATGTTAACATTTTTATATTATTTTTTTCTCCTTTTGTTAAAGACACAGTATGTACAGTATTTACATAAGATTCTACAACAAGATTTGCTGGCAGAAAATAAAACCGTTTCCTCATTGGATCAGGATAAAGCGGGTAAGAGGAAAGATCCTCTCTCTGGAGCTTAAATTAAACTTGGTAAAATCTGACACCTCATCATTAAACTTGACAGTTCCTGTCATAACAGTCCATGAGAAACAACAGTTCACATTTCAACAATTCAGAGTAGTATAATGATGCAAATGGCTCTGATTTTTTAACAAAGTAACAGCTGCTCACACAAGAACACTGTAAGTTAATATTATGTTGCATCATGTAATGTTAAGTTAGATAAACTTGCCTGAAGGTATGTCTTATTCCAGGTTATGATGCTGTTGCATTAACTTCCACTGAGTTGCAATGCTTTATTTTACCTTAAACACTGTCTGAAGATCTGTCAAATCTCTGTCTTTCTCTGTTACGTAGATCTGACATTATTACAAAGACCGAATAGTAAGTTGTAAGGCAGGACTAATTCACATTTCACTAAAGTCTACTGAAGGATTACCTCTTGACAAATCCTGTGAGGCAGCCAGCATCTCAGCAGACAATACATTTCTTTGACAAGGCTTCAGCTTCAATCAGGTCACCTCTGCAGAGTAGTGAGGATGGAGGGAGACACAGAAAATGATCGGGACCGTCATCCGCTCTGATGACACTGAGTAAACACTTTGAACTCGCTCATAAAACGCAGGAAAATTTGATCTGCAGAAATGCATCATCCAGTGTAATAAGCTAAGCAACTGTCATGAGGGGCTGTGGACGGCAGCCAGGAGGGGGGTGGGGGTGGTGGTGACCAGTTGTTCCATTTGGGCTCAGTTCGACTTGATGTTTGAGAGGAGGACATGAGCCAGACCGGGGCAGCGCCAGTGCTGTCACTATGGCAACGGTGGCGATGGGCTGTAATGGGAGGAGACGGGAAATGAGGGAAGTGAGGACACGTTTAGGGACACAAACGAACTGTGGACATATGCACACCTGAGGACAAAAGAGTAATGCAATTTGAATAGGAAAAATGATGGTGATGAACTTTCACACTGAAGATACAGAAGTGGTATATTGATGGAAGCTGAAGCTGCTCGGTATCGATTAACAGCAAGTGCGATGTCAATGGTTGACACAGATAATAACCACTTGGGTTCTGCTATTTGGATATATTCCCACAGAGAGCAAGGAAGATTAAATTAAAGGCGAGCAAAGGAGCTGCAGCAGCATACTCCAACATGTCCACCTGCAAAGTAGCTCTCATTAGCTTTAACACGATGGTTATGTTGCACAGAAAATGGATGTTGCTCATGATTTACAGTGACAGGACATTGCAGGAATGACTGATGCCTCTTACCCCATTTGGGTGTCATATGTGGGTAAAAAAAAAGTTGATCCAGTTCAGATAAAATCAAAAACAATAAATTAAAAAGGAGAGCAGCAGCTGCTACAATGTTATACAATGTGATAGGCTCTAGTTCATAGTTCTATACATTTCATTTGTTGTGATAGACTGTACATTCTGTCATATTTTGTTGCTACATACAGTGCATTGCCCCGACAGTCGCTTTAAAACCCCTTTTCCCCATTGTAGAAAATTAGTACAGCTACATAGTTGAACTCTGCGAGTTGTCCTCCTTTACAAAAATCTTGTGCTTTAGCATTTGAAACACACATACACGTCCAAAACACACACAGCAGGTAGAAAAGAAACAATAAAAAGACATTTCCTCTCCTCCTCGTTGTTCAGTACCTTTTTTCATTCAGTAAATGTACAATCCCTGTATTCTGTTGTGTTTAATTGGAGAGGAATCTCATTGAGAGCAGTTCAAATGTGGCAGATGTGTCTCACAGCCACTCAATGGATTTCCATTAATAATAAAACACAAAGTGACCCACTGGAGTGTCCTGAGTTGATGCCTATCAGAGTCTCAGTCCAGACACCTATATGAAATGATGTCTTGTTGAACTGCTACATTAATATTTTTTTTCTTTTTCTCTTTGTAATCTTGAAAAAGTTGTATGCATCAGAAGTTGGCAGGAAGTCGGAGAAATGGCAGTTGCGTAGTTTGCCCTCGAATCACCAGCTTCAGTCTAAGCAGCATCACCTGATCAGATGAAGTTTTCCTGGAGCTATTGTTCTGAGATAAATAAGCACTAACATATCGAGACATGGAGTGAATCTAACTATATAGAATCATTAGCACCACCACAGTGTATGGGCAGGAAACACAAATGTCAGGATGGCAGAAGGCGCTGCTTAGAGGAGCAACAGCGAACTCTGAGACGCTGCCTGCATGACTTCTCAGCTGGGGGAGCAGTCTTTGGTCACAAATCAAAACCTAAATGGCATTGAATGTCAGTGATAAGCTGTCCAAGTGTACACCACTGATTGATGATGTCCATTTCCACAGCTTGGGATGGGATCCTGAGCTTCTCTTTCATGGTTAAAGTACCTCTTCTTTTTCACTGGGTTCTCTGCGCTAGTCATTAACACCTCTTCACAGCTTGTTATCACTGTGAAGAGCCATCCAATATCCAGCACTAAGATTAGTATGGTCACACGCAGATTTCGATGGCCGTTGCCATCACCATCTGGCTTTTGTTCTTGTCTCGGCCTGGAGACTGGTGCTGTCCAGACTCCTCTCTGGGAGACAGCGGGTCGGAGAGGACACTACGTTTGAGCGGCGCTGGTCGCAGGCAGGAAGTTCCCGGCGGGGTGGAGGGTTCAGGGTGCCTGTGGGAGGAACGTGAAGTAGTGGATGATGAGGAGGTGCAACTGCCAGTGCACACCCCCGAGCTCGACCTCTCGCCTCTCTTCGCTCGGCAAGACGCTCTTCGCCTGAGCTCGCTGACCAGCTCGTACTTGACAAAGCAGAAGACGTCCTTGACTCCACAGCGTTTTTCCGGCTCGGCAGCGAGCAGCCTCTGAAACATGCGAAGAGCATCATCAGTGAAGCGGCGCCACTGGGACGGATACGTTCCCACAGGACACCCGGCCTTCTGCCAGCGCCGAAACTCCTCGTAGAAGGCGTCGGCTGGTAAAGCTGCCTCCCAGGGGAAGTTGCCTGTCAGCATGCAGAACACCAGCACGCCGAACGCCCACACATCCAGACTGGTGGTCACAAGGAAACCCTCTGCGCGGCTGGCACGGCACACCTCTGGAGCTGTGTAGGGGATAGTACCGCTCACCCGTTTCACACGGCAGCCGACCCGCCGGGTCATGCCAAAGTCAGCCAGCTTGATACGGCGGCACTCACGGTCAAACAAGAGCACATTCTCAGGTTTGACATCCCGATGCACCAGGTTTTTACTGTGCATAAAGTCCAGGGCCAAACCCAGCTGCTGCATGCAGCGTTTGACCATTTCCTCTGGCAGACCCACCTAGGAGAAGGAAGAAGAAAAAGCCTTTATTGTCACAGTTATACTACAGCACTGTGAAATTCCCTTTTTGTATGTTGTAATTGGAGTCAGAGGTCAACTTTAATAAGCCACCCCTGGAGCAGACAGGGTTAAGGGCCTTGCTCAGGGGCACAACAGTTTCAGACTGGCAGGTCTGGGGCTTTTACCCTCGACTTTCTGATTACTAATCCAGAGCCTCAACCTTCCACCCTGGTGATAGAAAGTGTTGGGAGACAGCAACAGAGAAAAAAAAATGATGATTTTGTTGTGATTAATACGTGATGTGAGGTGACACTGGAAAATGACTACATAGTGAGTACGTTACAGTACCATTAAAGAGAATAGGCAATGTTATAATGAGTGGAGGTTTGAAAGTACAGGATGAAAAGTGATACACTCCAAAAAAGGAAAACTGAAACAAAAGAGTCTCAGTTCTGAGTTCTACTGCAACCATTTTTAATGAGTCTTTAGAAGAACCTTGAAGTCAAGCACTCCCAGCACATCAACGGGAATAGCACTAAAGCAAAGTGAGAGCTTTGCACGGAGAGAAACCGGGACGAAGACAAGACTCCTATCCCAGGAGAGCTTGTTAAAACCGTCGTGTCTGAACATTGTGACTGATTGGAGGAGCTCAGACTGAGTGAGGATGGCGATTGGAGGGAGGAAGAATGATGGCGTTACCTGTGGGGGTATGATGTCGAAAAGGTCCCCGGCGGGGGCATATTCTTGTCCAAACACATAGCTGTCCTCTGTCTCAAAAAGGACGTCCAGGACTTTGATGATGAAAGGGCTGCAGCTAAGTGAGCCTGTTAGACTGTATTCCCGCAGGAAACTTTTGAGCTTCGTCTTGTTCTTGGTAACAAACTTCAGCGCCATCTTGGTGCCTAGAAAAAAGAAATCAGATATTACCATGCAGAACACGCAGATGAACACCAATCCTGTATATCTGATAAATACCGCTAACATTTTACTCAAAAATTCTCCGTTATCCAAAAACTACTCACTGCCTCGTCCTCTGAGGGACTACAGAGATTTCGGACTAGCCAACCCTGTCTTTGTGACAGCTGCTATGTTCATTTACATAAACAATGAATCTCATCTCCAATACCAGCTGCTCACAATCACATCTGGAGAAGCTCTGTAGCGCTCACGCACCCTTTTTGATTTCCGATGCACTGTCAGCTTCTCATTCTGCTCTGCACCACTTTACAAAGCTGAGTTATACTGCAATCAGAGTGAGCCAGCTCTCTAACCTTCTTACAACCAAAGATTAAGGAATAAACCTAAAAAAATCCTTAACACACCCTTCTAAGTGTGCTAATTTCTCGGCGCCTTGAGACTTTATGCCACGCTGAACAGCCTGAACTGCTCAGCTGTGAGACATGCTGGCACAGTGCGGATGCTGTGATTGTAGCAATCTGCAATCTTAAGTTTCAATTTTTCTGCTTTGTTAGGTGGTTGACAGTGAAGACATACTAATGAGGTAGGGGTAGAGGATAAAGAACTTCAGTTTTAAAACCTCAACCAACTCACCCTGCGTCCTGTGCGCCACCAGGTCCACCTTGCCATACGTGCCCTTCCCCAGCTCGCGAATGTGCTCATACTGTTTGGCTACATCTGCTGCTGACAGAGAGGTGATAGCCAGGGCCTGCATGTCCTCCACTGGCACCCCTCCACAGTAGCCCATTTTGGATGTAGGGGAGCCCCCGCCACTTCCCACCCGTCCCGGTCCAGATGGAGAAAGAGACAGGCTCGCCTTGACGCTGTGGGGCAGACTGACAGGACAGGAGGATATACAGTTTAGAGTCAGGGATGAAGTTCACACATGTATGTATTATGATTCTTCAAGCATCACATCCTTGTTTTCTGGGCTCTAAAGGGCAGTTGCATCAGGAAGGCTTTAACGGACCCTGATTTCCATGCAATCAATTCAGGGAAGGCAGCGACGGGGCGGAACTTTCAGTAAATGTATTGGACTTCCTGCTGTTTGTCTAGATCACTCTGGCCAGCTTTCAGCTATGACTGTTCTCAGACAGCACTTACTGGCAGACAGCTATGGGAAAATCAATAACACCAGGTAGAAGGACTAACAAATGGAAACAAACTGACAGAGCTGACAGTCTCAAGGTGCACACACTGCAGCTGAGATAAGCCACACACAAACTGTGTATACTCTGATTTGATACTATAAATATATAAGTTCCATACAGCGGAGATAATTAGTAGGGATATGGGAAAAGATTGCTGCTTCATTTTGCCTTGAAAACACATTTGGTTTGCACCGTGGTTGCTCTGAGTATTTCGGGGCAAATTGCTGAAGCAGAAAAATAAAATCCTGCAACAGAGAAGTTATTGCTGATTTCCAGAAGTGCCAAGTTTGAAATAGGTCAAACTGATCCTGTGAGGGTAAAGATATAGCTGCTTTAATTGCAGGCTCAGACCCAGGCAGACACACCAAACACACACACACACACACACACACACACACACACACCCCACTGACAACAAATTAAATACCAGGGATGAGTGGCCGTGCTACTGTGTTAAACAAATGGTAAAACAAAAGAAAACTATTCAACACAAAATACACCTTGTGATGAAATGAAGCAGATCACGCTAATGATCTTACACCACTGCCTCTGTCTTTCTTCAACCCCACTTTTCCCTGTACTTGCAAAATCAAATTTAATCATCCAATCATGCACAGCATGCACACACATAATACTAATAGGCGCCTGATCAGTACAAACAATTGCGCTGATGGCCTCTTTCATCCATCAGTCGAAGTCAACTGCTTTGTTCTTCTTTTCCTGAAGCCAGTTTTTTATAGCATCACTGGCTTGAACCAAAGATCCAAAACAAGAGCGTCGTTAATTTGTTTTGTTGGGTGCAAGCTGAAAAATGCACAGCACCAAATGCACAGTTGGTGAGAACATGGCACAGGAAGTTTAGTTGAGACATTTGGTTCTTCTATGTGATAAATATAGATATTAGACAGTGGAAAACCAAAATAAGACGCGACCATTTGCAGCCTTGTGTTCTTGGCTCAACACTTTCTTTAAACGAGAAAAAAGAACCTCAACCAAGACTGCAAATAGAACGAGTGCCCTGTGTGCCGTATGTATCTCTGCAGATAACACTTGCTTCTTGATTTTATCATAACCGTGGAGATGGTTATATAAGACACTATGAATGTTGTAGCCAACTCATGCTGAGCGTGCACACTGCATATAGCCGTCAGCGAGTCAACACCAAAAATTGATCATTGTCCAGACTGTTTTTTGTTCCAGGTTTGGTGATTAAACATTTAAAAGAGGACAGACACACTGACAGACAGACTGGAAGCACATTTCCTCTGACCGCCCACCCTGAGTGGCCCCACAGCCCGGATCAGTGGGAGCGGGAGCCGAGCAAAGGGAGCGATTGTTTACTGGCACTCTTTGCAGTCGGCTCCACGGGCACAATGCGCAGCGCTCTAGCACGGATCCTAATCACATTACTCAGCTCCCACAAAGACAACTCCCCCTCCTCCATTTCCTTTGCAGAACTGGATTAAGAGTCCTAAAATGTGATGAGTGGTTCGAAAGACGGTCGACTCCGGAGCTGCAATGACGCTGTTAAATGTGAGGCAGGAAGTGCAGTGCAGCTCCTGAGAGGTGCCAGGATGAAGTTATGTGGCTTCTAGGGGATGAGTGTTTGTGTTTGAGCGAGGCAGGGGTGGTCCAGTGTATCAGTCGCACGGTGACACTCAATCAAAGGCCCTTTTGTGTTTCCTACCTCTGAGAGGGAGCAGCTGTGATCCTCGGCACGACTCAGCATTCGTGCTCGACCACCTCCACATGCCCCACTGATCTGCCCTCTGCCCCTCTGCTGTCCTCTCAGGCAGCTAAAGACGAGGTAACATGGACATGCTCCACATACTGATAATGATTTGGCTTGAGGCACAATTTAATGTCTGGAGGATGTTTTTCTTTTTTTTTTGAGCAAGGCTCATTCGCTGTTAATCATCTGCAAGCCCTTTTAAAAACAGATCCCTGAGCCGACTGCTTGTTCCTGTGTTGTTTACATTTTTGTTTGTTTGATGGAAAAATCCTCTGACATTTCAGAGTATGAAAACAAGCCCGTCTTCCTAATTCCTAAAAGAGGGGTAGAGATACGAGGTTTTCGCTCTGAAGCAACCATCAGTCTTCCAGCTACTAATTTCCCCACAAACACAGATTGATAATCGCGCTCCATTTAGCAATTATCCAAACAAAGATGACTGTACCTGCAGCATAACCCGCTTAAAACCGCATTGTTCCTGGAAAAACAGCAAAACATGCAGTTTTTGCTTCATTACAACCAACACAATGGTTGTGGAAACCTGCTGTGGCTGATTCCACGTGTCCTCACATAAGATTAACCTGCAGGAGTAGTTGACCTTTTGTTCTAAAAACACTTAGATTCAGATGAGAGCAGAGATGAAGCTTGGGATACCACTGGCAACGATGTGTTCCTAGCCCCTCGACTTCTACTCTGGAATTAAGGTGGCACTTGTTCCGCAAAGACGATGGGAAAAGTTTCAGCCTGACTCTCAAAGAGGAAAGTCCACGTTTAGAATTGCTCGTGGTGTGGGCATGTTGGTGCATCAGATGGTTCATCATTTCAGCTGAGATTGAAATAAATCATGGATTACCTTGAAGTTTGTACAAACACTGATGGCTCCCAGAGGACTGACCCTACTGATCATGGTGACCTCTTTGACATTTCCTTTATCGCACCACCATTAGGTTGACATTGATGGGTATGAATGAAGCATCTATATACCAACTCTTACATCGATCTCCATCAAATTCGCTACATATATTCATGTTCCCCTCAGAATGAATTGCTTTAATTGTGTCGACCCCTCGACCTAAGGCTTTGGGGTTATGACTTATTTCTTGCAAAATTACATTCCAGCCTTAGTTGTACTTTGCGTTAACATGCTGACACAATAAATTGGATTGGTCATTATGAGAAACATGAAATCAGCATATTAGTATTCTTATTGTTAACACACTATGTTAACATTTGATTCAAAACAGCACTGCATTCACACCAATCAACCACGGCTCTGAAATGTCATGAATACTGGTCCTCAGGAGGTATTCTCTTGTATTCAGCAGCCGGCCAACTTTGATCAAGCTTGAGTCAGAGCACCTCCCAAATGCTTGATCCAATCGGAATCCAGGGAGTTTAGAGACTGGGTCAAAACCTCGGCCTCTTGGTTGTGCTTCTCGAGCTACTCCTGAGCACTTTTTATGGCATGGCAGGCTGCATTGGCCTTTAGGTAATGCAGAGAGCTTCAATAAACAGTCAGAGCTGAAGAACCTCAGGGGTGAGAGGTGAAACATCTTCAAGAACCTATAAGAGACTTCCAGTTGCTTTTTACAGAGGCTCCCAGGATTACGACGGCCTGGATGACGGAGAATCTACACAGACAAATGTTTAGGTAGGTGCTACACATCAAAGTAAACTCCACATGAATGGTAGGTTGCGAGGTCTCCAAGCAGAACATTGCATTGTAATGATTTAATCAATGCCATTCACTTCAGTGGTTGTTTGTGGTTTTAATGTTGTGGCTGATCAGTGCAAGTACAGTTTTCCAGAGACACTCTCAACAGATCTATTTGTTCTAAAAGGATTAACTGTAGTAATGTCAACAATTCACGACTGTAAGAAATCTGAGCTCGGAAGCAGGCAAATCTTATCCGTCGTATTGACATGGGACTCATCAGGGACAATAACTGTGTATTCAGTGAGCTACTGCTTCTCCCTGTGCAAACTGTGTAAATGTTACAACCGTAATGAACTGTGACATGACATTGATTACTACATAAAGACCTTATAGGGGCAAGATTCAAGCATGAATACAAATTCACATCTCAGAGACTTTGTGAAAAGATGAAAATTTGGCTATTACTCTCCAGCAAATGTTTTTTTAATGCACATGGAGCATATATTACCGAGAAGGAGGTCAGAGTCAGCAGATTTACACACACGCTGTCCTTTTTAGTGCATTCCCACTTCCTCCCTTTCCCTTTTATCTGTTCCTGAAAATGTAAACAAGGGACTAATGAAAGAAATAAATAGATTGCAGAGCCCGCCTCACGTCCCTACCTCTCGCTGTTACTAATGGACTAGTTGCTTTGCTCTCGGCAGAAGAGTCATTATGGGTGAGGACTGATCTCTCGTGTCCAATTTACTGTCAAAATGCCCAGCGCGCCATGCCTCTGGGTCAAAGTGAGAGCAGGGAGTGAAATGTGATGTGACTGATGTGGCTTATCTCGCTGTCTGTCTGGAAATAAAGTAGCTGCATGCACATATAGATGGTATCTGTTCCAGTCCGTCTATCTGCATTTCACTCCTTGTTGTCTTGGCATGGACGGGTGGAATAAAAACACGTATCATTTCATCTAAGCAAAATGGGCTTCCTCGTGACAGCCACTTGCAGTTAGGACACTCTGTTCCCTACTCAGGCTGACAAAAGAAAAAAATCAAAACAGAACGGCCGTCTTAAGTTGGTGGGCTTCACGCCTCCGTCAGGATGAAGAAATCTCCTGCTGAGCTCTGATAGGTGAACCAGCAGCCCAAGCCACAGACTCTTATTTTGACAAATCACCTCTTCTCAGCTGTACCCAGCTGTCCACATGGAGGATCCCTGCTGGGGCTGTATAACGTGCTTCTGACTCCCCTTCCCATCGTTCCCCTCTCCGTGCTGTATGTCACAAACGCCCACAGGGCGATTCCTGCTGACAGACCCTGGAGGAAATGCTGGCGGACAGTCGCCTCCTGCTGGGAGGACCTAAGACCCAGGAAGGGACCAGCCAAGGTTAAATGTTCCCAAACAGTGACTGAGAGTGGAGATTAGCTGCGAGCGGTGATACTACAAGGACAATCGTGAAAGAAAAAGTGGCCACAGCGGTGAAAAAAAAGGAGAAAAACAGCACTAAGAATAGATCCCACTGCGGAATGCATCATTACTGTAGTTTAGGATTAAAGCTTTGGGAGGACAAACACACACTCATCTGATTATGAATGTCACCATCACTGTCATTGTGATGTCCTGCAAAAATCAGCCACCGCACTAAGCTACCCATGGAACATACTGTGCCCAAACACCCCCACCACTTCATTACAATCTCACAATCCAGTAACCTCAAGTTATAATAGGGAGGCTTCGTGGGATGAGAGAGAGAGTAGGGAGGAAGGACTGGCTGAGGGGGGAAAATCCAGTGAGATAGAACTGAAGCATCCCCCTCCTCAGCACCACATAGGCTGCACCCCTTTGATGTCAAATACATGGTGACTCTAATAGGAGCTCAGCAAAATGGGGTCTAAATGGGGGTGTAGCTAAATGATGTAACAGCACTGCTCATGCTTCTTTTTTTTTTTTAAATGTCCTTCGTAATTCATTTTGCTCTCCATTCGAAGGTAAACTAACTGATTTGTTATCCTTCTCATACAGAATAGCCTCTAATCACAATCAATGCACTAATGTTGATTGCTGAGGCTGCATTCACTGTAACCCCTCCTCCCCTCTGCTTCTCTCTAAATTCAGCAACGTTTTAATTGTATAGAAGAACCATCATATAGTAGTGAGTAAAAACCCAAAACGTGCAAAAATCAAACATGCATCAAGCTACAAATCGAATAATCATTCATAGTCACCATGAAACACAAGCAAAAACGGAATATTCATATTGGTATAACAATAAGGAAAGGAGGATATTTGATTTTGAGCACCTTTCACAAGGACACAGGAAACACAATATGTGCACTGATTGACAGGGGCGTCATTAGACAGCTGTTCTCACTGAGATGATGGTAAGTTGAGATGTAATCTGCCGGAGAGTAAAATAATGCATCCTAAATGACAGCATTCTTTTTCAAGTAGCCGTGTCTATATAACAACCAGGTTGTGACAAATTAAAAAAAAAAAAAACCTCAGTTTGTCAGAATTCACCACAAAATTGTCCTTTTTTTGAGTTTGAGGGGCAAAGATGGGCTTTAGTTTGTTTTGTGCCATCTGGTGTGGGTCATTGCATGTGTCTGGTATTTGATATAAACCCTCATACTGCAGCTGTCTCCTTTGTTTTTTAGCAGGAGTAGTTTCTGGACACCCACAATGTTCTTGTGAAGAATTTCAGACAATGTGGCTCTGTTAATAACCCAGTTTACGAAGTGCAGTGGCCTGCTTTCATTGAAGACAGCACATCACCAGTGCGATCGTGGGTGATTCTTTCTTGATATCACTGAAAATTTAAATGCATATCAGAACCTCTGTTGTTTTCATAGCTGTCAGCGAAGGCAGCACTGTTTGGATGAAGTTTTTCACAGATCAATATTGCAGATCCCCGGCTTCCCAGAGCAATGTTGACTCTTGATTTCTGTCTAAACTCTAAAGGAACAGCTCTGCCAAAGCACAAAAAAACCCAAAAAAACAGCCTTTCTTCTCTGCTGCTTCCTTCACACCGTTACAATGATTGGTGACAAAAACAAGAATCCTCATGCTGCTGTTTGGAGTCCATTACCAGACTTCAGGGCTGCTCTGTCAAGTCAGCTGCTCATTTAAATGCATTAGACTGCATTAACGATGAGATATCACCTGTCTGCCCATGGACAGAGTATAAAAAGGGCCATTAGAATAAAAATAAATAAATAAAGTGGAGCAGAACGCTGGATGCATCCATCTATCACAGGCTGAATAGCAGAGTGGGAAACAGATAGATATCACGAATAATGTGGGTGCAAATGAAGCAGCTCAGTAGTTGGAATTAATCATAGGCTGATGATAAATAAAGCTGTGCTGCTGTATAAGTAATTGCTGACACTGAGGCTTTAGTGCTGCGTGGAAGGCAGATCTATTATTCATGCATGGATATTATTGTGAGTGGGTCAAAGTTCAGACAACATGAAGTCACTCAGGATGACTGCAGGGGAACAAAGTGTGAGACAGTCACATAATTTAAAGCAGTGAAGCAACATTTTGGGGTTTAACTTTGAAGTTTTCCTTTCTTTCTTTCTGTCCTTTCAGTATAATGTCTGCTGACCCGGTTTCAGACTCCTCAGGGCGCATCTCGGTGTTACTCACCTGCTGGCGACCTGTCTCTCTCCTCCATGGTCCTGCATCCGCTCGGCAAGCAGAGCCGCTGCTGCGCTCCGCTCAGCTCTGACGCTCCTGATGGAAGCTTCTCCCTCCGATCACTCACAAGGCGCTGAAGGGGAGGAAAAAAGCTGCTTTCTTTTACAGCTGATGAACACTGTCCTGCTCCTCTTCAGACTTTCTTTGGAGGCGGATTGAATGGAAGCAGCATCTGACGCTGGATGCCGAGGCTGGGATCCCTCCTCTGAGCGCCCACCATCTCAACCTGCCAAGCCGCGGGAGGAGTCTGCGTGTTTATCTTTCGCTCCTCCAGTGGTCCGCATGACCCACTTCAGCATCACACACACTCTCACACACACTGAGGCGGACTCATTCATTCACATCCAGGCAGGGGGACTCATGCAAAGCGGCGCTCTGTGCAGCGCGCAAGGACGCATCGACATGTTCCCAAACTCCTCCTGCGCGTCCTGCTGTCTGCCGTCTTTCTGTCTTGTCCGTCGGTCCAGCGGGACTTAGTGCAGGAGGAGGGAGTCTCAGATGTTGCTGGTCCTACCAGTCAGCTTCTTCATTGTTCACCGTCTCCACCCTCTGGCTAACTAATACGCTCACGTGTCCCGGGTCCTAGTGCCTCCCATTCCAAACCATCACCCTGACTAAATGTGTTCAGGAGCTGCTTCTTTTTTTTTTCTTACTTTCGATTCATGCTTTGAAGGAACAAGCTGCTCCACTCTTGCATAATTCAGGAGCTTATGGCCTCCAGTGCGTTGACTTCACACGATGACTTTGCCAACTGTCCTTATTAGGTAACAGCGAGGCAAGACTTTCAATTAATTCACTGGCCTGGCAGATCCCCTTTACTGTACATGTTTAACTACGGGCCTCCTGCCAGACATATTTGCCAGCAACAACAGATTGGACTTGTGGAAAAGATCATCAGATGGACTGATGGGAGGTTTTTTTTCAAACTGATTGATTCCTAAACATAAATATATAAACTGATGTTGCACTTTCTCCAGTTTGGGTCTCACCTCAACTCCAGATGTCACATTAGATCAAAGAGCAGCTTCTTAAATTAGTGTTATTTCTGCTTTTCCTTTCCACACTTTAAAAACAAGAAAAGCATACTCAGAGCACAGTACTCTGCCAAGGCTGCTCAGTCCTTGTATCATTTCCGACAGCTCCAATGAGTCCGCAGCATTGGATTTGTAGCAGGATCGCAATCATGTAATCGTCAGCAGGCAGCCGATGTAGTGTTCACTTGTTGTCATAGTTACAGTGATGCTGTGTCGCTATCTCACAATGATACAGAGATCTTTAATATTCTGTAGATCCAGACTATACGCCGCATCAATGCCAAAATCTAATCACTTGGTCCTTGTGTCATTTCTGGCTTTCCCTGAAA
This sequence comes from Acanthochromis polyacanthus, assembly GCF_021347895.1. Classification (NCBI taxonomy): domain Eukaryota; kingdom Metazoa; phylum Chordata; class Actinopteri; family Pomacentridae; genus Acanthochromis; species Acanthochromis polyacanthus. Next base: position 14,881,007 of record NC_067131.1, on the reverse strand, counting down.
ATTTAGTCCAAATACGTTAGTCCCTTTTTGACTAATGTTGCTAGCAGACAGACAGACAGACAGACAGACAGACAGACAGACAAACGTACAGCTATTGTCATATAACTCCGCCGCAGCCTTTGGCGAAGTAATAAAATAACATTTTGCATTAGTCTATTTGAGCTATTTACCTGATCTTGTAATTATGTTCAACCAACAAACTACAGTGAGTGAGGAGAATTAGTTTTTCATCTGTGGTCAGAGGTGCTTTTATTACCACCTAGTTAATGACTTATCATATAAACCCAAGTTTTTATGCAACTTTTACATAGCTAACTGTTCCAGCTGGAATTTTTAAGTCTTAATTAGCATGTTTAGGAACAAAAAGATCAGTTATTAAGATGCGACCCTGCTAAAGTAGACTGTAAAATTTATTACAAGCAAATTTCACAACGATTTTTGGACAACTACTGGAATAAGAAAAACACTAAGTCAAGCTTTTCCATCCTACGCAACAAATGAAAAGTCCTCTTAGGCTGAAGAGACTTGTAAAAAGGAAACTTTACTGTTCTTGTCCACGATTTTGCTAAACTGAAGGTTGGGAGGGCCCAACTTTAATGGTAAATATGACTTCATTAACTGGTGTAGCCTAATCCCCACGCAAAACTCCACTATCAGTCATGCCACAACTGAAAATATTCCCAAATTCATTGCTTTAGTAGATTTTATTTGCAAACTAAATGCTGCTCATTCTGAAATGCCCTATGTATTTTATTTGGTCATCCCCTGACAGACAATAAATACACTAAAATTATCCAGATATGTTCAGGAAGTAGGAGAGCAACTTGAAATCCTGAACTCAGTTTCATTAAGTTTGTTTGAAACTAACTCATGCAGAGCTTTGAGTTTAAATTACAGTTAAGATGATGCAATTACCTAGCCTAGCCGTGCTAGACCCATGCTCTGAAGACGCAAGGGTCTAGGCACGCTTGACAGGGAGGGAGGTGGGCTAAAAGGTTGTCTATCAAATCACTCTGCAGCAATTGGGTATGTATATATGTACACAACCAATCAGCGCAACGAATAGGCTCCTAGAGCGCCGGAAATCAGAGGATGCGGTAGTTCGGTGAAGCCTTATTTATACAGTCAATGGGTGAAGCTCAAGTATATTACAGACATGTTAACACAAAGATTATTCAGAGTCAGTGCTAATGGAGCTCAACGACTGTTGTCGTTTTTGTTGTCGACCCTGGCAGAGAATTAAATTCATTGCTGTGGGTTGTCTAGCGCGGCTAGGCTAGTTGTTTCCGGTTGTTTCTGTCAGAATCGTCGCGCCTCTGTCCTCACTTAGTTACGCCCGCCTTCTGACTCTACACTTCATGGTGATTCGTCTGGCCAGTTTTAGGAGCATCCAACCTCGAGCCTTATGGAGGGTAACTAGACCCACCCTGGCAGAGAATTAAATTCGTTGCCGTGCGTTGTCTAGCGTGGCTAGGCTAGCAATTACCAACATTATTATGTTAACTTAGCACATCAAAAATAATATTTGCAACTTACAAGGTTCATGTCAATCAGTGAATTAGATTGCTTTTTGTCTTGCAACTATGCGTTTAATTCAATCGTGAGAAAAGGTCCCTTGAGTTACCTATTTGAGTGGACTTTCTCTGTCTGCTCTGTTTGGACACTGTTCCAAAAAAAAATATAGGACCAAAATCCAATTTATCTCTCTAGTTTGAACAGCTGATGTAACACTGATCGTGTCCCACAAGAGAAAACAAGTGAGTAATTAAGTTGAATACAATCAAGTTTAAAAATTGGGACAAAAATGAATGCGTTAATAAAATTAATTAGTAAAGTAAATTGAAAAAGATTCCAGTACCAGTCACTTTCAAAAGATATGCCACTATCAGACTTGCTGAACATTTTAGCACCACTCTGATCCAGACTGAATCATCCTCAAGATGTGATATCCAGTTTGCAGTTCCTGTCTTTCCAGGCCTTATAGAAGTTATCATTATATATCACATCAGAGTCAATCTAACTTAGTTGAAAAAAAAGCTGCATAAGATCTCTAATCCAGTCAGAATGTGTGGGCGGTGTTTCATCTTTCTGCTTTTAAGGAATTATTCATCTTGAAATCAGAGATGTAAAGGCAATTGCATTTAATTTATATAACCACTCCAAATGTTGTTCGCAGCAATGATTGATTGTGAGGGATCTTAAATACCTTTGAGAGAGGTTTTAATGCATCTTCCCAGTACTTACAAATTCAGGTGCAAGGCTAAAAAGTGTGGATAGGAGTACATATTAGATTTTTGCACACATAGAATTTGACAGTTTTTTCTCTATTCGCTATCCGAGCAGCCAATAAATGCAGGTCAGACTCATACTTGGGCTGAAAATGTATCTCAGTGAAAGATAAGCTGTACAAGGTCAGGAGGAGAAGAAGAATGGAGGCTCGAAGAAGAAAGTAGTGCAAGGGAATATGATATTTCAGTTTCCTGAAACAAGATAATTTGACCCAGGGTGTTTTTTAATCCGTGTTCTGGAGTAAGTGGATATTGAACAGCTGCATCTTCAGCACCTCTTTGAGATATTCAGGTGTCTCTCGCTGCAAAGTCAGGCCAGCAGGCTGTAAGAGTTTCCTCCAGGTCATCGTGGGAACAGAGCTGTCATAAATCACAGTGAAGGTCAGGCACTGTGGGCTGACAGCGGAGAGCAGGAAGGGTCAAACACACCGGGGGGGCACACCTCAGAGCTGATAAAACAAATAGAGCAGGACTCTGCTCCTCCTCCTTTCTCACTACTTTCTCAGACAGCAGACTCACGTCCTAGTTTTCACTTTTAATGTGTCACCTAAAGTTTTCTACCTCTTGTTGCAAGGGATTGGCCTTGTTTTTTTTTTTCCCCTCTGTGTTCTCAAATCGTGTAGAGTTTGCTTTTGTTTCCTGGCAGAATTACAAGCTGCAGTGTCATAGTGGGGCCTTGAGCTGAGGCGGGTCATTTTCTGCAATAAGAAACTGCATTTAGATTAGACTTTTTTTTTTGAACCTGCTCTTGTTTTAGAGCAGGGTTATACAATCTACAGAATACATACAATTATGAAGGCATGAGACTCAGAAACTGTGTGTTTTCTAGGATCAATAAGAGGAAAAATGAGAAAAAAAAATTGATGTATTCTTCTCGTGGCCGTTCACGTGAGTGTGCAACAAATCGTTAATGCCAAATTATGTTTGTTAATTGATTAATAGCTGAATATGCACAAACAAACTGCTCTCAAATTACATTTTCATTTCATCTTGCTCTGTATTTAGAGCAGTGTTACAAAACAGGAAAAAAAATAAAATTAGGAAGTAATCAGGCTCAGAAACTCTGTGTTTTCTGTTATCAATGAGAAGTAAAAGAGAAAACGGGTATGTATTTTTCTCTTGGACAACTATGACAGTATGCAATAAAATCTTAATGCCAAATGATGTGTCTGCTAATTGATGAAAAAATTAGTCTATAAGAAACTGCACTCAGATTAACCTTTCATTTTAACCTGCTCTGGTTTTAGAGCAGAGTTACAAAAGCTACAGAAAATGAACTAGAAAAGCACTCAGAGAGTGCAGACCTCCGCCAAGGATAGAGGAAAACAGGAAACCCATGCAGTAAAGGATCATGAGCTGGAATCAAACCTGCATCTCTGACACAGTTCTGTTTATGAATCACCTTCTTAACCAGTTGAGCTATCTTGTTCCAATTTGTTGGACAACATACTAACCTATGATGTTTTTGTCATATTTTGGACCACATACTAAACCACATAGTGAAAAATTCAAAGTGATCCAGAATCCAGGATCCTTCCCGGATTGCCACCAAAATTAAATCAGCTCTTCCTCTTACCATAGTCTACATCCCCTCAAAATTTGAATCTGCCCAGGTGTTTTTGAGTTATCTTGCTAACAGACAGATGGACGGACAGACAGATGGACAGACGGACAGACAGACGCCGGGTGTCACATAACCTCCTTGGCGGAGGTAATAAGACTCCAAAATTGTGTAATTTCTGTGATCAACAAGAAGGAAAAAGAGAAAAGGTGCATATATTTTTCTCATGATCCAGTGTAAGAGTGTGTAACAAAGTCTTCCAAATGACGTGTCTGTTCATTTATTAATAATAAATCAATCTGCACTAAGAAATTCCTCTCAGATTAGACTTTCATTTCATCTTGCTCCGTATTTAAAGCACGGTTACAAAACACACAAAAAGAATAAAATTTGAAACTGCTGTTTTCTGTTGTCAATGACAGGAACAACAAGAAAAAGCGTTTTCCTCCTGGACAACTATGAGAGTACGCAGCAAAGTCTTCATGCCAAATTATGTGTTTGTTTTCTGATTAAGATATGAATCTAGCAAAATCTAGGTTGAATTAATCATACATTTTGTCATCTGAAAAGGTGAAGGATGTGGGATGAAAGTAGAAAGAGATCCAGATGAGGTCATCTTGCAGATGCAGCACATAATTCTGTCAGCACACAGACTTATATAACTTGGACAACTTTTCCCTGTCAACAATCCAACCAAATCTCTGGAAACTTTTGCAACATTTGCTTTGAACAGCAGGTACAGTAGGAAGATTTTGTTGTCCGTTTCGAGAACATGTTGAGTAATATTCTGCCAGAGAGGAAAGGAAAAGCAGTGAATTCAAACTTATGCTGCTGCCACTACAAAGCTCTGCCCAGCCCTCACCCCTCTGGGCTTCCTCTGACCCTCCACAGCTGCAACATTCACCTTCATCCTTCAGCTCTCCTCTGCTGTGCTTTCACCTCATTCGCTTATGGTAGAAGACCTTTTTGACTGCAGTCACAACAGCTTTTTTCACAGCTCTTTTAACAATCCATAAACAGAAAAAAAGGTAATTCTCTGCCACATCTTTCATAGCCAAAAATAATTCCTTTTGGCAATATAAAAGGAAGCCTGGCGCTCACTGCTAAGAATCTAGGGCACTAAAAAACCAACGCCCACGTTAAAAATCTTGGTGTAATCGCTGATGAGGACCTAAATTTCACTGGTTAGATCAAAGCTGTAACAAAATCATCATTTCTGGCAGATAAAATGAGAAACTTGGTGCCCAGGCAAGATTTAGAAAAGCTCATTCATGCTTTTAATTCGTACAGGGTGAACTCTTAATGCACTCCTGACAGGGCCTCCCATTAAGACCGTTAGACATTTGGATCTCGTTCAAAATGCTGCAGCTAGAATACAGAGAAGCACCGAGAAGAGAGAACACATTATTCCACTTCTGAGATCCCTGCAATGGCTGCCAGTTCAATGTAGAGTTTAAGGCCCTACTTATGGTCAGTAAGTCTCTAAATGCTCAGAGTTTAAATATATCAGAGATGTGCTTGCAAAGTAGAAACCTGGTGGGTGTCAGATCTACAGGGACTAGTCAGCTACTGGTAGCCAGAGTTGAAGCTAAACATAGTTAAATGACTTTCAGCTGTTACGCTGCACACTGCTGGGATCAACCCCCCCTGCAACTAAGATTTTAACACAAAATACAGACTTTTCTTAATTTGCTGCTGTCAGCTTTAAATCCATTTTTATGCCACATTTATTATTCTATAAATTCTAATTAAATCTTTACCTCTCCTTTAGTTAGTTTTTAATTCTAAATTAAATTCATCTGTATTTTTTATTGTTTTATATGTTTTTAATTCTGAATTAGATACTTTTTCTTCATCTGCCTTTACTTTTCAAAATTTGTTTTACTTCAAATTCTGATTTAAATTAATCTGTTTACTTTCTTTTCTACATTTCTGTTCATTTAATTTTAAATCCTGATTCAACCTTGCTGACATTGTTAATTAAATATGTATGTGGTATTTTTTTTATTTTATTTAAAATTCAAATTTTCAACTTTTCTGTACCTTTATTTGTCACATTTTAAATTCTGACTTAAATTTGTCATATACATTTGCTACATCTGCCTGTACTTTTTAAAATATAGTTTATTTAAAATTATGATTTATGATAACACTTTTATTCTTATTTTTCCTATTTTTTTTGCTAGAAAAACATTTAAAATAGCCTGTATATATGATGAGGTACCATTTTAATAAATGTTAAATATTTCTTAAAATAATATTAGATGAATATTTGCTATATTTTTCTTTCATGTTATACTGTGTTATATGCTGCAGGCATTCTTAAAACTGCAAATATAATAAAAATGGGAAATATGAGATTAGGCTGGCATAGAACTACAATTTTATAATGCACTTTAAAATGTTATAAAGTAAACATATGGGCAAAATGTGTTAAGAAATCTTCATAGAGTTGATTTCTTGAACTAATAACACTTTCCCACACGTAAAGTAAAAGCAGTTATCCCAGTTCTATTTATCGAATTGTTTTTTTTTTTTGACAGAGTGACACGCACACATACATAAAAATGTTTATTTAATTAATTATTTCCGTGCAACAATGTGTAAAATGTTTCAATGGCAGAACTATATTTCCCAGAATGCCACTGTTTGGCTCGTTGCGGTTGGTCAGGACCGGCTGATGACGTTTAAACTCCGCGCCTGTAACCTTGTGCTGCTGCTCAGCAGTGCTGCTAAACCAGATGTGTTTAAACATTTTTTAAGGTGTATTTTGTTGTCATAAGCTTTGCGGAGTAATGAGTAAATACATTTTGCCAATTTCTGTTTTTGGGACAGTGTTTGGAGGCGCTGTTTTGCTGAAGTGAGTAACTCATCATATCATAATGTGATGTACTGTCTGCTGTATTTTACACTGTTTCTGTCACATTTGCTGAAGACAAGAGGCACATAAAATATAGTTTAAGTTGAGGACGAGTTAGAAGCTCTAAATGAGAAGCTACTCAGTTATGTCACGTTATGAAGAAATAATGTATTTGCATAACGAGAGAACACTTAACACCACTACTAATATTAACTCCATTTGAGTTGCTTACAACTGTGTACATTGTGGTTTGACAGACAAAGAAAATGCAGGCCACACAGAAGACAATATATTAACGGTAAGGCCAAGCAAAACCAGGCAAAGTTAAGCTGAAATTAAGAAACATTTAAAACAAGAGGGGAAAAGATACAAAAAGTATAATTATGTAAGCATCAATACATGCAAATAAAACAACATAAGCATGAAGAAACTTTATCGATAAAGACAGAGCCCATGACATACAAACTAGTTTAGGAAAAATTTATTTTCAGAAATGATTTAAAAGAAATCACAGATTCTGGGAGCTCCTTTATATTTAAACATCTACCATGGAACAGCCACAAGGGCTCCAATTAGGGATTTTATATGAGAGGCTCAAATGGGATCTGCATTTCTGCGATGTAAGTTGAGGCCAGATGCAGATATGGTTCAATAGTGATCAGTAAAATCATGAAATCAACTCTAAAACAAACAGGAAGCCAGTGGAGAGAAGCCAGGACTGGAGTGATGTGAAGTCGACTGATAAAACAAGTAAAAAGCCGAGCTGTTACAGTCTGAAGTAGTTGGAGACAAGAGTTTGATTTATGCCAGAGAGCATGAAATCACAGTAGTCAAGCCTGGAGAAGTTTTGAGACTGAGTAACTTTTTCTACTTCAGTGTGTGAGAGTGTTTGTTTAATTCTAGACATGGATCCTCAGTGACTCAACAATCCAGACCAGGTAGAGACTCGGCTCATCAACTGTGTCGTTATGCGTCTCACAGGCAGCTTTTCTAACTGATTAAACAGACTGTAGGTGTGAGGTGTGAATGATATTCTGTTTGCCCATTTACTGTTAAGGATAGTGTGAAGTTAGGACATTCTTAGATGTTCTGTTAGACAGAACAGTGTGACATGATGAGCCACTTCTGTTGTCTTCAAGTGAAGTCCAGAACTAAAATGTGAAGATCATTTCCAAGTTGAAATTCATACAACCACATGAAAAGAAGCAAATTCCCCGTTTTATGTAGTTTTCTGTGCCATTCCATCATTAACACTCAGTCCCTCCACTTCTTTCAATCAATCAAACTTTATTTCTAGTATTTTTCAAATCAATCTATTGCAATTCAAAGTGCTTTACAAGTGACAGACAAAACATTGGCTGTTAGAAATAGGTTTAAAGACAACTCAGAGTGACGACATTAAATAAGACAACTTCAGTGACAGGCAGTTAAGATAAAGAAAAGATACTGCAAGCAATAAAATAAACCTATTACTAAAAAAACTGATAATAGCTTAACAGTAAAATATTATTCATATAAAATAGGCTAAAATACACAGTGGTAAACAAGGTATCAATACTAAAACCATAAGACCGTAAAACGCTAATAAAAGCCAGACTAAATAGATGGTTTTTAGTTATTTTCAGCTCCTCTCGTGTCCTTCTGAAGGCTGACACTCTTCTATTTTCTCAGTTTATAAATCCTTGCCTCCTCTCCTCATGTCTTTCCTCCAGAGATGTGAGCGGAGGAGTCGAGGCAGCAGGCCGTTAACAAATTGCCACATCCCTGCCTCGGTGCTGCCGTTTCAGAACGATGTCAGTTAAGCATGACGTGTGGCACAGCTGCATGATCTGTCCATTGTTGTGTTCCAGCCTACTGCTGTGGTTTATGATGTCTGTCACATGAGCAGAGCCGTGTTCATGATAACTCGCTGCATGCACTTACAATTCACATCATGGCAAAGTGTCCCATATATATACGGATACACTAATGACATACATTTTTGCCTTTTTATTTTTGAACACATTCATGTACTGTGAAGCACGAAAGAGGCAAAGAAAAGAGTGGGTCTCTCCTCGAGGTACATTATTGGAATTGAGACATCCGTCATGCTGGTGCTCTGAGGTCGCTTTCTGGGTCAGGAAAGGACAGAGGAGGCTCAGAGTGGAGAAATGAAATGGGCCTCAGATGTTTCTGCTTTGTTTTGGGAACCAGCTAAAAGAGGAGTACCGGAAGAGTTGATTATTTGATTCCACATATACTAAACTAGACTAATGAGCATTTTAAAACTAGATGTTGACAAAGGTACCCTCTTCAAAGCAATTATGTTAATTAAGCATGACCCACTCTAAAGCTTTTACACAGTCACAGTCCATCAGCAGGTGTTTCCATTTATGCTGCTGATGAGCTCTTCTCAGGACTGTGTGGGTCTGTGAAGAGTTTGTTAACATCATGTTTTTTTAAACAGTATGTTCCATCCAGATACAGCCTGACCAGAAGTCTAATCAGTTGGAGTTACTGAAAACATGGGCAGGGCCTTTATCAGTTGATATTCTTCTTCAGAGATGTGTGCCTAAATATGATTAAAAGGGTCCTATTTGGTGAACTCCATTTTTCATTGTGCTTTGTATATCTTCAATCAGTCTAAGTTTATTTACATTGCCCTTTACAGCAGTCCAAAGGGTGACCAAAGTGCTTTACAGGGAAAAAACAAGAGAATAACTTAAAAGCAATGCAGTAACTTAAAACAGGACAAACACTCGCACTCACACCTACGGGCAAATTTAGAATAATCAATTAACCTCAGCACATATTTGGACGTCTTCACAGCTTGAAGGTGTAAAGTAAAAGCTGTGAGAATATGAAGATCCTTACTACAGCTATTCCACTAGCTGCACCTCATATAGATGGCCTCCCAGCTTTACAGGCCAGTCAGAATTTAGTTCAGTCGAACAATGGCTGTCCAGCTAAAAATATGCATCATCTTGTCGTCTCAATAAATCTAAGGTGAGCCATTCAGAATTAGAAACTCTCTAGTGGTCCATTTGGTTTATTTATTTGGGCTAGAAGAGTGAACACAGTTTTATTCATGCACTCCCAGTATTTGAGGAACTGAAAACGCAGCGGATTAATTTTATTTTTGATCACAATGTCACCACATCAGAGGGAAAATTCCTAGTGTTATTGCAACTAAAGCGGCTACCGTTACCTTTAGCTTTGACTGTACAAGTCTGATTTCAACTGCAGGGATGCTGAGAACTTTAAAATCAATTTGAGACGCTTAAACAAGGATTGGGTCAGTTACTGTCAAATTCTCTACAAAACTTTTTTTCAGTTTACATCAAGAGATTACAAGACTACATGTTGACCAGCTGGAACTTCAGAGCCATTTCCAAACTGCTGCTCTGCCCCATTACAATACTGATTTGAAAACCACATTTTTATCTCACAAAACAGCTGTGCTATGGTTTCGGTGATCTCCCAGTAACAAAGTCAGAAGTTCTGATCTCGCACACCTTTCACGTCCATTGGCTCAACTCTGAATCACAGATGCAGAGAGAGTCTTCTTCCTGAAGGGGGTGTGGACAGCAGCCACTCAGCTGAATGCTTAAAACGGGACTAACACCGGGAGTTAAACAGTCATGGTGAAATGAACCATCTTTGCAGTATTTGAAAGACACATTCTGGGGACATGTGAGACTTTAATTAATTTGCTGAAAAGGAGCATAGTAAGGAACAAAAAGCCCACAGTAACACTTGAACTTGTGGGACTCCTAGAAAACTAGAGCCTTGTTACAGTTTCTGTCTCTCTTGTAAGTTAGTAATTCAGCTTTGACTGTAGTAATGCTTACAGTGCTCGTAAATATCTTCCTGATAGCGATGCGGATTTATAAAAGGAGCTCCGTAAGGCACAGCTAACATCTTTCAGAATTCCTGCTTCAGACTGATAAGCTTGTGGGCTGCGGGCTGTTATATAATGCTCACAGGTAACTCCAGCTGTTTGCAGTACAAAGTGGAGAAGATAGGACAAAGAGAAGCAAGAGAGACATATCTGATTCATTAGTCGCATTAGATTAAGAAAAATCCATGACAAGAGGTTTTGATGTTGAAATAGGAGGTGTTACAGTCTCAAGTGTTTGAATAACATTAAGTTTATTTTTATTCTCCTCATAGAAACCATGTGACCGGAGGCCGGTGTCCTAGTAAAGCTACCATTAATGGAAAGACTGTGGTGATCACAGGAGCCAACACAGGCATCGGGAAAGAAACTGCAAGAGAACTGGCCAAGAGAGGTGTGATGAAACAATGATTTTAGTGTGAAAAAGGCACAACTTCTAAAGTCTTATTTTGCTCTCACCGACACACTTCTTCTCCTACGCCTTTAGGGGGTCGGGTCATTATGGGATGTCGTGATATGGAGAAGTGTGAGGCAGCTGCAAAGGAAATACGTGGGAAAACCCTGAATCCTCACGTTTACGCGTGTCACCTCGACCTGGCCTCCACGAAATCTGTCCGAGAGTTTGCGGAGAGGATCAAACGAGGTGGCAAAAATAGATTGTTGTGGGTTCGGTTCTAGAAATAAACCACACTTACTTAGTAACGGTGTCTCTGATATTTGCTGCAGAGGAGAAGCATGTGGACATACTGATAAACAACGCAGGGGTCATGAGGTGTCCGGCATGGAAGACGGAAGACGGCTTCGACATGCAGTTTGGAGTGAATCACTTAGGTACTTACTTTAGCTGACTGAGGAAACACACGGGACACTTTAACCAGTGAAAAGAGAGAAATACCTGTTTTTGTAAACTCTCTACCAGAGCCTAAACTCTCTTTCCATCCCAGTGGCAGCTCCCTTGCTCCATCATTAACTGATTCCGAGTTTCTGTCTTCCTCCAGGCCACTTCTTGTTGACGAATCTTCTGCTGGATAAGTTGAAAGAGTCCGCCCCCAGCAGAGTGATCAACCTGGCCTCACTCGCCCACATTGTTGGAAAGATTGACTTTGAGGACTTGAACTGGGAGAAGAAGAAGTTTGATACCAAGCAGGCGTACTGTCAGAGCAAGCTTGCCAATGTTCTGTTCACCAGAGAGCTCGCCAAGCGATTACAAGGCAAGTCTACTGGTTGTTGCATATGTGGGCATGTGTGGGAGGGAGTACAGCTTATGCGCTTGTTTGTAATTGGCCATTGGATATATATTTTTAAAACAATGCTGTGTGCATGTGTTTTTGTGTGTGCTTAACAGGCTCAGGAGTCACTGTGAATGCTGTGCACCCAGGAGTTGTTGCCACGGAGCTCGGGAGACACACCGGGATGCACCAATCACAGTTCTCGAGCTCCGTGCTCAGTGAGTATCCCGCGTCCTGATTGGATTCTGAATTTAGAAAGATCCATAAATGCTTACCTAATGCATATGCAACAGTTAGCATAGGCTGCAGGTTTCTCAGTGAACGCTCTATTCCTGTTTTCATTAATAGTCAGAGATTCAACAATAATTGGCCACGTTTCTGTTATGAAAAGTTCTGATTCACAAAGTTTCAACTTGACAACTATGAAAAGAAAAAAACACTGATTTTTGGCTTTGCAACTGTGGTATTTTAACTTTTTCTGTCATCTCGATGAACAAAGGAGTTGAACTCGAAGCTCTTTTGGTAGAAATAAGACTGAAAATGATACTTAATAAGAAGTCTGTAAGTATTAGCAAAATCTATTTTGGGATCACCATTTCACAACCTGGATAGAAAAGTGGATTGCCCCACTGTTTATTCTAAAATTAGCGTTATCAATAATGCAAAGTGAGTAAAAAGCATTTTGCTGTTGCAGCTGGTTGTTGTGGAACTAATTTTGATTGCATCATTGAGATGATTTATTCATAACAATGCACTCTATGCTGAGCAGCCACAACATTAAAACCCCTGGTCTATTATTGCGTAGGTTCCCTGTGTGACACTAAAAACAGCTCTGATCTGCTGAGTCATTTACTGCTGTAAGACTGAATAATTCTGAGGTGGTGTCTCCATGGATCAGACTTGCTTCTCTAGCTCTCTAGCTATTCAACTATCCATCCAGTTTCTGTACCCGCTTTATCCTGAGTAGGGTCACAAATGTTGGTCAAAATGAACCATACACCAGTACCATGACTACACAGAGACAGACAACCATCATCATCAGTTAACATGACATGCTTGTCTTTGGACTGTGGGAGGAAGCCAGAGCACCCAGAGGGGAACTATGCAAACACAAGGAGAACATTCAAAGTCCAAAAATAAAGGTTCATAATCTTGAACTTTCATGCTCTTCAAATCATTCCTGGAAAGTTTGTGCAGTATGGAAGAAAGCGTTGTCCTGCTGAAAGAGGCCACTGTGATGGAGTCTGTATGATCTCCAACAATATTTAGGTCAAAGTAACATCCACATGAATTCTAGAACCCAAAATTTCCAGCAGAACATCGACCAGAGCCTCATGTTGTCCCTACTAGCTTGCCTTTTTCCCATAGCTGCCATCTCTTCCTCAGAAGACACACATGCATCCCATGTGATTCATCAGACCAGGCCACTTACTTCCATTGCTCCGTGATCCAATTCTGAGGCTCACACGCTCATTTTCGTTCAGCATGGACACAGTGACCAGTCTGCCGCTGTGTAGCTACATACACAGCAAGCTCAGGGCACTCTGTGTTGTGACACCCTTCTTTCATAGTCAACATTATGGTTTTTGCAGTTTTATCAGACCACATGTACCAATCTTCACTGCCTATGTACATCACTAGCTTCATTTCCACCAAGAGAACCAGGTGAGAACCTTGGTTCAAGGTAAGGGCCGACGTGATTTTGGTTCAAATCTCGTTCCTCCGAAAAACACGTTTGCTTTTCCATCGGCTAGGAGCCAAGGTGCGGTGGCGTCATTTGTGTCACCGCAAGACATCAGTACGTCACTGCATACGTAGCCGTTCAACAACGTTCGCGCTGTACAGAAGCCCACACAAGAACAATGGAGGACGTCTTTGGAGGAGCGGTGTTTCTGGCTTTTCTAATCTTTCTTGCGATCCATGAACAGCATAACCTTCTTCACTCGTGATTTTAAATCAGTCCAAAACGAGCTGCTGCTGCGCTGCTGTTCTTTTTTTAAAAAATGGCGCTTCTGTTTCTGCTGTTGACGGTCGGTCACCGTAACCCCGCCCCCAGCCCCTGATGTACTGGGCTCTCACCTCGGCCCACCTCTGGCCCAGCAATGAGCTGGGGCCGGGAAGAGTCCCAGTTTTTGGAGCCCAGAGGCAGACCACCGCATGTCGAAAAACAAAAAGCCGGGGCCAAATCGGGCACTGACTCCAACTTCGAACCGGAACAACCTCGGTCGAAAAGGCCTAACTGAGACTTTGCCACCCATGACTCTGTCGCTGGTTCACCAGTTGTCCCTACTTTGACCACTTTCGACAGCTACTAACCATTTCATACCTAGAGCACCTCAAAAGACCTGATGTTTTTGATCATTTGACCCAATCATGAAGCTATCACAGCTGGATGCTTGCCATGGTCACTAGGATTATTACACTTAGACATTTTCCTGCTTCCAACACATCAACTCCAATAACTGAGTGTTTATTTGCCGTCTATTGTATCCCACCGCCTGGCAGCTGCCAATGTAGCGAGTAAATTAGTCTTAGTCACTTCACCTGTCAGTTGTCTTAATGTTGTGGCCGATTGAAATGAAAAACAAAGTGCCTGCAAATTTGTAGCTAGTATTGGAGCATGTAATCCATTACCTGAATTTTAAATTGAAATTACCAAACTTAGTTGTGCAAGGGTTTCCCTCCACAGCCACAGTGCTCAGCTACCTCCCAGAAACATTATGTAACGGTTCATGTAAACCTTCTGAATTCAAAGCACACCAGTCTTCATTCAGGGAATTGGTGGGTACATGTTTATGCAATCTGCAGTGATTATTTTTTAATACCACAAAACTCAGAGGTAATAAACATCCTCCACTCTGGGGAGAAAAGTGTTTGCTGTTGAGTTTAAGGCAGACCCTCCTCCACAGGTCCCTTTTTCTCCCTGCTGGTGAAGAATCCAGAGCTGGGGGCCCAGCCTAGCGTCTACCTGGCCGTGTCCGAGGAGATGGAAGGGGTGACGGGGCAGTACTACGATGTGATGACCGAAAAGGAACCAGCACCCCAGGCCCTGGACGAGGAGACAGCTTGCAGGCTGTGGGAGGTCAGCAGTAAGCTGGTGGGTCTGGAGGAGGAAGGACAGTCCAGCAAATCAAACCCAGCAGCAGAAGAACAGAACAAAGCTGCACAGAGAGACTCAGTGAAGACAGTCGGACAGAACCCAGAACCAGCTGTCAGTACGGAGGGACTGTAGGTTCACTCTGGCCTCTTGGGTAGCCGAGAATAATAGACCTTTATGACGTGAGCTGTACCAGGCTCATAAGAACAATTCACTGCCTGAGACTTGGTTTCTGGTTGCCTGCATAATGACATTCTTTTGTACAACTCTGTATTCCTGCATCAGGATTTTCAAGAGACAATGTAATTTAATTCACAAATCAGTTTCAAAACTAAATGAATCAATAAAAACATACCACGATCACCTCAGTGCACTCAGAGATTGTACTGATGAAGCCTCACATGGTCTTGAAAATAGCCAATGGTGGCTCTTGCTCGCTAATGTCAGCAAACTTTATGATAATACAGGAGAATTCTTATTCAGTTTGCTTGTTTTGTTGAGTTTAAGACTGCTTGTGTTTCATATTGAGTGGCGAAGACCATAAGAAAAATGACAAATGTGCAGTGCGATCGATAACAAATTTGAGATGTATAGGAAGGGACGTGGGCGTCCAGCTCATCATGAACAAAACAGAAGCAAAAAGAGGATTCTAAAATACTGCTGAAATTAAAATTTGTAACCATAAACGTGAATATTTTGACGTTTTCATATCGAAACTGACTGTTTACAGTTTAGTCACCTCGTTTGTGTGACTGCATGTGGAAGTATTTACCTGTAAAATGACATCACACAGAAGGAGACAGCATTCAACAGCAGGAAGGCGAGTAAATCAAACCTCAATCATGAGAAGAGTAGACGTATTTACAGATAGAGGCATTCTCATGCAGTCTTACTGTAGGTTTTCAGGCTTTATAGTTATGCAAATTGTTTTGTCTTTGGGGCTTCATAAAGAGAATGTTGGCATATAGCGCCACCTGCCTGCTGAACTTAGCAAAGCAGGTGCTTGGAAGCAAATCATGAAACTTTTTAAACGGAAGTAGATTTAATGTGTTTCCGCTTTTTTTTTTCTGCAGACCACGTATACATTATTGCTGATGGTTTCCACTGGTGTAGAGTTGTGATTTAGGTTTTTGAATATGTTACTAATCCTAGAATTCATTGATTTTTGCCCTTTATTGTCCATCACAGAATCGCATGGATATGTCCCTCTGATCTTGGACAAAGAGACGGTGCTACCGAGAAATTCAGACTGAATACTTACAAGGATATAAAATGACCATAAAAAGGTACAAAATGACAGAATGTCTAAAAAGTGACAGATAAATTGAAGAACAACCACAAAGAAACAAAACAAATACATAGAAATACAAAATGATTTGCAAACTGAGGAAGAACAATCGTAAAGATATACAAAACAACTACAGAGAAGCAAAAATGACAATAAAGGAACACAAAATTAAAAAGCTCAAAGTGACCACAGACAAAAAATTAACAAAAACACACAAAACGCCAACCAAATATCACAAAACAGCTATAAAGATGCACAAAATGACCACAAAGAGAAACGTAACACAGAGACACAAAATACCAACAAAGGGATGGAAAAGACTACAAATATGCAGAAAATCACCACAAGGAGAAACAAAAGAACAACAAAGAGGTAAAATGAGCAAAACACAAAACAGTAAAATAATATAAGATAACCAAGAGACAGAAAACAGCTGCAAAGAAGCACAAAATAACTCCAAAGAGACATGTAACAATGAAAGACAGACAAAATGACCTCAAAATGAGCACAAAAACATGCAGGAGAAGTTTTGCGTCTCACCTTGGTCATTTTGAGGTTGTTTTGTTTTTCTTTCTGGTCCTTTTGTGTTCTTGAATCTCAGTCTGGGTGTCTTACTTCCATTTAGAGGGCTTGTTGTCCGACAATCCATTTCTGAAGAAACATTACCTCTTCTTCGTCAGCTGTGTTATTGTTTTGCAGTAACCTGATGCAGACTGCACTGCAAATCAATCTACTCTGACACCAGCTCCACGACGCAAGGACGCTACAACCTTTTAGCTCTGATTGCATTAAAAAGACACTGAATATGGAGTTCCATACTAAGCTGGAGAAATTTCCATATAGTATTAAAATGAATGGACACAATTAGAAAGAAAGTTTAAAGGACAAAGTGAAAGAGGTGGTTTGTGGTGCTTTGGAGGTAAATCAACACTGATAAAACCATCTGAGGTTTAGAGAGCCGCCAGCATCCATTATCATTTATTTTATTGCGCACTTTTACATGCACTCCTGTTTTTGCTCTTGTTTTCTAATGCCTCCCAAAAAAACAAATCGAATTACAAAAGCACTCATCTTACATTTCTGATTCTCTCAGACAAGCGGCTTAAGTGCAAAGAAAAATATCCATCCCAGAAGTATTTGAGGGATCCATTGCATACAGCTTTTTCCACCAGTAATTCCCAAAGTACAGATCAATACGTACCTCTCTGCTCTAATGGGCACTGATCAACATCAATACAGAAACTTTAGACCCTGGATCGTTTAATTCAGTGTCGGTTTACAGGTGGAGACCCTCGCTGGTGCCATTTTAGAAGCTCATGGTTACTGCTGAAGTGAATCTCTGGGTTTTCCTTTGCTCACAAGCTCTCCAGATCAATCCTGACCTCTAAAGTTTGCTGCATGGAGCACCCAATGACGTAATAGTTTACTGAAACTGGAATAAAATTTGCATTTAACTCAAATATGTAATAATAATGACTGATGTGGAGCACTTCATAACACCTACAGATGTGCTACATGACACCTGACCTTTGAGAAAATATTCATTTTTAAATGTCAGACTGACATAATTTCAGACATTTATTACATTACTGGTACATTACCCTTAAACCCATAATTCCGTTCCTGAACAGTAGATATAGTATGATCATTATCATGTAAGGTCTTAGATGATAGTGGCCTTGCTAACCTTTAAATAGTATTGAGGCATTTTACTGGAAGTGGAAGGAAATACACTCAATAAAAATATAAACGCAACACTTTTGTTTTCGCTCCCATTTTTTATGAGATGAACTCAAAGATCTAAAACTTTTTCCACATACACAATATCACCATTTCTCTCAAATATTGTTCACAAATCTGTCTAAATCTGTGATAGTGAGCACTTCTCCTTTGCTGAGATAATCCATCCCACCTCACAGGTGTGCCATATCAAGATGCTGATTAGACACCATGATTAGTGCACAGGTGTGCCTTAGACTGCCCACAATAAGAAGTTGAGTTCATCTCATAAAAAATGGGAGCAAAAACAAAAGTGCTGCATGTGTATTTTTGTTGAGTGTAGTTATGATGGATGCTGGTGTAACATTATGGCAGTACAAAATAAACCTCTGCAATTTCATATATTGGTATGTATATGATTAATTTTACTATACTGTTAGCATGAGAGTTATGTGACAAGACATCCATTTGTTTGAACAAAAAGTAACGAATAAAAACAAGGATAACTAGTGATAGTAGTTTGTCATTCAGTGCTTACCAAAACCTGACATGATGTAAGATGTCTTGTGTTGTCCACAACTCAAAAGATGTTCAATGTGCTCCCATAGAGAAAAACAGAAATGGGAAAAGATTCAAATCAAAAATGCTGCAATCGGACATTTCTTTTACTTTTTTTCCTTAAAATGACTGTTCTGACTAATCAACCATTGAAATATTTGTTGATAAATTTATAAGGTGATTAATCAGTTAATTGTTGCAGAATCAAACTGTTTAAAAAAATTTTAAATGTTTTTTTAATGTATTATTTTACCTTTGTGATAAAACATATAAAATTTGAAAACACAAATCTTATGCAATCTTATGCCCAGAGGGGGGCGTCCTCTCTCAGTTAAAGTCAAGAAAGCCTTTTACAAGAATGAAATTAGTTTTTATAAAAACAAAAAGTTCTTGAAGTGTGTTTGGATTGAAACACCATCTAAATGAGCTGACTTAAGCATATTTCTTGTGTATACAATAGATTCATATTTTCTCTCTTTATATTTAAGTGATGATATATTTATAATATTATGTATTAGTATTGTATATTTTTAATTATGTAATTGATTAATTTATCTGTGAATTTATTTATATATTTTTTTCTTTTAAAGAAAATAAAATATTTCTTAAGAAGGACTTGTTACCCAGGTTTACCTTACGTTGTCAAGTTTTATTATATATATTTTTTTGATGAGGTTAAGCACAAACTCTACTACATTTTCAGAAGATTATTGCATTATGTTACAGCTCCACAGCTCCCCCCCCCCCCCCCCCTTTTTTTTGCATTTCCTCTCTCTTTAGTTAAATATTATTGGTATTATTACATGTTCTACCAATGAGAACATATTTTGACAACGAGATATTTTTTATTATAATTTATTTAGTTTTATTTTATTTTTTCAGTTATTTATTTTGGAGTGGGAGTTTTTTAAATGTTGGCAATATTCTTTGAACGATATCACGTCAAAGCATACTGTTGTGAACCGTTGTGAATTATTTGCGATCTTGAACGCACTCCTCACAGACTTCATTGCCCACAATGCACCGCTGAAGGACGGCGAAAAAGTTTCTGTCCAAAGTACGATTCGTTCCTCCCAAAAGAACGTCTAATGAGAAAACGGTGACCACTGTCAGTGACTGTAGATATTTTCGGTCACATTTAGATAAATTCCTCGTGTTCACGTCGTGTTTCATCAGAAGGAACTTGAACTTTTGTTGTTTTTTTCAGCGCTTCAAAGAACGAGCTTTTCTGCAGCAGGTAAAGCAACAGCAACAAGCTAACAACTACAGTCAGAGCTGAAATGTTTGAAGTTTAATGTCAAATATGGACTTTGTTGTTGAAGATATTTGTAACTTAGACTGTATTTTATAAAGGTAATTAAACCTCGCAAGAAAAAAACAACTGTAATCTTCAATGTGCTAAGAAAAATCACCTAAAGAAACCTTATACTAAACTGCAGCACAGGGGAAAGCAGCTCTGTTCTGATTTTATTTTGTGCAACTCCTCCATTCTTTGTCATCTCAGTTATTGCATTGGATTATGGTAATACTAATGTGCTTGCATCCATGTCATTGTTTGTCAGCATGGCTGAGCCAAAAGGAAAAGGAGAGCAGCAGCCTGAAGATGTTGGTTCAGATGACTGCCTGACTTCATACACACACATCTACAGTCCAGATCTGCTAAAGTAAGCATGCAAATATGCACTTTTAGACGTGCTTCCCATTTGTTTCGGTGCATTTCACACTGCTGGTTGCTTTTGTAATTGCATGAGTTGTGCTCTTATTTTTCAGGGATCAGGTTGCTTTCATCACTGGTGGGGGATCTGGGATTGGACTCCGTATAGCTGAAATCTTCATGAGGTAAAGCAGTAATGCATGCTTGTTTTCCTCGGACATGCGAAGATATTGCAGAAATGTCAATATTTAATCACTCCTCATACATTCACAGATGTTAATGATGCATGCATAAAGGTATGATATACATTTTTGTTTAGGAAATGGTAAGAAATGACAGGAAAATACATAGCTTTCCATCAAACAATGTAGCAAACTTATTGCCTCTATTGCATGCAGACTGATCATGGTAACTGTTGAGCGTAGTCACTCCCCAAAGGCCCATTCTTAGCCAGGAAAACCCCTGAGAATCAATACACTGTCAGCATTACATCATTACTTATAGTCCAAAACGGTAATGTGTGACTGAGTTGGTGCTTTAAAGCTTCTAGCAGAGTTAGACAGTCAGAGTTTCAGTATTTAACTTGTGCATCAAAGCTGCAAAGGCTAAGTGCGCGTCTTGCACAGATAAATTAATTTGTGGATTTCAGGATCAAATCTCTCATTTTGTTTCATTCGTTACCACACCATTTGTAGCATGGATGACCTTGCATTCCCTCACTCTCTGTCCTGCTTCACATTAAGCTACTCCTGCATCTCAGCTTTATATATACAAGGATTACATTTTCGTGTCCTAATCAACAAAATACAGCATGTGGACATTCTTCTTGTTTCTTTGTCTCTCTAAAACAACACGTCTTGTTCTTCTCTTTCTTTCAGGCATGGCTGTCACACAGCGATTGCCAGCAGGAACTTAGATAAGCTCAAAGAGGTCGTTTCTTCTAATTGTTTCCACAATCCTACAAGACTCACTAAACGACGGCTAAATGATCAATGTTTTGGTCTCACATAATGTGAACATTTCTCCGTAGGCGGCCAGCAAGCTGTCTGCTGTGACAGGACGCCGCTGTCTTCCTTTGCGCATCGATGTGAGGCAGCCTGAGAGCATCGCTGCTGCCGTGGACGACACGCTGAAGGAGATGGGCCGTATAGACATCCTTATTAACAGTACGTGACGTCTTGTGTACGTGTCGCTTGTTTGTGTGTCTTGTAATTGTTCTGTTGAGCTGGCTAAGTTAGTGCCACCCAGCTATCACTTGTTGGAATACATTTTAAGGTGTCTGTGAGCCGAGTAGGTACAGAGGTCAGATGCGAAAGGTTTTGGTTTAATCGTCAACTTCACTGACCTTTATCTACATTTACCTTCTATCTTTACACCCTCGTCCCCTTTACAAACTATTACATCACTACAAGATTAGCAGTTTTGCAGATCAAGGTGATCTTTCCGTCATTAATGAGCCTTGTAATGAATGCAGTTTATGGCTTTAATGAAGCATTTGACTGGAGTTGTTGTTCAGCCGTGGGTTATGGTTTTGTCCTTGGTCATAATCACAATTCTTTCGTGGACAGATGCTGCTGGAAACTTCCTCTGCCCTGCCGCGTCGCTGTCCTTCAGCGCCTTCAAAACCGTTCTGGAGATAGACACCATGGGAACATTTAACACCAGCAAGGTGGTTTATGAGAAGTGGTTCAAGGTACAGTACGTCTTCTGTTTGCATGACACAATATTCTCCATTCCTGATTAAGGAGCTGGAAGTAAATTGCTGATAAATTCCGTATCTGCAGGAACCTAATTGGGTTATTGATCCATATATTTCAATAAGATTCATTCCCTGCAGTTTGCTCTGTTCACCAAAAGAGGGCAGTAATGATCACAAATTGCCTCGTCTTAATGGAATTCAAACTTTTCCCTGGGTCTCAAAGCTGATTTTATATATATATATATATATATATATATATATATATATATATATATATATATATATATATATATATATATTAACTCAGTTATGAGTCTCCAATTATTTCTGTTTGAAGGATCATGGTGGAAACATTGTGAATATTTCTGCAACGGTTGGATACAAGGGGCAGGCCCTCCAGGTGCACGCTGGCTCTGCAAAGGCAGCAAATGGTGAGATTTTTGTGTCTTTGTGGTCAAAGATCAAGGCTATAACTTAATAACGGATGCACTAATTAGGATAAAATTATGATAAACGTCTAATAGGACAGAATGATGACGTGAGGCAGAAGGGGAAAATTGTGATCGTTTTTCAGAGCTGGTCAGATACTGATTTAGTGGCACTTATCTTGGGTATTGAATTCCTTCCAAGTCGTTACTACAGATACACGGCCCAAAATGTATGGGAACTCTTTATTCTTATATGTGAGCAGTGGATGTAAGCGGCACCATCACTGATTGGTATACAACTGCAAGGTGGTGTTATGTTAAGATATTAACACGAGTATCTAATGGCTCCATGTTGCCTGTCTTGTCCCCAGATGCCATGACCAAGCACCTGGCTGTGGAGTGGGGGCCCAGTGGGGTGAGAGTCAATACTGTGGCTCCAGGTCCGATCTCTGGTACAGAGGGTTACCGCAGACTAGGTAAAGATTTCACGCTATGTTGACTAAACTACTCCTTTAACAGTGATGCATTTGATCTCATCCAGTGTGCATCAATTTAATATGCCACCCATGATGTAGAAACTGGCTCTTGGGAGCAGCAGTCATTGGCTAATGATATTTAATTTGCATATTCATTTTATAGCTCAGAATTATTATTGGTTTGTGCACTTTGTCTTTTGCCTTTACTGTGCCACTGAGACTGCTACCCCAAAATAAAAAAAAGCAATGCATGTTAAGGTGCACCAAAGCAAATTAAGTACATTTTTATCACACAGTTTGCCTTCAAACTCCTTGAAACATCAGTTTGTGATGAAGTGTAAATTAAGCTACAAATCAAGGCCAGAGTCTGTGACTTGACCGTGTTCAGATCTTCAGAAAATCACCAGGAGAAGTCAGCATTCAGAGGGCAGCAGGATTTATTGTCCACAAAAATCCAGGAGTCATTCTTAGCTGTGAAAACACCCTGAGAAGAACTGAAGATACTGAGCTGTGCAGTCTTTTATGCTGTGAGTCATTTTTCCACGCCTATAGGGCATACGATAGGAGTGACAGTTTTTATACCATTATAATTTTTAAAAATCTATTGGTCAGATCATGACATCAGGTTATCATATTTCACCCTTAGATCAATTTACAGAAGACATTAAGTTATTGTTACGTCTTCTTTTTCATGCACGTTATTCTTATACATGTTCAAAGTTATAATACCTTAAGGTGACACCATTATGTTTTGAGTACATATGTTTTTCTTCTGGTCTTTAGTCTAATAGCGTTTGCCATAATTATATCATCTTACTTTTAGCACATCGTACCCAAAAAATGTTACTCTCCATTTGATGCTGATAACACGTTAATAGATGAATAACGTCCACTGGTTAATACAGCAGGTTTACAGCATAACAGGTGGTGCCAGTGATGGGCTTTCTTGAGTTCCTCTGACAGAGCTGTTGGGTTTTGTCAGACAGAAAACATCGGAACCACTCATGCACAGCATAATTGAAAGTAATTTTATCTAACTTTTCCTTTTAAACCTCTCAGGTGGCCCTCGAAGCGAAGCTGCTGGCATCTTCCAGTCCATCCCTTTGCAGCGAGCTGGCAACAAGACAGAGATGGCCCACTGCACTCTTTTCTTGGCCAGCCGTGCGTCTTCTTTCGTGACTGGAGCCATCCTGGTGGCGGATGGCGGCTCGTGGCTGACTTCCGCCAATGACGTCTCCATGCTGCTGGGTATAACCTCCTCTAAATCTGCTAAACTCTGAACTGGGGCTCTCCTGACCTCCTCCTGACTCAGGTGTGTAGGAGGAGGTGCAGCTCAAGATCCATGTGGAGAGACTGCATGACTGAGAATGTGATTGCGACGTGTCCTCTCTGATGTACAGCATGAAAACTACAAAGATTGTCTGAATCACAGTGTAACCCATCTCAATCCACCTGTTTCTCTTATTTTCTTTCAGGTTATTGGTCATCTGAAAAGAAAAGAGACAAGTAAATGCTGAAAACAAGAGTATTTTAGCGCCCATTTGTCGTACCGATATGCTCCATGCACAGTATTTGTGGTTTATCTCACCCACTGGTGCCTTAACAGTGGAGTAGAACACTAACATAATACACTAACTGTTTCGTAAGCCTTTTATGGTATTAGTAATTAGTCAAATTATATGACAAAAACATTTCTATCCATTCCAGTGCTGAGTATTATGTAATCATGCATTTCATGTTTATCGCATGCCACTTCATGTCGTCCTCTCATTTATTAATAAAAGCCTATAATTTAAGTGTGACTGCTGTTTGAATCATGGTCACAAGTTATTTGTTTATTTTTTTGCGAAGTTACCAACATGTCTTATTGTCAGATTGTTGGCTTGTACATAAAGCATGGCGCAAACTGTTTTTAATGCAAGTTTAAGATAAGATCTACTTTATTTATCCTGGAGGAAATGTTTTTGCCAGAGTACAATAAAATAAACAAAGGTTAGTGGAATATGCACAATTGCACAGAGGTTTGTAGTAAAGTAGAAATACAGAATGCAAAGTGTCTAGAAAAAATAAGAATTGATCAAATTTAAAAACAAGTGAGAGTATGCAGCAGTGCATTATCCCTATTTTTACCATCAGGCATTTGTTATGTAAAATTAAAAACTAACAGATCTGTTAGAATAAAAATGTTGGCACCATAGTATGAATTCAGTGCACCAGGAGTCAGAACACCTTTCATTACTAAGATTCAAATCCTAGTTTTTCACTATTTCATATGCCCATCTTAATGTTTTATGACTGACTCAGTCATCTGTGGGATCTAGGGTACCAGTGCTGCACAAACTTCTAAAGAGACTTTTTTGCAGTAGCTCTTTGCTGGAAGGGTTGTTCTGCCTTCCCCTTTTAAAGGTCTGTTTTATTCAAGTCAGGCAACATACTCGGGTTGTAGTTTTCACTCTTCTCTTTGACAAACTCTTCCTATTTTGACAATCTGGTTTGAATTGCTAGCTTGCTGGAATATTACTCTTCAACCAAGATTCTGCCCGTGAGTCATCTTGTCAGCCAGTATTTTAATATATAAAGAGGCATTAATGAGGCTGTGTATAAATGGCATCTCTTTTGCACTCATGCAGGCCCATATCATCACACTCTGTGCTTCACTGTCACGACTATGCTTTCACTGTGGGTGTCTCAGCCAGGTTTTTACTAAATATACTAAACGCCATCTTAGCTGGAAAAATTATTCTCATCTTAACCGACAGAAAAATGTACTTCCAGTATTCATCAAGTTGATTTTCATGTTCTTTGGCAAAGTTTACTCTTGCAGTTTTCTACCAAACAGCAAACAAGGTTTCTTTTTTTCTTTTCTGTTTTTTTTTCCATAGAGGTTGATATTATACAGGGTCCTTCACACTGTCTGAGCTGTCATAGAAACTCTGATTTCCATTGAAAACCACAGCACGAAGTTTGACACACTCGGCCATCTGTTTCAGAGCTAGATTGTGCCAGTAGTGCTGCATCATTTTACAAAGACGGTCTCTGCAGCTCATTCTATACCTCCTAATTACTGCGGCAACCGTGTTTCCACTCATTTTTAGTTGGTTACTGATCTTTTAGTTTCCCTTTCCATCCTTGTGAAGTCTCACAATTACACGTTTTCGGTTCCTCTGAAGTTCCGCATACAGATAGACACAGCTCTTAGGTCTAAAACTGAGAAAGTTCTTTCACGTTCATGCAGTGAGGCTGATTGACAATCACAGATTTTTTATGTCATTGTTGCACTGCCTGCTCTACTGCTTTTTTAATTGCCTCCTGGGGACAAATATAGTTTTCTGACTCTGAATATGCACTCAATGATGCTTCAATGATTGCAAGTTCTCTAACATGTATGTCATTGTTCACAAGGTGTATTTATTTTTGATTGTAACACTTGGGAAGTGGTACAATTCATTTGGCAATTCCGTGATACTACATAGGGATGTACTTGCTTCTGTTGCATGCCATAGATTTAATCAGTAGTATTCAATCACGGGTCAGAACTCTCCTGAATTTTCCATTTTTTCTCTCTAAAGACTGAATATTTTCCAACTTATCGGATCTTGTAAAATCCTTCAAGTGGAGCAGAGATAAAGGGAAACATCAATCATTGATTTCTGCTTGCAGCTCATCTCCGCCACTTTTGGATCTAAAAGGATAACTTGCTCTGAAGCACTAGATTTAAATGACCAATATGATGACATAGTGTGGTAATGTGAACTTGAATTAAATCACTACTGTTTAAAGTCGCATGGGGGCACCAAAAGACTACCATTGCATCCATTGAGCAATTTTCTCTAAATGATAAATGGTCTTTCCTCCACAGTAGTGAATTGGCTTGAATGTTAGATCAACTGTTGCGTAATTAGAGCTTAGAAAAACATCCATTTCAGTGGTGGTGGGTTCACACAGACAAACACCCACACTGCTGAAGTGTCACTGAGCAGGACACCCACACATCCTGACCCTGCACTGTGACCTCTGTGTAAAGTGCTGCTTCCCTCAAATACAGACGATCTTTGACATATGAGGACAGGCGAGTCTGTGGAGAATTTGGGGAAAATCACAAATCATAAAATCCCAGCTGATAGGCGCTATAAAGGCACTGATACTGCGGGGTGTTTTGTACGCTTGCGTGAAACGTCAGTGGTGTGTATGCGGCTGGAGGAGGAGGAGGAGGATGGGACACTGCTGATGCTGATGCGAGAGCATTCGCCGTCTGTGATCAACATCGGTGGTACTGACTGCCAAACGATGGAGCTCCTTGGCCTCATTTCACCCCTCGCTCGTTTCGCTGTGGTTTTCGACGAGGGCCGCTGAGACGGACGCGTTTTTGGGACGGGAACAATAGAGGAATTTGAGGAGGAAAGAGCGGTTTTCGTCTCGTCATTCGTCTGGCCTGTCTTCTCACTGACACAGGTGGATTTGCCGCTGGAAAAACGGCGTCGACATGAAGAATTAATCCCGGACCGAGGCGACAATTTCCGTAATTATCTCTTAAACCGTGACATACTGAAGCTCAAATTATCGTTTCATTTATATGAGAAGGGACGAAGGTGGACTGTTTGGCGTGTGGGCTAGCTAATAGGCTAATTTTCGCTAGCTAGTCAGTTAGCAGCTCCGGTGTCCAATGGCACGAAAGAAGTGGGATGCTCGAAGGAGGAGTTAACGGTAGTTGCTAGCATAAATTCATTTGGGGGAAAGGCAGTCGGTGTTGCATGTGGTAGTCCGCTTTATAATCGGAGATTTAATACACAGCTTGAGGTTAATTACGGTCTGAGTCGCTGTGTTTCCACCGTTTCCTCGCAGCACCGTCGGCTCCTCAGCAAATTAGCCTCCGATGGATACGGTTCGATAATCGGCTAAGAAAGCTAATGTTGACAAACACTCGTGACTCGACGCGTTAATTCTTAACTTTATAGTGCGGCTCTTTGGCAGAGATGCTGCCGGTTGTGTTTATCGGTTCAGCTCCGAGACGTTATTTCGGTGATTTAGTAGTTTCCTGGTCGACGTGAAGCATGTTGCTGATGGATGTGCTCAAGCTAAAACGTTCGGCAACATCAACCAGGACTGGACCTGCCATGACGGAAGGGGACGTAGTGAGTCAGGACGCATTCACATCATAATCTGTAAGGTTGAAAAATTAACATGACTGCTAAATTTAGGTAACGTCGTTGTCGAGATGTGGCTGTCAGAAGTTAAACCTACAGGTACAGTTTGTTAAACCGTTGTCAGACTAACTATTCGTCTTCTTTACGTTGTTATTTATTAAATCACAATATCTGTCAGCGTATTTTAACTGTTTACGTGAGAACATGATTGTACGAAGTCCACACTTGGTTTATGGTTTCATTGAAGACGTGTAGTGCCATATAAAAGCATGGCATTAAAACTGAAGAGCTGGATCTTGATTACAGCAGTGAGATAAAACGTCTGAAGCTCTCCAAAGTTCGCGAGAGGAGGACTAAGCCAGTCTAAATGGAACCGACAATTCTGTCTGGCCCTCTGGGGCACACACAGTGGGAGTCAGAACAGCCATTTCCTCTTGGATTTCAAACACTGGATACAGACAATGGAGGTGTGCCCTGTCAAAGCCAGAGTGGTCAGACAGGTTTGGATTTCAGGAACCAGGATCAGACATCCCACCTAAGTGAAGCAGGAAAGGTTGATAAACCAGTAGAATTGGACAAGCTCATAAATCAGTTGTCTTGTGGAGAATTGCAATTTGAGGGAGATCACTCCCCTGTTTCTCAAGCTTCCCTCCATATAGAGGACTTGTCTTACACAGAAAAAATTGAGGGACTTGATGAAATCAGTGACAGCACTTTATCGTGGCTATTTTCTCCCAACTTTCCTGATGTGATTGGGAAAAATTATGCCTCTAAGGAGCTGAATCTTACGCAGGATTCCCCTCTCGAGGACTCAGATGTGTACAGTGGTCAGGCTGAGCTAATAAACCTCAGTGTGCCCGCTTCTCCGGTGAAGATTTCTCAAAGGAATTCTGAAACGAAGACAGGGGATCCATTTTTATTAGTAGATTTCCTCTCTGATCAACACCCCTGCCTCACCCCAGAGTCTATAGGTGAGTTGAACCCACAGGGTGTCACTGAAGAGGCAGCAGACCTGTCACGAGATGAACAGGCAGGCCCCCCTCCCTCACAGAGTATGGAGACTTTGTCACCTGAAATTGGAGACAAAGGTTCATTCCCTGATCAAGTGACTGATCTGCTTGTAACCAGTAGCACTACCCTGGAAGGTTTACCTGACAGCTGCCTCCTGCAGAACCACATCAGCACACAACTGGAGTGTTTTGAAGGATCTGTGCCTTTGTTGGATTTTGAGGTTCCAGATATCGACAGCAGTCTGAGTTTGTGCCCTGCTAGTCCTGCCTCTGTTATCTGCACGGACGCTCCATCAGATGTATCAACAGAGGCGTCAGAGGTGGTACGTGCAGAAGCTACTGTAACTGAAAGTCTTACTTCAGAGCCACAAGGTGAGAATGACTCACTTGCTCCGCATTTGTCAGACAAAACTTCACCGCTGACACTGCCTCCAGCTGAAGATGCTCTCATTCAGGGTGATTTCACCAGTGAGAGTTGTCCTGTGGAGAACGCGTCTAAGGATTTGATGGAAGACGAAATTTTTTCTGAAGCCAAAAATCAGGGGGAAATGGCTTTGGATCCATGCTTGATTGTTGAAGAAGTCCGTGAGGAAGAATCGTGGGACTTGAAGCCGCCCGAGGATGCACAGAGAGGAGGTGTTCCTGATCTGACAGCTGAGCAGAGGGAAGAGGAGAGGCCGGCAAACAACAACCAGCTGGAGCTTTCAGATTGTAATGAAGTGGCACCTTTTGATTTTTCAGTTCAGGACTTGAACACCTCTTCTCCTGAGGCTGGATGGACTAGTGAGCAAGCTGTGGAGACACTTTCCCTCTCCAAGATGGTGGTAGATGACTCACTGCCAATGGTCTCAGCTGTGAATACGAGGGAGGAAGATGTCTCCCCGCTAAAAGCTGTCTTCGACGCTTTAGACCAAGATGGAGATGGCTTCGTTCGTATCGAGGAGTTTATGGAGTTTGCTGCTGCCTACGGTGCTGATCAGGTGAGACACCTTGTTTTTCTTTGCATTTGCCTCCGTGTTGAGTGAAATTTAATGGAAAACGATATACAGCTCCATTTACATAAATGATTTATCATTGATTTTCTGCAGGGCTTCAGAGGGCTTCCTGCAAAAAGCCTGTTTAGTTCAATCAGTTGAAATCCATTTACTGATGTCATTTTGCTAGTTGATAGTTTATGCTGTTTCTAAAATTAGGAGTGTAAATATTTTAATGAACTGCGTCAGGTTTACGTTGTCCTGAAACATAATGAAGCAGAGGTAACACAACCTCTGTCTTGGGTGCTGTTTTTCTTATCAGCTCTTAACATTCAGTGCTAAAGATGTTGCTAGTAGTGCTGCATATTGCTAAAACCATGCCTGGATTAGTTTGTCATCTATCTTTGGTGAGTGTTCAAAAGCAAGGATTTGGGTTAGCATCCCACCATATTGTCTGTGATGAATTCTGTCAGGCCTGAAACTCGTGAGTATGTAAAATGACAAACCCTCATCCCTCCATTTACACACTGTATGGTTTAAGGATAATCTCTTGCACTGTGGCTGAAGCGTGTCACTCCACCCATGACCCTCACCCTATAGTTGTATCTTGCAACTTTGCACCAGTCCTTCAACTTTATTTTGTAACATTTTACTTGAAAGTCAAGGGACCAGAAACTTAAATCATGGTACAGTGTGTATAAGTATAGGTGTTGTTTTCAGTTGAAAGTGAAATTTAGAGTGTGAACATTTGACACAGGCCACTGTTGCGTTAGTGTTTTTGTGACTTGGCTTTCTTTTCCTCTCTGACATGCTTGTCTGTGTGCCTGTCCTGATGTTAACAAGAATCACGCTGAGCTCCAGCATGTGGAAACACATTTGTAAATACCAGTAAAAGGATGGACGTAACGGATGATGTCACCTATCTGGCAACAGGAATAAGCCTCACAAATCAAGCATGCCTCAATGAGCATGCTCTGTAATGCAATATTAATTATCATTTTCAAGTCATGAGGATACATTTTTTTTTAATGTTGTCTTTTGGGTATCAGCACAAACATAACTTAGTTAAAACATGTAGGGCATCAGGGCTAAAAATGGGCATTGGATACAACATTCAATAGTTTTCTCCTGTGTAATTAATCATAATTGACAACTGGTGCCAAACCTTAGACATGTCATGAGATTCTAGCCTGTCAGAATAGTCTCTTACAACACGCCTGTGTTGGTGACCAGTTTTAGCCATAACTTAAAAAAATCAAACTTTTGATATGTTTTCACCCAGGGTCCACACTACTGTGATGTTTAAAACCCCTAAAATGGAGACTTTTGGAAACTGCTGGACCAATTTTAGTTTGAAAACTCAGGTTGCATTTTATTGTGGAGGTGGACAGCAATGACATGGACACTCATGTTTGCTTTCGTAATTGTCACTATATGTTTTACCCTGATTTGTCACACTCTTATCAAGTGACGCTTTTCCGGAAGAAAGCTGAGGCCTCTGCTGTGACTACAACTGTTTAATTCAACATGGAAAATGAATTTCAGGCGTTGCTAACCTCGTTATCTGTGCTAGCAGCTGTTGTGCAGTTTCGGAAATCTTTGGCTTTACTGTTTGCCATTACTGCTCTTAAACTGTAGTATTTTGTACAACTGAACAACGAACCCCTGCTTTGTGTTTACATCAGCACCCACATGTGTAGTGTATGTGACTGGTCATGTGATATGCAGTTTTATTCATGTTAACATCCTCGGAGCTTAATGCTGACAGTCCTAAAGGGCTTGTCTGGATAAAAATAGTTTGTGCTTCAAAACACTGTTCTAAAATGAAACTCTGAATAGTGTGCACGTAGCCTTAGGCAAATTGTTAATTTACAATATATTAACAGCTTAAATTAAACTCTTTCAGACTTTTCAGATTTTGAACAGGGCCCTTGGGTGAGTATGGGTACTTGTTGGTACTCCACACACACAGTGTGATGCTCGCTCACTAATGCTTTTTAATCCCTTCTCTCCCAGTTCAAAGCGCCTCTATTGCCCCTGATCTGTCCCGTGTCTATCCATAGGTATCTGCAGCTCCCCAGGCAGGGAATTGTGAAGGATTAAGAGTAAAATGTGTTTTCCTGAGTCAGAGGGACTTCATGGTTTGGGCGCTGTTCACTAACTGCCTGTGACCTTGTTTGAGGGAAAGAGGAGCACAGCTTCAGTCATGTTGGTTTAATGTAAATCACTTCCACCTGTTGATTTGCTACGGAAAGGTGTTGCATGTACATGACACAGAGAACTTCACATTTTATTTCAAAGATGTGATTTGTCTTTACTGTTCTTTTATACTGTTTAGTTTCTGGTGGAATTTTTCACCGACACATTGAATCCAGCAGCTTCTTTGGATCTCTGCTGCTGAAAGGTCTGCTGTGTACGGCTGACCAGATTGTGCAGATTGATTACTTGTGCTTTTTTTTTCTTTGTGTTAGCCATCGGATATCTGGTTTCCAAGAACTGAAGCAGCTAATGTGCGTCTTTACAGGAAACTCCTCTCAGATTTCTGTACTTTTTTGATCCAAACAAGAGACAGAGGTTTAGGCATGCTTGCATTTTCCAACCCGTTTTTCATTTGCAGTAAATAAGAACACAGCAAACAGATTTATCTTTAGAATTTGTGGAATGTTTAACTACATAATGCATGTAAGATTTTAGTGGTTTTGGCATTAATTATCTGTGCTACACAAAGATCAGTGGGAAAGTCGGGTCTAATCTAACAGGACTAGCATAGACTTCTGTCATATCAGTTTGGCACACATGTGAATGTACTTTTCATATTTGAATAAGCTTTGCCCTGATATGTCCTTGTGTTTCAGTCATCTGGAGATAAAAGGGGTTTGAATAACTTCCATGCCTCAGTGACTTTGATGTGTGAAATTATGCTGTGGGCCACGGTGGTGACACCAGCATTTAACATGTGGTTAAGAAACCATAGGGCATGGAGTTCTATTGATACTTAAGGATAGGCGTAAAACACATTGATTAAAATAGTGTTAAGTTTAAATTGCTTCTAGGGATATAAGCAAATTGGGACTGGAGCTAAGAGTAAGCTCATTGTGTCTATGGGAATATTTAGATAAAATGTGATAAACAGAATTTAATTAATTTCTGCAAAATCCGCTTGCCTTGTGCACTTCTGCCTCCACAGAGCCATTGTACAACAGGTCATTTTTTTTATACGTTTGTGTGTGTGTTCGTGTAATACTTGTTTTACTGGAGGCTAGGAGCAGCACTTGCATGTGTATTATCCTGTACTTATTTGCAAATATTTCAGCAACCTGTCAGAGACAGCAGGAAGGTATTTGTGAGGCATTTGCATCAATGTTCGGCTGGTGCCTGTATGCTAAGCATGCAAATGTTTTCTCCAGAAATATTCCAGGATGTGATAGCGGCCTATGCACACACACACACACTGCGTTGTGTGTTTTGTGCATTGAGTATCGTACAATGTGAAATCTTAAAGCAAAAATGCAGTTTGTGTCATATCAAACTTTTCACGGCAAAACATATTGCTCTGTTGTTAAGTACAATGTTAACCTATGAAATGCCAAGTTCTGTCTCTGCCACTTCAGTGGGTGAGACGTGTTTATCAGGAGAGCAGTTGAGATAAGTTTGATTTGTAGCCTCTACTGTACACCGTCTCATTTACTGTAGTTTGGTGATTTTTCTAGGCCGTATTGGGAACACTGTGAACATGAAATGCTGACCTGCTGTTATCCCTGCAGGGATTAATCTCTGAGCCCTTCTGATGAATATTGGTGAGATGTCCTGCAGGTATGCATCAGATCAGGGAATTTGGTTATTGAAAAGAATCGTCTGACCCCCACTCAGTCTGGTTTTGACCCTGATTCTGCACAAAAGCCACACTGAACGGCATTGTGGTGGCGTCTCTCTTGCGAGTCGACACTACCAACCCTACTTTGGCCACCCTCCCTCCCCTCACCCGCTGCTTTTATGTACTGACCCTCTAATCCACAATGGAATGTCCCGTTCCATGAAACATCCCCTCTCTTGAGTTCCCTTTTTGTGTGCGTGTGTGTGTTCATGTTTTATTTTCAAAGCTTCTCCTGGTTTAGTTTTTTCTATACATCATCTTTTGCCAACCCACTAGACTCATGATTATGGCTATCGCAGTGTTGTTTAGGAACTATTGTGAAATCCCCTTCAGGGAAAACTCTCACCCCAGGGTATTCTTCTTCGTGGGGTTATGCACAACAGTGGTCTTTGTGGAGGCGGTCAGGCGTGCCCCGGCACTGATTAGACACAAATAGAGGAAACAGAAAAACCACAGTGCTCTTGCTGCTCCTCCAAGTCGAGTTGCATTCGAGTTTAGCTTTTATCCGTGCCTTACCACTGTCTGTCACGGTTGTACTTGCAAGGTGTAACCAAGCACACTGATACAAGTGTTAAAGACAATGCTGTAAATCACAATTTCCAAAATAAATGCTTAAAATTAAGCTGAAAAACAGACAAGAAATCAAAGAGATAAAAAAATGGAGTCAAACTTTTCCAAAAAGAAGTTATTTTACAGACAGGTTTAGTTTGTTCAATGCTAACAAACTGTAATTGTGCAGCGTTTTGCAAAACCCATGCAGGAAAAACAATAGAGGTCATGAATAGGTCGCATCTACAGCGCAGATTAGCTGTCAGAACAAGAATAAGTAGATGAATCATTAGTCCCTGAAAGGACACAGCAATACCAGCAATATGAAATTGTGTGTGCTGTTTTTGAGTAATTGGTTTATGGGGAGACTTTTCCGGGGTGTTGCTGAACTGAAATCACATTCACCTTTCGTTTTTAGGTTAGACCTAGAATAGCCAACAGGCTCTGCTCACAAGACCTGAGGGGCCTGGCACTGCTGTACAGACTTAACAACTCAGATGTAGGCCATGGATAGCTTCCACCGTGTAGTAGCTTAAAACTGCCCTGGTAGCTCTGGCTGCCACTGAGGGTGAATCCAGCCTGTTCAGCGGTGAATTATTAGAGTTTACTGCCCCGGTGTCTCTTACTGCAGCAGCAATAAGTTATGTGCTTCTTATTACAACAGATATGCAAAAATAAATGTCATCGGAGCCACGCACACTCTTAGTCATGCCCCCTTCACACCTCTTGTTTTCTCGCCTCACCCTGCAGAGGTGTTTCTGAACGGCTACATGGAACAAAATGATTTCCTGTGAACTTCACGCTCCATTGTGAACTGGAAAACGGAAAGCTGCATTCACACACCTACCAGTGACCTCAGCCACTTCAAGTTCAGTCCTTGGAAAAACCCCGTTTCTTCAGCTTCTTTTTTTTTAGTCTAGAATGTGCAGCAGATCTACTGTATTGCGAGAGATGAAAGCCGGGGGAGCCTTGATGCCACATGCTAAAGTTAACGTTTTCTGTAAACCGCCATTCAGTGAAATCGGGCACTCCCTTACTCTCTCTAAGTACAGCTGGGTTTAATTCACCAAACCCAGATTGTACGCCACAGGCTTGTCCGAGTCAGTTTATTAGGAGTTTCAGCCTTCTCAGCCTCTCAAGTCAGGGCTCAGCGTTGCTAAGCAGATCAACTTGTTTTCATGTGAAACCGATAGGAAAAAGTGCAGAGGAGAAGACGCCACACACACACACACAGAGAATGAGTGCCTCGGTTTAAAGGCCGTGTTCACATTGTCTGCTCACTTTCTCAAGGAATAAGCGAGCCGAAGCCACAGAAACCTCACTCAACATGCTCCCAGGCTCCCTCCCAGCTACAGTAATTTTGTCAGTGATACACGCTCGAAAGTATGCCGTAATGATGGGTTACTGTAATTTTGTGATGGTTGACATCTGACTTGGTTTATTATTTGTGTGAATCGACGTTGATTGCTCGGTGGCACGGATCATTTTACAGGCTAATGTGTAGTTCACAGGTTAAACCTTTGGGAGAGAGATGAAACATGAATTGTCAGTGTGCCAGAAGTTTCTCTCTCTGTGGATCAGGTTGAGTTTGATTTCACATTTATTCAAAAACTAGATCTAAAGAAAGGGGGATCCGAATTGCACTGTAGCTTTTTATGCTCTGAGGTTGCCAGGCTACAGACTGTAGAAATATAGATGATGTAGGTGCACTTACGTAACACATTTAACACTTGAGTGCTGCAGAGTTTCTGCGCACAGAAGGCTATGTTTGCTTCATATTATGAATGTGCTACTCAACTAAAACCCAATTAAGCTGTATTTTTTTTTTTTTTAGGATTTCTTGTGTAGTTTTGGGAACCAGTTTCATCTTTTGCTTCAGAATGCTTCTATTTTTCATGAAGTGTGTATATGATCAACACTTTATCAGCTGCTTTTAGATTCTACGTTTTTCTTTCTTCTTTTTCTAATTTTTTTTTGAACCGATGCAACAAGTTTAAGACAGTACCCTTTGTCCTTATAAACTCGCTATTGCTCTGAGTCCAGTAAAGTAAAACACTTGACATCTGCAAAAAGTCTGTTTTCTTCTGGAGATCAGATGTGTTTTATTGGTGATTTTCTGCTCCTGTAATCAGAACATCCACGGAGCGCTCGTAACTCCGCAGCACAAGTGTCATGTGAGTGAAATGATCCTCAGAATGATGTCTTGGCAGTTTTCTGTAGCTGATGTTCAGATAAAATCCTGGCCCGTTCTCCTGAATGCGGCGTGCTTTTCCACTGAAGTCAGTATGCAAACATTGCAGCAAACTCATTTGCCCCTTTTTTGTGGTAAACTTCCCCTTACGCCATGTATTACATCATCTTGAAGCATCTAGGCCGAACAAAATGATAGCTCTACGCGAGTGGGGTTTTCTTCTGTTGCCATGGTGAAATTGTTTTGACGATTTCGGTGTTTGTTTCTTTCAGGTAAAGGATCTGACCAAATTTTTGGATCCCAGTGGCCTCGGAGTGATCAGCTTTGAAGACTTTCATCGTGGAATCTCTGCAATTAGCAACGGAGGTGAGTCAACATGCCTCTTTGTTTTATTGTTGTAAACTCTTTACCCAGTGTCCCCTTTCTGTGGACTCAGTTGGCCTTTTAATCTAAGGCTGACATGAAAACGCCTTGCTTTTGTGATGCCTCGTAAATGCAGGAAGCTTTTTTTAAAATTAATATTTACTATAATTCCCAAAGAAATCCATGTTTCATGTGATGATGTTGCTGTTGCCATTTTCTTGGCCTGTAGTTTTCCATGAGTAAGAACATATCTGCTGTTAAAAACACCCCAGCTGCAAATTCCAGCATCTAAACCACTCCCTATTTATTATATAATACACTACGTCTAAATAGGCATCTACGTGATCAGCCTCAGTCTTCGACATGTGCCTCCATTTCTCCACATTACACATGGTGCCAAATACTGTTATCAACGCTGTATGCTGACATGTATCGCTCAGCAGAGGTGAGGGATTTTGAAAGGAAAGGCAGAACACTGACCCAAATTCTTTCTTACTGAACTCAAAATCAGTGCGAGTCTTTCTTTAACCGTTTTGATTCCCCCTCGCTCCACTTTTACAAACTGTTTCACACACTTCCACGCGGCATCGTACGTCATAACAACTTTACAGGACCGCTTTGTCACCAGGATTCTCAGACTTCACCTCTAAAAATCTGATCTGATCTTGTTTAAATATTGACTTGACTCCGATTTTGAGCCGTTCTCTGTTTGCTGCATAGTGAAGTGAATTGTGATGGATGCAGGTAGCCTGAAGTGAAATCATGTCAGCGGTGGTTTACTTTATAGCAGAAGCTGGATGTTTGACATAATATGCACACGATGGTGATGTCACTGCAGCAATTGATGCCTCGGTCCGCGCAGCGTATTGATTTGTAGAACTCTTTCCCAGGGCTTTCTGGGTTGCACCGCTCTGGTTACTCAGACCATTAATAAGTCATGCATTGGAAAGCATGAGATGCACGGACACATGGGCCGATTGGCCAGCTTTCAGAACAGAGAGATGAGGTCTAGGCAGAGAGTCCTATTCGCCTTAATTATTTACTGTCCTCTCTGTTTCTCCCTTATTTTTGCCCGTCCAGTCACTACTGTTGTAGCTAAGTTGTGTTGTAAAATTAAAATGAAAGCACAGACATTCTTTTATTCGAATATGTTGACAAGTTTGCAAAAATTACCTACTTTTTTATGTATTTCAGTAAAATAACCTTAGCGGGATGGTTACTCTACAGCTGAGGCAATGTAAAATAGTTTGCTTAATGGATGGTAAATGAGCAACTATGCCACAAATGACTGTATTTGTAGGGGATCATTATTTTAGATATCATTCGTGTTGCCCTCGCCACTGATCATCCTGTCTTTATGCCTCTCTTTAGTGTTTTTTTTTTTTTTTTTTTGTGCAATAAGCCATACGATGAGTGAATCAGATATTTCCTCCTGAAAAACTTTTCACATTGGTGTGTGAAGATCAGGCCTGGACTGTACCTTCCCAAGCTGCTGACAGATTTCCAGAGTGCTTGTCACTTTGCAGCTAAAGAATTGATTTTTAGATCCATGTCGTGTTCTTTTCTCCTGCTGCCCCCACCTCGGTTGTGAACACGGGCCGAAACCTGCTCTTCCAGCTCCTGGCCTACAGTGTAGCTTCAATATCAACTCCAGTGCACTCCACCTTCTTTTACAAATTTAATTTCTGCATTACTTGTCAATGAAAAGGGTACCTTTAATAAAGACATTCCTGCAGGCTATGGAAATGCCTTGCACCCTGTAGTGGCTATGGCATGTCTGGAATGACAAAACTTGGTCAAGAAACTCCGTTCTCATTTTGACATTATGCCAGGAGACTGCAGGTGTGTTGTTCAGCAGAGACCAGCTTCTGCAGCACAGTTCCATTCATTTTAGACTCATTTCACTTTACTAGGCTGCAATATGCTTGGGCTTCGAAGAGCAAAGGGTTACATAAGACCCCCGGGGCACAAAACCCCTTTGGGTATCCTGGCAGAAGACTGTTTGTGCTCTGTTCTCTCAGCAGGGCGCTATTCACTGCTCTGTTTACTAGATACTGGAGCCGCAGTGGCTCATGGGACTCTTGTTGGTCCGTCTCAGATTACACCGTTGGTCTGCAGGTGCTTTCAGCGGAGGTCTTTGACAAATATGAATTGGATATCGGTGGCTTCTTGCCAGTTTTTATTGTTTTATTTTGCACATACCCTCATCACTTGACATTCTATAGTCCTTGAAATGTGAGTGTAAAAGTTACATAATGTTTGCTGTCACATCACGCTTAGATTGCTGACTGTAAATATGCCAGAGTAGGACAGCGAGGACTCCAACTCTTAAATGTGCTGATTGCAGGCTTTAATAAACACTTTGGAAAGGAAAATATTGTTTATTTTTTCGTCATAGACATTCACATTAAGCTTTGCTAATGTTTGTTCATCTGTAAGATCAAGTGAAATAAAACTTTGCTGTAAAAATGTTTTCGTTTCTTTTGTAGTTTTCTTCTGTTGAATAATCAAATTAATATTTGGGTTCACTTATTTATTATTTAGTTGTGGAGGAAAAAAATGCCTTTTTTCAAAGTTTGAGGATATGTTGATCTAAATTATTAAATGGAAAAAATATACACAAAGCATTATCATCTATTGTAAAGGTCATATAAAAACATTGAGTGATTTTATTTAAATTATACCAGTATAACGTGTGTCTCATGATTGTGAGATTTTTTTTGTTTTGTTTTTAGTAGGATGAAGAGACTGATACAAACACCAATGTGGAAATCACAGATCTTTGTGATGCATTCAAACAGACACTTTAATATTATGCAAGTGGGATATGGAAGAAATAATATTTAAAATTGCTGTCTCACTAGCATCTCGTGATTGTCAGAAAAAATGCTCACAGGCTCCAGAAATGTAATTGTATGGACTTGTTTGCAGTGTAAATGCACACAGATTTTTGCATGATTATTAGTTCAATTGCATTCAGTGGAAAAAACATCTCAGAAAACAATAATGATAGTGCTGTATTTTTAAAAAATATATATAAATAAATTTCCCCACCCACTTCTGTTGTTTCATTTACCTGCTGTGACACCTTCCTTCTCTTCCTTCTGCATAATTGCCGTCTGTTTGCACATGGGCATCGGCACTATGTACACCAGTCGTTGTGTTTGTTGTGCGTCCTTCACTGTCCGGCTTTGTTTATCCTGCACACACTAAACTTATCTTCTTCCTCTTCTGTCTACAGGACCAGAGCCGCAGCTCTACAATGTAAACTACAGTCCAGGGGATGGAGCTGTGGGCTGTCCTGAGGAGTACGATGAGGTGAGGCGCCGAGCAAGAGGATTAGCCTCTCTGTAGTTGTGTATGCGGCCCAGTTGTTGTGCTTTCAGTTCCCATTGGCGCGTACAGCAGCGCAGTGTGAAGGCCACAGGCTGAACTCCTCGTGCACTCTCACTCATCCCGCTGTAATTCACCGAGTGGCTTGCAGAGCTATCATTACTACTCTGTGAGCGTTCCACGGACCGAACACCCGAGTTTGGCTGACACTAAATAGCATCTGGCAGGCGGACCTTTGAGTATTCTTCGACAAATATTGAACTGGCCGGAATGTGCAGGAGTTTTTACATCTGTGTGTAGACTTGTGTTTTTACAGTTGTGGTTGGCATATCTGGAATTCCTGTCTCCTCTTGTGCACGGAACTTGTATATTTAACCATCATTTTTGCTGGCCTCTGCAGAGTTGAAATGTTTCTGCTATTGTGTGCATTTTGAGTGCTGCTGGACTACGGCTGTTGTTGTAGTGGCTCTGCATTGCCCCCTGTTGATTGGGTTCAGGAGTGCAGCCTCTGCACTAAATAGTAAAGAGCACAAACAAATTCTCACCATTTCATCCCTTTTACAGTCTGCAAGAGCTGATAATTGAATGATGAAATGACAGAACCTTCTAAGATAGTCGGTAAAAAACAAACTTTACATCCCTGTACACCTTTGTTAGGACTCTAGCACAGTGACTGATCTATTGTGTTTATCGACTTCTTGAAGGCTCAAAAGCCCAGTGAACACCTTGCAATGCATTGTTTGACATACAAATTAGATTTAGTTGAATGTTGACCACTTGTGAGGAGTTACTGAAGATATATTATGTGTGTCCAAATTAGTTTATGGAGGAACAAATTATTCCTAATGTGGTTTGTGGTCTCCTAATGATGTTTGAAACTGCGTAAAAGCTTGATGTGCCAGATAAGGTGTGACTTTAAGATGGTTGCAGTTTTCTAAATATATATTTATGGTAGTTGCTAGAGGTACGGACCCGTAGCCTGTGGCCTACGGATACGGCACTTTCCATTTGCCAATCAGATACGCGAGATCTGGTCACGTGACTCCCAGTAGACGCTGGAGGTACGGACCCTAAACCTAACACTAATCCTAACCATAACCTTTGCTTACCTTTCAACAGTTTGCAGTGGTTAGCAGCTTCTTGACTCCCGAGACTCGCGTACGGGTCCGTATCTGTCTGGCAAATGGAAAGTACCGTATCCGTAGGCCACAGGCTACGGGTACGGGTCCGTATCTGTAGACACTACCTATATTTATACAACAAAATGAAAACAAAACAAACGCTGAGAAAATGGAGAGAAAATATAGATGGAAAATTAGTGAATCTGAGCTAGCATAGGCAGTTGTTTATGAAGTATTTTCTGCATTAAATATTCCTGCCCCTGTGGCTGCTGTTTACTGGAACCCATGAGTGGAGTTTTTGGGGAAGTTTGCGCATGTTTGAAGTAGACGGCGCCACACCTGTGCCCATGGCCTTGTTTTTTCCTTGAGTTTTTTTGGCAGAAAAGGGCTCCCCTCTCTGAATGGCCGTGCTGTTCTGTCCCTGTTTGCTTTCAAAACAGGCAAGGTGAGGCTGTTCAGCTGAGGCCTGGCAAAAGAGAACTGCAACGCCCAATGCGCCACATTTTTTCCTTTATTAAATATTTTATGCTGTTGCTGTCTTTCACTGTGCCGTCTCAACTTTTAGTTTTTCAGATCACTAGTGGCATTTCCATCTCCCACAGCCAGTGTTTTTCTTATGAATTTGTTGTACGGCCGCACTGCCTGTACAGCTTAGCAGCATGTTAGTTTTCTGTTGGCACACAGTCAGACGGTTAAGGCAGGTTGTTGTGATGTATAGTCCTCATTCACCGCGCAGCCTTCGAGATGTAGAGCACGGTTTAATGATTTATACTGTCACACACGGCCAGGAAGTGAAGCTCCCAGGAGCCAGGAAAGATTAAACAGTTATTCAGCTGTGTGTGTGTGTGGGGCGCTTTTGCTCGGCGCTCAAGACTGCTTGTAGGTGATTGAGCATTACAGCTGGCTTCTGTTGCTCTTTGGACTTTGTCTCTGTCTCCTCCCCTCTGACCACCCGGTGGAGGGGAACGAGGTGTAACGGCGTTTTCCATTTTTTCCAACATACTCTTTCACCCTCTATGGGAGTGAATGTGAGGAAGCGTACGTAGGAGTTATTAAAGGGATACATGGCAGGCCAGCTTTCCTGTCAGTGAAACTGGGCTGATAAAATGGTTTTGGGCATGGTGGATATCCCTCTGGGTCCTGCTTCTCCCGACACTTCATGTAGACTGGTACGTTTGCTTTCCAAAGTGACTCAGCTGTCTTTACAGCTTTGATACCTGTTAATGTGCCTCTAGTTGCTGATCGCTTTAGAGCTCCAGTTTTGGCACAGATCAGTGTTTAGCATTTATTTTTTGTTGTTTGGAAAGCCGTAAGCATGCTCATTCTGTTTGAACTTGTTGCTTAGACGCGTTGATGCGGCAGGGTTTGCTTGGAACTACCATCTGAAAAGCAGCAGAGCGCCTCTGAAGTCTGTTTGTGCTCCAAGATTTGTTTGGTCGTTGCTGTAATTGGCGTCAGTACCTGCTGGATACACATGAAGATTTAGTATGGGCTGTCGTTGAAACGCCTGCTTTTTTACGCTCTTTGATCAACCGGTGGGCTTTTTCCGTGCGCTTCACATGAATGGGGAAAAAAAAAAAAAAAGATATTGGTTTTAAAAGCACCCGATGAAATCATTTAAATTCTATATACAGTGTTCAAAATGATACAGGTAGTCAGCAACATTAGTCTCAATAATGTCTATAATGATGGTAACCGTGTGAGTACTTTGTATTGCTGAAGTGAGGAAGTGTACCTTTAGGAGCCATGGCATTTTTTAATTCTACACCAATAAAATAAATGTTCTATATATAGTATTGGGCTGTCACGGTAAGGAAATGAAGCTGATGATTAATTGTTGTGCACATACTTGCAAATTAACAATGTGATTGTCTTTTCCTGTTCATTTTATTACTCTTTTAGTTTTAGATTAGCGGTATTACGGCCTTGAACTGCCACCTTTCTGCTGCAAATCCAGCAAAATTGCCTCTTCCAATGTATCGGGCTCTCCTTTTTTCATTTGGCCTGAAACCAAAATGTTCCCACAGTGGTGCTGTGGCGTTTGGCCCTGCAGCTAAAACCGTACTGCTCATAGAATTACAGTGGGTCAAATATTGGAAGTGAAGCATCTTGTCATAAATAATTCTTGCCATTAAGCCCTAACAGAATAAGGGGGAACAAACAGTGGAAAAAAGACATGAAAACAGTGATTGAAACATGACTTTACCATTAGTTTCCTGCTGTTTTTATAGCGGTGAATGGAAACAATTCAAACAGTCATGCCAAAAGATGTAAATGCAGTCGAGTGATTTGGTAATCGGTGTGACGAGGAGTCAGCTGATCAGGTTTTTCATTACCGACAACACTGATTATTAGTAATCAGGGAAACCGATAACCAATATTTAGAACTGATATACATAAGCAGTAAAAACTGAAACCGTGATGCAAAATCCTTCAACACAAAAATGTGTGGAAATGCTCTTGTTTGTTTATGCTTTACATACTGGATTAAAAGATAACTTTATCCTTCAGTGTTAACAGATAATTATTCATAACTGCTCAGATAGCTGCTGGTAAGACACTGCTCCAGTCCAGAGTGGTGACTACAAGTAGACAGAGGCCGCAGCATCGGAGCCAAGATGCTGCATTTGTAAATTGGAAATTGGTTTAACGCAAAAGTAACAATGCCAATAACAAAAATATGCAGAATATTAGATTTGGTAATTGACCAAACTGGTCGCCGGTCGATTTCAACCTGTGATAGGCCTGATGCAGTGAGTGTCGCATATGAAATGTCCCACCTATAAAAATGCCATATTTTTTTGTTAATTCCTTAGGTAGTTGTGGATTTGTATGTTAACTGATTTAGGGGCCTGTTCTAATGTTTTTATTCTGTTTCTGCAGCAAAATGAGGTGACAGACAGTGCATACCTGGGCTCCGAGAGCACTTACAGTGAGTGTGAGACCTTCACTGA
The DNA here is from genome assembly GCF_021347895.1 of Acanthochromis polyacanthus. Lineage (NCBI taxonomy): Eukaryota > Metazoa > Chordata > Actinopteri > Pomacentridae > Acanthochromis > Acanthochromis polyacanthus. Next base: position 14,836,760 of record NC_067131.1, on the reverse strand, counting down.
TGAGGACACGGGGGCCCTCGTACCACCAGAGATGCACGAAGATGTGGAGACTGACAGCGGCATCGAGGCGACGCTGCACGACCCTGAAGATGGCGGAAATAGGTCGGTCTAAACTTCAGCCTTACCGTGTTCAATTTCGCTCTCATTTCCTGGATGTAGACAGTCAATATATCCTGTCTGTGATGCTGAAAAGGCCGGGTCTCACCCTGGATGATTTCTGTCATACATCATCAGTCGTAATCCACTTGTTATGAAAACCAGATCAGCATCAAAATACTGTTTGTAAGCACTGCTGGTTTCTGAATTGACCAAAAATGTGTGTTAAATCGCCGGCTCAGGGTTAGCCCTCGAGCTGCCCTGAACTTACCTTTCACACTGATCACGGGACTTACGAGTCTTGCGTGCCAACTCTTTATCACTAGGGTTCTATTTGGGTCACCAGACAGGCAGATTAAACTCCGGCCATACACTGCCACCACCATATCGTCTTCTACCGGATACACTAGTGTTTAGAAAGGCAGTCAAAAGTACTTACTTTTCTTTTGTCTTTGGTTTCCTCGACTTTTTCCTCAATTGCCTGTTAAGCTCCACTCCCGATGTACTCTTACACCGTGTACCATCACAGGGACACCGTTGAATGTTAGTGTTTTCTGTGCAGCTGAACCAGAAAGCTCATTCAGAGATAACTTGAATCTGAACAATGCAAGCACAAGAAACCTTGAACAAAGAACACCCTTCCACCATTCTATACTCATGGTAGATGTGGATTCATTTTTGTGTTCAATGAAAAGACACTGAGAGCTTCTCGTCTTCCCTGAACTCTCAGGTTATGGCACAACCTGTTAAGAATGGGAGCAAATGAGCCGTTTTCTGGATTTGCAAGAATTGCTCAACCTGATGTGTTTTGAAGAAACTATTTGTAGTTAATTTATTGTCAGTCACTATGCTACGCTCTTTTGACCAGAATTAGATGAGGTTATTTCTTAGTTGTGTTTTTGTTTTGTTAAAGTTTAATGGAGGTTAGCAAATCTGCCTTGTGCAGTGGAAAGTGTTCATTTACCACAGTCCCTTTCAACACCACCACAACCCACTCGAACTGGACAAAACGGCAAAGGCTGTCCTCTTTACCGACTCTGACTGTGTCCCAGATCTGTTGCAAGTGAGCTGAGTGATTCTGACACACAGCTGTCAATGCACGTTACACAATCTTTAAGTCAACAACAAATAATTTACTGAATAGTGGGTTTAATTCAAAGAGTGACTTATTTTAGTTGTCATTAAAATAGAGAAGTTTGAATTTCCCTCCATATAAAAGACCGGTCTGAACAGGTAGCTGCTGCAGAGTAGATTTATATGTCCGCGCGTCAATGTTGACACAGTTTTTAGGGCAAACACAAGAGAGGAAGTGCAGAGCGCTGTGGCTGTATCTGCTGACTGTGTGACCTGTCTGTCCGGCTTGATGACGGATTGGAGTGGTCTGCCTGACATGGATGTGTTTGGACTTCCCATTCCATGAATGAGCCTTGAATTCCAGGAAGTGTTGAGTTAGCTGTTTTTTTTTTCCCCTTTTTTTGTGTGTTGTTTTCCTTTTTTTTCCCCTTTCATTGGCGAGAGCTAATCGGTTTTGTCCCCCACTACTCACATTGCAATGCTGAATCTACTGATGACTGGAACCTAACTCTTAAACTGTATTACCGTTATAATCTCCTCTTTCATCAGTGTGTTTGCTGAAAACTCACCAGCTTACCAGAAATCAAAGTTGCTCTTTCTTGATTTTTTTTTTTTTCCATGAAAGTCTATGAATGGATTCATTATTTACTTAGTATTTTATCCGATAAAGATAGTGTAATAGTATTATTGTCAAGATCACATTAACCAAAACCAGAGTGTACTGTAACTAACAAAGACTTTGCAGGGTTGACACCAAGTCAAGACCAGACCAGTGTGAGTCCCATACTGTTTGACACAGTGAATAACATGCCTCATACAAACTATTGAAGGGCATTGCTCAAACTAGTTCTGTGAAATATACCCAATACATATCGGTAGTATTACTTAATCTGCTTGGGTGAAGTGCAAGTAGATTTTTGGAGAGTTTTTCTGCAGAGATGGATTCATAATGTTGGCTCTCTACCTAGTTTAGGCTTAAATTCTTTATGCTTCCTTCGTAAATGCAGATAAAAGTTTTGCATTGCTCCAGCCACCTCACCAAGCATTGCACTGCAAAATTTAGACTGTTGTTTGTTTTCTTTTGTATCTAGTTTTGCAGCTGAGCTTTTTGCAGTTTAAAATCTTCTGACGTTTCCTCCCAGACGGACACAGCTTCTCCTCCCGTCTCCTGCATTCACTTTGTATAGTCCATTCATGCTTTTTTGTGTCTACACCGTAGTCGATGCACAACGTTAGAGGTGCTTTAATTTGTACATACTTTCCAGCAAAGGAGCTCAAACACAGTGGGAAGTTCTAATTTCTCCAGAAATCTTGTGATTTATCCATTCACTGTACTCGATATGGTGATACAGCAAAATCTCTAAAAAGCTCCTGTAAAAATTGCGCCCTGTGTTTTCCTCGTCTGATACAAGGGGAAATGAGACCAACGTGGACCTATTGTAGCATCAACGCAACCACTTACAGTCTACTTTCAAAGTCTACGATGGTGCGCGTATACGGAAGCATGAATTTATCCTTGGAGTGAGTGTGAAGACGAGTGACAATAACATCAAATCAGAAATAAATCGAGTTGCATTTGGAACGCAAAGATTACATCCAGTCACAATAATTATGTAAACTAATGGATCAGACTGTCCACAGGCAATTTAGTGATATCCGCACAGTTGTGGTCTTGATTGGACTTTCCGAAATATAATCTAGCCCCTTTTTGTCTGAGAACGAGTAAAGAATGAGTAAAAATGCGGCCAATTCCAAGATGAGACCACTACAACTCTACAGTGCAGAGAAACAGGAAATGTGGGGATAGTAGAGAACAACATGTTGCAAATAATTCAGCCAGCTGGAATACAAACCAGGGGCTTGATGCTCATGTGGTATGTGCCCTAACCACCCCAAATTGAGATTAGATCGTATGGGGGAAAAAAATATGGGCAACATTTTCATTCCGAAAACAGATGTGTACACAAAGTTTTTCCAAATCTTTTAATGGAGCTTCCATGTCCAAAAGTATTATCTACTTACAGTTGATAAAATGAAACTAAATGAACAGTATGTAAACTGAGACCACACAGTCTGGTTAGCCGAGTTAACCCTAGCTACAGGCTGCAGCCAAAGAGGTATTAAGGATAGGGGTATATGTACTGAACTGGGGATTAAGAATCTTAACAGGATTAGCCTCCCCCCTCCCCTCTCTGTCCTGTCCCTGTGTCCCAACACACATTTGGCCCTCGGACAGTCAGCAGGACTGTCTGTTGGCCGTTACTTAGCCTCAAATCTGATTAGGCCACTCAGTCGACCCTTACTAGTGCAGCTTCAAGTCTTTGTGGTGGCACAGACGATGCAGCGTCCGTTATGTGGCGGTGGAGATCGGCAGCTCGCTAGGAATACTGACTCGGCCATTTCCGAAGGCCAGACCCTTTTGTTTTCTCCAAACCGGAGAGTTGTGGTTTTATTTTAAATTGGTGCAAACTGTGAAATTCAGGATTCCACTCTGGTTGTCAGGGGTTTTAACTCCAGTTGCTCCGAGGCTTTCGCGCCAGGGCAGCGGAGGGCGTTCAAAGATGCGTTCTCTCTCTTCACCGTCCCTCTGTGCGAGGGACCTCAATATGGGGCCAAGTAGTAAGAGTCTGAGCAAAGGGTAAGTGGCTGTAAAATCAGTTGTGTCAGTGTGATGTGTTTTTCCTGGGTTTTGCTGAAACTGAATAGTGAAGTGTTTTTAACAGTAGATTATTTGGATTATTTTGAATTTCATACTTTAAACTAAGGTGATGTTTTTGCTTTGAGTCAGACAACTCGATGGCATTATTTCTGTAAATGAGCAACATGAGCTATGCCATCATACGCTGAGAAAGCAAGCTTTTCTGCTGAGTTAGACATCCTCGTCCTGTGTGTGCTCAAGATATCTAACACATCCTGTTGGACAATGGGAAAGGCTACCTTTCTAGCTTTCCTGTTAAAAGAAGATCAAGGAGTTTCCTTACTGAAAGCCTTCTAACGTTGTCAAATTTACAGGAAAGGCTTCACACCCTCCTGTTTTTTGCCTCAGATAACCAGCCAGACTGAGAGCCAAAGTCACAGACCTTTCTTTGAGCTTGGCCCACATCAAACCCCACAAAGGCTCCTCTCACGTGTCTCTGGTGTTGCCATCGTGGTTTTACATTAGCCACAAGGCACAAGACATGTTGCTTCACCCAAAGTAGCCTTTAGGATTAATGTGAATTAACAGATTACCTTTGAAGGCAGCGATCGAACTTGTCCAGATTGGCGCTCTTTCAGGGAAAAGATTAATTGTACTTTTTGGGATTTACAGTAAGATATAGTCAGTTCAGGAGTTTTTAAGTTCTTGTTAGTTTTGCTGAGATTATGGTGTCTTAAACTGATGGTAATATAAACAGCTGAATATTTCTTTAGAAGCTGACACTTTTCTTCTGTTCTTAACTTACTAAAACTATGCTGTTGTTGTATATTGACGTGAGCGCTCCGTAACAGATGTACATTCTTGTGTGTCTCTCAGGTTTTCTCTGAACTCTGAGCTCCATAACCACTCCCTGGTCACTGTCATCGGTGGAGAGGAGGAACACTTTGAGGACTTTGGGGAAAGTAATACCTCAGAGCTGCTTCTAGAGACCAGCGTAGACGGGCCGGAGGGGGAGGGTGACTCACCCCTCACACAGCCCCCTGAGCAGGTCAATGGGTCATCACTGCTCTCTCCCAGGTATGAGCTTATCTTCTTTACACATCTAAACCCAGACTGTCTAAACATTGGGGACAAATTTGATTTAATTTGGACAAAAAAAACATATTAAAACTTTTGATATTTTATGCCCAAGTTCTGAGGGATTAAAATGGTTTTTTTTTTTAAATAGAGAGGGAACAAAAGTTACTTAGCTGATGTGAATTTTGATATTCCACCAGGCTGGGAGGTCGCAACTTTGTTTTTATCAGCTTTTCTGATAAGATGGGTGATGCTGTTGCATTCTCAGTAACACTGCCCAAGCCTAGATGCATCTCTTTACATTCTTCAGAGAAAATGTTTCTCTTTCAACAAACACTCTGAGGTTAAGCTTTGATAAGATCTATCTGGAGACGTCCTTCCCACCATTCTCTGCCTCTTTTTGTAGCCAAGGGCAAGATAAGATGGAGTGAATACAAATTTCAACCCTTCAGGCTTCCTTTCACTTCTGCAAAGACATCGATAATGTGGATGTCTGGCTAAATGTGGTGCTCGTTTTCAGTAGCTTGTGTTGGATGATGCTTATTAGTCTGAGTAAATGTTTTTCAGTCAGAATGTCTCAGCAGTGGCATCTGTGCCAAGTGTGCTGAGACGGACAGAAGTGGATGTTTTGTTGCGCTGAGTTCAGACATCTTAACGAGGCTTTGCCTCTGGGCTGCTGAAGCACAGATAAAGGTTGAGTCCAGCTGCAGAAAGTGTCCATTGAAAACAAAAATAGAGCCGAACATGAACACCTTTGCACTCTCCAATTTATGGCGCCATTCATGTTGAGTGTTGAGTTCCTATTGTAGCCTTTTCCTACTCATTTTCTTTCTCCCCCTTCCTCTTTTTTTTTTTTTTTTCATCAGAGACTCTAAGCTGGATCATGCGTAATTCCCACTTGGGTGATATTTCCGTGATTTGCCTTTGCCAGGAAGCTCTTAACAGCTAACTGCCCAGTTTTTGTAGCCCACTGACAATGTGGAAGTAAGCTGGTGTAACTGGATTGGCACTAATAGTACTGTTTCAGTCACCACAATAGACTTAAAGCACAACCTCACGCTTAATTCCTGCTGCTTTGTTGAAGTCAATGATATCATTAGAAGTCATCAGGCTAACATCACTAGAACCGTTTCTCTCTATATATCACAATTATTTGATATTAACCTGAATGCTTCACATATGTAAGCTGTGCCATAAAACTAGTAGTGTCAGGATATATTAGAGAAAAACATGGAGGTTAGATATTCTCCAAAAAGAGTTGATAAACATTTTTAAAAAATTACTTAAGTCACTAATTATTTCAAAGCCATTATCTAATATTTTCAAAATGAGAGAAACCGTATGTGAATCATTTCCCACAGAAGTTGGGCAGAAATCTGCTCGGTGGTTCGGCCGAAAAAATTATACACACACAAAAAATAACCGCATCCCACAAACTTCACCCACTCAGTGTGAATGCGTCACTGTGTTTTGAGCCAGTCATGCACATTGTTGGCGCATGTAGCAGTGCTGCCTACGCACACCCCCACATTTCGCCATCTACATATAACAACACTTTGAGTACATGTGCGCACACTGCCGAGTTACTTCTGTTCTACACAAACACACATCCCTGTAGGCATCATTTAACAAAGTGTTCCCTCAGGCTCGCACTGAGAAAACGGCTCGGTATGACGGTGTATAAGGCCGTCAAATGACTGTCTGTCGTGTAACTGCCTACATAAGCAGGAACATGTGCCAGTTTGTTGCATAACTCCGACCTCCCTGAACGAAGAGTCAGCCGGTAGAGGTGAGGTGAAGAGAGCGTACAGACTCCCAACAATGACAGAAACAACTCTGCCTTTAATAGGTTGCAATGTACATCTTCTAAGCTCACTGCAAAGGTGCCATGGTTGAATAGTCAGGAGTGTTTGGCAGCAGGAAGAAACTCTTATCAGGGCTAAAGAGCGATTAACACATTCTTTATCCGACAAATGTTTTGTTTCTTTGCACCACTCAGAACACAAATCACTTCCAATCACTGCAGTCTGTTTCACGTCTCCTTCCCACCGCAGCACTCACACTTTCAATCTCTCCTATGGATTTCACTGATACCTCCTTCACCCCATGGGGTGTCCTGTCCCACCTGAATGCAACCCCCCGTTCTTGTCCGTCACTCACCACCTCCTCCTCCTCCTCCTCTTCCTCCCTGTTTTCCTCTTTCCAGTGCACCCGCTTCTCTCCCTGACTGCTTTCAGAGCTTCCTCAGGGAGGAGGCGCTGGACTTTTTCTGTAGCCAGTGTCACAAACAAATAAGTCGACTCGAGGACCTCTCCACTCGTCTCAATTTCCTAGAGATGACTAGGTAACACAGCGATTCACAACCTCCTCTGACTTGTCGGCCGTGTGAGTGTGCTTGCAGTGCTGATTAGACGCAGGATCACGCATGTTCTCATAATGTGTGCATGCTGAGTTGGGACTAGCAACCCCATGGTGTTTTGTTGGAAGGTACATGCACACACATTATGGTATATTGTGTGGGTCTGTTTTAAACTTCACCTCGTTCCCAATCTCTCCTCATCTGCACCCTGTCTTTGTGGTTTTAGTTGCAGCATTAGAATACATTATTGGTTTCAGTGGCTACATTTCACTTTGTAGACAGTGGCAACCAATCCCATCCCGTTGTTGCCATCTGCATATATTATGATTTGTCACTCATAAATGAAGAGTTTGCTCATCTGAAAACAAGCTTCATAATGTGATTGTTCATGTGAAAGATGCTGTAGAAATAATCTCTGGTGTCACAGGTGAGTGGTGTGTATTCCACTGTTTTTGTTTTTTTTTGTTTTGTTTTTTTTTTGTTCATGACATTGCCTTCATGCTTTGTTTCGGTCGTTGCAGTATGCTTTCCTGTAGTCGAGTAAGGCTTTCAAAGAGCCTGCTTTTTATCGGAACAGACTTGCTGATCCTGGATTAGAAAGCAGTAGCCGTATTACAGAAACTTAATAACTCCAAAAGCTCATTTGATCAGTTTACCAATCATGCCAACCTGATTTTTCTACACAATGTCGGACTTAGTCTTTCTTTTCACTAAATTAATAATCTCTTATTTTAGATTTTCTTTTAAAGTTTGTGTAATACTGTCACAGGTCATTGGTTATCTGTGAAGCAAAACCGATCCAACATCAGCAGTATGTGTTAGATTGCTGTGGTGTGAGAACATTTAGTAGCTTTAATGTCAATAACATCCAGAACTTCATTGGCAAAGGTCCACCTTAACATGCTTTTTTTTTTTTTTTTTTTTTTTTTTTTTGTGGGGCTCCTCTACTAGTAGAGAGAGGGATGAGGGAGGGGGGATAGGAGGAAAACCAGGACAGTTTCTCTTTCCCCTATCTTTTTCTCTTCCTGAACATTTTTCCTGTTCTTGTGTCTCCCCATTCAGTGCTGGCAAGAGGCTGTCCAGCAAGAAAGTCGCGAGGTAAGCTAAACGGCGGCTCTGGCTTTATGAAGCGAGGGCTCATGTTTCCAGCATTAGACGTATGAGTGTTATAGTAGACGTGTATGGAAACGTATTCCAGGGAGTTACGTTTGTCCTCTTCACGTGCAGACACCTCCTTCAGAACAGCTCCATGACTCTGGACACCATGAGTGACTTAACGCGGGACATCCTGGAGCTCGCTGACAACGACATCACAGACAAGGTGACAAAGTCGGCCCATGATCTTTTTCTGAAACACTTTCCTTCGCATCCTGCTGCTTACACATCTGTTCGCACCTGTGAGCTGCCACAGTTTTAATCTGCTACAGCAGTTAAAAGAAGGAGGACCATTTCTTGCTTGCAGTTAGATGTATCAGTATACTGGTAATACGTCACAGGTGATTTATTCTAACAAAACTTGCTTTCTCCAGGTGCTCCTCCTTGAGCGTCGAGTGGCGGAGCTGGAGAAGGAGTCTGAAGCGTCAGGAGAGCAGCATGCTCGACTGCGCCAGGAGAACCTTCAGCTGGTGCACCGGGCCAACGCTTTGGAGGAGCAGCTGAAGGAGCAGGAGCTCTACGCTGACGAACAACTGCAGCAGGAGACTCGTCGTCACAAGGAGGCCATGTCCAAGCTGGAGAGAGAGCGGGGGCTGGAGCTGGAAAACATGCAGGCCAGGTGAGCAGATCAGGGAAAACTGGGTATGTTAAGAGCATCATGACTGCATGAACAGTCAAAATGTAATTATTTGCTCGACAAAACATGGATTTATAAATGGTACCTGATTTATTAAATACATTTTCATCCCTGGGGTTTTTATTTTGATCAATATAGAGTGCCTGCTATATAGTGTAATCTGCTATATAGATGTTTGTGATGCTTTGGTGGGAAGTACATTGTACAAGTAGTAACTTCCTACAATTGTCACACAATACTCTAAACTTTGATTCTGCTGCATTTCACAATGAAATATAGTTGGTTTTCTGCTATATTTATTTGAACAACTTCAGTTAGTTTTAGGGCTGGCCCAAATAGCAATTTCTGAGCTCTGGATAGTCGGCTCTGATTAATGACGAATATTTGGCTCACATCGTAACATCTGCTGAGGAAGGAGTATTCAGAAAATGAATATTCGGATACCACCGTAACGATTGGATATTCGGGTCCAGCCCTAGTTCCTTTTCAGATAAAGGTGTTGCATAATGGATCACACAACAGGTTTTTAAATTACAACACATTGTTATAGAGCATTTTTACAGCATTTTTTTTCTAATGTCTTACAAAAAGCAGTGTGTAGTCCTGGTTACATTTCAGATGTCTGAGTTGTTAACGCCTCCACCAAACAGTAATTTTTCCCTCTAAGCGTCTCACATGCTTTAATTTTGAGACCTGTGTCACCAAAAATTGGAGATTAGAGGGAAAAAAATAAACAGATGTGTTTTTCCTTCTTTCCTCTCCCGTCTCACGTCCCCCCAGATTTATCTGCTGTTCCTACATAACTAGATATAAAGTAGTTCAACCCTGCAGCAGTCACAACATGCTACTGACACATTTATGCTTCACTGATGATAATCTAATGATGCCATATGCAGAAAATATATCAGACCAAACCAGTACTTTTACATGAATACTTTAGCTACATTTTCTGCTAATACTGATGTATTTTTCCTTAAGTAGGGTTTTTCATTTAGAATTTTTACTTGTAATGGAATATTTTTATGCCCTTTCATTACTGCTTTCGCTCAAGTAAACAATATAAATGCTTCCTGCACTACTTCATCGTGATGCTTTAACTGCACATTAACCACAAACTTCCTCAGCATGTGGTTCTCTAATTATATTTTGGTTGTACCTGTTATCGTGTTTGTTGTATCTGTTGATTTAATGGTGCCGTAGAAACAAATCGGCTCCTGTGATGCCAGTAATTGCTATGTTGTTTGTTGGAAGAATCGTGGCTCCACACTGCCACCATCTGGCAGTAATTGAAAGCTGAGCTGCTCTTCTGTGTTACAGCATTGCTAAGTATCACAGTGCAGATGTGTCAGTTGTTCTATATATTTGCTTATCTTTGTTTCTCAGGCTGCAGCAGCTGGATGAGGAGAACAGCGAGCTGAGGTCATGTGTTCCTTGTCTTCGAGCAAACATCGAGAGGCTAGAAGAGGTGCGAACTATGTTATCACATCAGCTGGTTTATCTTTTCCCTGTTTGTGCTTCTGCCACAATCTTATCTCGACCCATATATTTCACCTATTAATGCGTTTCACTTGTTTCTAACATGTAATATCAATGTTATCTTTTTTGGTTTGTGTCTTTAGGAGAAGAGGAAGCTGCAGGATGAGACGGAGTCAATGACCGACAGGCTTCAGGACGAGACGGAGTCCCGCAGGAAGATGGGCGACAAGCTGAGCCACGAGCGCCACCAGAGCCAGAAGGAGAAGGAGTGCACTCAGGAGGTGGGACTGATTTGTTTATGTACAAAAAACACAAACAGTCTGTGTACAAAATACAGCACTGTTAGACAACATCAAAAGAATCGAATCTCTCATGTCATCTTGATGTCCCTTGATCTGTTTCAGCTGATTGAAGACCTGCGTAAACAACTGGAGCACCTGCAGCTGTACAAGTTGGAGGCTGAAGCAAAGAGAGGACGCACGCCTGGTGCAGGGTTACAGGAGTATCAGACCCGCACACGCGAAGCCGAGTTGGAGCAGGAGATCAAACGGCTCAAACAGGTACAAGGCCCATTCTGAATTCTCCTCACTTTTCTGCCTATTTGTAACTGTATTTTTAGGCTGTTGCGTGATGAATGAATGAAATAGAATCTCGACTGTATCCTCACGTGACATTTGGCTTTACTTCTTCAGGACAACCGCACTCTGAAGGAGCAGAATGACGAACTAAACGGCCAGATCATCAACCTGAGCATCCAGGGAGCCAAGAATTTAATGTCGGCCTCCTTCTCTGACTCCCTGGCAGCCGAGATCAACTCTGTGTCTCGTGCAGAGGTAGGTTTAGGACACAGGATTAATTAAACTCTCATTCTGTGTCTTTGCTGTCGCTTGAACCCACTGACTTCTGTTCCTCTGCTTCCAGCTGATGGAGGCTATTCACAAACAGGAGGAGATCAACTACAGGCTCCAGGACTACATCGACAAAATCATTGTGGCCATCATGGAGTCCAACCCCTCCATCCTCGAAGTCAAATAGACGCCATAGGCTTACAGTGACACCACAGGCAACCAAGAGAGGATGTAAAAATATTCATTTTGGTAGGAAAAAAATGACGACAACGCACTCAACTCCTCCCCAGAAATGGAAAAATTGAAGATTTCTAAGAAGTCCATGGCTGTCAGTGAAAAATAAGCTGTTTTTTTTTTTTTTAGTTGGATATCCCTCGAGTCTGTGCTTGTTTGTGAGCGTACGTGTTGGCCTTCCTGAAAACACTCGGGTTCCGGTGACTTCCATGTATTTGGCTGGAGGGACCTGAGTCTGCCCTGTTGAGCGAGTGAATGTGTAAATGTTTTGGGCAGCATCATAAAGAGTAGAATATTTTCCCGTCCCTTTCCAAAAAGCAAAAGTGTCAACGTTTGATTGAGCTAGAAAAACGATCAGACTATTTATACCTAAAGGCCTTAACTGAAAGGTGATCAAAGTATTCATTGACGATGCGTACACCACACATGCCTCAGTGCAGGCGGTCTAGTCTCACTGGCGGTATGTGGGCTGAGATCTCCTGCACCGCGCTGAATCGTGTTTTGATCACAAAGCCGCATGAAGCTCTGGTCAGGAGGAAAGTAGTCTTTAACATTTTTAGAGCTTGCCGTGCCGCCTGCGTTCTGTCCTTTAACCACGTTCAGCTGTCTTTCCAGTGAACCCAAGTGAGGGACGTTTCTGCTGGAAAAGCCTGGAGGGTTTCGTTTGTGTGTGCCGTTTGTGTGAGGTGTTCCACATTCATCTTTTGCTCTTAAGCTTTTGAAGAAGGTGGGTGAAACTAGGAGGAGCGGCACAGTGTGAGCTCGTTTTCTAATTTGCTTCATCGTTTATTTTTACAATGAAACAGGGTCCTGGAGCTCAGGTGGGCTGGAAGCCTCAAGGGGAAAAGACACTACATCTCCCATCACTCCCTGGCACAAGCATTACATAACTCAAACTTAAATTATTGACTGGATAATGGAAGAAAAAAAACGGCTTAAACTCTCCAAACACTTGAATTAAGCTTGAAGGGAAACAGGTGAGTGATCCTGGAAGTTGTAGTTTTATTTTTTTTACAGTGCAGCCCACCTGACTCCTGTGTTCTCTTGCTGAGTGAAAGTTGTAGGGAAGCTTCTCCAACATGTTTTGTTTTTTTTTCTCCTGCACAAGTGTCAGTAAAAATGTTATTGAAACGCTGACATTTGACAGCTTGTATGTGAAGAATCAAATGGTTGTATTTTTGCACTACGTTTTGTTTTTGTCGATAGAAAAAAGTGTTTATTGTGAAGGGATCAAATCGTAAATGAAGATCATATCGAAGCCTATGTGATGATAAAAAGCATCACCTTATAACAATACATATTTAATTGGATTTACTGAAGAGCCCAACTGAATATCCTGCAGCCATATCTAAAGATTAGTTGAATCCTCATTTGTATACTGTATTTTTTCAGTCGTCAAGAGTTCAAATGAGCTTCTCGCTGGCTGACTGTCAGCTTTATCTTGACCTAATCTGCATATATCATTGAGGAGTGGTGACAGACCTTGGTAGCAATAATGCTTGGCAAGAAAGTGGACATCGGTGGAGGGCAGATTTATAAAGAACTGCTCCGTATTTCCTCTGCTGAAGCAATTCCTGCTTTTTGCTGTAAATCAAAAGTACAGCACAATGATGTGTGGACTGATTGCGTGCTTAATCGGTACTGTGCAGCCGTCTTTCAATGCTTCTGGACGTCTCTTTTCGGCCTGGATAGTGGACATTTGCGTTGGATTTACACGCCAGGCATCTCGATGGATTTCTATCGCTGGAGACGGGGAGGTTATTTTTGTCCAAACAGCACGGCGTTCTGCACCAATACGCTCAGAAGAATTCCTATTTTTCACCCAGTTCACCTCCAAATCTCACTGCTCTTCTTCACCTGCCACTCCGCGGAAAAAAAAAATGGCCTTGGATGTAAATGACTTGTACATGTAAAGTTTTTTCTACACTCACTCTAGATTCTAGGTATTTTTATAGTGGGGGAAAAGAAAGGAGCGTTTCTTTTTCTCGTCTTATGCTGAGAGACAGCTGCCTGTATTCTTCTCTAGCATGTAGCGTGTACAGTATCTGTTGGATTCTCATTATTTTTCTCTCGTTTTGAAATCACATGCAGATATTTATTCAACTCACAACTGCGATCTGTTCTGCTGAAAATATGTTTGTACATTTTTGAATTCACGAGGGGAGATTTAATTCGCAGCGGGTGAGTTTCTGGGAGAATTTATTGATTTAAGGGAAACTTTTCAACGAGGAAAGCTATGTCGTCTCTTTGGGGTGAGTCGCCGCCGTGTGCAAAAAGCTTGAATGTGACCTGGGTCGTTTGTTGAGGTCCGTGCACTCTTCCGATAACGCTGATGTTGCTTCGACCTCTTCGGGGGAGTGATTTAGATAAGGCACAGCGTGCAGTTTCTGCTGTTGTCTTCCCAGATGGAGTCAGGTACTGCATGGAAACACAGATTTCTTTATTGTATATTTCTGATTCACTTATTCGACTGACAAATCATACGCTATAACATCCGTCAGTGGAGTTGTAGGTTGTGAGACCTCGTAATGACACCTTAAACCTCATATCCAGGCTTGCCGAGTTCAGCTTTCTGCCTTTTCCGTGCGACTGGAGGTTTTCCCAGCGGATTTATTTCTCTTCAACAATGAATCGTTTATGCTAAATAGCGGTAACGGGATGACACCGGCGGGCTTTTACTACACTTAATTCTCTCCTCGATTCATATTTTTATCGTCTGTTTCTGACAGATAGTTTGAGGATTGGCAACAGTATGATTAGACAGCGAGACCACAGAGCTGATAAAACGTTTGCACTTTAACCGGATCTGATTTCTCCATTTTAACACCTGTTTTTAAAACGACCAAAGATAAGACGTCTGGACCGATCACTTTATCAGGGTTCGTGATCCCACTTTTTTTGGTAACACTTGCCTCTTCTTTACAAATCACAAATCAACAGCTTGTCCTGGAAGAAAGAATAAGAACTGGCCTGCTAGTCTAAACACTGTGCCTCTGTGTCTCAAACTTTGCCTCTAAACTAACCTGATATTGAGCCCTGGGAAAAGCACTGACCACGTGACTGTCAGTTTGTTAAATTATATTGATGAAACGGAAACTGTAAATATGAATTGTCATTTTTTTGTGGACTTTATTCTTTTCTTTTCCTCTCACGCTCACTTCCAGTGTCCAAAGAAAGTTTGCTCAAGGCACAAACATCACTACTGGAGTAGTGCATGGCTTGCCATTAACGTGACATGGGAAGATTAAAAAGAGAATATTGTAGAAAAGAGAAACTGTACAACTTAAATTTATGCCTATTTTCAAAGATAAATGTATAAATTATAACAGTATTGGTTACAGCTGTATATTATTTTTGAAGATCCCCAAAATGATCTAATCCTAATTGTTACTGGGGAAATATAATTTCAGTCATTGTAAAAAGAGACAATTTAAAGGTAAGCAGTGAAAGTAAGATTAGAAAAATAAATGGAATAAAAGAACCTGTGTTTGGTTGTTTCTTTATCTGTGTGTTTGTATGTGCTGTCTCTGGAACCAGATTTTTTTTTAATAGAAACTTGTATGAACAGAATTAATTTGAAGGAAGAAAACTTGCATCCTTCACTGCAACAAGCATCAGTAAATCATGGCAGATTATATGTAATGTTCTAATGAGTCGTGCATGACTTTTTCTTTTAGATACTGAAGCTCCATGTGCAGACACCAGGTCTGTCATTGTATTGATCACTGAAATATTCCACAGAGCCTGAAGTGTTCTTCTGGTTTGTAGTTTTATTTTATGGCTCTTTTGTCCATCAGGAGTCACAGAATACAGCAGGAGTGTCATTTTAGTTCTGGAGCCACATTCAGTGAAATCACAGCATAATAACCTATAAATAAGCACAACTCCAAATTTTTCCCTTTGCTTTAGTGCAAAAAAGTTCCTTCAGAAAATCTCCACACTTAATGAGTTATCTTCTTCACAAAACATTATGAACAAACTAAAATTTGTAAAGAAAAATCAATTTCAACAATATTATGCCTGAGTTTCTCATTTACACATTACAACTTAAAGATCAAAGTATCTACAAAGAAACAAAACATGTCGTCACAGGTATATGGAACTGTATGATACAGTATTTTACTGTAAAGAAAGACGAAAACAAGACAAAATATTACAAAATGAGACACAGCTACAGACGCGAGAAACAAAATGACAAAAAACGATAAAGAGGAAAAAATTAGAAGTTGTAAAGCAATAAAAACAATCACAAACAAGAGAAACAAAATGACAAAAATGACACAAAACAATCTGGAAAAACAAAAACATGAAACAAATGATAAAAATCAGACAAACAAGGACAAAATATTACAAAAATGAGACACAAAATGACAACACAGCAATATAGTATTTTACTTTAAGATCAAAACAACTTGTTAAGGTCTCAAAATTATTCTAAATTTTAAGTTTTAAAAATTGCAGTTAATGTCTTCTCTGTAATTTTTACGCTTTACATAGTCATCCTGTGGGCCGGATTGGACTTTCTGGTGGTCTGGTTTTGGCCTGCAGGCCATATGTTTGACACCCCTGGAATACAGTGTCTCTGACCTATCAGCCCCACCTGCTGGTTGTAAACATGTTTTACATGTTTCCTCCAGTGGTGGAAGAAGTATTTGGATCTTATTCTTCAATCTAATACTACTCTGTGAAAGTATTCTAAGTAAAAGTCCTGCATTCAGAAGTTTACTTACATAAATGTATATAAGTAGCATCTACCAAATTTACTTAAAGCATCAAAAGTAAAAGTAATAATTGTGAAGAAAACTGACGCCTACTGTTACATAGGCTGTTTTTGAATGAAAATTTCCCCTGCATTTTTTGCATTTTACTGCTGGGTTTATTTTAACTTCATAGTTTACTCTACACCAATGGTTCATACTCCGTAAGATCACCACTTCAGCCACCGTACCTTTTGCTCATTGTGTCTCTGCCTTGTGTTGTGATCAACCTTCATACAGAATGACTGATAACACAGAGACGCGTAGAGAAATATCAAATAAAAAACAGAGTGTGTAGAATATTTATGTTGTAAAAGCTGATGATGTGCACATACAGTAGTCCTTCTGTTGCCTTGCTTTCCTTTGAAAACCAACCATGTGTCCATGTGAACTTTCTATATAAAATAGTCCTGTTTCCAACTTTGTCACAATGCATTTACCAGTTAAACCAAAAGATTTTTTTGTTTAGTTTTTGTGCATTTGTTAATACATCTTAAGAAATGTAAGACATTTCTAAACCCATATAGGAGGACTTGCAGTTTGTCAGAAAAATTCTAATTCATAATCACTAAATCTGAAGATGTATAGTGTTCATAGGACATGAAGGATAATCTGAGAAGAAACAGGTAATTAAAGCTGTTAATTTCAGCAGAGTATTTGTTTCTGGCATGCTGTGGAGTAAAAGTATAAAGTTGCTTAAGATGAAAATAGGCAAAGTATAACTATTTACAACTTGTACTCAAATACAGTACTTATGTAAATGTCCTCGGTTACCTTCCACCACTGAGGCCTTCAACCACACGGCATCCCTGTTGTCCTCAGTGTTTTAATCCTGTTGCTACTTCCAGATCCTAAAGGAAGAAAAGAAGTCCGTATGACATCTACTTGTCACTATGTGTGCAATAAGGATGCACTGTAAGTCCTTAATTTATGTCATGAAACTTAATGTGTATGTACTTTTTCATTGGTCATTGCTCAACTAAGGTTTCAATAATGGAAAAAAAGTGCAAATAAATGAATAAATAGGAAAGACAACTGAAATTTGTGATGTCTCCACTACAATAGGTGTGTGTTCTGATCAGAGCAAACACATTCTGGACATAAGAGACTTACATGTACTTGTGTAAGTTAAACTGGCATTCTTTTATTAGCTTTACCAAGGATAAAAAAAAGCACAACTTAAGCAACAGTTCCAGGACCTAAATCAGTTGATGGTTACATTAAAGACCTTATGCTGACACTGTGTATGTATCCTCATGTGCTCTACATATCAGTCTTGGCAGTATGAGCAACTGATTAGAGAAATTTTGTCTTAAAGCATGTTGTTGAAATCTGTCAACAAGTAACTAAGAAATGTCTTTCTGGAATTTTATTAAAGTATCTGGAAATGGGCTCATGAACATGTGAATATCAGAGATGTCCACAGCAAAGAGCAAAGAGCTCTTTTTATACTTGCTGTCTCACACTTGACCTGCATAATCAGGCACAAGCTGGTTATTTTTCCTCTGCATTATAAATAGCTTCAACTCACCTTGAACTCTCACCCTGAAAGAGCCCAGGTACTCTCTCTCTCTCGCTCGCTCATTTTTAAATATTATTATTTTTTTATTCATGCCAACAATCCGATATTAAGTCACGGTTTTCATTGGACATACAAAGTTTTAATTTATTAAGTTACTTGTTGTCATTATTTATAAAGGGATATATTGATTATTTCGAAGCGTTACAAAAACCGTGGGTTTCTTGAATGCCACACCGGAACACTTATATGCGGAACCAATATTGTCCATGTTGCTCACTACGACCGTATTTTGATGGAACACCTTGAGCAGTGAGCGGTTTCTCGGCTTGATGTCCATGTCAAAACACGAAATATTTCTAGAAGCTACAAATTTAGCCTCGAAAATAAAGATTTTAATATCACCGCAGCTATAAACCATATCCGGAGCGGCTGGATATATTTTTGTTATTTAATTAATAAAACTGTTCAGGTGCGTATCACATTTTACAAGCTAACGGTTAAGCTAATTCACTGAGAAAGTTCATTCGTTGTAGCATAAGTGCTAATATATGCTTTTTTAAATTAATATTGTTGACATAACCCACATGTCGTGTTGTTAACAGTGTGTTTATTCGTTTGGGTGAAGCTGTCTTTTTTTTTTTTTTTTTTTTTTTTTTTACATTTTTCGTGCAGAAGGTGATGCTAGCTGCTGTTCACCTGTTCACAAATGGAGCAAGTTTCAACAAACGCTGAGGTTCGCCTAACTGTGAGCCAGTGTTTCCGGACTCTCACCACATCCACGGACACTGCAGACGTTATCAGCGCTTTAACAACACTCCTCTCCCACCTGGATGGAGGACCTGAAGGCACCACCACCGCAGTCCAGCAGGCAGAGTTCAGGAGATCTCATTACACTCGAACTCTTCAGCTCCTTGTGAGCAACATCCAGGCAGACTGGCTGCACAGCTTCACAGCAGCTCAGCGCTCAGAGCTGTGGGACAGTCTGTTCCTCAGAGGCCCTCCAGATCAGGCGCTGCTGGTGCTGATGGAGGGAATAGGAGAGCTGAAGTGGGTTGTACATTTATACAGAAAATGAGAGACATGTTTCTCTTTTTGTCCATTTACTCGTCATGCTGTTATTTTCACCTCAGACCCAGCACAAGTCTGGACCACCTGGTCAGCATCACTGAGAAGTTCCTTCAGAATCATCGTCTGGCAGAGCTGCTGTGGTCCTACTGTCTGCAGGCAGCTCCTTCTGACTCTCCACAGCTCAGAGAGACTCTGCTGGGACGGATCAGTGCGCTGCCGGACCTCACCGCCAACAAGTTACATCTCAACAACAGGCCTGTTTTTCTCCCTCAGCAGTACTACCCACTGCTGGCCACAGAAATGCTCACTGCCCTTGAGCGAACCTGCCAGGCTCTCAGAGGTTATTAGACATCTATGAAGCAGCAATGAATGCACAAATTTATCCAGTTTTTTTAGTCTGTCTGATTGTGTGTATCTTGTGTTTGTAGATGGCACAGACTGTTCGTTGGCTTTCGTGGCTCAAACGCTTGGGAAAGTGTGCATCCAGGGACACAGTGGTGAGATTATTTTGGGAGAAATGTAGTTATTTGGTGTCTCTATGGTGGCTATTCATCGAGTGTCTCCACATTCATGCAGGTGTCTTGATGGCTGGGTAATTGAATATTTACTTAACAAGTAGAATTTTAGTTTTAAGTTGCTGTGGTCAAGCTTTGATTTTGCGTTAATTAGCATTAATACAGCTCACAATAATGAAGCAATGCATTTTGAATGGCTGTTGACAGCTGTAGACTGATTATTGGAGCCGATATCCACCATTTATAAAATGATCTGTTTTCCTTTGTCCCTACTGATTCCCGATATAATATATTAATTTAAAAATGTGCTATTTTGATGGTTGTCAGTTTTTGGTTCCACATACCAGTTATTGGCCTCCTGATCCCTAATAATCAGTGTCCATATTGTCCCTGAAATACACATATTAGCTGACCTCTAGTTGTAAATCTAGAAATGTTGGGCCATACCAAACTTTTCCTGCCTGTAGCGTATGCTTGTGTCAAAGATTTAGTCATGTAAATACAGCTGGTAAAGTTGAACTACGAATGGCTCATCAAATCAGTTATGGTTGATTGACAGCTATTTTTTGTTCAGTTACTAATCATAAACTCTTGGTTCTTCACTGAAGGGCTCATGCTGAGCCGTAGAATCCCTTTTCATCCCCCTGATACTCTTGTCTGCTTACAGGTTTGGTCCTGGCCGTGGTGGCTCCTCGGTTGTCCGTCTGCACACGCTCAGACATGGTTTGGCAGAGGGTTTGCTGGAAGCTGATGGAGAACGTTCCACAGCGATGGATGGAGAGCGTTCTCACTGGGCTGGTGCAGGCCGTCAGCGGGTGAGGCGGCTGCAGGCTCAGTCAAGCTTGAATAATCATATGCATTTAAACAGCTCTCTGTTTTCTGTCTGCGTTTGCTGACTCCAGTCTCTCGCCTGTTTTTCCAGGCCTGATGCTTTGGGGAGGATCATCGGGAATCTCGTGTTAACAAATAAAAAGGCTCAATTTGTCATCACTCACAAACTGCTGTTGCTGCAATACAAGTATGAGGTAATACATTAGCTTAGCACCCGGCAGTAAATTCTATGTGTTGCCAATATAATATGAAAAATGTGTTTTACCTCGCACTGTTTTTTCCAGACTCAGGTCTTGAGAATTGTTCTGGGTTACCTTGCAGCAGACAAAGATCGAAGACCACTTCTTGTCCAGGTGGGTGCTCTGAGAAGTTTAGCAGCCCTATATAATATATACAGTATATTATTATGTTACACTTTGACAGGGATGCTTGTGTGTGCTTTCAGGTGTTACGGTCTGTATGCCAGGCCTGGGCTAACCCCAGTGCAGTGAAACACACACCTCTAGAGCAGCAGATGTATGTCAGCAAGGCTTTACTGCTGAGTGTGAGTCTGCTGAAAGACTCTGAGCTACAGGAGCTACGTTCAGGTACAATAAAGTTTATACAACAACTCACTCAATAAATCAACAGCCACGGTGTAGACTATTGACTATAATTCTTGAGAACCATTATTTTGGCTTTAAAAGCTTTGTCTGCAAGGAAGATGAAATTACATTCTGGTAGTGTGTTGGTTTGTAAGGACGTGGAAATAGCAAAAGACTTACAAGAACAAAATCTAGTCACCTTGAGGTCCATTATATTATCCATATCCACATTGTCCGATATGTCGTAGCTGAAGCTTTTATGTGATCTTCGTTGGATTATGGAGTTTGAGCACTTGCCATAGGCTTGTAGATGTTCCAATTTCTATTGCTTCTGAGCAAATCAAACAGTAGAAAACATGTCAACTATTTTTCAACTAAAAAAGGTGCTGCTGATGTTTAACTTATAACAAGAGGTCAGTTTGTAAACCTGAAGTAACACAATGGTAATTTATCTTACTGTAGATGATTACTTTCAACTCTCCTCTATATGTTGTGTGTCGTTGTTAGAGTTACTTCAGTGCATGCTGGGTGGCATGCAGAGTCACCTGGACAGCAGCGTGGTGCGCATCAGACACATGGGGATGGTGGTGGGAGAGTGTCTGAGCTCCCGCATGGATGTCAGCGGAACCCAACTCAAATTTGAGGTACAGTCAGTGTGTCATTGAGCAAGTAGAATGATTGAACAATTTGGCTTCAAGACATTTGATTCATGGCTTGACTGAAATGTAACTGCGAGACATTTTGTGTTTTGCTGTTTTGTAGTATGATCAGGATGAAGAAACCCGTGAGCTGCTCTCTCTCATGACTCCCATCGCTTGTGATGAACCAGAGCCTGAGCCTGTAAACGGGTACGTGCAGCTCGCTGATCAAAATAGCTTATTCAGTGACTCAAACGTAAGGTCCAATGTGATTAACGCTCCCAGTCACATGATTTACTCTAATGCTGTACGCCCACATTTTTCATTCTTGAAGCCTTATCTCCAAATTTAGTAAATGAGAATCTGTATCACCAGTTAATTCTGATGTGCAACAAATGTGAAAATTTTCAAACACAATTCTGAATTTTCAGCCATTACTATCCCTGTTTCCATAAGCTGTGGACAAATGTACTGTTGCAGCTAAAATTCCCCCAAAGTTTCAGATTGCTCACCCGAAGTTCTTTCAAAATATGTG
Organism: Acanthochromis polyacanthus; assembly: GCF_021347895.1. Classification (NCBI taxonomy): domain Eukaryota; kingdom Metazoa; phylum Chordata; class Actinopteri; family Pomacentridae; genus Acanthochromis; species Acanthochromis polyacanthus. Next base: position 14,814,716 of record NC_067131.1, on the reverse strand, counting down.
TTTCTACATCACGTTGATAATAGGTCATATTATAATGTAAAAATTGAGTCTCATTGAGAAAAGCTGCTGATCATTTTTTAACCTCCTAAGACCCGAGTGTTGGTTGGGCTTGCATTTTAGTTTTTTTTTCTAGTTATTTGGGACAAGGAGTAACCAATAAATATAATAATGGGGTAATATTTAATAGCTGATTATTATGTTTATTACATTTACATTATATTTTAGTAGATTTACATTGTTATTGTTATTACTATTATTATTTGTAGTTGTAGTATTGGTAATAGAAGTAGTAATATTAGTATTATTAGTGTTAACAATACGCTCTTTTTGAAAAAACAAAGCATGTCCTCACATGTGGACGGCAGGTCTGAAGAGGTGAAGTGAAATGCTCCTTTATAGTGTTGTAACCCTTCCTAGTGTGGACATGCTTAGCTTCTGAAAACATGATTTTATTAAATGCAGTCTGTCATCTGCAGGGCTAACTCTCTTCAAGAGACCAATGAAACAATACCATCCACTCAGAACGCATCATCAGAAAATAAATCAGCACCTCGGTCATCAAAAGCCGAAGCAGACTCAGACCTTGATAGGTGAGTATTCACTCTGTCATGCAGTCAGTGAGGCTAACATCCTTTCAGGTATTTATTAGTTTTGTATGTTTTGAATTATCTGTAAAAATGTATAGTTAATCACGTGGTTGTTGTCAATCCAGCGATGATGAGCTCACTCCGTACGACATGTCTGGAGATCAGGAGATCAGTCAGGCTTCTCCACCTCGCTACCTGCGAGACTGTCTGGAAAGTATGACTCCACAGATCTATTCTCTTTGTCTTAACTGATCAGATAGATGTTTTGAAGCTTGCGCCTCTTGTCTGAACTTCAGTGTTTTCTCACGTGTCAACCATCACAGTTTTGAGATCCTCTGAGGACGGAGCTCGTGTGGAGCTCAGTTTGAGAGTAGCTGAAGGTTTGGTGCGGAGGAACGCCTTCGCAGCCAGAGAGGTACGATGGGAAAAGCAAAGCCACAACAAGACCTAAAGGACAATGACTTTTTTTTATTTCTGCTAGCTAACTATTAATTATTTTAACTTATTTACATTTTCAGATCAGCGTCCAGATGTCCAAAGTGCTTCTTCACATGGAGGATAAATACAGCATTATTGGCTTCCTGGGCCTCAGACAGGCAACTATGGTGGCTCTCACTGTCACAGACTGTATTCCTGTATGACTCCCTTCACTTTCAACACTTTACAACATGCCTCCATCCTCATATTTTAGCTTGTTTCTCAATCAGACTGTGTCTTGATGGTCTTTGACAGGTAACTCAGTATTTGACCACTGAGTTTTACTCCTTAAACTACAGTCTTCGCCAGCGGCTTGATATCCTGGAGGTGAGAAACACAAGCTTCATTTACAGTATTGTCTTTGATCATTGCCACACACCACGTCATTTAAAGGCTAGTTTGCTTTGGCGCTCTAGGTCCTTACTGTAGCAGCTCAGGAGCTCTCAAAGCCAATCACTGACAAGAGAGATCCACCCATCGGCCCTGCTGCTACCTCTGAGTTGAATACATACCCGGGTGACGATCCTGTTCACTGGCGACAAGTGGTCGAAAAGCGAATCCAAAGCAAGACAAAACGCCTCAGTAAGGTACTTAACAGCAGACGGACATTTGATCTAGAAATTGAATGAAACCTGAGGTCTGGATCTCTTTAGTAATTTGCCATCATGTTACAGGGTGCAACGAAACCTCCAGCTAAGGCGACCCCGAACCGTTACGCCCCCGTTGCTGGACACTTCTTTTTTCCTTTGCTCAGGAATTATGACAAGTGAGTATGTTATTTGATGCAAATTTGAAAACACAGCAGTTAGAATTTGTATGATAATGTTTACAGCAGAACATTTTCAAACTATAATATCTTTCTGCTAGGCCTCAGGTGACCTTTGACCTCCTGGGCAGTGACCACCTCGTACTGGGCAGGTTGATCCACACTCTGGGCCTCTTTATGCATCTGGCAGTCAATGCACCGGTAGTTTCATCCATCAGTCTGTATTAAAGCTATTTATACATACATAAATAGACATTGAGGGCCAAGTAGTAACAGATTTGCTGCTGATTTTACTCAACTAGAACCATTTAGTTTAGCTGCTGTAGGTTTTATGTATATTCACACACACACATGATGCTAAGCTGACTCTGTGTGTTTGTTTTCAGATAGCTGCTCAGATGGGTTGTGCTTTGCTGGACTTTGTGTGGGCGGTGCGATACCATGTTGACCAGTATGTATGCTGCATATTTGTGTTTGTCTCACTTTAAACTGAAGAATTGAGTGTAAATCTGAGGACAATGTTTGGAGCCGTTAACAATATTGCAGTGCAGTATTCATGCTGCTAACCAGGCATTTTGTTATCAATATTAGCTAAATAACTGTTTGACAAGGGCCCTTTCCTTCGAACATGTTCCGTCACTTGGCTACTCTACAGTTTGCACAATCCAAAAAAAAATAAAAATGGCAAGAAACCTTACAAACTATAATGTGTGGATACAATGTTTCTTTGATTTATTTCAGCCTGAGCTCTATTTTGAATTCCGTTTCTTCCAGGATGGTGAGACGAGGCGTCCTCTTTGCCGTCTGCTCTGTGTTTCTGAGCATGCCCAGTCAAAACCTTCTGGTGGACCTCAGTGATCAACTGTTTGAGACCAGAGCTTGGCTGGCAGGTGAATATAAAGAAACATTGCTGGTCATGAAGTTGCTGCGGTTCCTCCTCAGTGAATGTAAACATAGAAAGTGTCAGATATCATCGATAAGTGCCAGTAAAATCTTTCCATCTATTAACAGATATAAATAGGTCAACCCTAAAACAGATGCGCTTTGGCCCAAAACTGCATCTGCATCATGTAATTCTGTCAGCAACATCCTTTCACTCGCACACATTTTTGCATGCACAAACACACACAGCACACACGTGCACAGCTAGAGGGATCATTTCTGGGAAGTAGATGAGGAGCCAGGATGTCCTGTACTACATGGCTGTCTGTGACGTAATTGGCTGATGAACAGCTGCATATTTTTTTATGCCTATGAGGATAAAATTAGTTTTATATTGGAGTGACAAAGAGATGAACGACACAGTGCAACAAATGTACTTGCTTTTATCCAGACTAAATTGAGCAGAGAGAATTCCAGCATTAAGATTTCAATGTAAATGCTGCCAATAATCTTTTTGTGCCGTTATGATCCACAGACGTGGCTGAAGGTGACCCTGATGCAGATTGCCGAAATCTGGCTGTGCAGAGTTTGGTGCTGCTGGAGAAGAGTGTGAAGAAGCAGCTACAAGATCCACAAACGCTCAGTCTGGAGTCATGATCACAGCATCAGCAGGGAATAATGAAAGTCTGTACGTGAGAATAGACACGTGTGAACAGAGATTATTGCACTTCCACCTACCCACTGGTCCTCATAGAGACTTGGTGGAAATGATGTTCGGGATATTTGCTGGCACAAAGGGCTCAGCCTGACGGAAATGGATGATCCCAATGATCCAGTGACGGATGTCCTTCGAGCTCCAGGGCTACGTATTGCAGGTGCTGCACATTTTAATTCATTTCCTGGAACATACAGCAAACTAGAGGACAAGATGAGCACACGTCTTCTCACATATTTCAGAAAGGCTTTGAGCATATACACCTTATAATACACTGTAGTGTTGACATGAATGTCAGGTGCAGGATTTATGGACCAAAGAAAATACTAATAGAATGAAGAACAGGCTGCTATTTTTGTAAAAAAAAAAAAAAAAGAAGAAGAAAAAGGTATGTTATAAGGATATCCTTTTCACCATCTTTCCTGTCCAGGACATTCTCTCTGTGCTCTACTTGTTTGTTTGCAAAGGACATCCTGTGAACATTCACGTGCATTCTCACATTTAACAGAAGTACTACTACTACTGCTTCCTGCTGTCACGGTCAGTGGAACATGTTCATCTGCCTGTTATGAAACAAGGAAACTGAAATACAGGATGGTTTGTTTGTAGCAGCCTTGATGACTTTGGTTGAATAAATACTAAGTTTTACATTGTTGAATGGACAGTTATTTGATGATTCATACATTATTTACTATGACTTCTTTGGCTGGGTTTTACTAACACTCCCAGCTGAATATTAGTCTGAAAGAATATGGCAGGACCTTGCTATTGCTACATATAGAAAAAAACAATAATTATTTCAAAACAAAAAAAGAAGGCTATAATACATAATAACATAAGATAATAGGAACAAAATTGTGATTAAAATAGCCAGAAAATATAATTTTTAAACTAATGGTCAAAACTCACAGGATAATAAATAAGCCCAGATTCATTTTTTAATGTCTTTATTACAAAGAGGTACAACAGTGATCAGACAGAAATGCTACAAAATTTCTTAAAGCTCAGTCTAGGAAAGATTAAATCCACTATCGTCCAGCTCAAAGGAAAAATTAAGCCAAGACAATTCAAATATTTTTGTTTACTCAACAATCACATCAAACACAACAGTGTGTACTGCATATTTTACATTAAAAATTCATATGCGTTGCATATTCATATTTAGTCGGAACACTTTCTTTTCTGCATCATAAATCCCTTTGAATAAAAATTAGTATCTATAGTAAATGTGCTTGTAGGACTAACTATGTAATCTAAAAGATATTAAAATATTTTTAATATTTACCAAATATGTATGTATATGGTAAACAATGACAGTCAGAGAAAGCAGGGATACGCTACTGTCTGTTTGACAGGCGAAACAGTAAAAAAAAAAACAAGGCTAGAAGATAGGTAACAGTAAGGTCTTTCAAAAGCAAAAAGTCTACATTTAATCAAAAATAATACAAGCATCTTCGACAGCTATTCGGGTTTCTTCGTTCTTTTCCGTAACTCCGCCTCCTGCTTAGACTGCGAGGTTGTCAGGGGCAACTGTGGTAGACGCTCTGTGCACACACGGCAGCTACAAGACAATACAAGAAGTAACGGTCGATGTCTTTAGCTCTTTCCGGTTTTAACAAGTAAGTTGACGTTAAGTTCAAAAAAGAGACCCTGAGATGGGTCTCCGATAACTTAACATATTGGTTTGCTTCGTTCTACTTGAGCACGGGCCAAACACAAATGCTAACTTTGGCTAGCTCATCTAGCTTAGCTAATGCTAGCCGCTAGTTAAAGCTAACTTAGGTTTGTCGTTTGTCACATAGCGCTACTATCGTGAATGCTAGCTAAATGTGAACTATTATAGAGAATTCATAGCTTCGTTTATGTCCACGTGACCTATTTGTATGCAATAGTAGACAGGCGAGCTAAGTGAACTACATTCAAAGTGAAATTTAAAACGTAAATCACTGGATGCTGTTCGAGGGTGCATTTCAGAGTTAACTGTGATTAGCGATCTGTTACAACATAAGTTAGTCCAACAGCTAAGCGGCTGGCACAGGGACATGAAGCTGTACAACAAACAGAAAACGTAAACTGGAAGACTGCATTAGTCAATAAGGACGTATAATCCAGGAGATTCTACTTAGCTGCTATCTCATGCTTGTTTCTTCTCATTTAGGGAGATATACTGGGGACATGGCGGTGTATTTTGACCACCGTATTGAAGCCCCTGAAAACAGTGTTGTGCCCTGTCACTTGACCTGGCACTCGGCTCTTCCTGTGCTGGCTGTGGCATCAAGCAGCCCTGCCACTGGAGGCAATGTTGACCTCTATCTGCAGCAGGTACACACTGGGCTTTGAGGATGTAATAGCCAGTCTATGTGAATATCACCAATCACACAGTGCTTGTCAACTCTTGCATATTTAAAATCATTTGTGTTCATGTACAGGGAGAGCATGTGGAAAGCTGCCATGTGGAACGTCCTCATCTGCCCATAGTGCTGTGCTGGCATCCCACAAAGCCTGTATTAGCAGTCGGCTGGGAGAATGGTGAGGTGGTGCTGCTCACACACCCCTCTGGAGATCAGACGGTCCTGCCCAGCATACATACATCTTGCATCACGCTGCTGGAGTGGAGTAGCTCGGGTAGCCGCTTGGTCACTGGTGATCTGGTGAGTGTTTTCTAATGACTGTCCACATTGGCGCTCACTGTGTGTACACATCATCTGATTACTAACATGTTCATGATTAATGTATATGCTGATGAACCAGGTTTTCATACATGATAAACCTGTTTTTTTCTTAGAGTAGTTGTCAAAGACTGGATTACCAGCATTGCAACTTTGGCATAAATTTTGTGGGTTCATCTAGGCATGAATCACAGCACTAATGTACCCAAATGTACTGCATAAAAATTGTGTTATTATTTGCTGACAGACTGGAACTTTGGCAGTATGGAAGGTAGATGCCAGAGGGAGACTTCAAGGAAACCATCTAGTAAAGCATGACTATAACAAACCTCTAACTTGCTGTATCTTCAAGCCTGCCTCACCTGGGGAGTAAGTAGTTGGATATTCTTCCTAGTAGTCTTAAGTAGCAGAATTACACTGAGTGCCATGCTGCTGATAATAGGACCTGACTCTTTCTACAGTGATGTAGCAATGCTAGCTCGAGCATCAGTGAGTGGAGATGAAAGTGCTCTGGACATGTTCAGCTGGAAGGGAGCCCCTCTGAAGATGGGCCCACAGGAGGGACTTGCTTTCTATGTTAGCACCGCAGATGGTAAGCGTTTGTCCAAGTATCTCATTACTTTGTTGTTTTTTATCACAGTCTGTGGCCGACAGTTCCCCACAATGTCAGAACTCAGCATATAAACATTGTTCTTTGGCTTGTGTACATGTCTTACAGTGATGGTTGTTTGTTCATTGTGCTCTGCTCAATTGTTGAACAATTGCAAAAATATGTGGGGGGAGTATTTCCAATAATAATCTACAGAGTCTGACAGATGTGATGAAAAATCATGTAAAATGTCAGTAAGTCTGTACGAGGCTCTAGAAAGGAGAAAGAAAACATTACCTATTTCAGGGGGTGAAGCATTGCTATTGATCCGAAATCCAATCAAATCTCGACAAAACAATAACATTTTGTGCTCTGAGACAAAAGATATTCCACATGTGATCTTCAACCCTGTTTTTAATTGTGTATATAGGCAAAGTACATTGCGTGGATGAACACTGTAAGACCAGTACCCTTCTTAGTGTGGAGGGCTCCATCAAGAAACTCTTCTATATTGAGAAGAGAGAGGCCCTTGCAGTCATCACAGAGACCCTCATGCTGTCACAGTACACTCTAGGATCTGACGGTGGAGCCACAGAGTTTATGAAGGTACACTAAAATTCTCACAAAACAGTGTCTTTCTAATGAGGTAATTGTATTTGGTAATGCAGATGGACTTGTTTAACAGTGTGATTTGAAAAAGGGATTTGCACAAGTGTTGTATGCTACAAAACATTAATGTGATTGTGTTAATTTCACAGATATTTACTACTCAAATGAACATTAATGCAGTTCTCAATGACATACATACTTCAGTTTATAGTGTATATGTTAATATTTTTGTCATTTTTATTTATTGTCAGGTCTACAGACCAGCCTGAACTAATACACAGCTTAAGTTGTGAACATATTTTTACTGACAGGTTAAATTGAGCAGCAAGTCTGGGCAGAACGTGGACATTGTCTGGACAGAGAACAGCCTCCTCATCACAGCGACAGGAGAGCACATTGCCAGGTGTCTATACAGGCGCTGTTTGCATACACATACATGCCCGTTTGAAACTTGAGTAATAATCTGCCTCGTGAATTTTTTAGGCTGTGGGACCTGGAGAGAGATGACAACTATGTTTTGCCTCTTGACGAGACTCTGGGGTTTGAGAGGGGAGAGATGATCAACTGTGTTTCATACTGTGCAGGAAAAGGTAACTGAAGTGTTTTTGTCACGTGTTGTACAAAATGTACAAATACATACATACAATACAAAATACAGTCCGCTATCTGACTTAACTTGACTCTCCACACTTATCCTTATTTGTGTAAAGTACTGTGTTTTCTTTGCATTCCTTTGGTTGTTTAATTCTCCGAGGCTTCATTTCATCTTTCAACTTACTATACCTTAAACCTGATTAGAAACTTTGTCCTTGATTACCATCATGTTATTGGGGTGTGCAGACTTCTTAAAAAAAAAAAACTAATGGCATTTATGTATCCTTCACAGAAATACTAGCAGCTGGTACCACCCATGGGCGCATAGCAATGTGGAGGATGGTGGTGAAGCCAGGCAGCAGCAGAGGTGACAACAAGGCCGAGTGGAAGCTACAAACGCCCACTGAAATAGAGGGAAATGTCACTCAGCTGCAGGTACTGTGTTGACTGCAGCTGGTATAAATGAATGTCAGTCACATAGCACACATATATATATAATGATGTTCTTGAGTGAAAAGTTCAGCCAGATCTTTTCATTTCAGTGGGGCTCCACTCTGAATCTACTGGCAGCAAACAATTCCAACACAGTGCTGATTCTGTGTGAGCATGTGATGTCAGCCCACTTCAGCCAGCAGGTGGCAGCAGTGCAGCTTACCCCAGTGCAGCTCAGCATCACTCAGTTCAGCACAGGACTGCACCTAGCTCTGCAGTCAGAAATACATATCAAGGGAGTGTGTGTCACTAAGGTAAAAGTAAAAACGAAGGCTTCTACAAAATAATGCCCGTGTAGACAAATAGAAATTTCAGTCAGTGTCACAGTAACATGATATGTTTTGTCATGCCAACAGGACTCAGTGACAGTGTGGAACGGCAAGCAAGTCATTGTGTACGAACTTTCAGGGACAATTCTACGCAATACGGGTACAACACTCACTAAAAACTCCCTGAACTGTCCGGACTGTGTCTGGCAACTCTGCATTGTGTACTTGCGTTTGCTCTATATTCTTTATTTCTCCACACTCATTTTCTCTGTCTTTGGATTTCCCAGGATCCTTTCCGTGTGATTCCCATGTGGTAGCTGTACATGGAGAGAACCTCTACACTGTGGAACCAAACAGAGTTCAAATCCGTACACCACAGGTCTTTTTTTCCCCCCACTATTCAACATTCACATAAACACAGAAATGTAGCAAGTGTTTGAGGGTGCTTTTCCAAAATTTTAAAGGTGATTTGATATTGATTTTAAGACTATAAAAACACATGGAAGTAGTATTTGGCTTTGTTAAATCATTCTTTCTCTTCTTTCCTCACACAGGGCACAGTGAAGCAACTTCTGACCTTTTCCAAGGCAGAGGGAAACCCTGTGCTGCTCAGTGTGTGTCAGTCCTACCTGGTGGTAGGCACAGACACGGCACACATCAGAGTGTTCGACCTCTCCAGAAGGCATGGAATTTATGATGTTATCACTTCCCCTAATTTAACCAAACTATAAGAAGCATTCTAACGATACTTCATGTATCATAAATGTCTCTTTGTTGGCATTTTCTGTATCCTTGTAGAGATGCCAAAGCTCACTGCAGTGCTAAGAACCTGGCTGACCAGATTGCCAATCTGGGAGCCCTGAGGTCTGTCAAATGTAACGCCAACGGCAGCCAAGTCAGCATGTTAATCTCTCAGGTGAATGCCAACAGCTTTCAGTCTCATTTTCCTGTCTGAAATCTTGATAGTCAAATCATGTATTGCTGTCATTTACTGTAAATGTAGTCTCTTTATGTATAAGTGGTTGTAAAATTATATATACAGTGGGGCAAAAAATATTTCGTCAGCCACCAATTGTGCAAGTTCTCCCACTTAAAATGACAGAGGTCTGCAATTTTCATCATAGCTCCACTTCACCTGTGAGACAGAATATGGAAAAAATCCAGGAAATCACATTGTAGGATTTTTAAAGAATTTATTTGTAAAATATGGTGGAAAATAAGTATTTGGTCACCTACAAACAAGCAAAGATCTCTGGCTCTGACAGACCTGTAACTTCTCTAAGCTCTTCTGTCCTCCACTCGTTACCTGTATTGATGGCACCTGTTTGAACTCGTTATCTGTATAACAGACACCAGTCCACAGCCTCAAACAGTCAGACTCCAAACTCTACCATGACCAAGACCAAAGAGCTGTCGAAGGACACCAGGAACAAAACTGTAGACCTGCACCAGGCTGGGAAGAGTGAATCTACAATAGGCAAGCAGCTTGGTGTGAATAAATCAACTGTGGGAGCAATTATTAGAAAATAGAATAAGACCGCTGATAATCTCCCTCGGTCTGGGGCTCCACACAACATCTCCTCCCGTGGGTTCAAAATGATCATGAGAACGGTGAACAAAAATCCCAGAACTATACGGGGGGACCTGGTGAATGACCTGCAGAGAGCTGGGACCAAAGTAACAAAGGCTACCATCAGTAACACACTACACCGACATGGAATCAAATCCTGCAGTGCCAGATGTGTCCCCCTGCTTAAGCCAGTACATGTCCAGGCCCGTCTGAAGTTTGCCAAAGAGCATATGGATGATCCAGAAGAGGACTGGGAGAATGCCATGTGGTCAGATGAAACCAAAATAGATTTTTTTTGGTATAAACTCAACTTGTCAAGTTTGGAGGAAGAAGAATGCTGAGTTGCATCCCAAGAACACCATGCCTACTGTGAAGCATGGGGGTGGAAACATCATGGTTTGGGGCTGTTTTTCTGCAAAGGGGACAGGACGACTGATCCATGTTAAGGAAAGAATGAATGGGCCCTTGTATCGTGAGATTTTGAGCCCCATTCATTCCATCAGTGAGAGCATTGAAGATGAAGCATGGCTGGGTCTTCCAGTGTGACAATCATCCAAAACACACCACTCGGGCAACAAAGGAGTGGCTCCTTAAGAAGCATTTCAAAGTCTTGGAGTGGCCTAGCCAGTCTCCAGACCTCAACCCCATAGAAAATCTGTGGAGGGAGTTGAAAGTCCGTGTTGCCCGGTGACAGCCCCAAAACATCACTTCTCTAGAGGAGATCTGCATGGAGGAATGAGCCAAAACACCAGCTACAGTGTGTGCAAACCTGGTGAAGAACTACTGTAAACATTTGACCTCTGTCATTGACAACAGAGGTTATATTACAAAGTATTGAGTTGGACTTTTGTTATTGACCAAATACTTATTTTCCACCATAATTTACAGATAAATTCTTTAAAAATCCTACAATGTGATTACCTGGAATTTTTTTCCTGTATTCTGTCTCTCACAGTTGAAATGTACCTATGATGAAAATTACAAACCTCTGTCATCATTTTCACTGGGAAAACTTGCACAATTGGTGGCTGACTAAATACTTTTTTGCCCCAATGTGTGCGTGCGTGTGTGTGTATGTATATATAAAATGTGTGTATGTATATGTTATTGCTTTAATGCTTTCTTCCCAGGTTAATGGGCGACCTGATCACAAAGTGTACTTTTATGATGTTGAGATGGACACTGTGACACATTTTGACTTCTTCACTGGCAGACCATCCAGTGGTATCTCTCAGCCAGAAGAAAGTGAAAAGTAAGTTAAGCTGGTTTTCTCAGTTTGAACTACAGTAGCAGCATTAAAGCAGTCTTCGTTATTATGTTTTTTCTCACGTACTACATACATATGTTCTGTTCTCCAGGCATCAGTTTCAGGGAGCAGAGCTCATAGGTCGCTGTCCTGTATCTCACTTCTGGGATGAGAGCGAACCTCGTCTTTTTGTTTGTGAAACGGTGCCAATCAGCTCTGAATCCTCTTCAAGTAGCTACATGGATCGGGTAAAGACAACTTCTTAATGCTGAGAAATTTTTGTACAGTTTTTTTAAAAACAAATCCTTCTGCTAAAACTGCTGGTGGCTTTGACTTCTACCAGGACTCCATATGTTAAAGTAACACACTAAAAGGCATATCTGCATTACCTGTTTAATTATGTTAATAGATGTAATTAAATGAATTAAAGTACTTTGTGTGATGTCTTATGTCTGTTTAGGCTGATGTGTCAGTGGTGACACTCTTCTGTACACAGGAGCATGGGCTCCTCCTCCAAGACTGTTACCCCAAACCTCCAGGCCTACAAGCTCTCCTCGCTCTGGATGTGCCCTACTGTTGTTTTAGCTGCAAGGTGAGGCCACAGAACACTCCATTCTGCTTGTGTGTTGTCTTTTCAGGTGTGGGAGGGAGGTGCTTCTTATACAAATATGGCATTTCTCTCTTGAACGTTGTAGGTTGGGTGTTTTAAGACCTTGAGATGTTTTTATATTTCCATTTATGTTGTATTTTTGTTTCCATACGTCGTTGTTCTTACGTAAAACTCTGCTTGGTCTAACACACCCCAGCTATTATTTCGGAGGGGTGGTGTCTTTCAGCCAGAAGTAAGTGTCTGTTCCCTGCAGTTTGTTCAGAAACCTTCATTGTTCCTGACTCCTACCTTCCAGTGGTTGTGATGGTGACAGCCTGTGTTGGCCTTGTGCTGCATTTAAGCAAGATTGAAAATATTGACTGTCCAACATCAGCAGCACAACGCATCCGTAAAATAAGTCAAGCTTACTAATGTGTGTCCAGTTCCTAACACACTCGCCTTGATGAATAGATCTGTTTGGTGTTGCTTTGTTGTTAGGTCTGCTCTACCTCCTGCCCATTCCCCCAAAATCTATGTTCTTCTGTGGATTTTGACTTTTACATTTGTTTTATTATTATGATCCTATCTGACAAAATCCCTCACTTATTACTGTCTGACATGGCTACTGATTTAACAAGAGATCTTCTTACCTACACTCCTCAGCCAGGTGAGAAGGATCCGGGGTTACCAGAGGTTCCACCACCTTCACAGACATCAAAAGGAGCGACTGCTCAGTTCCCTCATATGGTGTCCAGGCGACCTCTCAGAGACTTTGTGGGACTGGAGAACTGTGAGAAGGCAACGCGCGATGCAATGCTCAACTTCAGCTTCTACCTGACTATCGGTGACATGGATGAAGCCTTCAAGTCCATCAAGCTCATCAAGAGGTAGGACGGCAGTGCGTGTACATCAGCACGTGTTCGTATAGAGAGGAGACATACAGCCGGGTATACTCACTAGGAACACGTCCACATGTTTGATCACTGTCATCACACTCCTACTAGTCTTCTCCACAGAGGCCTCAGTTCAAAGGAATAGCAAATCACACGGGGATAGCATTGTTACCACAACCCTGACTCTTCTCAGAATGTTCCACAATAGTTTGCAGCGGGAAAGCCGCAACAAATTGCTCATGTAGAAAATGTGTCTTTGTTGCTGTTTGCTTGTCTTCGCTCCTCTTTTCACTCAGCGCCTTTGATTGTTAAGGTCACACCACCACAATAGTTCTGTAACCTTAACTCCGACGTGCTCACTTGAAGTCCCATCAAAGCACTCAGCCCTGCCTATTTTGGTATCTTTTGAAAAAAAAAATGCCTACAAGCAATCAGAGCATTCACAACAATAACTTTTGGAAAGGCTAGTGAAGGAAAAGTGAATTTAAGATCCTGTATATGCAATGGTAAATAACATGTAGTTTTAAACTCAGCACATTGCTTCTAAATGCATCACGTTATGATGCTGAGACCAAGTAAGATCCACCAAAGCCATTTTTTTTAAAATCTGATTATGTAACTACATTAAACAGATTTTACAACACAGGACATGATTAAGAAGTTTTCTTGTGTCCTGTGCCGAGGGAAGGAACTCTTCAATGTGTATATATGTGACTGTTTCTGTTAGTGTGCGGGTGTGTTCTGAAGGGATGTTCTTTTCTAAACACATTCGGAGTCGCACATGAGGTCCCCCTGCCAGTTTGGTCCAAAAGCAGTGCCCTTTCCATTCTTGCAAACATTAAATCAGGTCACTAAAAGGATGTGTGGGTCCGTCCCTGTAGGTGTGTGTGTGTGAGCTGTATGTGGGATTTCAGCAATGATGTGATGTTATCTGTAAATGAATACGTGATTCGGGGCACTCGTCCTGAATTCTGCTGCTACTGTAGCTTTCGCACGTACAAACATTGCGCAAATGGGAAAATAGCTTAAAAACAAACAAATGGGAAAACAGCATATTCCACTGGCCGGATATTCCAAGGAGTTTAATAGGCCTGATGACAGCTTTACTAAGTTCCACATTGATGGCTATTTATACTGTTGCTTCGCTTTTTTTATAGATTGGTATTGTGTTCGATTCCCGCATATCTCCACCCACAGGAATATGCTTTTCCTGCAGCAGTAACCTGTATCTTCTGGGATTTGTGTCTGTGAAGGAGATCTTTGAATCAACAAAGGTTCCCATATTTAAGTCTGAGTTTAGCTCATGAACCGGAGGTCAGGCGTATTTCATCTAGTGCATGTGTTTGAGGTCTTATAATGAAATATGTGTTGGAAACACTACAGAGATGATACACCTGTCTTTCACATGTGCATGAAAGAGTCAATTCACATGTGTTACAGATCTGCAGGGCAGCTACCTGTCTGTGTGAAGTACAAAACCCTCATGTCGTCAGCGGAGGTTTTAGTGTCCGTTTTTTGTTAATGGGGCTTGGCTCAGCCTCACGCCTGGATGTTCTGACTCAAGTTGAGACAATACCGAAAGACGTAAAGCAGACACTCTCAGTATGGAAGTCCCTCTGCTCCCCAAAGCAGTGTGTCAGATACAGGTTGGAATGTTTCATTCAGTCCAGACTGTGCTACTTCCTCACATTCACGTTGTCCTTGACTTTAAGGTGACATGTTACAGGGTTATCTTCCCATATCAATGCGAGCCTTGTCGTACTATCTTTTCCATTGCATTTGCTATTTAAAAGCAAAACTCCCCTTTCCATCAGGAACTAAGACACCCGAGGAAGTGTTCAGGCTGGGACTGATATGGTGTTGTAGTCATAGTTGGCTGTGATACATTCGACCCTCGTGCTCTCAGGTTATGCTCATGTTCATTAAACATTTGCAGTTCTTCTCCACTGTTAGTCCATTATTCTTTTAAGAAATGAATACCATCATTTACTGAGACAGCCTTCAGAATTTAAATTGCACTTAATAGACATAGATATCTTGAGACTGTGTGTGTGTGTCACTTGTTGATGTGAATCAGCTTAATGTATAATAGCAGTGCCAGAATTTAAAATTTATCTTCTCACTGCTACTTAATCTAAATGATAGTGTTTGGTTGCATTGCAGAAGAACAGATTCTTTTGTTTCTTTGGCTTCAATTGCTACAGGATGCATTCTTAATTTATATATGGGACATGTAATGCTTTTTCTTATTCACTCGTCTTTATATCTTTATGTAATAATTTTAATCTACTTGATCAAATGACAGCATATACACAAAACCTCGCTCTCAAACTTGCGTTCAAATAATGTCACAGCAGGCTAAACAACATTATCTGTATAGTTGTGGATAGTTAAATCTGTAGCAAGCTCAGCTATTGCACAGTCAGTTATATGGGGCTTAACACGTATGAGCTGATTTCACTTACTTTGTGGTGTTTTATTCAATATGTTATTAATGTATAATTGTTACAGCCACTGGTGATAGTGTGCCGTCTCGCTTATATTAATGATGAATCATGTTTCATATAGTCCATTCTGCCTGCCATTCAGATGGGCAGCTATGTGCATCACTTTACCTTCATTTGATGACGGTGCGCTAAGTGTTACACACAAGTAACATCTGATTATAAAGGAAAGAGACTGCCAGGCAGCCGGGGAAAAAGTTTAAATGCACCTGTGTATGAACATATATGTCCCAGTTTAACTCTCAACACTGGATGCTGTCTCCCTTTTTCTATACAACCTGTATTTTAAGTTGGGTTTTGATTTCTAAAGTGAATGAACGTGCTGTTTTGCTTTTTTCTGAGCTGTTAATTGGCTCTAGCCTTTTATGTTTAACATCTCCGCTAAGAGGAAAATAAACCGAGGTGAAGACACACTGTCATGTCATGGATACCGAGGCTAAACACTTTATATGTGTGTCCTTTAGATTTACTCTGTTTTACATTCTTCTGCTACAACAGCATAATGCATCCACAAGCATTTGAACAGAACGTGTTAAAAATTTTAATTAATCATAACAAACTCTTACCAAATGTTAAAGATAGGCCTGGAGGTTCACTCTTGACCACTGGAATCTGTGACAAATGAACTTACTGTGACTTTCTGCCTTCAGATGTTGGTACTTAAGATCAACTTTATTGATCCCTCACTGGGGAAATTAACAATTTCTTGACGTACATGATGACACCTGAACAAATTAGAGTTAATGGTGCGATGTAATATATGATTAAAAGCTCAGGAAAAGGGTAATAAATGTACTTTTTATATAGTATATCAAAATTAGTCTTAACAACTTGCCAATGCTTCAAGTAGCTTCTTGTCCTTTAGTGCTGTTTGTCAGGTGTGGTATTAGACACCAAGCATTAGTAACAACAAACACCAGCATGTTTGAATATTTACCAAAGAATTTATTGAATTAACAGGATATATTATTCTTTGAATGTGCCCTTATGCTTGGCAGTGTGAA
Organism: Acanthochromis polyacanthus; assembly: GCF_021347895.1. Classification (NCBI taxonomy): domain Eukaryota; kingdom Metazoa; phylum Chordata; class Actinopteri; family Pomacentridae; genus Acanthochromis; species Acanthochromis polyacanthus. The sequence goes on along the minus strand of NC_067131.1, from coordinate 14,798,261 downwards.
AGACCCACACACAGCCTGGAGTTCTTTGCTGAAATATGATATGGTCACAACAACACGACTACTAATGATAGCACTATTCTATTCTTTAATATTATATTAATTTAAGTATACAATATGTACCACAAGCGAGCAGAGATTCATATGGAAAGCATCATGAACACTGACCTTTAGTAATGAAATGTTTGTCATTTCACATTGCAGGCAAAGTAGCTGTTACCATCAATTTATCAAAAATTGTTTTTAAAAAATCCAAATAAATTCATGTACAGGTCATTTGTCTTTTTATTTTATTTTACTTGTTTCAAGAGGAAAAATATTCATGTAAAAACTCATAAGTGAGAATATACCCTCATATCTTTTTTGATCAAAAAGTCACCAGGCAGTCTCCGTTTCAGAAATTAACATCAATACTCATTTGGAGTAGTACACTTAAAGTTTGACTGACTCTTCTGCTTTTGCCTTGTTAGTTATCTACGTCCTTGCAAAATATACCATTAATATCAATATGTAATAAAATTGTAATATGCTTTATACGGATGGAGACAAATATGAGGTATTCTGGTATTATAATTTCAACATCTTTCATTATTTCCAATTTGTAATTATGGAAGAGACAATTTAATTAGTGTGCATTTAACAAAACAGGTCAAGTTCCAGCTTGATCTTTTCATTAGGATGTTTTCTATAAGGCAGTCCTTGTCCAAATTCCATTATTAGCTCAGCCAAGCATGAATACATGGAACATCATAGAGTATTTGAATATATCTGGAACTCTAGGGCTGCTTTATACAATGATTGTAGTTAAATATGTGACTTTTGTGCACTAAGCAGCAAAAAAAAATCTGATATCCTTGTTTATAGTGGAAGGAGTGGGGAAAAAACTGAATACAATTGCAGGTACATGTTAGTCCAGCTGTTGTAGCACCACAGGAATGTCTTCTTCTCTTGAGAGTCACATTGCAGGTGCCCTGCTGGAATTTAACAGGAATAATTGAGAGCACAGTCTTTTCACTGTCGTCCAGTAGTCTTTATCGGCTTGCTTGGTGAGGTCTAGCGTCTCAACAAGGCGACTCCACGTAGTCGTTGTCCAGACGTGGGTGGAAAGGTGACGCCAGTGAGGGGCTGATGAATATAACTGGAGGTGCGAGGCAGTCATCGCGGCGGTGTAAAATGTTCCAGATGAGCACGGCTGCAGCCAATGTGGCCAGCAAGCAAGCAGCTATGTCCAAGTAGCAGGAGTAGGATAGGTGTGTGTAGGGCCCGATCCTGTAGAAGGTCACCAGTCCAATCACCAGCACGAAACCTGTACAGGAACACAGGGAGAAAAGATCCCAATCAGTGAGAATACATTTACCAACATCTCGATTGTAAAATGAGGATCCATGGAAATATATTCATTCGGTACTCTGCACAAATATTCATGATGAACTGCTCTTGAAGATAAAACAAAACTTAGAGCTCACAGACATGCTAGCAACTCTGTGGCTACATTAAATTGCAGCATTTAGCTTAGTGTGTTATATGCTACTTAAAACCAAACATAAGATTTACCTAATATTTTGTAATATTGGACTAATACATTATTTTACTTATTAGTGTCAGTACAATAGGCAAAGAGTTGAAGTCAGAGTCATTACATTCATGTTCAACCTGAGGGTGACATGAACGGCTACTTTCATGTGCTTGATGACAGTTTCTTGAAAATCTGTTCAATTGTTTCAGGATTTTTCACTCAAATCTGAAGAAAAAAAAACTTGTGGTATGGCTGAGAAATCAAGGGATTACCAGAATTAGTAGGATCCATTCTCTGCAGATAAGGAATATCTGTGCTTTTTTTTTATAGTAATCCATCAAAATTATCGAAATATGTCTGGTTAGATATTAGACCAAAGTGACAGATGCACATCATCATCTATAGAGGCACACCACTAAAACAACTAAAACCTGCCTGCACTAGGATATCTGCATCTGCCCAAAACGAACACCTACAGACAGATAATTTCTCTCAGGCTGAAAGTTCACAGCTTTGTTTGAAAACATTACTTTAAAATGTAGACATGATGTTTTTTAATGCATTTCACTGCGCATTATACTATGTATAATTGGGTTCGTGACAAATAAACGTCTTGAATCTTTACATGTAAGATAAATGAGTTTTCTTACTTTGCCCTAGTAATTGTGCACATGTGCAAAACCATCATTTTATATCTTTACTTGCCGGTTAGGAATTGGGATAACATTGGGTATAATAAAATTTTAATTCCACAAGAGAAACCTAAAGTATATTCATATACTGGTATTGAGATGGAAAAAACTTGCATATTGGACATCGGCAAAAACACAATATCATGCATCCTTACTAAAAACAAGTCAGAGATAAAAACATTCTTTAGTTTTCTGTGAGCAAAGTAATCTAATACATGTTTCTTTATCCGTGACAATGTACGAACGTGTCTGTCTAGCTCAGGGGTCGGCAACCTTTAACACTCAAAGAGCCATTTCGACCCATTTCCCACAGAAAAGAAAACACCGGGAGCCGCAAAATCCTTAGGCATTTAAAATGAAGACAACACTGCATATATCGCTTTTTTTTAAAACTTCTATGCTCTTGTTAATCAGTCGTGATTAATTAATTACAAAGCCTCTAATTAGATTCATTTTTTAAATTGTGTCCTTCCACTAATATTTATCTTACCTGGTTAATGTCATTTTTGCTCCTGGACCTCAAATGTTACATAATGTTAGCTGGAAATCAATATTTTGCGAATGTCTATTTGACTTGTAAAATCTATTTATCTATTTATCTTAAGCTAATAACTTTTCTCCGGTAAGTCGCTGCCCTGTTTTCCAAGACGTCACTCCTCTGACTCTCTGACCTGCTGCCGTGTTCTTGCGTGTAACGTGTATTACCCTACCATGAGTACTTTTGACTCAAAGACAAGACGTGTCTTTCTTGGAGTGGAGCTTTAATATACAGGCTTGCCATTCTTGAGTACAAAACGATGTGAAACTACAGGCGTTGCTTCTCCATCTCCTCCGCATCAACCTTGCGCTCTCATGTCCCAGCCAGGGGAAAACCCCAGCAGCACATCCGGTGAAGTGACACGTCAAAATAAGAGCGGTAATTTCACAATAAAACTCTCTATATTAAAATGCATTGAAACGGGCCTGAAAGGCAGAACAATTTATTTTCCAAAGTTACAGGGAGCCACAACAGAGGGCTGAAAGAGCCGCATGCGGCTCCGGAGCCGCGGGTTGCCGACCCCTGGTCTAGCTCATGAAACCGCAGCCAAAAGGTAGTTTTGTAAAAGACTGCATTACTGAATGTGAACCTTTGAAATCTCTCATGCTGACAATAAGACATCCATCCACACTATTCACCTGGATCTCTGTGTGAGGCCTTTGATTTGAGGAAATCTGTTTCCTCTTAGGAAGAACTGCTGGGATCTCCAGATTAAAGTTCTCAATAGCGTAAAAATATCAGCGCCTGAGTATAAGCTTGGAAAAGCCTTTGAGATGTTTTATCTCCTGATTTCTTTGATTCACTGTGGTAAACTCACACAACGAGGAACTCCTGTTTGGGAAGGTAGAAAGCCACAGCCTTCAGTTCCATGCTGTTTCTTTGATCCTTGCTTTGTCTTATCGACATTATCAGCATTTTCCAATGTCTCCATAGCCCACACCTTTCCTCATTCTTTACCTGTACAGATATGTATGAAAGCAATGCTTTTTAAGTATCCCTCAGGCGGTACCACGTTCAGTGCATTCAAGAGCGGTCCGGAGCCATTCAGTAGTTCAACAATAATACATGCCTGAAAACCTGCCCCATCCACAGTGGTATAAATATGGGAACCAAAAAATAATCAGTGGAAATAGGGATGTTAGTGCTTTAGGATATGAATCAGTCGGTTTCCTGAAGCAGGCAGTGGCACCAATGGAGGGAGTCCATATATTTCTGTACCTCTGCAGTAAGATGGCCGTCATTGTTTAAAGTGAGGATGTGGGTAATTGTGTCTGTATCATTGCATGTCTCCGACCGTGTGTACGCATAAGAAACGGTTTGCTCATTTTGTTCGTGTTTAACCTGTCTGGCTCCTTATCCAAGAAAATGAATAATCTCCTGTTCAGGTTCCATGCAGGGTGGGCTGTGTGAACGTTCTTTTTTGGCACAGACTTATCTTTCAAGCTTCCTTCCCCTTCTTCCTCTTTTCATCCTTCCTTCCTTCCCTCCTCACCACACCCTAAGCTTCGAGAGTAATATGTTATAGTTGCTGGACGTTTGACATTATCTGTCACAGAGAAAATCAAAGGCTAGTTCTTGAAAATTTCCTTTCAGTTAGGAGTGTTTTGGTTGATCCTCAAAGGGCAAACAATTGCCAGTCTGCTCAAACCTTATTCCACAGATATCACCAGGAATCTAGGGAGCACATGGACTTCTTTTTGAGACGGGTTTAATCAGAATTCCTCTGAAATTCCAGCAATGAACTTCATCTTATAGGGATATGATCCGCCGTGTCGCCAGTTGACATGTTAGAGCCCTGCCCAATTCAGAAAACACATTCCAGAGACGTCTCCAGTATTGTGCTCTCAGCGTCGGCCAGCCAACACTGCTGAGATATCACTCTATGGAGCTTAATATTGTTGTTCCACACTCTCACACTCTCCTTGCAATTGTGGAGCGTTTTGGCACGTCTGAAAATGAAAACATTCCAGAGAAAGAGAGCGATGGGTAAAAATATCTCCATTCATTCAGAACTGAAGCCCATTCACTGACTCAGTGGGGGAGGGCTATAGCAGGAATAGGGACTGGACTGCTGAATGATAGAGGCCTGCGCAACTGTCTGAATTGAAAAGATTCACCTCTTTTAATTTGCTAAAGAGAGGCCACTACTTGTGTATTTTGCAGCCTTTAGTTCAGGAATTAGGGCTGAAGTTAATTGTTATTTACATTTGATGAATCTGGTGATTATTCACATCGTAAATTACTTTTCTAAATCATAGTTAATGGACATTCAGTTGTATAGAGGCTAGGATGACTTTATTTTTGTGCCATGTTTTGCTCAACTAACAGTATAAAATATTCAGCCAAAGATACAGAGTGACTGTGAAGCAAGGAAATGAGAAGAGAAATGAGAAGTATGAATATGGTGAGTTACTTGGTTCATCAGGCCATCACTTTGGCCTGGACTGAATATATCAACAAGTATTGGATAGATTTCCATGGAATGTGGCACAGATATCCATCCTAAGAATCAATCCCGATAATTAGATGCCTTTGTATCTATCATGGCAAGAAAATCAATGTTTTAATTTAGCCACTGAACTATCTCAATTAACAGATCTTTTAGTGGCACAAAATGTGTCCAATCCTTTGACTGCTCATCCCCAGCTGCTTGCTGATAATTACCAAGATGGTAAACTCAGTGAATGATCTTAAACATTTGCATTTGAACACTATTGTATGCATATTTGTCCTGACATGTCAGTCCAACTCAAAGGCTTACTGTGATTGCAAGGCTCTTAGTATTATAAAATGTTGCAATTTGCCTTTTCTTCTTCAACAGTCCTGCAGTATTGTTGACTTTTGGTCCGTGCTGGCCAAAAGTTCGAGCATCAGTATTCTTACACTGTCATAGATTAATAAACTGATCCATCTAATGTCAAGAACATAAACTGTAAATAAATGACGAACATAGCTATCAGATGTGAGAAGTGCAGCCAACGTAGTATTGCTTTGACTCTTCATTCTTTGTAATGGTCCGCAGGAGGTGACTCTTCTGGTTGCAAAAAGTTCTAATTGTATAGAAGTCTTTGAGAAAGTAACCCCACTTCTCACTTGTCACATTTTTCTCTTCAGTATTAGATCTGAATTGCTAGTTACGAGACTTTCTGAATACAATAATTTGTTGATTTTGTACATTTTGTTCCCATTTAGAAGAAAATAGTCAATAGAGCTGATTATGCTTTAGGGCTGGGCACTTTGTGTTTGACAGGCCACCACCTAATGGGTGAGTGAAGCGCCCTTAAGTTCTCAGATCTACTGCATGCTTGTGAGTGCTGGTTTCAGAAGACCAAGATGTTGATGGCCAAATGCCAACCTGAGCCATCAAAAGAGCAGCCCACAAACCAGTGCGTGACATCATGGTCACTACACCCATCTTCTATATACAGTGTGTGGCCAGGAGTGAACTCTGATATTTAACTGTCTCCAAGTTGGTTGAGCAAACTCCAGCAACTGATGTGTAAAAATGTGATTCCCAACAGACTTTAAGTTCTGTAAAGAGCTAGTAGCTTTGAATTGGGGTTGTTTCAGCTAACTTTTCTTATTTACTTCTATTTTTTATTTAAATACAAACAGATGAGCTATTTTAAGATCTAGAAATCTATATTTTCAGAGTAACTGAGGCACATTTCCCCCCTGTATAACTCAGATTGTCAATGTAAATCATATTTGTGTTATTGCTTGGTTGGGGAACATCCTATTTGCAAAGATACATGTCATCTTGTTACTCAGCAGCTTTGACTATATATGGTTAGAGAGTAAAACTGGAAGATGACGTTTTTCCCGAGAGCATTATTATTTTTAGATGTCAGGGAAGTAGGTGTGCGATTTGTTTCTTTTGCGACCAGGAAATATGTCCGTTTTGCAACTGTCTTTATTAAGCATGCTATGGTGAGAGGAGTTGTTGGTTATTGAGGTTTGGCCGGTGGTATTGTCTCATACTGGAAAGTACAGTAACATTGGGTGGGTCTCAATCCTTTTGCCAAGGTCTGGAGATAAAAGCTGTCATCCCTACAGTAAAGATAAAGAGGAGATTCTTATTTTTGCCGCTACTCTTGGACATTTTGTAAACACAGACATAAAAGCCAGGCCAGCTTATCTAGACAGAGGCGCTTCCCACCCTGCTGTCGTGTGTACCACAGGACATTTCTCCACCGCGGCGCATTATAAACACACCAGCATACACAAACATGTATGGACATAATCCCTCCTGCCCGTGCACACACAAACATACAGTCTCTGTCGAACACTGTCTTTCCCGTTCGTTCCCCCTCCCCTCTTTTTCCTTCTTCAGCTCAGGGGTTTGCATAACAGGTAGTCACAGACATTTCCTCGTCCTGAGCAGGGATATCCTGGCGCCCGACAGTCGCTCCCTGGCTCGCTGCAGCTCTGGCCCATGGATTTTGGACTAGAACTAAATTTAGACCCAGAGCAGACCCCCTTCATGCTGCTCTGATACCAAGCAGCTGAGCCACCATTGCACACAACACAACACACTTCCTCAGCAGGGGCACTGGGACAGGCCATGCCAGCCAACTCTGAGTGTCGCACTGTGAGATAGATGGATGGATGGGTGCTAGTTGTGGAGGAGAGGCTTTGTTTCAGCGACTGCATTGTCTGGTTCTAATTCACTCCAACGATTGTCCTCTTTCTGTTTCCCTAGTTTCTCATTTTTCTTTTTTAGTTTGCCTGCTCTGTTCTGTCATATTTTAGAGCTTTTGTCTCTCTTACTAACATCAGAAACAGTGTGAATTCAGCAAACTATGTTTCAGAAATGTAGAAATACAGTATAATCCATTTTTGTTTCCGCTACAGTGCAGAGAGCACATTTTTCCTACGTTTACCACAGTTGTAGATTTGCATTTTGTCAAAATATCGTCTACCGCGCATTTTCAAAAGCAAGGAAATGTTTAATTTTTACAGGCTAAACCCAAGGTGAGAGGTGTCCTGCCTTTTGCTCGTGTCTGGAAGTTTTTAGAGTGATTTCCTGCAGGATTTGAGGCCAATCTTTACTATTGAGAAGTCAGCCAGTCTACCTCCCCTCTGTGATTTTAGCCCCATTTCATGGCACTCAGCCAAAGAGCATGTGAACTTTGCTCTGCATCATCTGGATTTCTATGTTTCTGTTCCAGAATGTGATGCATGTAGTGTGCTGGATAGAGCTTTTCAGATGCGAGGCACTTTAAATAAGCAAGCTGTCAGAATGCTGGTACTCACTGGCTAGTTGGAAGAGTGCAGCGATGGCCTCTTCCCACCACTGGGACTCTTGTGTGATGAAGGGCAGCTCCATCAGGCCTAGAAGGAAGATAAGCTGACCAGCTGTCAGGGCCACCGTTGCCATCAGGTTGCATGCTCGCATCATGTTAAACTGCACTTGAGGGACCAGAAGAAAAATTGTGTCAGATTTCTTGCACAATGAATGCCATAACTGTATACAGATGTCAAGCTAGATAAGCCTAAAGTAGAGGTGTTGCAGCAATATAAAGCCTAACAGAGAATATAATACACATTTGTAGCAATGTTTCACTGACAGGATTATTTCATGAATGGCGAGGCATGTCTTTGTCTAACATTAGTAGGCAGCGCTGCCCATTGTGCCCAGTAAAGCTGGCCAATGGAAGGTCAGCATTTCCCAAACCTGGCAATTTCTCAATGGAGCTTAATTTAGCAGAAGCACATAAATCCATCACAACACTGACTTTGCCTGAATGTTTATCTCGCTACCCCTACCCACTTGGCAGCAACATAAAGAATTAGTAGTACATACCCTAAATTCTTGGCTGACTGCCCTGGGCTAGTGATAGATTTAATTTATGAATGCACATATCAAGTTGGTGCCCCGACAGTAAAATTGATTTGCAGTGTCTTTTCAAATGGAAAAGAACAAAAATTACAACCACACGACACCAAACACCGACATACCGCTGGTTTGTTTCTGTTAGGACCCACTACATCTAGGAAGTACCAATCAATCAGTGAACATGTTTAATGAAAAAATGTGTTATTTTTAATATACGTTTTTTTTGGAAACTAGACATCAACTAAATCTAAAGTAAAAACTTACATTTGACAGTGCTGCGGGATTCTTGGTAGCCTGCATACTCAGAGCCCCATCCGAGGCTTTCGCACGGTCTCTGTGTCCCTTGCGCCCTTCTCCCTGCCTGGAGGTCATCACGGCCCTTTTCCCCGCCAGTGGGACACATCCTCCATAGTCCCACACTCCGCTTACGTCCATCTTCCAGCGCCTGCAGGACCCAGCTGGGTGTGAAGGCTGCAACGTTGTTTAGGACCAGGGACAGCAGGGCCACCGCCACCGCTGCCGCCACCAGCCTCTGCACGGCCATGTGACGCCCGACGCCCGCCACCTCTCCCCCTCCGTCGCGTCCTTCCTCCGGCTCCTGGTCCTCCTCGGCGTGCTGCCCGCTCCCTGGCCTCTCCTCCGGGCCAGTAGCACCAGCAGTGCTCTGGGCCCCCTGACTCCTCTCCACCTCCTCCACTTCTTCCAGCTGCTCGCTAGTGTTGTTCCAGCTCGCACAGATGTGGAATTGTCAAGAGTGTTGTTTTAAGGCTTAGCTAAAGAACATCGCCATTCATCCTCATTCAGGAGTTGGTTGACGTTGCAGCAGATCCTCAGCCCTCCTCCTCAGACAGCACTGTGGGCACGTGGGGATTAATCCAACTGGCACCTAGGTCCATTCCACTGGCTTCGGCTGGCTGCAGCTTGACTCTTGGATCCTTGCTTGATTTAGTCTCTTTTCCTTTCTCCTGTGCTTTGCTTATTGCACTCTTTTGACTTCTGTGTATGCAGCTGGTTTCTCTGTGTTGGCAGTAGATTGTTTTTCTTCTTTTTTTCCTTTTCAGCAATGCCACATCCCTCTCAGAGGAGTACAGATGAAAAAGAACAGCATAGATTCTTCATGCAGTGTTGCTAAGAGCAGACTCGTTAGTGACTCTGCTTAGACTGACCAGGACTGTCTCTCGACTTGAAGAGTCCCCGCTGTTTGACTGGAACAAGAAGTTCTGTAGCCCACCTCCCTCTGCTTCTTTCTGTCTTTCTCCCTCTCTCTCTCTTTTCTGCAAAAGCTGGAGGTCAGAGTTTAAACGTGGGGGAGTTGCTCTTCATCATATTCCGAGACATCAGTTCGCATCTGCAGCAAGCTTTAAACAGACAGCTCCCTCCTTCATGTTCACTTTAAATATGTGTGTGTTTGTTTGAGAGAATGTCCAAAAGGCCCCCTCTTAGACGTCACTGTTTGGTGTATTCTTTTGTCTGGAGAGCAGGGGGCGTTCGCTAAAGTCCTCTCTCTCGTGTGCAACAAACACATTGGCCGCCACAGTCAGCCAGCAACAGGATGTGTTTCCTGAGAGGAAAAAGGGATGGGAAGAGGGGCCAAATGTAGACCCGTTTCTTCTCTTGTCTTTCCTTTTCTGGCTCTCTAGATCTTGCCGCTCTGTGTGCAGCAAACTCCACTGTTCGCAGCAGTTTTAAATATCTCAGGCTTTGTCTTGAGGCTTGGTTTTCTGTGTCCATATAGAGTAAGATTTTGGCAACACTTGCTTCTTTTGCTTTCTTTTTATTTCACTTGGCGTCCCGCTTATAGCAGGGCCCCTAAAGATTTGGGGTATTTCCTGTTGCCTAACTTTAATAAACAGCCCACATCTGTATCAGCTAAAGCGAGGAGGAGGAGGGAGGGGATGCAAATACAGACCAGATGGCTGTGGAATCTTAAATTTGGAATGGAAGCAGAAGCAAAGGGGGTGACGGGCCGATTTGCGTCAGCAAGACAAAAAGAAAAAGGAAGATATAATGAAAAGCACGCCTCTTGCTTTGAGTTTGAAGTTCTTCACTCAGTCTTATAGTTTACTCATTTGTTCAGTTATGTGCCTGTATAAGTGTGCAGGTTTGTTGTCAGTTTCACATGTATACTAACAATTTAGCCCTGGGTCTGAAGTATAAACCTGAACTGAACCTAAAATAACTGGAAAGTAACGCCAACGTGCACCGACATTGTATTTTTTCAAACGGGAAATCTCTTATCAGATGTACTTGCATGTGTGCAACTGTTTTTGTATTTGAATAATAAAATACCAGTGCAGTGAGCCACACATCACCCTTGCAAACAGGCCATTTCTCTTTTCTCTGTAGTAAAGCGGTATGGGAAAACATGGCCCGGATGTGTGTGAAAACTCGGCGGCTGGATGTGGCACGCGTGTGCCTTGGGAATATGGGAAATGCCAGAGCAGCAAAAGCACTGAAGGAGGTGGAGGCTGAACCTGAACCAGAGGCCCAAGTGGCCATGTTGGCCATTCAGCTCGGCTTGCTGGTAAGATATTGGAGCATTTGAGTGAACATGACTGATAAGACATACCCAACTCTCAGTCAAGCTTGTGCCTGATGCTTATCTGCCATTATTAATGGACTACTTCAGAGAATGTGCATAAAAGTTTAGATTCTCCCTTGTTGGGTTTAAGTTAACCTCGCGATCACATGGCGTCTCTTTTGATTTGAAAAAAATGACTGAGATGGGATGTGTAAGAACACCACACATTCAAAAGCCAAGAGGAGAGGTTAGATAGACTTTGGTTCAAAAAAGTCAAGATAACAAAAAAACGGCTTGCTCCAGTTTGTGAAACTGATGTGAATGATATTTTTCATGATTTTTATAAATAACTTGTTGTCCAACGCACAGTTAGGAGTAGGAGGAGTATTCAGATCATTTACTTGAGTAAGTGTACTAATACAGCTATGAAAATATTCCATTGTAAGTAAAAGTACTTTTTTAAAATTGTACAAGTATTAACAGCAAAATGTAATTAAACTGTTAAAGTGAAAGTGCTGATTTGTTCCTTCTCACTCATACTATGACAGCATGAGATTATTAGCATCAGTGTGTCAACAACATGTTACTGTTGTAGTTGCTGCAAGTGGAGCTGGTTTGAACTACTTTACTTGTAGTTTTATATACAGGGACAGCAGATAAATCTGGGAGAGAGAAAATGGAAGAGTAAACAAGAAAAAGTTTGAAATCATAAATCTGTTTTCTGTTTTTTGACTTTTTCTCTGATCTATGTTTAAACCGTCATTAAAATCAAACTATGTAGGAAGAAATTTCCACTCCCCCACTGTGGGATTAATAAAGGGTTATCAGATTGTTTAGAGAGAAAAATAACTATTTGGTGGAGCTGTTTACAATTAATAGACAGCTGAAATGTGACCCAGACTACAATCTGATTTTTTTTTAATGGATCCTTTGTGTTGAATCTTCATTGAAAATGTAACCAAAGCTGGCATGTAATTGTCGTGGAGTAGAAAGTGCCATATTTTGCCCTGAAATTTATTTCACTGGAAGAATAAAATGGCATAAAATAGAAATAGTCCAGCAAAACCCAAATATATCAAATTGTACTTTAAATATATCAAATTGTACTCTTGAATAGATTTGCTTACTTTCCACTACTACATTCACTAAGTTCACATCCTTTGGCTACAAATAACCCATTCTCTTTTTTAGGTCTGAGCATTTCACCACACATAGACCAGGGGACTTTCCAGTCCAAACGCATTTATCTTTCCATCATCTTTTCCTGTCTTCCAACAGGAAGATGCAGAGAAATTGTACAAGAGCTGTCAGCGCTATGACCTGCTGAACAATTTCTACCAGGCTTCTGGCCAGTGGCATCAAGCTCTGGACACAGCGGAAATCCATGATCGCATCCACCTGCGCACCACCTACTACAGTTATGCCAAATACCTGGAGTCCATGGGAGACAAGCAACAGGCACTCACTTAGTAAGGCAGAACCAGGGGTTTTCTGTGTGTAGTTTCCAATCAGCTATTGTGACTTTCTGCGTCTGCGCACATTTAACATTGAAAGCAAATTATGATTAAGATATTTTTTGTTACAGTTACGAGAAATCAGACACGCACAGGGTTGAAGTGCCCAGAATGCTCCAGGATGACACCTCATCTCTAGAGTTTTATGTTCACAAAATGAAAGACAAGTAAGTCAATATTTAAGCTAGGTAACTGCAAAGAATACCATGACACCCCGTGCATATATCCTATCATCTTCTCAACTCAGGAACATCTATAAGTGGTGGGCGCAGTACCTGGAGAGCCAGTCTGACATGGGTTCAGCGCTACGTTTCTATGAGCTCGCTCAGGATTACCTCTCCCTGGTTCGAGTCCACTGCTACATGGGGAACATTCAGAAGGTGACTCAGTTTGTGTTAGAAGTGTAGCAGTATTTTATTGAAAATAGTTGCATTTTGAGGACACAATTTTACAGATTTTTACAGTGGATATTGTGCTTAAGAAATTCTTTTAAATGTGACACATAGATGTATATTGTTGGTTTGATTGCCAGCACTTTACATGTCATTATTTGCACTTGATCCTCATGGATTTACTGCAGAAATAGACAGTATCAATACAGTGATTGTCACTAAGGTCCTTTTTTTTGTTTGTTTTAACTTGAATTTGAGGGTGACATAAATGCCTTGATCAGGTAAGATCAGTTTATACATAAGATAATGCTTTTTATTGCTTATTTACCAGGCATCTGAGATAGCCAATGACACAGGTGACCGAGCAGCATCGTACCACCTGGCCAGACATTATGAGGGCCATGATGATATCAAGCAAGCAGTCCACTTCTACACACGAGCCCAGGCCTACAACAACGCCATACGACTTTGTAAGGTAAAATAACACCTTTCTGCCCATCAGCAGCTCAGTTAGAAATCTCTGTGAAGACCCTGCATATAGATAGCTATGGATCAGTATGTCCTACTAGTTGATTGATTTATCTTTGTCTGAGCAGGAGAACAGTCTGGATGACCAGCTGATGAACTTGGCTCTGCTCAGTAATCCAGAAGACATGATGGAGGCCGCCTGTTACTATGAGGAGAAAGGAACTCACATGGACAGAGCTGTGGCGCTCTACCACAAGGTCGGTCACTGTTTTTTTTTTTTTTAATGAATGCATTCTAGATCATTCCACAAGGGGGCAGCATTGTAACATATATTAAAACTTTGCAGCAGTAAAGGAAAAAAGTGATCCCAATCAAATCAGCAGTTTTTGTTTTTTTTAAATGAATTTCTCTCTTGTAGGCCGGTTATGTGTCGAAAGCTCTAGAGCTGGCCTTTGCCACCCAACAGTTCTCTGCCCTTCAGCTGATTGCAGAGGATCTGAATGAGAACTCGGATCCGGCCCTCCTCGCTCGCTGCTCTGACTTCTTCATCACACATTCCCAGTATGAGAAGTCTGTGGATTTACTGGTGGCAGCAAAGAAGGTATGAAACTTTATCACCTGCCTACCTTTCAATCTATTCACATGTGCTTACTTCTGTGTCTTTCCATTTGTGTGCATATGTATATCCAGTACCATCAAGCGCTGGAGCTGTGTCTGGCCCAGAACCTCACTATCACAGAGGATCTGGCTGAGAGAATGACTATAACTGATTCAAAGGACTTGTCTGAAGAGGCCCGCAAGGAGCTGCTGGAGAAGATCGCTGACTGCTGCATGCGTCAGGGCAATTATCACCTGGCCACCAAGAAATACACACAGGCAGGCAGCAAACTCAAGGTAAGAAAGCGCTGTGTGGTAAATACTTATTGGATTCTCTGAAAGTTTAGAACATCTTGTATATATTTGGGTGTTAAGACAAAGGACAAACCCTCTGGCCTGTCAGTCTGATGTCACATGTTTTAGTACCACTAATATGATCCTCAGTGCTTAAAAAATGTTTTTTTCTTTTAAACAGGCAATGAGGGCCCTTCTCAAGTCAGGCGACACAGAGAAAATAATATTCTTTGCTAATGTTTGCCGTCAGAAGGAGCTTTTCATCATGGCTGCCAACTACCTCCAGTCTCTGGACTGGCGGAAAAATCCAGAAATCTTAAAGACGATCATTGGTTTCTACACTAAAGGCAGGGCACCAGAGCTGCTGGCTGGCTTCTATGAAGCTTGTGCTCAGGTGGGCCAACACTCCTTACAATATATCAGGTAGCTTCATTATAGTTCTCATTATATGGATAAGAACTGACAGTAAACATTCTGGAAGAAGTTTTTTTGACTTTACGAGTCTTAAATTAGTAGTTTTTATGTTAAAATGAAACCAAATACTACAAATTCAGATTGTAGACAAAATATGGTTGCTAAATATGCGCTTTAGCTGTGGTTTTATTTTTATTGGAATAATTATTAAACAAGGAGAAAAATGCTTGTCAGGACTTAAAGTGTTTGGGTTTTTGTACATGGGTAAAATCTACTGTTTTGTATATGGGCTCTTCAGAAGTATTTTAGAAATCTAGATGATTCACAAAAAACAAAAGTTAAAATCTGATTTTAAAAATAATACAATTTTTTTTGTTCTATGGTTAAGGTGGAGATCGATGATTACCAGAACTATGAAAAGGCTCTGGATGCACTGACGGAGGCGTCCAAGTGTCTCTCAAAATCAAAGGAGGCTTCAGCTGGACAACACGAAGCGAGGCTGGCTGACCTGCAGCATAAAGTCACACTGATAAGGAAGTTTGTCCACATACGCAGGTAAAAACTATACATAAGCAAGTATTAGACTGTCTTTCATACAGAGCCTAAAGATAATAGTGATATACTTGAGTACAGCCACAAAGAAAATTGCTTTTTAAATTATTTATTTTACAATAATATCAACAGATGTAGTATTGTTCTGTGGAAAAACTATGTATACTACTGGCTCCAGAGAGTCCTATTTCTCTATCTGAAGGAAACAACTTTGTGTAGGTGTTTTTTAATTATTGTGCACCAGCCTTGGCTTTGTTTAAAAAAAATTTAATTATATTTTTTTCTATTTTCAGCAACATTCTTAGATGTTTGAGGGTTTACCCACTTCGAATTCCTCTGAAACATTTCAATGGGATTCAGATTTTGTTTTTGACAAAAACTTTTCATAACCCTACTTTCCTGAGACATTCCTTGATGGATTTGCCACTGTGCTTTGGAGTTACTTCCAGTTCAATTACAACTTTCGGGCAGATGTCTCACGTTATCTTCTAGCACTCTTTGACATGATGCAGGATTCATAGATGAATCAATGATTACAAGTTGCCAAGTTCCTGAAGCAGTCAAATGACTGTAAACCATGATGTTTCTCCTAAAAAGCTGCATTTAATCTGCACTAAACATGTCTGCTGTGACCAGGCAGCTCGCTTTGGGATGCCTCTGTCTTGAGCACGTTTCTAGAGGTCCTGAACTTTGCCTTTAGGTTCACTGGCAAATTGCAGTTTCGTTTTAATGTTCTTTTTGCACAGCAAAGACTTTTTCCTGGTGCGTCTCCCATGCGGGTCAAAATTATTGCAGATTGTAGATATGTTAGCCTAGCCGCGCTAGACAACCCACGGCAACAAATTTAATTCTCTGCCAGGATGGGTCTAGTTACCCTCCATAAGGCTCGAGGTTGGATTCTCCTAAAACTGGCCGGACCAATCACCATGAAGTGTAGAGTCAGAAGGCGGGCGTAACTAAGTGACGACAGAGGCGTGACGATTCTGACAGAAACAACCGGCGCACAATAAACAGTTATCTTTCGACTCGGCTTTGGCCACAGCCCTTAAAGATTTGAAGCTAAAATTCAACTTGAAAGATAAACAAAGGACGGCACTGAAGTGTTTCATTGAGAAGAAAGACGTATTTGGACTTATGCCGACGGGATATGGCAAATCCTTAATATACCAGTTGGCGCCGCTGGTTGGGAAGCTAATGGGACTTAGCCACAATCCGTTGCTCTAGGAACTATGTCAGCCTATTCGTTGCGCTGATTGGTTGTATACCTACCCAATTGCTGCAGAGTGATTTGAAAGACAACCTTTTAGCCCGCCTCCCTCCCTGTGGAGCGTGCCTAGACGCTTGTGTCTTAAGAGCTGGGTCTAGCGCGGCTAGGCTAGGTATATGTGCTTTTCGACCAAGTGTTAAAATAGTTACCTGTAGTTTCTGTGATGAAAGTTTGGGGTTCTTGGAAACATTTTTTTGTGTCAAACATTCTGCTCTAGGCTTGAATTAAGTGCGTTGCTTGCAGTCCTGAAGAAAGTACCGATTGTAGCAGTCTATGCCACTTGTCAATGATTTTCCTCACAGTGGAATGATTTATATAAAATAATTAGGAAATCTTTTTAAACTTTTCGCTTTACCTTTTCTGTGAAGTCATTAGAAAAGCACTTTATATCTTCACATGATGACACCACACACTTCAACAGCAAAGAGAACACCAGACTGTAGATGTCAGAGGCTGAAATGAGACAGAATCTTCCTGTGGAGGTGCGATAAATGTAGGGGCATACTGACTTTTTTCCTCTGACTAATCAGTTTTTTTTAATTTATTTAAATTATGAAAATGACAGCAAAATGTCAGTTTTGTTGTTGATTCCTCTCTTTCTATCTGCAGCCACTGCTTCACAGAGTTTAAAGTTTTTTCTTGCCTAAATATACTAAAAAACATGGGACTCATATTTGTTCTTCTTTGTATCATAACAAGTTCCTCTTTTTTCCCTCAACTTTTGGGGGGACTCTTATTGTCCGACTTGTATTGTATATGACATTTGAAGCTCTTTACGTCTGTCTGCAGATTGTATGCTGAGGATCCTCGTGAGGCGGCCCAGTTGTGTGAAGCCCTGCTGGAGGAGCCAGAGTTGGACCCTGCTGTCAGGATCGGAGATGCGTTTGGTTTCCTCATCGAGCACCATTGTCAGCAAGGCAACTTTCAAGTGGTGACTGTCATCTGTTTTTTTTTCTAGCCTTTAGAACACTTTTGAAAATAATTTTAACCATAGCACATTCTTAAATTAGGTCAATTTTGGTGGATTTATGAAAATGAACACTTGTAATTCTTCTCCAGGCCTCCCGTAAGCTGGAGGAGCTGCAGAGGATGCTGCCATCACAGAATGTTAGGTACTACATCAGCCAGGCCAGCCTAGAGGCCCTGCAGGAGGAGATGGGTATATCAGTGGGTCGTGGTGACGGCAGACTCAATATGAAGGAGGATGATGAAGTGGAGGAGGACTTAAATTTGTCTGAAGCATGACATTTGGTGATACAGAGCACACCAATGTTTTTTGCAATAATAGACAATTTCCTATCAGTCAGTGGAGTATTGTAGAAAAATGACAAAAAATGAAAGGAAAAAGCTCCACCAAAATCACATGATGGTACTTCAAATGACCCAAACTCATGAATTTTATACGGACGTCTCTTGGGAATTTCAAGTTGAAAGTAGGCTGGATGAAAGGTGTCCATCCTGTGGACCTTTGATCCACTGAGGATCAAAGTGGGTGGAGTCTGGCTATGGGCGGAGCCTGTTGAAGTGACAATCAAGTATGTGATGACGTTACTTGATGACAGCCTAGCCTTAACCAGCCATATGCCCTAATACTCTATACACTGTGTATATATATATATATATATATATATATATATATTGTGTGTGCGCGTGTGTGTAAATGCAAGACATATGCTTGCACTTTTGTTTTTGTATGAATGACTGTACATTATTAATAGTGCTATATTAAAACTCTTTGAAAACATCAATTTTACCAGCGGTGGTCACTACAGGGCGCTGTTGTCAGAGAAATTGAACAATCTTTTCTCTCTGACAGTGGCTTCAATTTAATTTACTGGACAAAAGATGAAATAAACATGTAAATTCATACCAAAGTAACACATGCAATTGATAAGTCTTCCATACAGTTTAGATTTTGGAACACAACCAGGGGAAACTCTGTAAACTTTGGACACTAATGCTCAACAGGATGAAGTTGGCAAACTAACAGTGGTGGAAATCTTAAAATCCAGCAGTTGGTTTGTATTTTCCTGAATTTAACAATGGCATTTTGGGCACTTTTCTTTGAATGAATAATGAAATATGGAGTAATATTTGGTAGCAAGTGAAACATGAACAAAAGAAAGTGTACAGGCAGCAGTTTTCTTTGTGTTGTGGAGTCATGGTAACACGGTGTTGGTGGATACAAGCAGCTGTTGACAGTGAATGAAGATGGACGCCCAGCACCAGCAGCCAACTTTAAATCAACTTCAGGATCGAGTTCAAGCTCTGACACAAGAAAATGTGAGTCAAACGTACAGTTTTGATAGCTATCTAGTCCTCATAAGTGTCATTCTCACTTTTCACTGCTGACACAGGAGATATTTAGGTAGAGGCCAAGCATTCTGGACTGAGAGTATCTGGTCAGGCTGGCTGAAGTTGATTCAGTAATGTGAATCTCTTAAATCATGGAGGGCTGTATCTTGTCCAGCTGGAGACGGGTACAAACTCTGCAAATGTGCATACAATCATTAATATATTTGAGACTGTGCATGCTCACTATCTGTTGATGCTGTATATTCTGATGCCAAAGATAAATAAGCCACCCTGTGATGCTGTTCAGTGATAATACTTTTATGAGTTTTACATAAAACCAACTTTGGAAGATTTAATGCAGATCTTGTCTGATGCAATATTTATGTTTAAAAATGACTGAATGTCTAACCAATGCTGGTCCAGTTCTTGAACAATTCATTCCAATTATTTAAACCGCTACACTCGACAATTAGACATATTGACATCTTCCTGCTTTTACAGTTGAAATGGCAACTTTTAACTTTAAAGAGATTAGATAAATGTTTATTGGAGGTAAAGAGGCCGAACAGGGTTTACACTCAGCACCATTAGCTCAAATCAGTAGCCTGCAGTCGGTATGTCCTCTGAATTAGCTAAACATGGTTTTGCTCAATTGTGTTCTTTAGTGCAGAAAATGAATGGATTCTATGCTTAATTAATTAATTAATTTCTGTTTTGAACCGCTACCTACTACCATATTCTGTTAGTTAGATTGCTGTCATGCACTATATGTAATCTCACTTCTGCAGCTTTTCTGCTGTGCGATTGTAAAACAAAAACATCTTTAATAAAACATTTGACGTGACAGAAAAATTCATCAACAGTTCAGACTTTATGTGCAGGAAAATTATATCCCAATATTTCTGATCTACTATGTATTATTTTTAACATCTTTAATGTATAATTTGAAACGATAGACAAATAGATGTCGGATTCTTTTTTGTAATTCTTACTTTTGAAAAGCAATAAAACAAACGAGAATGTAGATGTAGGGCATTTATAAACGTTTGTAGCCATAGCATCAGATGCCCAGACCTAACAATGCTGCAGATGCAGAATTTAGGCTTTAACAATGCACTTAACCTTGTCACCTAATTGTCTCTGTTTTCCTTTTCAACTCAATTTAGTTGCATTTGCGTGATAACAATGAGCGTCTTTTTACCAAAGTGGGCTACCTAGAGAGCAGACTGGGCCACCTGGCCAGCTCTAACACAGACCTGTCCTGCAGGCTGGTCCAGAGCGAAGAGGAAAGACTGAAGGTAACTAAACCTCCAGAACTGTGATAAACATATGTGAAGTTTGTTTCCATCGGTAGTGATTAAGTTCCACCAACTGGCCTTATTTAGAGAGCCAGAGGGACCTCACAAGGTTATGAGGCACTAGTGGTTCACTAATAAAATATCTATCCATCTATCCATCCATCTATCCATCCATCTATCCATCTATCATCTTTCTTTCTTTCCTTCTTTCCTTCCTTCCTTCCTTCCAAGATTTTTCAAATTTTTAGGGACACAAATCAGAACATGTGAGCAGTATAAATCCTTTTGCTGCAGAATTTTGAAATAACTGTAGCCAGGTAATAGTGCTATAGATACAACATTTTTGCTTTCCAATCTTTCAGATATCTAAGGAGCTTGTGGAAGAGAAAATTCAGACTAACAAGATGAGAGAGCAGTATGAAGAAGAGACATTTGAGCTGAAAAACAAGGTGAGGGTTCTCCAGATTTAAGGGATGTCATGGTAAATAAAAAAGGGTGTAATATTTGTCTGCATTCAACTAAATGAGGTAGAAATAATATAATGGAATAGATAGGGTAAGATATGCATGCATCACTATAAGAAAAATCTTTTGTTGTTGATTATTTTACATTTTGACACCAAAATTTTCATTTTCACTGCAAAGGTAGGCCTATATCAGTTCTTTACATTGGTTGTCAATCTTCTCTTGATTGCTAATGATCAGTATCGGCTCTGAAAAAACCATATCAGTCAGCTTTTAGTCTGTGCTACACTTTCTTCCCTCTTGTTAGATACTGAACCAGGACGGCGTGATAACTGAGCTTCAAATGCAGCGAGACAAGTTGCTCCAGGAACTCCAGTCGGCTGAGGCTCGTCTGAAAGTGACAGAGAAGAGTGGTCAAGACCTGACAGAGGATTACGCCACACTGAAGAACAGCTACCTGGTTCTGACTGAGGCCCATGATAAAGAGCTGGCCCAGAGTGAAGAGTTGAGTGCAGAGCTGCTGGCCCTGGCTCGGAACCAGGACGCCCTCCGCAGGCAGCTGGAGGAGCAGCAGCAGAGTGTAAAGACCACCACCCAGGGCCTTCATGGGGAGCTGGACAGGGTGCGAGCTTTAATCAGCCGTATGTCACATAACAGAGTCAAGGTGAGACAATCGATGGTTGTCTTAATAGTGGTTAAAGTGTTCCTTTTATTATTACAGTGACTGCAGAGAAACCACACAGTTGTTATCCTCTCTCTGTAATTCTGGTTTGTGACATTTTTGGTAAGTTATAACTCCAGTTTGTCAATTTCATGTGACCAGGACAGATCAAATTCCTAACATTAAAGTGCTGTGCCACTCTTGTGGTGTTTCAGGGCCTTTTATTGGTATTTCAATTTCACAGCAGCAGAAATATACAAAACATGGACACAAAGTATGACAAAACACGATGCATTTTGTGGCTGTGGCTCAGCTGTTAGAAGCTGTTGTAAGGTTGCAGGTTCAATGCCAGCTTCCTTCTGTCATTTGTTATACCATACAAGGATTAGCAACTTCACACTCCCTGCAATCCCACTGGCAATTTCTCCAGGAATTGGCCGTTGTTGTTATTGTGACTCTTCTTCTGAATGCTTTTTAGTGTGCAATAGATCCAACCCACTTAATAATAGAAACATGGTTATGAAACTGAAATATGAAGTGTGTTAAAGAGGTGTTTGCTATGACTTTTAGTGCTGACAATGAGTATTGATTGATTGATTTTATATGATATTTTTCAAAAATGTAAAATAAATTGGATTCTATGGGAAACAGACTTAATTTTCGCTGAATATACTCAACTTTCAAAGCTCACTGCTTTGACATACATTCGCCTACAGACTCCATTAATGGCTTTAAATAGTCTCAAGGGTTTGATCTGTTAATTTATGACTTTCATATGCTAAGAAAATGTGGTATTAGAGGTATTTGCTCTTTAAATGGAGAATTTTGCAGCTTTTTGAAGATCAGTGTCTTGTGTGATAAGCTACAGTGTGGAGTAGTGGTTATTGGAGATCAGAATAAAGTTGGTTCAGTTGGTGGAGGGTTAGTCCACTAAATGTAAGGTTGTATTTTCGATAACAGCTCTAGCAACTACAGGCTGCATCAGCTTTTTCCAATCACACATGTGATTTCTCCAGGAATTGTTCAACCCAGTATTGTTTAAAAAAAAAACTAAATGTAGAGACCCAAATGCTTCAACATAAGCAGAGCACGTTGCTCATATTTCTGTTTATGCAACCTGTATAAAATGATGTAACTTTAGATGCAAAGGTTTCCTGTGGTTGTTCAAGGATGAAATCTTGTAGGGACAAAATTGAATGCCTTTTGAACCCCACAAAACGGTGTATAAAACATTTCCATTGGGCTTCAGGGACAGGTTTTAATTTTAAATGAAATAAAAGCGTTGCTATTTATGTTTAAGACCGTTTTACTGTTCGTTTGAAATGTTAGTTCTTATTTTACTGTATTTGTGTTACCAGCCTGAAGATCTAGCAGCACTGGACAAGGAGCAAAAAACTATGGAAAAAACTGTGAGTATTTCTGTAAAAAATACTATTTTTACACACGGTCGCCAACACAAATGTTTTACAGGCATCAGCAAAATATAATTTTAAGTTGCTGCCCACTTCATATGGCTCTTTATTCATTTGCTTTCATATAGCTGCTTGGAAACCAAGATGAGATCAAAGAGACGCTGGAGAAAATGAAGAACAGCTACGAGGAGCAGCAGAAGAAACTGGAGGAGAAAGTGTGAGCGCCGGCGAATGTTTGTCATTTACTCGTGTGCGAGCTTAATCAAGATAAAACATGATTATCTTTCCATTTCCAGTCATCAGACAACCAAACCCATCTCAGGATGCATGTCCCAGTGTTCATCCCACACGCATCTGCTCCGCGGTTGTGTCTTTTGATTTCTGTTCTAAGCTGTGGTTTTTATTTGCTGCATGTGTGATGTGGTCTCTCTGCTTCCTCCCTGTGATGTGGCCGGCTGTGGATTTTGATCGTCGCTCTCTTGTGGTCGGGCCTGTGTTTGGCCATCAGGGTGGCAATGAGTAAAGAGCAGCAGCAGAACAACAGAGCGATGCATGTTAGTCAGCAGAAACTGTCGGAGCAGAGTGCGGTGAGCCTGAACAGACCCAGTTACTGATTTACACAACATTCCTGAAATTACTGAAGCGCTAACACTTGTTTGCAGCCTCTGAATTGTGCTGTAGTGATGCCAGTAAGTGAAAAATGGTGGAAGTGTGTTTAAATTGAAATAATGTTTGTGCCGTTTCCTTCTGAGGCCCTGGTGTGCTCTCAGAGCCAAATGAAGGAGGTCGAAGAAGAGAACTCAAAGCTGCAGCTGCAGGTCAAAGAGCTGCATGAGGAATATCGTGCAAGGCTGGTGTGTTATTTACAGGATTTAGCTGTGAGTAGCTGCACATGCAAAGCATTTACAAAGAAATTTCACAGGAAATCCTTTAATTTGTTGGGTTTTATGTTTTTTTAAGAGAATTAACCTAAATTTAGATGAAAAAAAATCATGTCAGTTGGTACAGTATATAACACTGTATGTAGTTAACTTTATTATTTTATTCAAATGCATTTATATGATATATAATATTGTCATTGCACTCTAAAAATAATTCAACAGACTTGTTATCATCACCTAATTTTGTTGTAATTTTGGTTGTAAGATTAAAAAAGAGAAAATTTATTGATTTAGATAAACCTATTAAGTTGCAAGCATTGTTTTTATGAGTTGTGTTGACATAATAATGTTGTTTACAGTGAAATTTTTACGTTAATTGATTTAAACTAAATTCACTTTGCAAAAAATGTATTAAATTTGCTTTGTAAGCTAATTTTCATCTACCTTAAATGTAGGATTTGAAGTCTAAACTTAAAAACTTGCACCGCCATTTATAATGCAATTTTAAATACCATTGATTGAAGAGGGAAAAGCTCATTCCATTAACTCAGCGTAGGTTGTTGGATGAACATAATTCCATTAGAAGTTTGCAGAGCTCAAAAAGGCTGATGCAAACTGTTGCATAATTATTTTCTTGACCCTAAACAGTTGATTTTTCAACAAGAGAGCCCTTTGACTCAGTATCTGCTGTTTTAAATATAATACACTTGACTTGATTTGAGTTGACTTTGGTATAAAAAACAGTTACTTGGCTTGACTTTTTGACATAAGACATGATCATCAAGATAAGCCCTCCTGCATGACATCATAGCATCTCTGTGCACTTCAGGACTACATTGATGGACTTAAAGACAGTAAAAGCACCTCTGAACACAGTAAGATGAGGACATTTGTGGACAGCATGTTGCAGGATGTCCGTTCGTCCTACCGGGCCAGAGAGGAGCAGCTCGCCTCCGCTGCTCGCTCCTATAAGAAGAGGCTGCAGAAGATCACCAAAACTCATCACGCGCTTCTTATTGCATACAGGTGACACTTTCCTGTTTCTTCAATGTGCTGATTAGTGCATTTTCCGTAAACGTAATGCTGGAACTAGTGACCCGTTGTTCTAAACTTAGCAGGAAATGTACTTCCATGACTTTAGGATAGCGTACTGGAGGGAGAAAAGTGAATAAGCATGGCACATTTTACTATCTTCAAATTTGTGCACCTTTCCAAGAATTTGGGGAGGAATCTCTGTTTCTCATTACATGATTTCATGCACACTCACTTAATCTCTTCTCCTAGATCCTCAAGAATGTCCTTTACATGAATCTGTATCAAATCATTTCACTGTGGTGCATGTGGACAATCAAATCACATATCAAAGATGTGGACAATCAGCGTTCTTTGTCAGTCACAAATCCACATATCAGCCCGTCTGATGAAGTGAGGGACTTCAATTTTGCCTAAACAAATATGTTAAAAGTTCCCCAATGACTCTGAGATTCTATCCAGTGGTCCCCATATGTCATACTTATTGGACAACATACATTTGTGATGTACTATTGTGTATGCGTTTTCTGTATAATGTTGTATTTTGTCTGCTACTGCTTTTTTTCTGACCTGCCAAGGGACTAAAGATGTAAATTAGGTGGAGGCTATAATATGGTTCAATGCATCAAATTGTGACCTTTAAAAAACAAGTTTTAGACAAAAAGCAAATATTACAAATTCTGTTAGAAAACAAACAAGCTTATAAAATAAGTCTTCATTATAATAAATCATTTCTGTAAGGTTCCCCAGCTCCTAGATGGGGTCCATCATACTGTATGTGTTCCACATGTTTAGCAGTTGTAGAGAACCAGCACTGCCATCATCAACAAAATCCCAGTTCATCCCGTGTATAATGATCATCTGACTACGTCTTGATCTTTAGGGTTCAGAGGGCTCAGATTTTGACAAGCTCAGAGACTAGTCTGGACCCTGGACCTCCAGAAGCCAACTTCAGCCTGGAGCCCACTGAGCTGAGAGATGAAACTGAGAAGGAGCTCCAGCAGCTTCGCCAGGACAAGGCGAGGCTGGAAGGTCAGCTGCAGGTAGCACAAAAGAAAGATGTCTGCTTTGAAGTGGATTGATCTGCTTTTGTTTTCTCTGCTGAATGCGTGCTTTTAGTCTGCGGGGAATTCTTCTTTGTGTCCAAACTTCCCGTATAAAGCCAAAGAATATTTGTTCTGTGAGTGGCGATACGGAAAAATGACTTCAAAGTTTGTGTCCTACGGCAACAAAAAAAACAGCATTACAGAGGTCACTGCCGATCATAGAACAATGCTGATCTAAGATTTACTGCTGTGAGCTATTTGGTTGCCCTTATGGTGACAACTGGAGCAGTGTAAGTATTCGCTTTTATTGATTTAGATATGCTTTCAGAGAAATTATCTTCTTGGGTGATGTGCAAAACAGAGCGGTGACCCTCCAAAAAATTATTGAAATCTGCCAAGAAATGCTCACTGATTTATAATAAAACCAAGTTTTAATTTTATTTTCAAGAACAGATTAAACATACTAGATATCTTTTGTTAATTACTAAGCTTTAGATGTGCTGGTAATGGATTACCAGGGTAACGGATTCCCTTTGTTTTCAGTCTATTGGGACTTTGGAAGATAAAAAAAAAAAAATTTGAATATGAAGCTGTAAATTAATATTTCTCAAAAAAACAAGAAAGGTGGTTCCATCTTCTCATCAAACTCTCAGAAAGAATGAAAATAAATGGATTTCTTAAAGGGTCAGACTATTCCTTTGTCACTTTTCTGAGTTAATTGTGTGACTAAACTCCTCAGAATTGAACCAACGTTTAAATATTCATAATACAAAGAACTTCTTTTTCACTTTTAAGGAGCAGATTCAGTTCTGTTTGCATCGCCAGCTTCAAATCATCATTTATATCGCCGTATTATTTCACGTCCATTTTTGGATTGGCTGTAATTTTAGACCTTCATCCTGACTTATTTTGTTTTCAGATGGCTGCTTCGAAAATGCCTGTGCAAAATTCCAGCCGTCAGGAGTGAGTGTCGTTTTTTTATTTGACCAAATGATTAATGTGGTCAGCTGTGCATTGTTACCCAAGAAATTTTTTGAAAAACGTAACTTTATCAGGCAACCGGGACAGATATGTGAAGAATCCTGGCTGGACATGAAGAAACAGCTGAGGGAAATCACCGACTCTACGCTGGTAAACAAATCTCCTTTATACTTAACTTTAACATTGTCTGATTGCTTTCTTAAAATGACGATAAATGCAATTGTCTGTGATTAAGGCGATTTGAAGGCTTATTTTCTTCAAACAGGTGGACTTTGAGAGGGAGCGTGCTCTTCTGGTCACCAGGGCAACAGTTGCAGAGGCACAAGTGATGGAGTTGCAGGATTATGTTGACGACCACCTGAGCAGGTGAGGAAGGGGCTTGAGATGTAAATCATGTCATTTTCACTCTCAGAATTGTTCCACTGAGTTTTACTACTGCCTGCAGGTATAAACAGGAGATCACACACCTCCACAGACTGCATGGGATGGAGGAGGCTGGGCACTCCCAAAGTGCTCATTCATCTCATCATTGAAAAGACTAGCAGTGAAATCAACAAAACCGCTCATGCAAAAGCAGTCAAAGAATTTTCTCAATGGATTCGCTGCATTTATGTAACTAAATAACCCATTTGAAGGCCTTTAAACCTTCCTGCGACTACGGTAATTCTTTTCCGCCGTCAGTAGGTGGTGCTGCTCATGCTCGTGGTTTCCTCCATGAAAGGCCCCCAAAGAAATCTGGCCTTGAGAAAAAAATGCCTGGAATGTTTGTAAAGCTTATGTCAATTTCACGAGCCCGGGAGAAGAAAGCGATGTGACAATGAGGGGTCACCCTGGTGAGAATAATGTCATTACATGTTACCCAGACACGTACACGCCCGTGAATACTTTCCCCTCAGTGCGGTGCTGAGAACTGCGAGGGCAAACAAACTGGGCTTTTTCCAGGATGGAGGGTTCATATTTATAACCTTAGTGATGGCATGAATGGACAACTATTCCCTTTAAATCCCTTTAACGGTGAAAGGGAATGCATTTTTGTTTCCTTGCATGCGGTGACCGGGGTTGGTGCCATAGTTTGTAGCTGACAGATCTTTGATTAGAAAGTCTTTAGTTGGAATTCGGTTGGAAAAGGGCAAAAAAGAAAGAGAAAATATTAAAGTTAGGGTGCTCTGGGGAATGATGGGAAGAGTCATACGCATGTCACCCCAATTCCCTTTTCATGGGGCATGCCAGCCATGGGAGGGAGAAAGGGGGGGAGAAAGGGGTGTGAAAGTTTGAGAGGAATGGGAAGTGGGATTTTGTTAGTAATGTATTACACTCCCAGGGCCCTGGGAAAAGGGGTGGGGTGGGGGTGTTCGGCTTGGGTCGGTGCCAACATAGTCACTGTGCCAAAAAAGCTTGGTGCTGCTGCAGGGGGACCGCTCCTGTCACCGGCGGATCTGTGGGAAAAATCCAAAACCAGGTTGTTATTTGCTGCTCGATCGCCAAACACTCGGCGGCGACGCCTCTGCGCAAATAAGACGAGTAAATAAAATGCGGTGGAAATTGGAACAGTATAAAAGCCCAGCAGTGTGGTGCATCACAGCTGGTGCCCCGAGGCAAAGTGCCAAGTTTTTCCGCCCCAAGTTTTGGGAAAAGTTGACTTGTCGGTATGTGGAGAGCTATTTATCTGCCGCTTATGTGGCTGCTGTGCTGTTATATTGTAAATACTGAACATGACAAGTGTTAGATTAGACTCAGCTGGAGGTTAAATGGTGATTTTCTACTATGATAGTTTAAATAGTAAGAAAAAGGGCCACAAAAACGAGCAGCTGCTGATAACATCTGCAGTTACTTTATTATGAAACAACCATCAGGCTGACTTCAGCGAAGTTACGAAAAGATTGTGGTTTATTACAAAATGTTGGTTTGGTTATTTAGAAATCCTCATCATGGCAATGAGTCCCTATTGACTTTTCTTAACCAAAATGGGGCTAAGATATGCTCCTGTGTCACTTATTGCGGATCAGTTTGTGTGAAGCGATAACTGAGCGATAAGATGTTAAATGTCCATGTGGTGGATGTCAGCTCAAAGTAAGTGTTAAATGTTACAGCTCTTCGTGTAATTGGTGTAATTTAACGCCATTTGTAATCTGTCTTCTCAATCCAACCTATTCGCATTTAAATGCTCTGTTTATTCATAATGAGTTTATCATTTTACTAATTTGCATTTTTTATATTTTCATCGTTATTCTTATCCAAGTGTCATTTGTCTGCCAAAATCTTTGCTTCAGTTTCTTAGTCAGCGATATAGTAAATGAGGCCTCCGTATCCCAGTGCATTTTGAGTTTAAATTAAGAATGAGCTAATACTTTTCTGAAATAGCTTCACCTGATCTAATCACATAAAAAGTGTCAGACAAGTTCTGTAATGCAGTCGCAACATTTTAGATTTTAACCTCAGAAATAAGAATCAAATAAATGTCACATCAAAGCTAAACATTTTAAGCTATACAAAGATGTGATTTATTTCAGATGTATTGCAAAGCATCCTGTAATCTCGTTTCTTCTTCATACATTTCATAATTGTCATTGAGTAGTTTACATATTCATGCTCTCATTCCAGGCTGATATCTCAGCAAAAAAAAAAAAAATGCTTCAGTTTCTTTTTTGGGTTCTTCTTTTACATTGTCAAAAAAATCTCTGATGCATTTTTGTCATTTGAAATAGAATAACTATAGGTTTGTTTTCCCCAGTTTATTTGGACATTAAAGCTACTTATAATACATTACAGTGTTGTACTTGTCTCAGTCCAACAACACATTTCTGAGCATGTTTACTCACTTAGACTGCTTAGCTATGATGAAACAATACTGCATGATATATCAAAACTGTTCAAAATACCACCAACACGTTAGTATTTTTGTCACCAGCATAAGGTTAAATCAAACTCGCATACATTTTTTCAGTGGTGTAACTTATAGTTGAACTATGTGGGGGGAAAAAAGAGAAAAAAATCCAATCGCTGTTATTTCAACAGATATAATATTGTTAAAAGTGGCAATTTAGTGGGAATATGAGTGTTTGCATTGTTTTCCACCCTGAAAAAATATTAAAATGATGATGTGGTGTTTCCTGCTCTACATACTACCCAGACATGGTCTCTTACATCGGGAGAAAATGATTTATTGTGTGGGGCATTTGTGTTGCACCACAATACCTCACTGCTAAAATGATTCACACATTTTAACAAAAAATTGATCCAAAAAATACAGCTTTTGCCATTTGGATCTTGCACTTGTCCATATTGTGTTTTTTTTCTAATATTTTGGTAACTGTTCAGCCCTAGTTGAACAAGAACACTGGGACATTCTGCTATATGTGAAGCCATCGTACTGCTGAGCCCTGACCTAATCGGCACTGCAACCGCACATAAACATTTGATGCTTGCTCTCGACTCTCTTCTGCTTTGTTGTTACTTTTTTCGCAAAGATTTGTTTTGGTGGTGGGAAAGTGGCAAAAATGGTTGGATGAAATGTGTCTTTCCGAGGATGGGAAGCAGGGTGTAGCGATGCAGAGGAAGTACCTCGCATGGCTCGCGATGGGCCGCTCGTCAAGAGGCCCTTTGTTTTAGGAGGTTAATGCCTAATTGATACAGGCTTAATGAGAGCGAGCTGTGTGTGCAGAGTGTGTGAGCCGGGGGCTGGACGGGCCGGCCATAATTGGAACGGACAAGCCTTGTGTGGAGGAGTGTACGGGGAAGGGGTTTATGGGAACGCAAGGAAAAGGAGAGGCCGAGTGGGAAGAGAAGGTGACAATGAGCAGGAGGAATGTGGAGGCAGTGGGAGAGGAATCTGGTGATAGTGAGAGTATTGCAAGATCATGAGAAAAAAGAGGCGGTGACAATGGAAAGATGGCATTGCTGTTTGTGCAGGATGTTCCCATGGAAGTTTAGCCAGTGCACGTTGCTGTTTTCGGGGCTTTATTATACATTTGTGAATTGCATGTGCAATATACAGTACGATTAATGCCAAAGTAAACTTTTCAGGGACACCTGCCTTTTCTGATGAGCTGTCTTTTCACCCCCTCTTTCAATCCGACAGTGTGAGGCTATTCATGCAAGAGTCCTCAGCTTCCCTCCAGACAAGCTTTCAGTCTGAAGGCTGGAGAGGCATCAAGAGGGAGGAGGGGAAGGGGAGCACAGAAGAAACCGTGCACTTCAGAGAACCTTGAAGAATTAGGACTGAAGGCTATGGAGATTGCGGGTGGCTGCAAGAGAGGAGGAAAAAAAATGTGCATAATTATGGCGGAAGAGAGGGAAAACAATTAAAAAAAGTTTCTTTTTTTTAAGCCTTAGCAGGGTAAGAGCCAAGTGGTAGAATGTGGTTGAAAATGCAGCGTGTGGAAGAATGAGACAAAAGAAAGGAGGAACATTTACAGTGAGAAGGACGGGAGGGAGGCAGCTTGATGAACAGGAGCGAGTGAGAATGAGGCTGAGTGTCGGTGAGGGAAGCAGAGAGGGACAGACCCTCTGCTTTCCCACACTCGACGGGTTCCCACAGTGGACCCGGCTAATCCCTGTCTTAATTGGGGGAGAATTCCAGCGCACATGTTCCACTGGAATGAGCGTAGAGCGAAGGGAGAGGAAAAGCTCTGCAGCTCCTGACACATCAGACGGGCCTGAGCGGCTGGACTGATGCACAATGTGTGAGTGCACTTTGTCGGAATATAAACACGCTGCCCGACTGTCAGCACATCTGATGCATAAATGGCTTCACAAGTTACTCTGTTTCGTTTCCCTTTCACTCGATCCAACGTGAGAACTGCTCTTAGCGGCCACTTAGCATTGTTTAGTCACATTCCGCCATGTGAGAATATGCAAGTTAAAAGTTTCATTTTATGAAAAGGATAAATTGTTCCCTCAAGAATTTCACACTGTTAGTAACACAGGTTTGATTCACCCAATTTTGGAAAGAATTGCGACTCTCTTACCTCTAGTGTTTCCCAGTCATGAATAGTTTCAGGCTTATGTGCCAAGGTTTAATGATATTTGATGATATCCAATACAGTATCGGTGAATAAAGCCTTAACAATGGCTTTTTGCCCAAAAACTGTGCTGTAAAAACTTTTCATATGTCTGTAGATTGTCTGAAAATATCGCATTAGTATTTTACAAGCAGTTTAAAGAGAGTGTGAGACGGTTTTAATGATTTAAAGGTCACAATTTTGCCCTTTAGTAGTGAAGTCTCACATGTGCCTATACGGTAAATGTTATGCCTATGAAATATACTTTTTTCCCACATTTTCAAACTTTAAAACGTGTCAATTTGACCCGCAGGACAACACAAGGGTTAACCTGTTGGACTGTAGGGCATCTTTGAAAGGTTCAATCTTGAAGTAGTTGACAGTCTG
Source organism: Acanthochromis polyacanthus (assembly GCF_021347895.1). Classification (NCBI taxonomy): domain Eukaryota; kingdom Metazoa; phylum Chordata; class Actinopteri; family Pomacentridae; genus Acanthochromis; species Acanthochromis polyacanthus. Next base: position 14,766,203 of record NC_067131.1, on the reverse strand, counting down.
GAGGCAGGATTATAAATAGTTGAAACTGGACAACCACTGGTTCCTCGTTTGGAATGTAGCTGCTAAGTATTTTTTGCTTGCTTGCAAACTAGGAGTCTATCTAGTTGTGGAGGGCTAAAGAATGGGACAAGTAAACTTTTGAACAGCTTTTGCGTTCCACTTCCAAGTTTATAACGACTACAAAACACAATCAAAATACATTGCCATTAAATGGGACCTTTAAAGCCAAAGGTGAACACAATTTTTAATAGAAGATTAAATATAAAAGGGTTCTTTCTAGACTCACCCTTTTGGCAATGATAATATGAGAAGGCCAGAAGCTGAGAAACCACTTTTAAACAATTACTGACTCAAAGGACCAGAATCCAACACAGCTGCAAGTCATTTCAGGCTATGAGTAAAGTAACCAGTATGCCCCAACCAGAGTGGTTGTTGGATGGTCAAACGGTATCTGAAACTCGTCCGCCCATACCTTTCTCACAAAACCACTCTGATCAGGGTTGGTCACAGTTGAAAGCTCCAGTTCCAATCTTCTAACCAGGACCATAGTAACTGTCTTTGTGTCATCGTGAAGTTGGTCTGTATGATGTACAATCAGTAGGAGACTTATTGGGTTTCAGATTAAGTGTTATCAGCACACCCCTCAGGGAATGTGGCAGACAACCGCACTGAAAGACCTATTTGTACTTGGCTTAGAAAGGTTCAAGTGGTTTATCTTTGAATATCTTATAGATATCAACTGGCAGTCCAACAGGATGTGTGGTTTGTGTCCGTTCATATTAATAATGACAGCAACAATTTCTGAGGCGCCTCATTTTCATCCATATGCATTTCAAAGTCATCCACAATGGAAGGAATACAAAGTCCACCCATGGACTTAGATTGTTTTTGCAAGTTTTATGGGGGGATGGTTAAGATGTATACTGTGTTTTGAGGATCTGTGCATATTGCCCCACTTTGGGACTCCAGTCTGTATATATTTTATTTCCACCAATCCAACAGTTTTTCGGTTTTTCCGCCCACACCTTTCTGACTAAAGGATCTTTGGGTGCTGGATCTGTTCATTTCTGTAACTTTTCTAAACTGGCAAGCTGACATTCACACCCACTTCACACCATGATTGACTAAGAGTGCAGAGGTGAGAAAATAAGCAGGGTTTCTCTCTAAAGCTTTCATTTTTAGTACTTGAGTGTACAAACAAAAGCCGCACTGAAACATGAATGCATTCCAGGAGGTACTGTCTAAGACCATGCACCATCACGCCTGTTTTTAAATCATTTTTGCGTCTTCCCTCCTCTCATGTGATGTCTGGCTTCACCCTGCCTTCAAGGGATGTTTTTCTGAATGTCTGTTTACAGTTGTATTTCAACAGCCTTTTCCAGATCGGGTCTTTTCAAGCTAAAATAGACTCTTACTCTGGACAATCTGCAATCTCTACAAATAATTTGATACAGAATTTCTGCTTCTTCACTGGTGAAACATAGAGCATGTGACACTGTGTAAAGAGTGGAAAGAGGGAAAACCTGGAGGTGGAGGGATCCTATTCTCCATTAAAAGTCAGTAGACCAAACTGAAATGCAGCCACAACACATTATCAGCATTGATTAAGGGTCTGAGATTGAAAGTACAGTATTGTTTGGTTCTTGCAGGGAAATAACCTATAAAGTCACAGCCATTACACTGGTGATGATTCAGATATATCTTGGGGAATATAATAAATCATAATGTAGACATTAGAGAGGCTTGCGAGAAGCCAGTCACAAATACAACCCTTAATATGCTTCTAGTTGATGACATCTCCCAAAATCATCTGATATGTTTTTTCCGCAATAGTAACAAATGAAGGCAGCATGTGTTTCATAATGTGAGTGATATTAAATATCCTGTTTTCACATATTTTTCAGCTCTGTACGCCAGGCGTATCTGTTGTCAAATCTTGCCCTGAAGTTGTGTTTTGCTGGAGAAAACTGCAAGAAGATACTAGTAACATAACAAAACCGCAGTGAAAGGCAGTTTCGCTCCTGCCTACCTCTTTCCTCGATAAACAACTGGAACAATAGGCACAGTCCACCGGTCTCTGAGGAGGTAACCCAAGACAACTTCTCTGACGAGAAAATGGGTGCAAAAGTTGAGGCAGGCAGTGCTGCAGTTTGCAAGATTAAATGGGATAAACAGAGAGTGGGTGGTAGGCAGCGAGGGAGCTAATCTGCCAGGGAGGTTTCTCCCTTTTGTGTTGACAATCAGAAAGGTTTTGTCAGAAAACTGTAATCCATGTGTTTAATTCGGAGGGTTTGAGGCCCAGTAGAAAAAAAAAAAACAGGTGTGTTTTCTGCAGTGGGCAGACTCTCAGTCTGGGTTTTAGTGTCCAGAGGGCTGACGTCAGCAGAATTCTGCTTAGAGGTGAGGAAAAGCTGTGGGAAAAAGCAAGTTAACCTTAAAAACTGTCATATGATATCAGCTGGTATTTAAAAATAGGTATTAGTGGATATTTTAATCATTGCCCATACTAGCAGCATTAATAAAATAGCAGCAGGGCCGGAGTGGCACTCATTTTCAGGCCTGGACTTTCATGCCTCAGATCAGCCCACTTTAGATCACGACCTATTACTATTAAAGTCATGTAATTCTAGCCTTTTCTTGTAATACAGTGTGCTTTTCTAAAATCATCAGGGCACGAAGCCTGGCGAGGGAGGACGGAGGCTTCGTGCGAATTTTTGACATTCGTGGTCTCCAGAGAATGAATCTACTGATAAACTACAGTTTCTCCATCAGTGAAACATCTTCAAAATTATTGGGTGGATTGATATCAGCTTTTGTATTGGTATCTAAACTGCTCTGAGAAAATGAATTCTACTGACTTTTTTTTTAAATCTAGCGACACTCTCTGGTTTAAATTAGCAAATATGTTGATATTAACTTTCATGGTAGGAATCCTCATGTTATTGGTAATCCTCTACCTATTTTTTTTAGCCCATTTCAAAGGTAGTAACATTGTCTCAGGCTAAACAATAACTGAATATCCCTTTTAAACCCTTTTAATCTGACAACATCTAGACATGAATGATAACCTTGGCTAGTTTTCTGTATAAGATGCAACTGCTACTTTACTGACTATTTAATATTTATGTTTTTAATACAGCATAATGTCAGTTTAGCAAATTATGGTCCCATTTAGAGGAGAACAGACTGATTATGTTTTATGATGTAGATATCTTGTGATTGACAGTTCTAGGGCTGGCCCCGAATATCCCGAATATTCGTTCTCTACTTTGGTATCCGGATATTAATTTTGGTATCCAAATGCCTCAGATCAGCGTGCCCATCTTTTAGATTTTATACACAGTATTTGGTTTACTTGCCTTTTAGATTCTCATATCGGTCAGTCATTGGGTAAAATTTCGAATGACTCTATTTTCCCCTCATCCTGCAGCACTGAATGTCTCTTAAGTAGCATTATTAGAGTATGATGTCAGTGTTTGGAGGTTTTTGTGATTGTACCCCCTGCAGGCGATGTCAGCCCCGGGATACGGTGAGGAGGTGGCAGCTGTGTTCGGCTCAAACAGTGGGTTAGCAAGCAGGCCTTTATTGGAGGGGGTTGCAATTCATTCCCTCTATCTTTCCTTACAATACTTTTTTTTTGGCGGGAAAGCACCAAAGACGCTTGCCTGACCCAACTTGTGTTTCTTTGCAGGACCCCCTCCCTGAGAAAAGTGTCGCCCGCCTCCACACTCTTGCACCATGTCCACCCTGTCTTGATTGATTTTCAGTGTGCATTTTGGAAGGGATTACAGCCATCTGCAGGCTCTTGAGGAACAAAGGGGGCTCCTCGCTCTCCTCCCTTCAGTACTTCAGAGGGATAACATGGCCAGATAAACATGCTCTTGCACCGCTCTGCACTTGTTCTCTATTCTGCCTTGACCTCTTAACCCACCCAAACTGCCCACTCTACTTTAAAGCTGACCGTGTTATTCTCCCCCAGTGTCACTCCGCTCGGTGAATAGCATCTCATCAGTTTTTTGTTTTTTTTTGCAAATTGCCCACTACAGAAAGACCAACATGAGTCATTGCAAACTGTTGCACTGACAAAGTTTTTCCATCAAAGTAGGAGCAAGCCATGAAGTGCTTTGTGTGATAACGGATGGCAATTTTTCTGGCCCGAGGACGAGAATTAGCGCAGAGCAAGTTCGTATGTTCGCTTTGGAAATCATCTCCTCCAGCTGTTGCATGGTGTTATGGGAACACAAAATTGTCAGCTGGGAGTCTGGGATGCCAAAGTGTGGTCATGGGCTTCACTCTCAGCTGGTGCTGAGCTGCTGGCGAGACAGTACGATGCACAACCACTGAGTCACTGGAAGAATTAGACAGACCACATGCCTGGTTGCAGTAGGTTGGTCGACCCGTACGGTAAATCATTTGTTTATGTGGAAAATAAAGCACAATGAAATGTGCAGCTGTTTCTTCATGCAATAATCGTACAGAAGCAAAATTGTCAATCAACTTAGCCTTTGATTTTCTCATGAATTCCAAAATGAATTGGAGCTTTTGCACAAACTTTCTGGACAAACATTGAGAAATTAGTGTGAGAGCAAAAGCCTGTCTCAGTGTGCGTTGATATCGTACAACATACAGCCACAAGCTTGTGTGGGATAAATTATGTCTCGTCTGGAAGTGATTTTCTTTCAAAGGACGCCCTGGACACCAATCTCTTTCTCACCTGCCACTCAGTAGTGTGAGAGTGAATCATTGGAAAAAAGAAAGCAGCCAAAGAACATTTTTAGAAAACCTCAAGTGCTATTTGACACGAAGAGGGAGATTTGACATTTGTGCCGAGTGTGTGTCAGAGCATCGCAACCACTGTTTTGGATCTATAAGAACACAACGGCCGGCAGCTGCGAACCAAGTTGTGGGAAAGATTAGATGACGAACCCATGGAAAGACAGAGCCAGTGGTGAAAGATCCAGATGAAGGATAAGCATGAGAATCTCAGAGTGCTAAAAAAGTGATAGAGAAAGAAAGACAAGTGATAAAGACATTAGTTTAAAGTATTATCATTTGCTATTGTGAAGCAGAGAGTAGTTTTGCAGTGTTTAAAGAGAGTTGTAGGTGAGCTGGTGTGCTGAGCTGCAGCGAGAGGTTAGAGAGAGAGTCTGGGACTTCCTAGATCTGTACATTCTAATGGAGGCAGTGGTGTAGCGTTACATGTAGGGCATTTTGAAGTTCAAAGGGAATATTTTCATGTAAAAACATCTCAATATCTAACTTTGGCACACAGAGATGATTTTTTTAGATCACTTTAAGCCAATAATAAGGTGTCATTGCAGGACTCCCCAACAATAATGCATCATAGTTTTTGATTGTGTTTTCAATCCAAATAGGCAACATAAAGTACCAGAAAACTGACATCCTTTTCAAGTAAAAGTACCTCAAAATTCAACTCAAGCACAGTACTTGCACCACTTTAATAGAATCATTTCACTGTTTTGCTCATGCGTGACAGCTGTCTGTTTCGTACAACACTGTTCTAAAAGGTGATACTGACTGATTTGTCTTGAGGTGTGATCACAAAAACCTTTACACATGAAGAAACCTGCAACAGAGGGATTGGGCCTGTCTGATATCTGTCTGAATATGCTCTCTATCAGGGTTCTTTACCTCTGATTTATGTGCTGTTATTTGGCTGGATAACAGGAAGGGTTTCTGATGGAAACACAGGACCTAAACCCTGGGTGGGGTGTCGTGCTGTACTGGAACCAGGCGTACCTTTTCCCTGTCTGCACTCTCATCTCTGGAGCTTTTGTCTCCGACCACTTCCCTCCAACTTCCCCATGGGCCGATGCGAGTCCACACCCAATAACTCTCTCTCCAGCCGCTTTGGATTCTCCTTTCCTGAGTGCTTCCTGCTTTGCCGTGGCTGAACCTCGCCTAAACAAGGACAAAATAAAGAGAGGATGGGGGAGGTGGGTTTGTTGTGTCTTTGCAACACTCTGCAGAGTCACCACAGAACAAATGAAAATCCCTCATTCAGGTCTTCAGGGTTTTCAGAAAATTTTCTCCTGATGAAATTGTTTGCAGAAGCTTATTTTTTGTTGCGGTTTTATTGCGTGGTGCATTCAGAAGCAAACTGTGCTGCTGTGTTATTGCGCCTGCACTGACATTAATGCTCCCTATTTAGGGGTTCAAGCTGGGGTCACAAAGAAGCGACAACAATGCAGGAAGTCGAGCTTTGTCGAAATGTCACATGAAGTATTAGGTGAGGGCGGATCATTTGAGTGTGCTTTGTTTTGGCTTATCAGCCCAGCAGCAGTAACCTCAGATGGACTGGAAGGGAGGCGGCAGAGGAGTGTGTATGTACATATATATGTGTTTGTGTGTGTGTGTGCGGCTCGGGGCCCCCCAACCACAGGATGCTTTAAAGGGGCACTGAGGCAGTAAATGGCCGGGGAGGTTGAAGGTTCCCTCACTTGAAGCTCCTGAGCGGTGGACAGACACGGGAAGCATGTCGAGCTTTTGTAATTCTTTTCCATTTAGCCCAAACACCATGTTGCTTCCCCCAGCTGCTCTTTTTCAAACGGAGTTACTGCACGCGGTAAATCTGAGGTTTTTACCGAGGTGTGCGCTGTACGTGCAGAATTTTGAAAGGAGGAGAAACAGGTGGTGAATTTATCGTAGTGGTTCAGTAATGTTGGCACGTCTGAATTATATGTACCATGAAGCTCCTGGTCTGTTGGAGCAGAACATGTCAGCCGTGGCAGGTAACGGATTTGCCATATTGTTCATTCAAGAGGAGTATTTTCAACTTTTGGCTTCCGTGATGCTCGCCATTAATAAGAAGGAACTTACGAAGACTGTACATATTTCTAGTAAGATTGTGGGTCAGAAACAACAAAGTGTGTTACTGATTTGTGGGTGAAGAGTGAAGAGAAAAGGGTGGCCAGTCTTCTGCGATATATCACAGAAGGATCTTTAAAACACATCCCAGCCCAGAAATATTTTCTCGTCATAATAATAATAACACGTTTTATTTATACAACATTTTTCATTTCAAGAAATCTGAACAACGACACAGTAAAAAGGAACAGTACAAACACAGAAAATGACAATTTTAAAAAGGAGTTCTTAAATTAAGCTAAAAGCTTCTTCAAAAAGGTGTGGTGCAGCAAGTATGGAGTTTGGTTCTGGGAGGGTTTAGGAGGTGTTGCTTCGCAGAGCCTGCGTCCTGCGTTGGGGTTTGCTGAGTGAGGACTTCTTTGAGGTATGGTGCACATTTCCACAAATGCACTGATGAGTGATGAGAGCAACTTTATAATTTATTCTGGCAATGATGGGAAGCCAGTAAAGAGTATTGGGGTGATCCATCCATCCATCCATTCATTCTCTATACACTGCTTTATCCTCACTAGGGTCGCGGGGGGTGCTGGAGCCTATCACAGCTGACTCGGGCGAAGGCAGGGGACACCCTGGATAGGTTGCCAGTCTGTCGCAGGGCTACATATACAGACGAACACTCACACTCACACCTACAGGGAATTTAGAGTACTCAATTAACCTCAGCATATTTTTGGACTGTGGAAGGAGGACTGAGGAAGCCGGAGTGCCTGGAGAAAACCCACGCATGCACAGGGAGAACATGCAAACTCCATGAAGAAAGATCCCAGGCCCACCCCGGGATTTGAACCGGGGATCTTCTTGCTGCAAGGCTAAAGTGCTAACCACTACGTCACTGTGCAGCCCCATATTGGGGTGATATGTTTATGTTTTCTGACTCTAAATAGGATCTGAGCAGCGCTGTTCTGAATCAGTTGGGGCTTGTGTAGACTTTTCCTGGGGATCCCAATGAGGAGGGCTTTGCAGTAGTCCAGCCTGGAGGAGATGAAGGCGTGGACGAGCTTCTCAGCGTCGGATACGGTGAGGCACCCTCTTCAAGTTACTTCAGGGGAAAATTAATCTAAATGTGAAGTCAGGTCGTCCCACTTTCTTTCTGTGCTTCACCGACGTTCCGTATAAATATGAGTGCAGTAAACCCAGACCAGTGGTTTTCAAACTGTGTGCCTTGGAATTAGTCTTATTTCTAATGATTTACAGAGATATAATCATATGTAGTGAGATTTGTATATCTTACAGGTTATTAATACTTGTTCTTACATCTCGTAGAATAATAATTTGGGTCAGCAACTCTTTAAATAATCCAGGAGAAGAGATGCGGATGCATAAGTATATTATTGTTGTTGGAAATTCATGTGAAAATAGCCTGTATGAACATACATTTGATTATAATTTCCAACACTGACAATGTATTTATGCATCTGCATCTCTTCTTCTGGATTGTTTAAAAAGTTGCTGACCATTTTTCAATTATTTTCATCTTTATTTATTGGTATGCTGAAATATACAGCCATAGAAGCGAAAATATGACACTCACTATTTAATTAACTGCACTGATGATAGCATGTGAAGTCTGAAAAGAAGCTTTGATTAAAAAAAAACATTTTGTGAGTCCTCCAGGAGCCATTCTGTCGGCCTCAACATTCAGATCACAAGATGTACCAAAAAGAAAAAGAAGCATGGAAACAAAAGCCTGTGAAGATGACACAGTATGGCGATGCAACTCAGGACAGGAGGTGAGAATCAGGTGATGATCGCACTTTGTGGAGACCTATGAGGCATGTTGGGCGGATTAAAGCATCTTCTTTTAAGTTGCTGCTTTTTGTGACAACTTCAGTCGACCTCGAGACCTGCTTAGTGTGTTGTAGGCTGGTCTTTGTGGTGGGCAATAACTCTACTTTCCGGAAATGTGTTATGATTATTTGTTGTTCATGTAATTCAGAGTGTTGCAGTCAGATTACCACATCTTCTATTAACAACAAATAATAATCAGAACAAATCTGCTGTCTAAGTAGCTGTGAAATAACACTAAGAAGTCTGTTTATAGCCATCTGATAATTATGTAACTGCCCCAGTTTACACTAAAATGATAGGACATGTTTTCATAGGCTACTTGTGACCTAATTTGTGTTTTAATTTAAATATTACAAAGATTATGTGTTGTGGGAAGCATCCCCACACACCTCATTGCTTCTGTAAGGCTGAAAATAAAAAATCTCTATAATAAAATACTTGATTGTACAGAAAAGTTTGACTTCGGTGATCAGATTAGTGTTTTAGAGCAACATTAAAGTATCCTGACAGCTGTGATGAGGCTCATTTGTGCTGTCTTGCTAGTTGGAAATGTTGTCATGGAGCACTTTCTTGTCAAATGTCTGTCTTTACTTTTATCGTCTTTTCCACTGCGATTAAATTTACCTGACATAAAGAAAATACCTGGAAACTCGCCAGCTATGATGCCATAGACCAAATCAAGATCGAAGGCTGCAGAGCGGAAAAGACTTGGGTTTGATTGTGTCCTCCTGCACACGTGGTCAGGATAAAGCGAGCGACTGTGTGGCACCTCGGCTCAGTCCAGTCTGCCACGCCGCTCCCTTAATGGCAATTTATTGCTTCCTGAATCCTGAAAACGGGAGGCCGAGGACAACAGAATTCCAACCTCTGTTTTCTACCTCCTTCCCTGTCAAACGCCCTCAGGCTCCTAAAACAGTCCTTAAATCTCTCCTCCTTTTAGGCCCTCTCGCTCTCAGGCAAAGCATTTGTTCTGCACTTTCAGGAATCTGATTCATTAGCACTTGAAGTGACTTATGTCTGAGAAAATGCTAACCATGGAAGAAACCCTGTAAATGTAGGCTAAACAGAGTTGATGCATGAGATAGCAGGATTATGGAGCATGAAACTGCTTTGTTGGGTTAGAAAGCCTTAAAGAATCAGTTTGAAGATAAAAAGAAGAAATAAATACATCCAGAAACAGTGCGTTTTCTTGTAGGGAATATTTTAATAACAGACAAACATAAAAATAATTCACAATACTGACAATGTATTTTTCCAATTCTTTTCCTTCTAGAATTTCTTATTAACATATTTACATTCACATTGATATTAACATCAATTCACAAAGCAAACAGCAAAATGGCAGTGTACGCATTTAAGACATATTCAGCACATTATGTAATTTGGTATGAACCCCTTCTCCTTGCTGATATAGTGCACATTAGATATGGATCACTTTACAGAGCAGGGATTTATACATTAAATGCATATTTTGTTTTCTGTTGAGCTAGCCTTGTCCAAGTGGATGTTTTTCCACCAAAATCTGTTTTTTAAGTCCACCTTAATATCATAAAAGCCCAATGGACTTAAATTATGAAAGGCTGTTGTCTTTTTGAACATTGCTGATTATATACAGTTGAATATCTTTTATATTTCTCATCAACATATGACAACAAAGAGCGGATTTAGCAACAACCAGCTTAGTAACTGCTTTGGCAAGACCCCTGCATCTGAACTCACTTTTAAATATTCTTTTTATTTAAATTTACTCCAATTAGTTAGAATTTTGCAGAAATATTTCATGCTACAGAAATTAAACATATTTATCTTTCAAAAACTCTCTCAATACAGCGCCTTTAAAGGCCTGCATGTCCCAACGGAAGTGAAATCTCCGAGTGGCTAGAATATGAAAGTGCTCTCAGCACTGGATCGAGGTGTGAAAGCTGCTCACGTAGCCTCACCTTTGCGTTCCTACTGTACGTGCTCACATCATCTGTACATATATTAAATTCTCAGTCGCTCCACTATGCTACATATAGTTGCTTTTTATTTGGTTTTCAGTGCTTGCAGCATCACACTTTTTCCAGATCAATCCCTTTACCTTTATCAGTGCAAATATTTTTTAACATTTCCTTAAGTGAGGATTTTATATAATCTCCTTGATAATAGTAACACTGAAGGCTAAACATCACTGTCCCGGCATTGTCTGTGGAAGAAAGGTAGACATTTTGAAATCTTAGACCCACAGCAACACCCGCCTTAAGTGTGTCCTCAACAGCATAACAAGCTTTCTAAAGAACTTTTCATTAATTTTCCTGAGCTTCAATGACTCTCAGTAGGCCTGAATTAATGGCTTTAACTCAATGTGTCCCCAATGGAAAGCTTTTCGATAATTTTACCAGCTTTGTGGCATCTCTGTTTGTAAAATCGTCCCCTTGTGTCAGGACATCACCGGGTCTTTTCCGGACCAGGCGACTGCGTATTGCACTGAAATGGCGTTGGAAGGATTCCATTTCACTCCTCAGCCGTTGGTGGTTCAGTGCCAACATGTGCACATCGAGGCTTCTTCCTGAAATAGGGCTGAGTTTGGCCCAACTTTCAGCGCGGCTTCCATTCTGGTGGGTAGACAAGCTTGCTGCAGAGTTTTTGTCTCAGTCTACGGGCAGTTCACAGGGTATCTGCTGGGCTGCTTTGGCTATCGTGTAGGCCCTCTGGAAGTCCTTATATCGGGGAGCGCAGCCCAGCCAGGCCTCGCCAAAGTGGACTCGGCCGGTGAAGAGGAAGCTGCCGGGTCCCGGTTTGACGCCACACTGGAGCAGAGTCCTGATCTCGCCTCGGCTGCTCAGGCGACTGTTACTGGTGAACAGGGCGTACTTCTGACGAAACACTCGGGTGGCGCTGACCTTTATCACTGCTGCCCGCAGGTTCTCGTCTTCATCCACTGAGCGGATGTTCCCTCGCACCACTGTGGACAAAACAAACATTCAGGTTCACTTCCACTGTATTCTGCAACACATTCCTTTACTTTAAGTCAAAGCAAAGGAGAAACATTTTGCTGTACTTTTCGCATCATGCAAATGCAAATTGCTCTCTTTCACCCACGGTTCAGATGTGCTTCTTTGTGCTCTACCCCAAGGAGACCCTGGCCTGCTCACTAATCCGTCTAACTTTTGTTGCCAGCTGAACTTTTCCTCAGTGCTGTTACAGCTCAATCAGAGGCCTGCAGATTAGTCCACTGCTTCTTCTCTGGGGGGGTTGATGTTAGGATTAGTCCACTACAGTGCCTCCAGTAGGGGGTTTCTGTGGGTTGTGTGTTGGGGGGGTGTGGAGATCTGCTGTTTCACCTTTAACCTTTGCACTTTTTAGAGGGGTGGATGTGGAAGCACAGGGATGTCCTGCCTTTAAACCAATTCGACACAACCGATTTTCAAGATCCCGACAAGAAATCACTGAACTCTATGGCTTTGCTTCAAGGACTTCTTGGCATTTGTTGGACGGGCTTAATCTTGGGTGAATTCGAGGGGGGTGGGCTTGCTGATTTTTATTCTCGGATTTGTAGTTTTTCCACGTCAGATCGGCAACTTGAAACTCACCAAAGTCGCTGGTGCAAACAGCCATCAGGATCTCGGTGTTGTTGCAGGGTCTGCAGGCATCTGGAGAGACGAGAAGGAAGAAAAAAAGGAAGGAAGGAGAGTCAGTTGGTGACCTCACAAGACTCTAATCTGCCGGGAGGAAAGAAAAAACACCTATATGCTAATACACTGGAAATCAAAGACCGCATTTCCAGATCACATGCACAGGAATGTGAGTTTAGACCTTGTGTTCTGTGCAAAAGCGAGCAACAAAGGAGAGACCAACCACTGCGTTCTAACAGACAGCTGCTACTTTTACAGTTGGCGGAGGAGGACCGGAGGAGCTTTAAGGTGTGAGGCTCTCCAATGCCAGACAATTTAAAGGCCAAATTAGCCCCCCCACCCCTCCTAAAGCCTTCCAGGGTGTCGACAGTCACACCTCATCAAAGCCGAGACTTGGGCTAAAGAGAAGGAGTGGGGGAGGACTTCAAAGATGGTTAAAGGAAATCCATTTCTCAGAAAAAACTGCTATCCTTTTTGAGTTTCTGCACATTTTCTGGAGAAAAAAAATCCAGTGCACCTTACTTTTTTCATGCATATATAAAGAAAAAAGATTAAACCCACAGTAGCATAGTTCTGGCTGTCTGCACTGACTGAGCTGTGGCTGGACAAAAAAAAAGCCTTGGCATTTTTTAAAGTTCTCCTTGTGGTTCTTCGGAGGCCCCTCTCTTGCCCACCCCACACATTCTCCTCCTTAGTGAAAACCTCTTGATAAATGAGATTCCTTCCTCTCTTAGTCCACAGCGAACCCCCTTCCAAAACCTAATCAGTGTGTGTGTGTGTGTGTGTGTGTGGGAGAGAGAGAGAAAGATGTAGGGGAGGAGGGGGGAGTAAACTCCTACAGACAAGTCTCCCCACAGAGAGGCAGCTCAACAAAAGAGGGGAGCATCTCAGCTGGGCAGAGGCCTCCCTGTCGCCTAGGAGACGGCAGTAATCCCAGAATACTCATGCGGCACCCATTCAAAGGGCTCTGGACTCTGGAGAAAGCCCCACATACTGTGCTTTTGTGCCCCTCCTCCCCTCTCCACAGCTACTCCACAACCAGCACGCCTCTGGGGGAAAGTTTGGCCACTTCCTTCTCTGTGCACTCTGCATGAGCCATGGAAAGTCCAGGCAGCCCACAGAGGCCTGTTCTGAATTATGAATCATCGGCAGAGAGGACTTTATGGGCTATAATATCATTATGGGTGGGTCAAAACCTTGCAAACTTTACAGGAAGGGGGTTGAATTATGGTGTAAAGTGGCGGCTATGACATAAAAGTTGTGAACTTAGCGATAAACCAACATGCCTGACTGACTCACCTTCACTGCTGATTGGGCTGGAGTCCAGAGACAACCGAGCCGTCCAATCCCCTCTCAGCTCATAGCGGAAGCTTGCGATCCTCCTGCTGATGTCCTGGTGAGGCGTCGCTTGCAGGAACAGGGCCACCCTCTCGCCAGGCAGCCGGCTGAAGCAGCGCACCCTCGGCGGGGGGGACGACTCCAGCCGGTCCCCCACCAGCAGCTCCAGGACGCCGTCCCTCTCCAGGTAGAGCTGGGCTCCGTGGAACTGCTCCGAGGGCTTGACGCAGGCCGTGATTAGGCCCGAGCTGCTACCGCTGGGACCCACGGCCACCGAGGGCAGCCGGGGCGACAGGGTGAGGCGCAGGGCTCCTTTGGGATACAGCCAGTCCAGGGTGCCCTCGGAGCAGTGGAGGGAGATCTGCTCCACGCTGCCCTGCTGCTGGGACAAACCACTGAGGGAGGGAAGGAAGAGAGGAAGCAAAGTCAGAGAGAGTTTGGGCCAAATCCCAAACTTTCCTAAAACAACTGCACTTCACTCCAGCTGGGTTGCGTGTGATCTCTGCAAACAAAGCCAACATTTTCAGCAGAAATGAGTGGAAACACAAAGTGACACTCTTGACATTGCGACTTTTTTCCCCCATATTGTCCTTTTTTTTTTTAAAGATTTGTCCTTTTTATATCTTAATGTTATTGCACAACCTTGAGAAGACTTTGGATGTCATTGCACATAATATATGATCATGTGACAAATAACTCTTAAATCTTGACAGCTTTAAGAAAACAGTTTTTGCAGATGAGCAAACTCAGAGAAGGCGCCACCTACTGGCGATCTGCCAGTGCAAAGGGCCCCTCATTCCATCTTTAGGGCCACATTTTCAGCAAATAAAGTTAAAAATGTAATATAGTTATTTTTTTTATTTTTTTTTACAGTGCATCCAAAATGAAACAAAATAGCCTCTAGCGACTGCATCCACAGTGTTTTCTCCATGCAGCTGAATTAATCCTCCAGTCTCCTGTCTGTCTGGACCCTCCATACCTCCTGCAGACAGCCCAGCGGCGCAAACATTTTAATTGCGCCCTAATGGCAAGTCTCAACATGTTGCTTTCAAGGACGCAGCCACTCTCTCTTTCTCCACCCGTAGCATCTCTGAGAGGCAACTTTGCATCATCTTCCCACCAAACCAAAACATGACAGATGGAATATAAAATACTTGCCTTCCTCTCCAGCTGCACTGATCTTCGGAATAGTTGGACAGAGACACGTCAAAAATGGCAAAAAGTAAAATCCAAATTGCGTTAATCCAAACTCCGAAGCCAGGCATTTTCGACAGTGGGTGAGAAGTTTAAATATATATATACGTATATGAGAAAAATTATAATTCCAAAGCTGCGATGTCCTAAACCTTGGTGCGTAAAGTTCCGCTATAAAACCACTAACATTCTGCTTCTGACAGCCTCCATCACTTTGCCTCCTCTCACCCTGATGTGATCGATCAGACAATCCAGCTGAAGTCGCTCTCAGAGCTGCTGTGCGTCAAACAGGCTCAGAGCTCTGAAGTTATTCCTCCTCAGAAAAACTTCGCGGACCAATCAGGGCCCGACGAGTGAAACTTTAAACCACTCACACAGCGGAGGGGGAGGGACGTCTGAGCGCAGGACCTCTAACTGTATGCAGGGATGGACCATTGTGTTGGACGTGTCTGCAGAGAAAATACAAATTAACCTGCATGCTGAAGGGGTTTACAGAAAGTGTTGCAGTTTAAAGACCCCCATTCAGACATGAAGGGACTCCTGTGACTAAAAAACGAAGTTTAACATGTTTTTTCCCCATTTTATTCTACCCCAGTTAAATTTCAGAATCAATGAATATGCTCTCCAAAGTCGATTTAAAGTGTATATGCATGCTTTTAAATCACTTTTGTGCAATCTGCATTGGTTTTCAGATTAGGTGTGGCTTCTAAAAACATTCTGAGAAAGTTTCCTGAAAGTTCTAACAACGTTTTTTTTTTTTTTAAATTTAGATCTCAGAATGTTTTTTTCTTAAAGGCAGAATGAAGTTCTCCAAAGTCGATATTTTGCTTGAAATAGTTGCCAAATGTTGCATTGAGAGCATTCTTCTTTTGTTATGAAACATTGCGAGATCATTTTATGGAAGAATGTTCTACTACGTGTTACCTCAACTACATCCCCAAAACATCATGCGAATATTGCACTGAAAACTTTTGTTGATTTTTGCCACATTAGAACAACACTTCATCTGAAAAATTTTGCTGATCCCATCTTGAAGACATTATTAGAATGTTTTACTGCGAATCTTTCGTGATCACAATCTGACAGTCTCCTCCAAACATCCTGTGAATGTTAAAAAGTTTTATCTTTGTTAACCTTCAACCTCACTGGAACATTATGTTAAGACTTGAAAACAAAATGCCTGAAAAACTGAGACATATTTGTTCTATCACAAAGAAGCAGGGACATTTATTGTGGTACATTTAGAGTCCTCTCTTCTCTCAGGGATGTACGGAGCCCCTAAGGTGCCACGGAGGAAAAAATAAATAAAACGTGCATACGTTTTAATATATTGTGCGCATGTTTTAAGATAAAACGTGCGCACGTTTTAGTATCTCGTGCACACGTTTTAATATCCCGTGCGCACGAATAAGTATAAGTATGAATAAGTAATAAGTCCGTTTTATTATTATTTTTTCTCCGTGGCACCTTAGGGGCTCAATAGGAATGTATTTTGCCTATTGTTTGACCTTCACGGGGCTCAGATGTGTGCAGAGTCTGAAAAGGAAAGTCCTTCTTCCGCTCACTAATTAACTGGTGAGACTTTCAGCTTGTTAATTGTGTCCAGAGGGCCCCGAGTGCATCAAAAAGCTGACCAGTTGGGATTTTGGCAGCTAGTGCGGCGCTCAGATTCACTAGTAAGGCTTCTGTTGGAACTAGTTGGGCAAAAGTGTCACTAGCTGGTAAAAAGACATTCTTTGAACATTAGATTAAAATGTTTTCTTTAAAACGGTATTTGAACTTTTAGGTAAAGTTAGCCAATGTTGTGGAAAACTGAGTATTTCATTCATATCTTTGCTATCAGTCATTGATTTCTACCACTAGTTTGATCTTTTGTAGCGCCAGTTGGACATTAGGTTTGCGCCAGTTTGCCTTTTTTTTTTTTTGGACAAGTCAAACAAAAACTGTTACTAGTCGCTTTTTTTTGACCACTTTTGCCCAAACAGTTCCAACAGAAGCCTTACTAGTGAACCTGAGCACCGCATTTTTTGACAAAATCCCAACTTGTCAGCTTTTTGATGCCCTAGTGGCCCCTCTGGACACAATTGACAAGCTGAAAGTCTCACTAGTTAATTAGTGAGCTGAAAAAGCTTGCTAACTAGTCGCAGAGGGACTTTCCTCTCAGACTTTGCACACATCTGAGTCCTGTGAAGGTCAAACAACAGGCAAAATACGTTCCTGAGAGAAAAGAAGACTCTAAATATACCACAATAAATATCCCTGCTTCTCTGTGATAGAACAAATGTGTCTCGGTTTTTTTAGGCATTTTGTTTTCAAGTCATGGTTATGAAACTTAAATAAGCACAGAAAACGTCCCTTCATAGTTCTAATCAATTATGTTTGCCTTACAATGAAGCTTTTCATGGATTTTAATTCATAGTCTAGTTTACATCTGGCTCTTTCTGCGACATTAAATGGCGGTCTGCCCATTTCAAGGACGTCTGAAATTGTAGAAAAGTATATTTAGCCTCATGTGGCATGAAACAAAATACAGGCGGAAAGAAAAGAAACAAGCATAAAGAAAGTGGTCACAGTTCACTAATGTTAAACTGATTTTCAGACACGCCATGTATGATGGTGATGACGTTGAAGATTTGGCCTCCTCTGGCTGTCGTGCCCTCTGGCCTTTCCCCCGCCGGGCTTCTCTTTCATGTGGTGGTATTTATAACCAAATCAAATATTCTTTTGTGCTGACGCCGCCATCCATCTCCCTGAGTCACTGACTTTCGGTGTACATGTGTGCGGGTGTTTGTTGCACGCCTGTGTGTGTGTGTGTGTGTGTGTGTGTGTGTGTGTGTGTGTGTGTGTGTGTGTGTGTGTGTGTGTGTGTGTGCGCGCGTGATGAATGTCTCGGCCCCTGCGATGGAGTTATGACAAGGCCTCAGACCGACACAAAGGCACATGTGCAGAAATCCAGCTGCTTTATTGTCTGCAGCAGGACGAAGCTTTGTTTTCTGCAGGGCGTTTCAAAGCAGCCGAGTTTAAAGCGCCAAGCGACAGGAGGGTGACTCGGTCAAAGAGAAATGAATATATTGAACTTAGTTATGGACTTCACAAGGATGCCACAGTGTCCACGTGTGCGCAGTGTGCTAAGACACGGACACTCAGATTTACACACTTTGTCAAACACATCAGAGTGCATGTGTCCGTTAAAACAAAAGCTCACACACGCCATGTGACCCTCATATGACCTGAAACTGCGCTTTTATCCAGCCTAGATCATATTTGGTGCTTTTATGTGGCGTGGCTGTGTGCACATAAGGATCTTATACTTCAAGCATACCGTTTTTATGTGGTTTTGAGCAGTTTCAGAACATTTTCAATGTAATGCTCACAGTGAATTAAAGGGACAGTATGAGATTTTGGGAAATACACTTGGCTGCTTTCTTGGCTAGCTTACAGGCGGTCTGTGTTTGAGGGTAAAACAAACCTGCTAAGCCAATAAAAAACAGAAAACTGCGTTCCAACATCCCTACTACTGTATTATATTATGCCAGCAAAAGATTTAGTATGCCCCAAGATGTATATTCCAGTATGTCAAATGTAGCATGTACTCCGATGTTCTACTTCATCCACAAGCCAGCATACTATTCTAACCCACAATCCTCTGCACATGTGCGTCACATATATTGCGATGTGACACGAGTATACTTTGTGAGAGCAGCTGTGCTACATACATGAAATAAAAAGAAAGAATGTGCAATTTTGAATGCAGCTTAGATTTTTACCAGTTTACCAGTACCTCATTTTTTTAAATAAAGGGAGAGAGATAAAATAATAAACGGAAAAGAGGGCATACGACGTGCAGCAAAGTGCCAGGCCTCAAATCAACCTCTACTAGATTAGCTACTGGGGTGCCCTACCAGAGCTTTTAACAACCTCCAGAAGTGAAAAATCAAGTTTAGCCTTGAAAACATGTGCATATAGTGTTGTTTTAATGTGCTGTAAGGCAGGGGTGCCCACCAGATAGTTCAATCCGGCTTTCTGGATGACTTTGCAAAGTGTAAAAATTACAGAGAAGACATTACCTGCACATTCTAAATTTGTAAAACAGTTTTTTTTTTTAATTTTCTACACCTTGACAAGTTGTTTTAATCATAAAGTAAAATACTACATTGTTCAGTTCAGCTACCTGTGACTAAATGCTTTGTGCCTTTGCAGACACACTGTGATCTGTAAGTTATAATGTAAAAGTGGAAATGATGAACTGAGGTATAACATTGCTGAAATTGAACTTTTTTCTTAAGACATTTCAGAATGTTCATAATGTTTTGTAAAAAGATAGTTCATTAAATGTGAACATTTTCAGAATGTGCTTTTTTGCACTAAGACAAAGGGAAACATTAGTGTGGGTATTTTTAGGTCATTTTGCTGTGATTTTACTGGTCCAGCCCACCAGTTTGACACCCCTGCTGTAAGGCATATCATAAGCGAAATAAACAGTCAGAACCATGGCTGAGGATTTTCACATTAAAACTGCACTGTACCAATCACTGAAAAATCACAGACTGAGACTCACAGGGTTTTATATGCAACACACTCAAAGAACCAATCCCTTCTTCTAGCAGATTAGGACTTTTTGTTTCATTAATCTTCTTCAGAATCAGTTCCCAGCTTGAACAAATATAGCCCAACTCGAAAGACATACTTTATTCATCCCCTTTGCAGAAATGCAGGTTCCACCGAGATTTGAACTCGGATTGCTGGATTCAGAGTCCAGAGTGCTAACCGTTACACCATGGAACCACCACACCATGGAAGTCCAGTATTTCAACTTGCCTTTGTGCAGTACAGACTAGTTTTACAATGCTTAAACAGCCTTGTAGGTGAGTTGGAAAGAGTGCTAGATAAAACAACGGTGTTGCATTTGGGGCATTTTAAGACACGAGGGATTCTTTTCTTCAAAATCAGCTTCTAAATATGAACCTTTGATGCATGGAAATACATTTCGATGGCTTCAGTCATCAACCTCGTCTAGGACTAGTTGCCAGGCAACAACTTGAGACTCTGATCAGGTTCTGACCTTATGTGCTGATACACCAAAACTTCAACTCATGTTCTATTACTAGAATGAATCTGCTTCCTCCATGACATGTTTATAAAGGAAGCTCTTCCTCTGCGTGTCCAAGATGTCCTGAACACTCATGGGGCATTATCATCTGCACTATGTCAACATGTCTGTCTCACAGGAGTTTTGTGTTTTCGAGTACACACAGAAGAGAACCACAAATTACATGCCAGAGCTGCAGTCGAACCGTGTCAGAGCTCCTATTAAAGGTCAGCATGTGAACGTGAACCAACAGACCTGCTTGTTTCCGTTCTGCATCCAGAACAAAGCCATCTTCGACTGTAATGAAACACTGGCTGTTTGTCCACTTTAACCACTGAACCAGATTCCCGTAGAGCTCCTCTCTGCTGCATTCTCACCGAGCTGCCAATGGGAGCGTCCTCAAACAGTGTGTACGAGAGTTTGCATGCATGTGTTAGTCCTGTGTCTGTTTACTCGGCGTACAGTGTTGCTCTGTGTGGAGGCATGTCCAAACACAGGGAGGACGCAGTGGCAGTGTGGTGCTAGTGGTATTTATGGAACCTAGACATTGTTTTCAACTTTCTCTTCCTGTTTGTTCTCCCTCTTCTCAAAAAGAGAAGACGTTTCTTTTTTAAAATTTTGAAATTTTACTTTTTTATTGTTTTTTTCAAAAAAGTAAACAGTGATGTCACATGGATACAAGCATACATATACACTACTGTTCAAAAGTTTGGGGTCACTTAGAAATGGCCTTATTATTGAAAGAAATACAGTTTTTTTGCAATGAAGATAGCATCAAATTAATCAGAAACACAATCTACACATTGTTAATGTGGTAAATGTGGTAAATTACTGCTGAAACGGCTGAACTTTAATGAAATATCTACATAGGGGTACAGAGGAACATTTCCAGCAACCATCACTCCTGTGCTCTAATGCTACATGGTGTTAGCTAATGGTGTTGAAAGGCTAACTGATGATTAGAAAACCCTTGTGCTATTATGTTACCACATGGATAAAAGGGTGAGTTTTCACGGAAACATGAAATTTTCGGATGACCCCAAACTTTTCAACGGTAGTGTATATAGAAATATGCAAATAATAGTTATCTATGCAAATATACAAGAAAGATGAAACAGTGCAAAGGAAGTGTGACAACAGAAATACTGTTACATCCAAACAACATTAACGCTTTTGCAAAATAACAAAAAAAAAAAAAACGCAAAAAAGAAAGAACCCCATCAATCGTTTGAGAGAATAAGCCCCAAAATTTAAGAAATCTTTCAGTAGAGCTGCTTCATGAAAGTCTACTTTTTTCAGGACATCTCTTAGCTAATGAGTGTAGGAAGGAGGCACGGGCAACTTCCACTTCATCACTATAAGTCATTTGGTTGGAAAAGTGATGAAAGCCAAGGACAAATTGTCTCAAAAACCTCTGTCCAGTATTTGTGCAAAGATGGGCAAAGTCAGAAAACATGTTTAAGGACAGCAGGGGAATGCTGACACCTATTACAAACTGGGGACAGTCCATTCTAAAATTCTGACGGATGTACATTAGTGTAGTAAACACGGTTAGATCAGTTTGCATTGAATAAGACACAAAGAAGATTTATGGACTTGTTTTAGAATCTCAGCCCAAAGATCCCCTAATATTGTCTCTCCATATCCTTCTCTCAGTGCATCATAATACACTCAACAAAAATATAAACGCAACACTTTTGTTTATGTTCCCATTTTTTATGAGATGAACTCAAAGATCTAAAACCTTTTCCTCATACACAATATCACCATTTCTCTCAAATATTGTTGACAAATCTGTCTAAATCTGTGATAGTGAGCACTTCTCCTTTGCTGAGATAATCCATCCCACCTCACAGGTGTGCCATATCAAGATGCTGATTAGACACCATGATTAGTGCACAGGTGTGCCTTAGACTGCCCATCTGAGGGGAAATTGCTTACGTTACAGTTGTTTCCATTCGAAGTCTTAGAATTAAACAGTACAAAAATATAGACATAAGTAGAAAAAACATGCCCTAAAAATATAAGGACAGGTAGATAAAGTATATGAGCATGAAATGTGCATTTTCTGAGAAAATAAACAGTAATATACAGTGTAATAAATAGCGTGTCGTTGCACAGAGATACATGGTTATTGAACATCATTGAATGTTAACTCAAGATGACACATCTTTTATGCTAAAATTCAGTCTCATGTGCAACAATGTCTAATTTAACATGCGAAGTTGGTTTCCTAAGCACAGAATGCCACATTTAAGTGTATGAAAAAGCTTAATAACATGCGATAATTTAGGAAAAATGCATCATTCCTGCACTAATGAGATTTTATGCTCAATTTCTACCTTTGAATCTCCTCTTGTAAGACTAATCTGAAGGTTACTGGTGAAAAATCCTTAGAATTGTACACCTTTAAAAGACATTTCAAACCATAAACCTGTAGCCAAAGCTTTGGACTTTACTGTTGACAAAAGGGAAGTAACATAACCCTCATATGACCGTTGTTGTATCATACAGGCAGCGGATGGAGTCTACAGTTTGCAGGTGTAGCGGCTACTTAAAATGTGCAGTTGAAACACCAAAGCAAGACCTGATAGGAGCTGAGAAGTTGAGATGTCCTCATTCCCAGACTCCTCTGCAGCTTCCCATGGCACCTCGTTGCTAATCTGGTTGATCTGAAATCCCTGCTGTTTGTTTTCCTGCGCAGAGTCATCTATCTGCTGGTAATGAGATCTAAAACCTTGTCGGAATACTCTGATAATCGGCTTTGGTTCAAGGGAAGCAGAAAATATGCCCTTCTCGCCGCAGGATTGTGCTGAGTCTTATGTTTTGCCCGGCTCATTTGAGGTTTTGCGGGGAAATGCTTTTAAATTGGCCGAGGAGTCAGATACACACTAATGAGAAAATCCTAATTATCAAGCAAAATACAGGCGAGAAGAGGAGGGCATCCTTGAACTATTTTTGTCTGAAAAGCAGCAAAAGTACACAACACGGACAAAAATTGTGTGGAGCTGTTGCTGTTGGAGCGATTATTATTTGCATTATTCTTATTATGGGGCTGTAAAGTTCTAAATTCTATAACTTTTATCTGTTAGCGAGACTTAAGTGGTGTTACAGCAAAGACACTCTCATGTGATGAGTCAGCGAGAGCAGTGAAGTTGACATTTTCCCAGCTCTCCATGCAGGTGAGCAGCTCCCGGTCTGCAGTCGGAGTCGAACAGCATGCCGAGGCTGTGAGAAACGCCGACGCTGGGGGATCAGAAAAAAACTTGTGCTGATATTTACCATCCGAACCCCCATGAGAGCCGCATGTGAAAACTGACACCTGCTCTCTCATTGCACTTTCTCAGGATCCTGATTGTGTATGTGTTTGTTTGTATGACAGTAAATTTGTCATTGTGCCTCTCATCTGGGCTGCATAGAGTATGTTTGTGTGGGAGAGAGAGTGACAGTGTTAGTGTAAAGCCCAGTGGGAAAGTGAGCACAAGAGGCTCCTACTGCAGATAAACACAGTCAGAGAGGGTTGATAGCAAACGCAGCTGGAAACGCACAGAGACGCCCTGAGAACGCTCTCTAATGCTTCCCTAAACATGTAATAGATCACTTAGCTCCACTGTCACAATACTCTTGTGTGCTTTAATCCTCTCCATCGGGATCTCGCATAACCTCTGCATGAATACCCTGCCCACTTGTTGTTATCTCCACATGAAGTATCTCATGATTTATTCAAAAACACACAAATCACATTTCCTGTGACCGAGCATCCGCAGTAAAACTCTCACCCAACTCAAACTCTGCTGTTTTTACGACTTTTTTTCCCTCTCATGTGGTTTTGCTTTAGCTTATTGTACTTTTTTTTTTTGCATT
This sequence comes from Acanthochromis polyacanthus, assembly GCF_021347895.1. Lineage (NCBI taxonomy): Eukaryota > Metazoa > Chordata > Actinopteri > Pomacentridae > Acanthochromis > Acanthochromis polyacanthus. The sequence continues at coordinate 14,742,428 of NC_067131.1, read as the reverse complement.
TCATTTGTCATTGTCATACGTGTTTGTGTCTCTTTAAGGCTCTTTTTGTGACAAATTTGTTTTAAAGAAGGGATTTTAGAATGTTTGCTCTTTTCTTTATTGGTCTACGTCTTTCTCTCTTTTTTTTCCATTCAGCAACTCCAGATATAACCTAATTATAGTGTCTGGGGTCAAAGGTCACAGCTGGATGCCCTGGGGACTTTTCACTATCATTAGTAAAATGGAGGGAAGAAGCTGCATGTGTCTAAAATAGACCTTTCTATCTATTGTGTCCACATTCAGGAACTTCTCGAAGGTTCTAGGTCCAATTTATCGAAACAAACATACAAAAAAGAAATTTCAGTATTCTTCTTTTTCATTTTTTTTCTGTTCAGACTCTATATTTACGCATTAACCACAGTGTGCTAAACAGAGATTTTGACATGAAAGAAGACTAAATACTAGCAGCTGTGGTAATTAAACTTATTTGCATAATGACACTTCTGAAGTACTTGTACTTAAATGTTACCCTTGTGTTGCTTAAAATTGAACAGCTGCAGATGAGAATTTTCCTACGCTCCAAAACACATGATCAAGTTATTAAATGGGACTACATTATCATAAATCAAACAGCTAAACAGTATATAAAGTAAATAATTTATGAAGCAAGTATTTCCACCATAGGATATACCGGTATGAACAATCCTTTAACCCTCTGAACCTCAAAACCTGCTGGTGGGTTTAAAGACATGCTTTAAAAATAAAAACTTCACCAAACTTACACAGTCAGAGCCAGACAATCTAAGATTTTCAACTTTTCCACAGCCTAGTCATCTGTAATGTGTCATTCTATCAACAAAACTGAACCAAATCTGACCTTAAAATCATAATATTTGATTGGAATAACTTTACTGAACATGTCTCATTCCAAAATGTACCAAAAATAAACCTTTCACAGCAACTAAACTCGGTAAAAAAAAACCAAAACCGGCAAGCCATGAGTGTCTCAGCTGCAACCAACACTTACCTAAGTGAAAAAACAAAGGAGCCTTTAAGCTGAACTGTGCTGAACTGCAGGCTGTGTACACCCAGTAGAAATAGGACATGTTTGGGTACAAATTAAAATGTAAGTAGTAAAATATCTACGGTATGAAGAATCTAATTCTTTTCCAGCATTGGTAACGTCTATGAACACTTTGGAAGACATTGTTCTTGGTGATACCAACTTTTGTAAAGTAAATAATCAAAGCAATCTAACTTTTTACAATAATTTATGACACAATGTTGTTTTGCAGCACAGAAAACATTTCTGAGTTCTTTCTACTTCTAGCCACATTTGTCCTGTTTCCAAAGAGATGCAGGATTTTTGTATTGTAGTGAAAAATGAACTTACAGTGAGTGAAAATGTATCAGGAGAAAGAAAAACGCACAGAAACTACACGTGCTTCTGAGAGTTAATATAATGCTAATAATATTACACTTACAGGGGCCATTTGTCTGCATGCCAAATCATTTTACTTGTCAGATACATTTAATGTTAATGCTTCTGTGTCTTCAACTATTTTAATGCATTACTTGTAAGTCTTGTTTATTACTTTAGTAAATAATTAAGTAGTTCTTCTACCACTTTCTTTGTGCTCTTAAATGGAGCCAGATTCTGGTCTGAGCCAACGCTGAATTTGCGATGTGTCTTGAAGTTGCTGATTAAGACATCAGAGACGCTTCTAGTAACTAACCTCCTCCACAATCTCGAAAAACATCTGCAGGCTTTCAGTTTGTGTTTGTTGCCATCCTTTGTCCACCAGACTTCTAGCATGTCATTCATCTCTTACAGAATGTAAATGAAAACATTGTAATGGTGGCAGCAGATACCTCGCAGCTCCTTTGATTTGTTAACCTGCCAAAGTGTTGCTTTGATGAAATTGATTATCCTTAAATCCGGATAATTACCGTATCTCTGTCTTGACAAAGAGGTTGGATCCAGTCTGTTATCTCAGAGTAAACAGATAATGATAGTGTCATTGATCTGGGGCTGACTTTAAACAGGCAGAGTGTCAATACTGCAGCCAGCCTTGATGTCCTTCACGTTGATTCTCACATTCCTCACTGTTCAAAGGCACACAAGGGAATAGTGTCAGCTCAAGGGTAAACAGGCTAGACTCTTTTTAAGTGGTTCTTCACACAACGCTGCCACTGTTAACTCAGAGGATTTTTACTTTTGACAGTCTGCGCTTGATTGCAAGCAGCAGGCAGGGACGAAAAAATAAAAACAGTTGTCGCAGCCACCGCAAAATGCACAGGAAGTTTCCTGGTGCATGAGGTTTGGGGGTAAATTTAGACTACAAAGTGTCTGCAGGCAACACCGCAGCTTTTGATTGTAGCCAGATTGAGCATCTCTACAAATACCACAGTCTCTCTTCAGATGGGGGTAGTATGAGGGGGATCTAGTCATGATTGTCTGACAGTTATTTGCAAAATCAGGTCTGCGAATGGTTTGGTTTGTCTGTTTTTGGAGGGAAGACCCACCTCAGCTATTGTCCTTTAGAACACAGCATCCTCAGCTCCTTTCACTGCACGTTTATGACTCTCATTAGCTGCAATTAACAGAGCATCTCCCAATCCCACTATTTGTAATCCAGATGGGCGTATTGTTATCAGCAGCCCAGCGGTGCTATAGTGAAGCTCCAGGCAGGGTGGGTTTGATAGGCAGCGTTGCTGGAGCCCAGCTGGGGGTCAGACTGGGGGTTCACCGCTGTCTGTCTTGTTTGCGGCTCGCCTGCCCCCCACATTTCTTCTAATTGGCTGAATCGGTTTGGAGGGAAACTTAACAAGAACCAGGATCCCTCCAAAATTCACAATAGGTAGAGTGTTTTACATATGTCCACAGGAAGACAGATGTTGCTTCTCTTGACCACATCCACATTTGAATACCCTTATTTGGATACAATGGACCAACACACAAAGGGCCGATATTTTGGCGGTCAAGGCAGATGCATAATTTTAAGGGCCAAGAAGAGTCCACGTCCTCAAAGTGGGTGCAGAAGACTTTTCATACTTTTGATGCTGTGAATCTATTAATTGAAAATCTATTAAGTGTTCGTGTTGTTACATTGATTTGTTGTGCTGATAAATTATTTTTTTATCTAATATATTCATGTGTTCTTCTGTAATTGGTGTTTGATTTTAAGCATTTATTATCTTCACCATTGAAAAGAAGGGTTTTCTCGCAGTGTCTTCTCTGAGGTTATAAATATAACATGTTTATAATGACTTTATCAGTGGATGAATTTGGCATTGTCAGCACACAACAGTACAATTTTCTACCAAACGTGGTCACTTATTAAGTCATTTTAGTCCTGAAAAGTAATTAATACCAACCTTTGCAAATGGCAGGAAAGTTGAGGATATTTCTTAATTCAGTCGTGTTAGAAGAGTGTTTGTCCAAAAAACATCCAATTAAAATTAGCTTGAAAATCTATCAATCTTCAGGAAATCTGAGCAGTACAAGTTAAAAAATGAAGACTTGGATTCATGCACCAAGTTACCACTCTCATATGTCACTGAAGTACACTAAATTGAAAGTTTCAGCTAGTAATTAGTTAACTTACCATGAACACTGGCAAGAACAGAAACATTATCTTAAGTTTTGATTAAACTCTGGTGCGGATGTGCACACAGACAGCTGCAGACAACCACAGGCCGGTAGCTGTTGCATTTAGACTACTTCTATAGTCTGCAGGTGTCTGTTTGAAGGAAGGAAGGTGTCAGTTTCATGCATGAGTAGGTCGTACATACATAATCCTTTATTTTAGGGTCCACACAGACTCCTTGTGGATTTAGGGACATGGTGAAATCTAAGTCATATGGACTGGGTTTGTGGACAGATTCAGCAGCTACATTGATTATTTTTCACCATTTTGGTGGCCTACTTTTGCAATATATATCAAATGAGCTGCCATGTTTATCCAGTTTGGATTCTAGGAGCAAACAGCTGCTGAATGAAGCGTTTATCCAATCAGGTGCAGCCAAAGTCTGTAATTTTTAATGGATTCCTGTTGGAGAGCACCCGTCAATCTTCTCGTGCGATGCTATCTGGCTGTAAACCCATCAAGCTTCCAGTGCTGTGCAACAAATAGTCCACATCCAAAAATGTCCCTGTGGACCTTTACCATTACTCTGTGAGAGTCCACGCAGCCTCTTCCACACACATCCCCATGAAGCCCAAAATCTGTACTGACTGCGTTATAAAGACAATAGCGCAAATGCTAAGCAGCAGCGTTTATGCATGGAATATGTAGATCTGACCTACTTCACATGCATGCAGCAAAGTCTTTGAAGTTGTCTCCCACAGACTACAAACGTAGTACAGTTACACTACATGTCCATTGTTAGACTGTCTGTACCCATGAAGATCAGCTAGGGTCTACATGACAGACATATTTTCATCTCACCAAGTCTGCAGAAGTCTGCTTGGACCCTTCAGGCCAAAATTTGTGTCCATGCAGTCTGCCTGCACAGCAACTAGCTCTCCATAGTGCTTGATAGTGATGTGTATGTGTAGAATGCGTAGATACTGACCTACTAGAAAACTATGCAACAGAGTTCTCTCAGTGGACTCCAAGGAGACTAGAAAGCAGTGTAACGGCAACAACTATGTCTCCATGCTGTTTGCAGCAGTCCATGAATGTATCAGCAAAGGAGAATAGTCAAGGCTTTAAGGCAATTAAATCCCACTGTCAACACCTCTGTTTTTGTTTAAATGTGTGCAATCCATAGAAAAGTCAAAATATAAAACTTAAAAAGTAAGTAAAGGTTTTCTAGACCTTTATGCTAAGCTAATCTAATTTACTGCTAATTCCAATATCACATTAAACAACAGCGAGAGTAATAATAATCTTCTTGTGTAACTGTCAGTACAAAGGCTAATAGGCATATTTATCAAAAATACTGAACTCTTCATTTAATAGAAAGCCACAGAATAAACATAATATTGCAAGTAAGTCACTTAGAAAGCTGACAGACCTGTCTGCTTTCATCTTTCATAACCGTTTCACTTTTAAACAATCAGACGCTCACAGCAGAAGATCAGAAAGTAAGGCTTGGTAAGGCTTGTAAAAGGCAACAAACTGAAAAACAAAAAGAGTGAATGGTCGGTGTTTTCTGTTGCTGCCTGACTGCACTCCACCACCACCACCTCCTCCTCTTTCTCCGCACTGCATCCTCCTCTGAATTGAGTTTGGTCAGCCTATAGGTCATCCTTGGCTGTGCAGAATATAATTAGACTGCCTACACACACACACACACACACACACACACACACACACACACACACACACACACACACAGACACACACACCTACACACACACACACACACACACACAGACAGACTTTAAACCTTAAACCCCTCGTCTACAATGGCCGGCTCAGACAATAGACACATGCCAATACTATGACCCCCTCGGCTATCTCTAAATGCACAAAAAACTCCCTGTTCATCCTCAGACCCTCCACCCTCCTGCATGCTGCTCACTCAGCAGAATAACGAGGCTGATAAGTTTACATTTGCACGTATCACATTTCACATCGTATCAGAGAAATAATAAAGAGCTTAACAGGTGCTGAATCTCAGCTGTTCCTGTGGAGATTTTAAATGTTTTTACTGGTCAGAATTACGCTCGACGTCGCCTCAATGTATTAAGTTTCAAGTGATAAAGTTAATGATGTGTTCTGGTTTTAAAGCTGGATGCTGTGAGGTTTGTAACCAAAGATGCTGCCGAGCTTTAGATTTAATAATGATCTGAAGTCAGTGCTTTCAACCCTTACCAAAGCTATTCAACCTGTGCAAAAAAAGTATTGAATTGTGGCTTTTAGTGGAGGTGAGAGTGAGAAAACAGGATGCTCAAAGTAACAGGATCAAGGCTTTAAATAACAGTAAATCTTCAAGAATAATGGGTGGGATTTAAGCCTTAGCAGTAATTGGAGATTCTTCACCTTTCAGCCCCCAGGTGACAATTAAAATCTCTGAAAAGCGACTCAGTATGCCATTAATTGTGCACCAAATCTGCATCCACAGCGTCTCTTTATCTCCTACCATCTTTCAGCAACTCCATTCAGACTCTTTGGTGACCTGCAGTTCGTCCCTGAAGCCCCTTTTGATCTCATTTTTTTTAAACAGTGCCATCACACACGACCTGCCCTTCTCCTTTCTTTTTCTCTCTTGGCACCTGCACTCCATCGCCCTCCCACTCATCAGTGAACCTACCTTTTAAAAATGTATACATCAGTTGCAAATGAGGTAGCCTTTGTTAGGGGAAACCCTTGAGGGGACCGCCAAAAAAGTTTGGTGTCTCGTTGGCTCCAGCGGTCTCCAGCCCCCACTTCTGTCTCTCAGACACACCTCTTACTTCAGGGGTATCGTATCTCCGATCCCTCGGGGTGGACGCTCTGATGAGAACAGGTGGATTTGAATGTATACAACAGGTGGGATGAATGCCGGAAGAGAGATGCTTTTTGGTTTTTAACATTGTTTCCTATGGGTTTTTTTTTTTTTTTTAAAGTGATGTTAAAGTATGTTTTGGCTCAACAAAACAGAATTACTAATCAACATCCTTTACATATTAATCAAAAGATGGTACGTGTTTTTTTCTGGTTTCAGGATATTAGGAGCTTCGCAAAGACTAACAGACGCAATAAATATTTATCTCACAGCTCAGTGTGGTTATTTGGCTTTATTTTCCTCATCTGACCCAAGACCAACCAACAGAGGAAGCTGATAGAGGACAGACAAAACAGAGTCTGTCCTCTGACTGAGTGACTCCTCAATAGAGGTGGTTTTCTTTCTGCAGTGAACTGTGCAAAGCGAAGGGGAGCTCGAAAGGTGGAAAAGGGAACTTGCTGAATAATTAGAGCATGGAGTGTAGTCTTGAATTGCCGGACACATTCATGCGTGCACACATATGCATGAATGCATGCAGGCACTCATACTTTTCCTCTAAATGCCACACACACACACACACACACACATTCATATACGCATTCATATACAGCCCAGTCCCAACTCAAAGATTTTGGGCTTGTCTGCACATGTATGCAGGCTAATCAGGGCCTCTTCACAGACAGAAAGCAAAGGGTCACTCAGGGTGAGATGTTTGTGATGGAAATTTGGACGGCAGGCGTAGGAAAACAAAGCTAGAGACAAGACGCCCCAGAGACGACATACTTTACACATGAGATAACACACACATTGAGGAGTTACAAAAAAGCCTTAAAACAGGATCACAAAGGCCTTTTTCATTCACATTACTGATAAAGAGCTCCATCTGAGACGTTTTCATGAAATTATAGGAGAATAGTTGAGTTTTAAAACTAGTTTGTTTGTTGGTTTAGTTCTGAGAGCTGGTGTAGAAAAGCGTTTTATCATTTGGAAGCAAACTCTGCATTGACAGCTTGGTTTTGAACTGGTCTTTATAACAGAACCTATGGCTTTCTATTCAGTATTTTCAAAATGCTGTTGATTGTTACTCTGTTTTCCTGTTTTGCATCAGCTAAAGCCACACAAACTGTTTCACCAGATTGCATAATCTGTGGTTTAGGGCCCGCCGGTGACCCAGTCATTCCTTCGCTAAGACATATCGCTCTTAGTGGGGCCAATAGTGCATAGATTGGAGGCATCCAATGGAACCTCCGCGCCTGACTAGAAATCTCACAAAGATGGGATTTAATGGCCCTCCGATTGAGCGCCTCTGAAAAGCTGACCTCCGACCCCCAGCCTTGACCCCTCGGCAGCTCCTCCCATCCTCCAGCGCCCAGTGCTTGTCATTGGTCATTTGTCAAACTCCTTGCACTGATCTGATTACCATCCAATTTGGGATCTGCCGACTGCACACTTCTAGGATCAAGACAAGCTGCTTTTCAGCAACTTTACATGACAACAAATAGCCAGATTGTTACGGGAAGAGTAAAGAGGCGAATATTTGTTCCATTCAGGGAGAAGGACGGACAAAATATCGGCTCGAAGCCACATTGGTGTCTGCTAATGGCTACGCATTCCGTATCTAATGAAGAACTGATGCAAAGGGCATTGAAACTGATTAAGAAGGGACTCTACTGCTATCACAGGTCAAAAAAATAACAAGGAGATGATGTAAAAGATGGGTAAGAATAAGCAAATGAAGTATCCAAACTAAACATGTCTCACATTGAATCATTCAAATGCAATGATTAACAGGATCCAGACACAGGGAAATATTCTGTGTTCATCACTAAAGTATGCCAGTATTTATATTAGGCCAAACCAGCAAAGTTAATTTCATGCTGAACTTGTTCTGAAATGACTCCCAGTGTTTCCTTTGCCTTTTTGTTTGTGCTGCCTCCAAAAAGTGCTAAATTTAAGGAAAAATTATACTGCTGAAAGAAAATGCATTACTGTTTGCTGAAGGGAAAGAAATGGTGATCTTTGCTTTATGCTAGGGTAGAATCTTAGTAGAATGTAAAAGGCACAATCTCACACTCCTTATCTAACAAGTCCTGGTTCTATATGGAAAAACTGCTGACCAAAAGCTGCAAGTCTGAGCTTCAGAGAATCATATCACTCTACTTCTGTCCATCCTCATCCGCAGTCTATAGGTCACGCCCAAAACTGGCAAAGTAAGGTTCACTTACATGTCTTGGTGATGCAGTGATACTTGTAGAGATAGAGATAGAGATAGGTAAAGTACAATTAACTTGCTGCAAAAGACATCTTGCTGCTGAGAAAAACACGATCGACTCCACTTACTTTGCGTACAAGGTCACAAAAATTAGAAGACACATGGACAGTCAAAGAAGTATTCCAATCCATTCCTTAAAAGTACCAATACAGCGATATAAAAATACTCCAATATAAGTCCTAAATGAAAAATCTTGCATAAGCAAAAGCACCAAAGGACTGTTTGGTTCCTCTGACTAATATATTATTACTCTGCCATTAACATGGTGGAGCTCTGTGATGATCGACGTACGTTTGTCCGTCTGTGAATCCGTCTGTCAACGCGCACAACATTACTCCAAAATAGAAAAATGGATTTGGATGAAATTCTCAGGGAAGGTCAGAAATGACACAAGGGCCAGGCGATTAGATTTTGGCAGTGATGCAGCGTATTGTGGATGCCACTGGATGCCATGGAAGACGTCAGAAGACATAAAGGTTGTAAAGCACTACTTCAATCTTTAACAGTGTGTTGTATTTAAAAACGACGTTCTATTATCTGTTGTGCCAGATCTTTAAAAGCTACAAAGCATTTCAAATAAATGGCATAGAGTAGAAATTGCAGTATTTCACTGGAAATACTCAAGTGCAAGCATCTCTAAATTACACTTGAGCGCTGGACTTGAGTAAACTCACTGAGGGCCAGCAGCAGTGAAGTCACTTTTGGCGGGACTGACAAGGACAACAATGTCAAACATAAACTAAGCTTCACTCTTCCGTCCTCTCATACATCAGCTCTATGGTTTGCCAGCGGCCAGTGCTTGGAATTTATGTGACAAAGTTCAAGGAGCCACTTGATACAAAAATGAACATCCATCCATCCATCCATCCATCCATCCATCCATTCTCTATACACCGCTTTATCCTCACTAGGGTCACGGGGGGTGCTGGAGCCTATCTCAGCTGACTCGGACGAGGGCAGGGGACACCCTGGACAGGTAAAAAAAATGGACATACATTTTCTTAACTGAATCTACTGATCATAGACAATCAATTATATTTAATAGAAGTACAGCCTTGTTGAATAATTGTAGAAGCTCTGTGTGTGAAGAAAAATCATCATTTTGAAGTGTTTCTCACAGCAAACTACCCTAACAGTGAAAAATGCGCTAAAAAGGTGTGGCTACTGATTGCATATATACCACTTTGTACGCGTTAATAATAAAAATAACTGTGCAGATTTATTATTTGAGCTCTTATATCCGGCTGCTGTTGAAGCCTCCTGTACAGAGCTGTCAGTCAGTTGTCACAAACGCCTTCCCCTTACTTGCCCTGAAGGACTTTGTGGGATTATACACACACAAACACACGCACAACCCCCAAAATAAACCTCTGTCTGGCCAGCACACACACACACACACACACACACACACGCTGAACTGCACACAATTAGCCCACAGCTCATTATGTCCGCTTTAGCTCCTCTGGATTGTGTTGGGAGGGTTGGGTGGGGTTTGGTGACCCTGGAGAGCCCAACCTGAGGGGGCATTTGAAGAGCTAAGGGGGGCAGTTGGGACAGGGGGGAAGGGGCATCAACTCACAGGGAGGGAAAATAACTTCTTGGTGCCCCTGCTGGTTGTCTTTTCTCCTGTGAAGATCCCCATTGATCATCTAAGTGAAAAATCCGCTGATTAGTCATCACTGGTAAATTGCCCAAGTTTTACCACAACGACTGCTTTTGAACTGATAATGTGATGAGATACAGCTCAAATGAAGCTCATTGTAATAATAAAAAAAACTTCAATCTTTTCTTTTTCAACCTGCACTTAAGAGCGATGAGTAAACAAATATGCTTTACACATGGAGGTAGTCGTCGGCTGTATTAATCGTGAACTTTATTTTATATACAGAGACGTGATGGGGAAGGAGGGAAGCATGGATTTCCCTGCGCATTCCTCAAGTAGTTTGATTTCCCTCCAAAAACGCTGCCCCATTGTGGCACGTCTCCCACTTCTACGAGCTACTCGGCAGCTGCCTCCATCCACAGCCATCACACATCAATCGACGGTGTTGGGGCTGTTTTGGGAAGTGGGGGTGTTTCGGGTGGTTGGTTGTTAACCCCCCACGGTGTAAAAGATTTCTGAAACAACACTGCCAGTTTCACAAAAAAAAAGTCTTTGATTACAGTTTGATTTAGCTCCTTTAGGTGCACTGTCGGAATGAAAATGGCTTTTTTTTCTTCTTAACAATCTCCTGTTAATTTACAGATTTATCCTGTTTGTGTAAATTGCAGACAATAATCATGTAAATTACAGAAAAAAAAAATTATTTTTGTGCTAACCCTTAAAAAAATAGGCTATGTTCATGTCAAAAATCAGGATTTTTGAAATGGCAATTAAAATTAAATACAGCTTATATTGTAGAAAGCAAGAAAATCTATGAAAAATATATGATTATTTTACAGATTTTTTGTCATTGTCTGAAAGAGGGGAAAATATTTTATTTCACAGGTTTTCTCTGTTTTGTTAAACTACACATAATAACTACTAAAATTGTCAAAAAATAAAATATTAAAAATATAAATTATGTTTAGATTTGCAAGTTAACTGTAAAATTACAGGCCAAAATTTAATATAAAGATATACACCAAAAAAATGTGATTTTTGCAAAATGCAATTTGTTTGTTTTGATTGTGTTCTTAATATTACACGATTTTACTGTATTTAAAGCAGCTCAGAATGTAATTATTTTTGATGTATTTGCAGTTATTGTCACAATTTATACAATTTTTTTTAATGTTACAGTATTACGTTCTTTTTCTGATACACTTGTTGCCAAATATTCAAAGTTTTTTACAGATTGTTTTGAACTGTACCTTGAATCAAATTCTACTGACAGACACTTGCTATTTGCAGCCAGTCTGAGAAAACAAAAAAATCCATCTAGTTTATAAAGGTTTTCGAAGGGCGAGTGTGCTACGTTTTTGTGATTATTTTCACAAGTGTCAGAAGCACAGGATTTGATCCATTTGCATTTGAAAATTGAAGTTGTTTGTTTCCAATGAAGGGTTTAGTTCTTCCTGTTTGTGCATGTGTGGGTGTACGAGGTCTGAATAAAGGCGATGAATCCGTCCTTTAGGGGGTAAGATGAGTTGTTGCACCCCCTCCCTTTGTCAGGAAGTTTAATCAGGGCTGCAGAGGTGAGTGGATGACCTCTGACCTCTCAGCTATCTCTGGCCTTTTTCTTAGTTGCCTTCAGGGTAACATCAGGATATCCCTCATTTAACTCCTACCGTGAGGAGTCAGCTTTAGAAACCGCCAACCAGGGATTCCAAGTTAAGACAAACACACATAAAGGTGCATTTACATATTTAGTTGGTTTCGAATTAATTAGCTGAACACTTTAAAATACTACAAGGCTGGAAAGCAGTGAGCTTTTTTTGTATACAAGTATAAATAAATACACTGATACTGAAGTAACTTCTAGTGGTAAGCACAAATTATAATTGTAAAAATGATACCTACATGGCAATTCAATTTATTTACTACTTCTACCTCCTTTGGAGTAATTATATTCAACAGTGGATTTGTTCTATAATTTGATGCAGCAACTTCAATTCCTTCTAAAACAAATAATTTTTGTAACTGTTAAGATACTACTGTTGAAAAGTTTGGGGTCAGCCAGGCAATTTCATGTTTTCCATGAAAATTCACACTTATATTCATGTGCTAACATAAATGCACGAGAGTTTTCCATTTCAACACCATTAGCTAACACAAAGTAGCATTAGAACACAAGAGTGATTGTTGCTGGAAATGTTCCTCTGTACTCCTATGGAGATATTCCATTAAAAATCAGACATTTCCAGCTAGAATAGTCATTTACCATATTAAGAATGTCTAGACCAGGGATGTCAAACTCATTCCACAAAGGGCCGGTGTGGCTGCAGGTTTTTGTTCCAACTAAGCAGCATCAGGTCACAAATGACCTGACTCATTTAATCAACCAATCTCAGTCTCCAGACAGGTGATTGGTCAGACTGTGTGTTCTAGGCTACAGCATTTAGTTCCAACAGATCTACAGCACATAGTCTTACCAATCACCTGTCTGGAGACTGAGATCGGTTGATTAAATGAGTCACGTCTGGTGTGATGCTGCTTAGTTGGAACAAAAACCTGCAGCCACACCGGCCCTTTGCGGAATGAGTTTGACATCCCTGGTCTAGACTGTATTAGTGATTAATTTAATGTTGTCTTCATTGAAAAAAAAAGGTTTCTTTCAAAAATAAGGACATTTTTAAGTCTGTGCTTAATAGATAAAGTAATTCATAGTATATCGTGCTTCTCCTTTCGTTGGATGTAGTTAAACCCAGAACAGAGTTCAGTGTTGAGTTTGCAGAAAAAACAGCTTGTATCAACCCTGTAAAAATGCAGCAAATTGTTTCTCTTATGAGAGAATAACTCATCTGTATTTAGTGTTAGAATCATTTTAGAATCTTAAATTTTGTCCAGGGCTGCACAGTGGAGTAGTGGTTAGCACTTTCGCCTGGCAGCAAGAGGATCACTGGTTTGAGTCCCGGCTTGCCCAGGATCTTTCTGCATGGGGTTTGCATGTTCTCCCTGTGCATGCGTGGGTTTTCTCCGGGCACTCCGGCTTCCTCCCACAGTTCAAAAATATGCTGAGCTTAATTGATAACTCTATATTGCCCGTAGGTGTGAATGTGAGTGTGATTGTTTGTCTGTATATGTAGCCCTGCGACAGACTGGCGACCTGTCCAGGGTGTCCCCTGCCTTCGCCCGAGTCAGCTGAGATAGGCTCCAGCACCCCCGCAACCCTAATGAGGATAAAGTGATGTATAGAGAGTGGATGGATGGATGGATGAAATTTTGTCCATGTTATATAGAGACATTTTTCAAAAGAGACATTTTCCTGTAAATTTAGGCATGTCATGTTCATACAAACATGGTTTTATGTCAGAAAGCAAATTTTAAAACCTTCAGTTTATGTATATTAAATGAAATATTCCTCTACCACTGATATTTCCCAGGAAAACCTTGTGACATGCATGCTTTAAATGCCTTTCTGTGGCTCTTCATGGTCTTAATATTTCTGATTTTATGAGTTACTATCAAGTTTTAGAATTTTACAAAGTTTTAATAATCAGTTTTCCACTTTTTACTGTGATTTTTTTGTTGCTGCATTTCTGATAACATGCATTTGGTCAACTCAGGTCATTTTTAGACATGCCATATTAATGTTTCTGCTTTGATTTAGTATCTGTGTGCATATGTTAGACAGAAAGTTTGGGAAACAATAATTTTACACCTCATTGCCTCTTGTTTATTTACTGAGCCTGAAATAACAACATCAATCCTATATGTTGGCTTCCCTGTGTTTGGCTAGCAGTAGCAGTAACACGTTTACAGCTTCACCTGGAAACTCTTCACCACTTCACAAAAGCCTCTGTATCTGCACATGCAGTTTTAAAATCAGCAGAACTGATTAAATGACAGATTGTTCTTCTCTGATATTTGATGTATTGAGGACTTTTACAGGCCTGGCAAACTTATTACAGCTTTTCTGGTCATTTTTGCAGTCGTGTGTGCAGAAATATTTAGTAAAAAGACGGTTGTGTGGACAGAATTTTATGGACAAATATCCTCATCAGTGTTGACAGGGTGTCCATTGCTTACAAACTGAATAAACATGTCTGTATCTTAAGGTCAGACGGAGTTGTCTTTAAAAGCAGCTGCGATGCAACACGAGTAAAAGTGAAGGCAGGCCGAGCATGTTAATTATCTGAACTTGTCCAGAGGAAAATTGTGATTGACAGGTGGTTGTGTGTGTGCATTTGTGTGTCTGAATAACAATTTCTTTGGGGTCACAATGAGATGATTATTTAAAGTTTGTAGGCAGACATCTATGCTTGTACTGAGAGTATAAAAGGAACTATTTACAAGCATTTTTTGACTATTTTTTTATCTCTACCGACATAAACAAGTTATGCTGCTTTTTGCCTGCAAACTGTCCAGTTAAAACAGTGAGACTGTTTCTGTAACTCTTCTGCACACGTTGCATCGGGCCCACTTGAACAAACTGCAATAAGTCTATGAGACTTTCTCCCTCTCAAAAAGAGCAAACCCACCCAACAAAGGGCCACCATTGTGGATAAATACTGCTTTTGTTTCAGCCATTTGAACCTGAGGTTTCCCTTAACGCCGAGAAGAGTGTGTTCACCCTTTTTCTCTTTTCATTCGCTTTGGCGCTAAACATCGGAGCGCACTGCCAAATGGGAAAACGACTACACAGGCAGAAAGAAAGACCAGACTCCATCAGGAAGTGGCAGCTTTTCAGCGGTGCCAAAGGAGCTGGGCAACTTCCTGGTCTCGTTGCCAAGGTGACTGGAAGCTCAGCCAGCTGGTGCAGTGGGCAGCCGTTGGGATGGATGAGGGGGGATGGAGGAGGACGACGGTTGGACAGGAGGAGGTGAAGAGCTACAGCAATGAATGAGGGAGAGGCAGTTTAAATGTAAGCATGTGGTTACGTTAAACTGAATGAGCCATTTTGATTCATCAGAGTGCTTCAGTTCTGTTTATATTTTACAAACAAGTCCCTACTCCCTCCATCAACTCCCAGCTTTTGGTTCCTTCACACAATATATCACTCAGGATGATGATGGTTAGGTGAATGAATTGATGATTTTTCTATACGTAAAGGAGATATCAAAGCATAAAGACAAAATAAATGCAGCTACAGATCAAATCAGTGTCACCATACATGAACTGTTCCATGAAAAAGTAAAGCAAGCTGTCATGACTTGAACTTTCCTATTAATGCATCTGTGCACTATTTCCTTTCAAGGCTTTAAGGTTTTAAACATAGGAATCTAATGCAGTGCTATACAAATTAAAGACAAAAACAACTGTACACTCATTTCTGCAAAATGTTAACCAAGTAAAATAAGGTAAGTTAGAAACTGTTTTGTTTTTTTAATCTGGCAGTGATTCTCTCTTTGTTCTCGGTGCAGTGATTTGGAGGGAAAAGGGGCTTTGCAGCTCTAAAGGGTGGGCTTTTCCAACTCTCTGGGTGTGTCTGACAGGATGACAGGCAGGGCAGAGTTAGGAGTATTGATTTCAGGTAAGATTAAGTAATTAAACTTATTATTTTTACAATCACTCATGACTTTTTTTTTTCAGTGACAGGTGAAGGTCTGTCTGAATTTTATGTCTTTTTCTTGGGTTCTTAAAACCCACCCCTAATGCAATGTTCATGGGGTGGTTTCAAAAAGCTAGAAGATATATCATGAACAAGATAAGCGGTCAACATCATGGCTGCCCATTTACATCTTGAAACTGCAGAGTGTCGATGACACAGAATGACCAGGGAAGGACTTAAAGAGAGAGATGAATACTGTAGAACCTAATGCTTAAAATAAATCACATAAACCATGAGTAAGGGAGGCAAGGTAATGTATGGATTAAAGCTAAACTTTATGTCCACGATGAAAAATTATGTAGGTAATAATAAATGAAACCTTTGCTGGGACTTTCATCATAGTTCATATTCATATTTAAGTTACTTAATTTGTATTTATTTGCTTGTCTGCACTGTAAAAAACATGTTTCTTTAAAAAAACTAAAAAAATATGTAAATAACTGCAAATATCTGTAAAATAAAGATTTTTTAAACTGATTTAAATACTGTTAAACAGTGTAATTTTACATTCACACATCGTAAAATTTAAAAAAAAGAATTACAATTTAGAAAAATGCAGATTTTTCATGTGGACAATATGTACAATTTTGGTCGATATTAAATTTTTTTATGTCTAACAAGGAAATCATTTTCTTTGGTTCTACTAGTCATTGTTTGTAATATAAGAAAACAGGGAGAATCTGTTAAATAACATTAAATTGTTTAAAAAAGTTAAAATTGTAAAAAAACATTGTTTTTTTTTACAGTGCATCCTGGACATAAGTCAGTAAATGTATGTGATGTTTCTCCATATTATAATGACTTTGCAAAAATATGAAATCAGAATTTCATACGATGTAACATCTTGAATACAAACATGTATATATATGAGCTAAATTTAGTCTTTGAATGATCATTTTTCTCTCTCATCTTAAGAAAGAATGTGCTTTGTTGAACCTGCTGAGAGGAGTTTATTCTCATTATGGTTATTTTTTAAGCTGTTGCGGTGTTTTTTAATATTGTGTCCACCCCATTTAAATCAGTGAGTGAAGACTTTTGTGTTGTTGTGACCTGCAGATTAGTCGGGTAGGTGGGTGTTCTGGGGGATCAGGGGACCAGGCTGGCGGAGATAGGTAAACACAGCTGGGGACACACAGCGCTGGTGGGTCTGCGGCTCAACGGCCCCCTTCACACATTTATCAGTGTGTTTGCTCAGGGGATGTGCCCTAAGCTTCACACACTGATCTCTGCAGCGAAGCCTCCACAGAGGCCCAACAGGCCGGGATGAAAGTGACCCTGTCCACAATCACAGCCGTGCTAATTCCTCCACTGCTAAACTTTAATGTTCGTTGCATCATAAAGCGTTTGCGGGTCAGCAGTGGTTCTCTCCGTGGGTGGGATGTCTCCGACAATATATATCAAATTCTTGACCATAATCTGACCCCCCAGAGGAAAGGAAAATCCAAAATAAGATGTCTTTTCTTGTCCTGCTTATTTCTCCTTGACATAACTCAGCTCTGTTTAACATCAAAATGAGAAGCTTTCTCATACGTCTCAATTTCAGCTCCTGAGAAATAGCCTTTCCCTAGTCTTAGCCAGATCCTGATTTAAGATCCTAAAATGTTCTTTTATCCACCCTCTCACTGACCCACAAAAAATCCACTCTTAAAATAACACTGAGATCCAAAAGAAAAGCTGATTGGCTTATAAATGAGCCTGCACAACATCAGAATTGTAATTTTGTGATCAAACTTAAGTTTCAGCTCTGGGCATTTCATCTGTTCTTGGTAGCTGTCTCACATATCCACATATAAACTTCATATAAACTTGCCACAATTCTAACTAAATGAAAAAATCTCTTTCTGTTTTGGCGCTTTCCAGTATCTATACTACCTCACTATATAGGGGGCAAAATTGCTTTTAGTATGCTTGAATATACAGCATGTCAAATGTCACATGCCAAAAATTTCAGG
Source organism: Acanthochromis polyacanthus (assembly GCF_021347895.1). Taxonomy (NCBI): domain Eukaryota; kingdom Metazoa; phylum Chordata; class Actinopteri; family Pomacentridae; genus Acanthochromis; species Acanthochromis polyacanthus. The sequence goes on along the minus strand of NC_067131.1, from coordinate 14,724,594 downwards.
ATTTCTCTCCTACATCTGATCCAGTTATCTTTTGCACAGTTACATCACATTTGTCACCCTCATGTGTCTTTCATGGGTCTAAACAAGCTTATGCAGTTTAAGGTGCATCATTATGAAGTAGTAGTCTGTCCTAATTAACCACGCCTGACGTACACGTCAGCGGGGTTGCTGCATTCGCTTCGGTATCTGGATGGCTGGGTAAGTATGTATGTGTGTATGTCCGTTCAGATATCTCTGCAAGTGCTGAAGTCAGGATAATCAAACTTGGCACTGAAGATCAGTCTAAGGTCCCCTGCTCAGTTGTGGAGTTAGAGGTCTGGGCGTGGTTCTGCCATCTACTGAGGGCTGGTCTAGTTGTATGCATGCGAATGAAAAAGGACAGATTTTGTGATGGCAGCTGTAGTGTGTCTCCTCAAAGTTGAAAGAAGTATGTAATTTGAAACGTTGCCTGTGTGTGTGTGTGTGTGTGTGTGTGTGTGTGTGTGTGTGTGTGTGTGTGTGTGTGTGTGTGTGTGTATGTCTGTTCTTCGTATACTTCAACAACCATTCATCTGATCTACTTTGAACTTGGCAGGTATTTAGCTGGCAACCTGAGGAGGTGCAGTGTTAAGTTTTAAGTTGTTTGGTTGAGCAGCGGACAATTTAGGGATCTTTTTTCAAAGTTTAACGAATGACTGTGACGTCAAACTTTGTTGTGACAATGGGAACTTCATTAGCTTTGTTAGCTTTTGATGTAACTTGGTGAATTTTGTGTAGCTGTGATGTGACTGTGATTTTCTTAATGTGATAGTGCTTCACAGCATAGAAAACTGGTATGCTGCTGGTATGTTCAACGCTTTTCATTTCTTTTTCAGTGCACATCTGTTTGGATAGAATTTTGTCTTATAATTACTTTAAATAATAATAAAGAAATAAAGATGTAGCTCGGTAGCACTGTGGTTAGCATGTCTGCATCACATTATGAGGGTTCTGAATTTTTATCTGCTGGTCAGATGGAGCCTTTCAGTGTGGAGTTTGTCGACTCTACCTGCCTGCATGGTAGGTAAATTAGTGACATTAACTTGGCCATAAGTGCTAGCATGTATGGCCTTCTCTCACTGTTTTAGCACTGCAATGAACTGGTGCCATGCCCACAGTGTACCCAACCTCTCACCCAATACCAGCTTCTCTTTTTCTATTGCTCTTTAAGGTTAAGGAAACTCTAAGAAGCCCATAAGCAAAGCCTATGGACTTGTTTATTTTTTTACTGAGTTTTATTGTCCTGTTATTCTCAAACTGGATAAGAAAGATCGATTTGCTCCTTGTTTCTCTTTTGAAGGGGTTTAAAAGAAGCAGGTCAGAATTCAGTTATCCCCAAGTAAGAAGATCACTTTTTTTCTGATGAGGAAGAAACAACTTTAGTGAACAGCAATATTTTCCTCTCAAGCAAGCCTCCTACCATTGAACAGAACACTGATGTTATGTGTAAGTTCACGAAGAAACAAATGTTATACATTTATATATTTTCTTTCATCCTGAATTATCAGTCAGAGTTTAAGTGGGCTATATTAATGTTATTATAACTGCCATAATCCAGGGTTTTGTTTGATGATTCAGATGCTTATTTTCTGTAGTGCTATAAATAGTTTCAGCAGTCTGTATGACCACTTCTCCATCTATTCTACTTCAGCATTTGCATTTGTGGCAGTTTTGAGGTCTGAACAAACTTTTGTTATAGAGCGCCATCTGCTGGCGATTACTTTGTGTTGTGCTTCTCTCTTCCCATCAGACAGGACAGGAAGGTAGACAGCTGACAGAGTGGTACAGTATGAGATGTACACATATCTGTAAACATCTAATATAAACAAGAGTTTACAAATTATACATATGTGCGTGACGGTTCACCTTAAAATTGAAGAACTTTTCAATAAAGTTCTTACTTGTTTGTTTTAAAACTTATTTTACTCAGTCAAGGGCAGTAGCGTTTCGACCTGGGCATCCGAGGCGGTAACCCCAAATTAAATTGAGTTTTTTTGTCTTTACACAAAAACGAAGAATATTTCTTCAAAATAGCCCTGAATACATTCATCTGTCATTCTGATTATATGTTAAAACCCACAAAATAATACAGTATAGGTAATCAAAACTGTTGAGATGTTATTTTTCTGTTCATAAAAGTCTAGTCTGTTACTAAGATTGGCAATATGTTTTGTGATATCAGGTGTTTTATTACAGAAGTTTGTCTGTTTCACAGTCGAACAGCAGGATATTCACGGCAGACCCATTATTTTGTGTTTAGATGCTTTTCCATAACTGTGTATAGAACACAGTAGCTTTAACAATTTAAGTAACACAATGTGACAGCTGGTAGTTCAGCAGAAATGAAAACAAATTTTAGCTGCTGCTGCAGTTTGATCAGTTATTGCTTGGCTATAGGTGGACTTTTCTGCATTTTTGTCAGAAACACGGACAGGATATTTGCTCCTATTAATATTAATTATATTTATTTAAGGCATTATGTAATGGGACTTAATGGATGAACTTTTTCTTCTCATCAGCATCTCTTCTCCTGGACTTTCAAAAATATTGGTTCCCCAAATTGTGATGAAATAAAATAGATGAAAACAAGAATTTCTCAGGTACATCTTTACATGTGATTATATATGTAAATCATCAGAAGTAACATTAATTCCAAGGCACAAAGTTTGAGAACCATTGCTCTGGCTAACCTGGAATCAATATGATTTTAAAATGAAACATGAGCTAAGCAGAGAAATAAAATGGGATAATCTTACTTTGTTTAGAGCATAGTTTGTCACATTTACATTAAAGTTCCTTTTAAATACCTTTAAAATGGTGCAAATATCATGTTAAAAGATACAGATTACTGAGCTGGGCCTAGCCACCAGTGTTTCAAGATGCTAACAATACAACTGGTCGAGGAAACTGAAAGTTTAGTGTCACGTCTTGCCTATTTCCATGGAAATAAAGCTTTCTGCCTTTTGACATTTGCAATTTAGTGTCTAATTGATTCTGCGAGAGAAAGCAACGTCCTCTCGGCTTCCGTCGATGTCGCGTAAAGCGCTTGACGTCAGCATAACAACAACCTGTCATGACAGCTCGTATGGGGAAAAATTAATCGATTAAGATTTGATATCAAAGTATAGAAATTCAGTTTCACCTTGATGTAAGATTCCCAATAAAAGGTAAGCACTGGAAACCGCGTATGTTAGAAACAAACTGTAAGCTGCAAGCAGACGGCAGCGGGCTGTGTAGAAAAGAAGGTATCCTAGCATTAGCTTACATCTGCTCTTTGAGGCTCCCTAGCGGGTTAGAGAAAATGGTAAAAATGCTGTTTTCCAGGCCACTGGATAGCTGCAGCTTTAACACGACAAAAAGCTGCTATTATGTGTTTTATGGTGAGTACAGCTTGAGTTAGCAGCTTTGTCCTCTTCCTAGTCAACCGCCCGGCCGGCGTAAAGCGACAACATGCTAGCTTAGCTTAGATAGCATAGCATCGATCTCCTGTTTTCTGTTGACTAAAGTTCGCGATATTGTCACTCTGTATCTGTGTCTGCTGCTGCAAGAGCTGCACCCCAATCAATGGTTGGAAAATGATAATTTCTTGATATTGTGTGTTTATTACTACCATCTCATACCTGTGGTGTAATGTTACAATTACAAGCCCGACAACGGTGAGGACTGTGGGTGTGTAATATTGGCCGGTTAGCTCGCAGCTCTGCACATTTAGTCACCGCTGATGTCCGTCATATGAATAGTTAATTCGCCGGCAGTCTGGCCACCTCGCTGTGTTTTTCAGCTGTGTGCACAGTCAGCGAATTAAACGAATGCCTTTTGGGTGGCATCAAGCACTGCACCTAATTCGCCCAAGACGCGCATTGCAGGTGCATTGCAGTGAATGCACGCCGTGAATGTTCACTTATCCCTGCATGCGCTGTGTCTCTCGTCCAGTGTGTGCGATCCAGGACAGACAGGGCATTCTGAAACCTGTCATTTAGCCAGCCGAGACGGGGAACAGGATAGGGAAGCAGGGCGAGGCGGGCCCCGCGGAGCCGGTGGAGAAGATGGCCGGCAGCCCGGAGAAGAGTTCCACCGCACAGGAGCTGAAGGAGCAGGGGAACCGGCTGTTCCTCTGCCGCAAGTACCAGGAGGCTGCTACCTGCTACAGCAAAGCCATTGTGAGACATTATAACATGATTGTTTGAGTGATGTCTGCTTTACTGAAACAAGATATAGTAGTGTCCGTGCCAGTTTCCCTCTGGATGCAATTGTGAATACAAATTATAGCAAAGTGGCATTGTGTTACGTGCATGTGTTCTGTCTGGTATGTCCTGTCTCACAGAACCGTAATCCATCAGTGGCAGTATACTACACCAACAGGGCTCTCTGCCATGTGAAGCTGCAGCAGCATGACAAGGCTCTGGCAGATTGTAAGCATGCGCTGGAGCTGGACAGTCAGTCAGTCAAGGCCCACTTCTTCTTGGGCCAGTGTCACCTGGAGCTGGAGAACTACGATGAGGCCATCGGCAACCTGCAGAAAGGTCAGAGCAAGATCAAAGTGTTGGGGAAAATGTTGCAACATCCTGTGGCCATGCATTAAAGCAGATAGTTTGTATCTTGTGCAATCTTTCTGACGTGTTTCCTCATGTATTTATGTTTAAGTTCATGTTTCCTCCTTTATAAGCTCTGGTATTGCTCTATCCCTGCATTCACCGGTCTCAGAACTAAAGTGATGATGCTGGAATCAGCTGTAACTTTCACTGTAATATTCAAAGTAATGAAACTTTTGTTCTTATATAAGCTCTTCCCCTCTGAGGCCCTGTGTGAGCACAGCATAAATTGAAATTGCTTACATGTCGTCTCTGAAACAAGAGTTGTCAAAAGGCAAGAAAACTTGAAGTCCCCATCCACTCAGAAATGTGCTTTGGTCATTGTAGCTTCTCTTGAATGTCTGACCTTCACAGCGCAGAATGATGCAGCTGCAGCTATAAGATTTTTCAACTTCTTCTCTGTGATGATATAAAATTGTTGCGGGCATGCAGCTGCCAGCATCTAAAGAATTCCATGCGAGGTATGTTAACTAATTAGCATTTTTAATAAAGGATTTTCATTTTACAGCTTATAACCTGGCAAAGGAACAGAGGCTGAATTTCGGAGATGACATCCCCAGCGCTTTGCGCATTGCCAAGAAAAAACGTTGGAACAGCATTGAGGAGAAGCGCATCAACCAGGAGAACGAGTTACATGCCTATCTGACCAAACTCATACTGGCTGAGAAGGAAAGGTGAGGCTGGGAAGCAGAATGCTTATTTATATGGTAATGATGGATTTCTGAAATTGTAAATCACTGAAATGAGAGTGGGTCCAATTTTTTTTATTTTGAATGAGGGAATGATTTATGATAACTTTGTGTTTTTTGCAGAGAACTTGAAGAATACAAAGAAAAACAGGATGACAATCAAAATGGAGGCGATGCTGCCAAGATTGCATCAAAACATGTAGGTTTTTACATTAATTTCTGATTTGCTACATTGAGCAAATGTGGAAATTATGTGTTTCTTAAATGCAATCTTAAATGCGTCTTTCAAAGGACAAGTATCTAATGGACATGGACGAGCTCTTCTCTCAAGTGGACGAGAAGAGAAAAGTGAGTATGAAAATTATTTGTTACTACTTGCTGATTGTGTAACGCTGTGAGCAGAATTATCCACGCACGCATTCGGAAACATCCTCAATAGGTCACAAGTCCATTATGGGCAGACGCACAGACAGACACACACATCTCACATTCACCTACGCTAATGCATCTTTGCTAACCGCGCACACCAACCTCACACTGTCTCCTTTAATCGTTGACATAGCAACAACAGAAATAGACTCGCACACAGACTTTCAAATTTGAGTTCAGACGTGGCATATAGATTTCTTTACCGTGAGTACATTCTGTCTGTTACTCAGCCTACATGCTGCCACTGATGCTTGTCTGTCCATCTGATAAAATTGCATTAAAGTCAAACAGCGACTTTTTTTTTTTTTTTTTGGTCCAAGCTGTTCCTATGGTAACTGTGGCTGTTTGTTGTTGCCATAGATAGTTGTTGACACGTCCATGGAGGTAATTGGCATGTAATTGTCTGTTAAAATGACACGACACTCTACCAGCAGGGTGTTTCTCTTCTGTGTGCATCAGTGGGTGTTCAGTTTAGAGCTGCGCGATCCTGATAAGAGTTCATACAAAAATTGTTTCGACAGTGTGTTGATTATATTCACTTTATGACATATTTATTATTAGCATTGGCGCTTTTATGCTTTATTTAAAACTAGGGAGGTTAATGGGATATCTGTGGGAAAAATCTGGATGTGGATTTTAATGCTAAGCTGCAGGTTGCCATTAAGCTGAATTAAGCCCGGTAAGAACTAGAAAGCAAGATTGTTTTGATGCAGCTAGAGCTTATCTATGTATTTCGCATTAGTACAGCAGACTGACTCTTGCTGGGGCTGCTTTTTTGTCCTGCCAGAAACGGGAAATCCCAGATTACCTTTGTGGGAAGATCAGTTTTGAGCTGATGAGGGAGCCCTGCATTACACCCAGCGGAATCACTTATGACCGCAAGGACATTGAAGAACACCTACAGGTAAATGCTGCATGCTGACTGTCTCAAAATTATCATTCATTTTGATTATGACTGCTGATTTAGCAGTTATTTAGCATGTAGCTGATGATTCCTGGCCACATGAACACACCAACCTCAGCACTTGATTACACCAATCAAATTAAGAAGCGTTGTCATGTTAAATAAATTAGCAGTAAGCCAAATATTCACAGCAAGGAACGATAACTGCTGCAATTTAGGCAGAAAATGCTGTTTTGAATGTTATTACTTTTAGCTTGCTTTGCATCTGATGAGCTAGTTTGAGTTTCTACCAATATTTAATGTTTTATTTTTGTTTTTTGTTGTGTTTTTCCGTCATCGAGCACATTTTAAGTGCTGCGTTTTGACTGTGTCTTAATATAGGTTCAACCATTAAACAAACATGACCACAAAGATTTGACTTTACATGCAACAACTGAACTGAAAACTAAATGTTAAAATTTAAATACCACTTCTTTTATGTGGCCAAGTTGGACAGTTTCAACAAATATTTTTGCTGCACATAATTTAGTAACTGTAATATAGTTTATTAAATGACCAAATTTCACAAATACAAGGTCGACTTCATAAGAAATGGTGCTGCAGCCACGTACAGTATGAGGAAAATCATGTTTTTTGAACAGTAAAATATGTAAACATCTTCTAGTAGACTCCAAAAATACAATGATGCACCTGTAAATGCATCTAGTATGGGCTCTTTAGTACAGTACAGATGTGGTTGTACCTAAATATGTCATTTTTTCTTGAACGTATTGTCTGTAAAATTCAAACACAGATGCTAACTCTATCATTGACTCTGCTCCCTGTGCAGCGAGTAGGTCATTTCGACCCGGTCACCAGGAGTCCCCTGACCCAGGACCAGCTGATCCCGAACCTGGCTATGAAGGAAGTGATCGATGCCTTTATCCAGGAGAACGGCTGGGTGGAGGACTACTGAAGAGACGCCTCCCATTTCTCCTTCATACCCTCAACACGAAGGACAATACGAGACTATCGAGAACAGATCACCCCTTGCCTGGATATGTACTTTACACAAGCGGGAAAAGCCACACTATGGACTGCCGAACGGGAGCCACGCATCTCGGTCTGCCTCCTCCCCACGTCTTATCTTCGCTGTAAAACCTCCCGCTCCAACTTTTACCGAGGCTCGGTGTTCATGGCCTGCTGCTCCCTTTAAAACTTTTCCCTCTGCCCTTTCTGGACCTCCTCTCTTTCTTCCTCTCTATCATGCTGTTTTCCGCTCTTTCAAACCTCGACTCCTTTCTGTACTCAAACAGGGGCCACGTTCTCAGGTCTCTCTTGCTCCCTCTCGCTTTATCCCTGTCTCTCTCTCTTTCTCTGAGTGCCACAGTTCTTGGAAAGCATCAGCATTGCACTCCAGTGTTTCACATTCACCACCAATATACAAAAAAAAAAAAAAAAAAAATCCACATTTTGGTGGCAGAGTCGATTAAGACATTGGCCTTTTGGTTGGCGTTTACTCCAGTATTTTGTAGTCACTTTTTCATTGAACGATAGAGCATTTGCCCACTTCTTAATGTACTTTTGTTGAAGTGGTAATTAAAATGCCAAAAACCTGTTCTGAACAAGGGTTGTTTGTATGCAAGTTTTACATGACGATAGCTGAAAAGGGAACCGACTCCCTTCTCTACCCTCTGGTGGCGCTTCATACATACCCACATGCGTCACCGTAAGATTTTAAGTAGATTGCTAGTTTTTCTCTTCATATCAATCACAACCCATTACAGACAATTGAGATAAGCTGAATGTATGCATTCTTTATAGGTGTAAAATCAACCTGCAGTAATTCAAGATGTTGTCTCACAGGACATTGTGAGGTGAAAAGCCTTGAACTGGAGACAGAAAATGAACGGCAATGGATGTTGCGTACGAAATAAGGTTTTCACATAGCTGGATGTGAATTCGAAATGTGTTGGATTTGAGATCTGAGAGACTGTTTTGGTTGTTGCTGCCCAGAAGAGCAATCGGTGTGGAAGCAACGATGCGCTCAGACGTTTTCTTTGGTTCGTGTTGTTGGAGTGAAACGGCCGTGGACTCTCGCATCAAAGCATGCCGTGAACTTTCTTCTCCTTAGCAAAAAAAAAAAAGCAAAAAGATGGTTGTAATTTTTTTTCTCTCACCGTTTTGCTGTTCATTTTTATGCACCTTCTCCTCACATTGTCGCCGTTATGAAGAAAAATGGTTGCAACAATCATCAGAGGAACTTTAGGTTGTTTCCCGTTACGAGGATTTTGAGGTTCGCTCACATCACTGCCCCGACCTCCTTCATAGAAATGCTGGAAGAGCTTACGACCATCTTATCTCATCCGTACCTCAGTCCCGAGTTTATTGCGTGCTGGTTCTCTGGCATTCTCTGTAAAACCCGTTCATTTCAGTGCTATTAGTTTACAGGTTTTTTCAGCTGAATGTGTCTGTGGTGAATTAGGCCTGTCGGTGGTTCGTGTTGCCGTGCAGGCAGTGTACATAATTTGCTGGTGTATGTCAGATTTTATTTCTTGACAAAATAGGGTTCTTTTTTCTTGAGAAATCCTAGTGCTTGAGAAACTGTATTAAATGTAGATATGTTGATAAAAATAAATGCCTGATTCAGTTTTCATTTGTCCCCATTAAACCATGAACTTTGAGGTTGTTTGTTGTGGTGTTTCTGACACTAGATGATCATTAAAGAGATACCAAGTGTGAACGCAACTCTGCTGCTTATTAGCAATGCTTTGATGGGAGTTAAATGGTTCCTCGCATGTATATAGTACTACTGATACCACAAATACGTGACATGAACTCGGCAATACATCCTAAGTTGGGAAAGAAAATTATTTGGTTCATTATAGTTTACATGCAAAATGTCCTGACGACTGTTTTGGTTCCACTGTGGTGCAGGTCTTCTTATGTCCACTCTTCCTTAATGTAAGGATCTTTTTTTTTTTAAATCTAGATTGCATGTTTTAGTCATATTTGCAGATCAGATAGCAACTGTCAAGCCTCTCAGTACGTCTTGAAATGCATATTCAGGAAAACATAACTGTCATATCTGCATTGCAGCAAATGCAATGTGTGTTTGCTGATATTAATTAGCGCAGATGTAGTGTTGCATATTTAGAGGATTTTCTCTCATACAGAGCTTTTCTAACACTTAAGTAAGTAGCACACGAACCGCTTCACTCATTCACACACACTCATACACTAGTGACAGTGGGGCTGCCACTTCAGGTTCATTGTCTTTCCCGAGGTACACTTGAGCATGTGGGAAGGTTTGGAGATCAAACTGTCACCTCTGCGATTAGAGGAAGAGCTGCTAAACCCCATGTGTCAAACTCAAGGCCCGCGGGCCATATCCGGGCCGCGACATCATTTTACATTGATTTATTGTTATTGTTATTAATGGCCCGACGATATTCTGATAACACACAAACTACAGATCCCATAATGCAGCGCAACAGCTGCCTTGCCGAATGATAGGTTAGCTGGGAACATTTCCGAGTCATTTAAGTCAAGCGTCTGTTATTGTCTGCAACCCTACTGTAATGTCAAAGCTAGCCCTTTAACAATGGCGAAAAGAAAAGTTGATTCTGAAAACGGAGCCTTTTAAAGCGATGGGAGGCTGAGTTTATGTATGTTGACATTGCCGGTAAAGCCGTGTGTCTTATTTGTGGAGCTAATGTGGCTGAAATTAAGGAATATCATATCATTGTTTAATTTTAAAGGAATATCAGCAATATTGATATTATTAAGTACAATATGTGATTGCACAGTCTAAAGCCTGTGTATCCTTTAAGGTAACATCAATTTTTTTCCTTTCAGTAGAATGGGTCTTTGAGGGGGCGACTATACACAACAATTCACCACTTTCTGCTTACATACAGTAAAGGCTGTGAGCCTGTGTCACCTTATTTGGTAGGAGACATTTTTCTCTTATTTCTGACCTTTCAGTGAACAAAAAGTGTAATATGTTTGAGTAAATTGAACCTCGGTCGACAAAACCAGTTTGAAAAAGATCTATTTATTCTTCATTCTTATCATTTAGCATTGATGATTTTCCTTTGGTACTGGCTAAATTCTCTTTCCCCCAGGCAGGAAAAAAACAGTTTTTTGTTTTTTTTTGCAGGCGTCTGTTACTTTATCCATTCTGTCATGTCACTGCTAGAAACTTATTGCCTGGAGAAATGAGGTTTGGTTAAAGCCTAATACGCTCACATAATTACAGGTACTTAGTCTTAACATGTCAGCAGGAGCTGTGTGTCTCTGCTGACCTTTAAAATAGGTTGGGCCTGAGTCTTATTTGGACCATTACTTCAGTAGAAAAATAATTTCAGAAAACTGTTCCCAGTGACTTTAGTCCTCAGTAACCAGGGTCATTATTTCTGGCGAGACCTTAGCTTTTTCAGAAGTTTTTTTTTTTGAGTAGCATTAAGTAATTAAATCTGAAATGGCACCCGTGTCAGCAACAAATAACCCTATACCCTAACATAAAACCCAAAAATATCTGCTTTGTTGCTTCCTATTACAGTTAAATGAGGGAATCTTTCACTTTTTTAATGTGGGTGAACTGACTCTTTAAGACTGAATTAACTTCTGTAGTCACTACAAGCAAATCCAAAGTAATATAATGGTTCAGGCAGTTATTGAGTATGATGTAAACACTGTATTTTACTCTGTAGTGATATTGTGGACACACAGGTGAAATGATGTGTGCTTCAGTCACATGGTGTCACGCAGCCCTCACACACCGAGCCCATTGTCGGAGCATCCATTACAGAGCTGACGTCATGGCCTGTGCTAGGAGGGAAGAGCACTGGGCACGGGTCAGCGGAGAGTGGAACTGAGTTAGCAACACAGAGGAATAACGAAACAACATCAACATGGTAAGAAAACCTGTTTCGCCCTTATTGTCGTATAATTCATCCTGTCATGCGTTGTAATTGTTATGGCTTTGGCATTGCTGTCAGATGATACCTGATCATGAATGTGTGGCGTGTTTGCAGAGAGTCAGCATGGAGAGGTTTGTTGTGGCTCTTCTTGGTGTCATCGGGTTGACTGTGGCTTTCTCCGCAGCCACACAAGGTATGGATTTCAATTTAAAATAAAAAAAAAGATCATATAGTGTGAGTTTGAGCAGAACCTTCTCCAAAAAGGTCTATTTAAACCTAGACATCAGTGTTTATTAACAATGACATCCCTTAGCCTTTGTGACCCCTAATAAATAATGAGCTTGTGGCGTCTTGTTTTTGTAGTTCAGCATGTTTCTCGTGTGAAAAAACTTCCAGATTACTAATACTGTTTGGTTTCGATAAGATAACAAAGAACTCATTAGTCCTGAAGGAAAGTCTTTGTCCAGATTGCTCGGGGGGAAAAAAATGGCATAACATGAGAATAAATACAGTGTTGAACAGAAAAACATTAAGATACAGGTATGAAGCATTACTAAATATAAAAATAAGTAAGCTTAAATAAAACCAGAATTTAAAAGTAAGAAGTCCTATTAACGATGATACTGACTTCGTAAAGTAATGCTGAAAGTTTCAGTAGGATTACAATCTGTGGAAGGAGATGGACACTTAGGGGCTTCCCAGGAATGATTCCTAAACCAAACTTTTATTAACTTGGATGTACATTTGGAACCAACTGGAAAGTCCAGTAATTTAATGCAATTCTTTAAAGGCCTAGTGTTTTAAAAAGATGCCAACAATACAGACTGTCCTCCAGCCTGGCTGTTGGGATGATGTTTCTCTGACCATACAGGCCTTGTCTGTCCTTGTGAGTGATTGGACCGCTGCCCATTCCTGCACTCCAATCAAGCTGCAGCGATCATCACATCTACTGATAAAAATGCAGCTAGCCTCTTATTCTTGGTGGTCGTGATTCTATGTCAGCAGCTCGCCTCTGTGTCTCTTGTTGTCCTTTTGCGTTCTTTGTAATTCTGTCGTCTCCCTGCGTCTGCTAGCTGATGGTTAGTAGCAACTCAAAGCTTTGATTTGTGTAATGAGGCACTTGTGTAACTGCTAGGAGACTGAGCCAGGCTTCACGTAGGTTTGAAGTGTTAGGAGTGTTTGCTGCATGAGGAGCAAGAGTGCTGCTTGTACTTCAGTTTGGGTAGGAAGTTTTTTCACAGTTTGGCTAGCAAGTTGGAACGCTGCTGTTCCCTTTGTGATTTCAGTTCTTTGTTCGACTTAACAACACCCACAGTTATGTATTTTTAGGATGCTGCAGTGATGATGATCTCTTGGCTTTTTGTCTAATACTTTAAGGATTTGTTTGTAGAGTGAGCACACCGGTTTGAGTGTAGTCGCACCTGCCTGTAACCAGGTTGTAATGCAGTAAGACAGATGGGGAAAAAAACCAAATGTGTACAAAGAGCTTTGCAGCAGATGGGGACAACTGTCGTCTGATGCTTTTAAAATTATTCACATCAAGTTTAACATTGCTGATGACCATGCTGACTTGTCTTTTGTTAGACAGGTTTGTGTCAGTTAAAATGTGTAACTTCGACCTTACATAAAATAGCATTTTTCTAACCAACTTACACCAATTCATATACATTTTAAAAAAAAAATCCACCACCAAACAAGTGAAACGGAGGACAATTGGAGAAACCACTGCAGTAACTGAACAGTGACTGCTGCTTTAACACGGAGTAGTGCAGATGACTTAAATATTCATAAATAACATTGCAGGCATCCAAGAGGAAAGGTGTTTCTCCTGGAGGATGTGCACTTAATTAATTCATCATCCAGATCTGGAGAGGTTTTTATGACAGTTGAAGTATGTTTTCAGACACTGACTTTGAAACTGATCTCTCTGACGTGAAAGATGTCACAGGGACAGTCAGTGCTGGTGTTTTTCAGTAGCTTAGTTACTGTCAGTATCACTTCTCTGATTAGACTGACTTCACTGGTCCAAAGTTTATTCTTTCTCCTTTGTTAATTATATTACACTCAACAAAAATATAAACGCAACACTTTTGTTTTTGCTCCCATTTTTTTATGAGATGAACTCAAAGATCTCAAACTTTTTCCACATACACAATATCACCATTTCTCTCAAATATTGTTGACAAATCTGTCTAAATCTGTGATAGTGAGCACTTCTCCTTTGCTGAGATAATCCATCCCACCTCACAGGTGTGCCATATCAAGATGCTGATTAGACACCGTGATTAGTGCACAGGTGTGCCTTAGACTGACCACAATAAAAGGCCACTCTGAAATGTGCAGTTTTATCACAGCACAATGCCACAGATGTGGCAAGATTTGAGGGAGCGTGCAACTGGCATGCTGACAGCAGGAATGTCAACCAGAGCTGTTGCTGGTGTATTGAATGTTCATTTCTCTACCATAAGCCATCTCCAAAGGCGTTTCAGGGAATTTGGCAGTACATCCAACCAGCCTCACAACCGCAGACCACGTGTAACCACACCAGCCCAGGACCTCCACATCCAGCATGTTCACCTCCAAGATGGTCTGAGACCAGCCACTCGAACAGCTGCTGAAACAATGGGTTAGCATAACCAAAGAATTTCTGCACAAACTGTCAGAAACCGTCTCAAGGAAGTTCATCTGCATGCTCGTCGTCCTCATCGGGGTCTCCACCTGACTCCAGTTCGTGGTCGTAACCGACTTGATTCGGCAAATGCTCACATTGGATGGCGTCTGGCATGTTGGAGAGATGTTCTCTTCACGGATGAATCCTGGTTTACACTGTTCAGGGCAGATCGCAGACAGCGTGTGTGGCGTCATGTGTGTGAGCGGTTTTCTGATGTCAATGTTGTGGATGGAGTGGCCCATGGTGGCGGTGGAGTTATGGTATGGGCAGGCATCTGTTATGGACGAAGAACACAGGTGCATTTTATTGACGGCATTTTGAATGCACAGAGATACCGTGACGAGATCCTGAGGGCCATTGTTGTGCCAAACATCCAAGAACATCACCTCATGTAGCAGCAGGATAATGCACGGCCCCATGTTGCAAGGATCTGTACATAATTCTTGGAAGCTGAAAACTTCCCAGTTCTTGCATGGCCAGCATACTCCCCGGACATGTCACCCATTGAGCATGTTTGGGATGCTCTGGATCGGCGTATACGACAGCGTGTACCAGTTCCCACCATTATCCAGCAACTTCGCACAGCCATTGAAGAGGAGTGGACCCACCCCTCAATAAAACAAAACTGCTCCTTTCAAAGTGGCCTTTTATTGTGGGCAGTCTAAGGCACACCTGTGCACTAATCATGGTGTCTAATCAGCATCTTGATGTGGCACACCTGTGAGGTGGGATGGATTATCTCAGCAAAGGAGAAGAGCTCACTATCACAGATTTAGACAGATTTGTCAACAATATTTGAGAGAAATGGTGATATTGTGTATGTGGAAAAAGTTTTAGATCTCATAAAAAATGGGAGCAAAAACAAAAATGTTGGGTTTATATTTTTGTTGAGTGTGTCTGTAGGCCAACCACAATTGAAATTCACTGTTGTTTTGAAGCTTAATTGTGTTTCATAGCCTTCAATACTAATAGGTGATTAAATACAGCAGTATTAGATAGGGGTTTGAATACTCTGACATGCGTAAACCATGACAAACTGAATTTTTGTAATTTTTCCTGACAATTTTTATGCTGTGGGCTGCACAGTGCCTCGGTGGTTAGTACTGTCGCCTTGCAGCAAGAAGATTCCCGGTTCCCTGTCTTCACTCTAAGTCAGCTGGGTGTATAGGTAATGGATGGATGGACTGTATGCTCTTCACACTGATTTGTTGTTGTTGTTTTTTTTTTTAATTCCAGTAGGTCTGGCTGACAAAGTCCTGGTGTTCCCTTATGAGACGGATTTCAGCTTCGTGGCCTTGACCCCACAGAAGGAGATGTCTCTGAAGGCCTTCACCCTCTGCATGCGTGTTGCCACTGAGCTGCCGGAGGAGCGACAGATCATCCTGTTCGCCTACCGCACGGCCGACTACGACGAGCTCAACGTGTGGCGTGAAAGGGATGGACGCGTCTCCTTCTACATGAGCGGTGACGGCGCCTTCTTCCACCTGCCTCCCATCACCACCTTCCGCACGAGCCTCTGCCTCACCTGGGAGTCTCGCACCGGCCTCGCTGCCTTCTGGGTGGAAGGGAAACGCAGCACCTACCAGGTCTACAAACCTGGTCACACCATCCGTCCAAAAGGCACCATCATCCTGGGGCAAGACCCGGACAAACACCTGGAGGGTTGGAGGCCGTGCAGAGCTTCGTAGGGGAGGTGACTGATCTGAATATGTGGACTTTGTGCTCTCCAGGAGCATGATTCAGGCCTGGCACTACGGACACAAGGTCCCCAAGGGAAATATCTTCGACTGGGGCACTATTGAGTATGCGCTGAACGGGAACGTGATGGTGGTGGATGATGACTGACTGGTTGAGACGTCCAGTGCAGAGAGGGATCAGGCTTTAGAGGTCCGTGTTGGACTGATATGTGTTTTTGTCTTTCTTAGATTCAGTGTTGTTTTTGTTATGACCCTCAACTCTTTTCTGTAAAGTTCACAAGTTTGTGTTTGTTATGCTGCATGAAGAAACTCTGGATTTGCCAGTATTAGTGGTAAAGAAGTATTGAAATTCTTTACTCAAGCGAAATTACCAGTACCAATTACTAATGCACGTAAAAGTGCAGCATAAAAAAATCCTACTTGAGTAAAAGTGTTTAGGTATTTGCACCAAAATGTAGTTGAAGTAGAGTACTGGATTGGTCCCTCTGTGACTTCAGATCATGCTATTAATAGTGAAGCATCAGTTTCTCAGCAAAATGTTACTGCTGAACTACTTTATATACTGTTTTACATACACCAAGAGCAGATAAATCTATAGGTGTTGTCACATAACTAACTATTCAGATACAAATTGTTTTCAACTTCTGGACTGTATCAGTTCAGTTGAGCATCTACTGAAATTAAACTAGTGAAATTTAGAGGGAAAAAAAATCACCATTTGGTGGAGCTGTCATCAATTAACAGATGTCTGAAACGTAAGCTGGACTGCACGATGCTTTCTGTAAGATGTCGGAAGCCAAAGTTTTGGAAGCCACTGGTTTAATCTTCAAAAATATGTTGTGTCTTAAAAGTTTTATTCATCACTTTGAAAAATCTGCATCTTGGAAGTAACGAAAGCTGTCAGATAAATATAGAAGAGTGGAAAGTACAATATTTCCTTCTGAAATGTAGTGGAATGGAATTAAAAATAGCATAAAAACACTGAAGTAAAGTGCAATTCTCTCGAATTTCCACTCAAGTAAATACCAGAGTAAATGTTATCTTCAATTCAGTGGCAACAAAAGCCAATGCATCACTTAAGCCTTTTGTTAAGTGATATCTCAGTGTTGTGTTTCATACTAATCCTCTTAGTATTTTCCTTTACTTGGTGTGAGAACTCACAGGTGAAAATCAAGCACAGAAGCTGTTGTGCCAGATGTATCCATGGGGTGGCGCTCTGCACTCGTCCATATCACACAGTCACTTACCTCAAACTATTACCATACATGTAGCCACTAATGTGATTTGGCACTAATTCAAATTTGAAGAAAATAATTAATTGCGGCAATTCAAACTAATTTAAATTTGTTCACCCTAAATGTATTTGCATATGGTGAGAATTAAGTAGATAAAAAAGCCAGATTACTTGGACATCAGCTTACAATACTGTGATGTCAGAATGCATTTAAGAGCACATTTCAACAGCCGTTAGTAATATAAAGCTTAAATTGAAAACTGCAAATGGGAAAGTTATTTACAAGTAAAAACTGATTTCAGTTTCTACATTTATTTGTCAAAATTAAACATACTGCAACAAAAACTTGCTATTATGCATGCAGTGAGTACACATTCTTTACAGAATTTTACTGATGGTTAAATTGTGAAGGAGATATAAACAGCATAAAATGAGCTTTTACAGACTTTATCTGCACTGAGAGACAAACAGCAATTATCATGTTTAAAATCCAGCGCCTTAATGTTGCCTTTGGTTAGTGAACTCACTCATGAATTTTCCATGTTGCAGCTGATGTAAGAGCGCTTTTGGGTCTGAAATAATATCTTGCCATGTGCATAACTAATAATGTTTGTAATTAAAGAGAGTATTTCGTCTTTGAACTCTTTTCATAATTGTATTCTTTTTCACAATTGTATATATGACTCCAAAAGGGGAGCTATGGCATTTACTTTGTTGCTTTTGTTCAGGAATTCACATTGTTTCACCTGTTTAGAAATACATTACAGTTCTATACAGGAAAGAAATATAGAGAAATGCTCTTCTTCTATGCAGGAATCAACACCAAGTTCTTCATTTCTCTGTGTTTCCCTGAAAAAGGATCTTTTCATTGTCGTTTCCTGTGCTCAAGTTGTAAAACAAGAATTTTAGACTCAAGAGACGCTTTAATTTAAAAGAAGCCCCCTGAGTAGAGTTTAAAAATGGACATTTTACCACCAGAGCAGAGGTTAACGGCGCTGACACTGTGCTTTGTCTTCATATTTAATCATGTTCTTAACAAACCAAGGCAAACAAACACATGTGATACGCATGACTTGCAGAAATCAAGTCATATGGAGAGGCTTCACTAACAAAGGCCCCTCAGAATAAGCTCAGGGTCAGATCTTCTCCATCCAAGTGTAACACAGTAACCCTGAGTTCCAGATCGTCTCTCTGTTCGTCTCATGGCTCCCTGCACTCGGCCTCCCCTCCTGCACCACCGTGACCTCCTTGCAGAACGAGGGAGAAGTTTCCGGCGAGCAGGCCCGGGCAGGCTTCCTTCAGGTGGGAAAGTGCTGCGTTCCGAGTGTGTGTTATTCTGACCAAATCACCCGTCGGCTCTCTCGCAGCAGCTAAATAAGGCGAAGGCTGGGCCAATGAGTTCTGACTGCGGGTCAGCAGCCAAATGTTCCACCTTCTTGGATGTTGCAATGCATCAATCGCGGTGCCCACTCACTGTGTGGTAACACCTTTGTGGACCATCTGCCCAAGCCTGGCTTCTCAGCCCTCTGGTACGCACACACACACACACACACACACACACACACACACACACACACACACACACACACACACACACACACACACACACACACACACACTCTCTGTCTCACATACACACACATATAGAGCCTGTTATTTCCTTCTTTTTGCATCTCTGCCCAAGAGGGGTACTAATCAACCCGCTGCTCCAAGGAACAGTACAGGAGGTCATTCCTCCCACTGCAATAAGACTTTTCAATGCGTCTGGCAGCTCACGCAAGGATGCAATCACTCTGCTTCCTGATTAAACCGCTTTACATACCGAACATTTCACATTCTAGACATCATTCATTATATCTGTAAACTTATCTGCACCTTCTTATGTCATTTGCACATCCAAGCACACTCTCATTTGCACATTTCTGTATCAC
Source organism: Acanthochromis polyacanthus (assembly GCF_021347895.1). NCBI lineage: Eukaryota > Metazoa > Chordata > Actinopteri > Pomacentridae > Acanthochromis > Acanthochromis polyacanthus. The sequence continues at coordinate 14,705,525 of NC_067131.1, read as the reverse complement.
TCTCGTATATTCTGTTGATTTTTTCTGTTATATTTTCTATATTTTTCGCTTCTTTTACGTCAATGTATTTTATTTTACCTTCACTTCCCATGTGTTGTCTCATTGCTTTTATTGAATATCCATGCTGCTGTAACAACTTAATTTCCCTCCACAGATGAATCAAATTATCTAAATCTATAATCTAAAGATGCAAAAAAAATAAATCCACCTTAGTTAGTCCTTATAGCTTTCAGATTTCAGTTAAAAAGACTAAAAACCTGCTTTATCTTCATTATAGTATATGACCCTACAACATTTTTGTCTCTGTGAATCGTGGAAAATATGTTTGTCTTTTAAAACAATCATGATATTTGACTTTTTTGGGCAGATGACAGAATTAGTACACATGGGGACATCTATTTTGGGCCCACACACTCCCATTTCTGCACCATAGAAGGCCTTTTAAATGCTTAACATAAGGACAAAATCAGTGGCCTCCTCTCAGAATGGATAATTATTCCCTGTGTCCCTGTGTTGCATGTATTATCCAACTGAGCAAACAGTTGCAGGGCTCCTTGTCCTGCTTGCGGACAAGACTGCCGGCGCCGGCCCATGAGATCTGCATATTGGCCCATGGTGGTGTAAGCTGTCTGAGGCGAGGCGCTTGCGCTGACTGTATGTCCATGCGTGTGGAGCTGGTGAAAATGTTTTCCACGCGAGAGGAGATAGACGGCAAGAGGAGCCCCGCGTGAGGCGGCGAGGGGAGACAGAAGGAGGGCCATTCTGGATTCCTTCGAGCAACTCCAAATAGATTTCCAGGCAAAACATATTTGCATACGCAAGACAGTGCTACGAGCTATCCGAGTGAGCTGTGGCATGTGTGCATTGAACAGATGGATAATTTTTTTTTAGAGCTTTCTTGCAGAAATTTCAGCCATTAAATTGAGATCCTGGGCATTATTCAGCCTGCTTTTATTCATAAGGCTCACAAAGGACGCATCAGGATCAAGTTGCTCTTGTTTATCAGATTTAGTTCATGATGGATGATTGAGGATGGATCAAAACGTTGGAGAAAATCTGCATATTTTGAGCATTCATTTGGAAATTTATGCATTAACAAAGCCACTGATTGTGTCAACAAAACAAAATCACTTTTGCAAATACTTACTGAGTGCAAAAAAGCAGAAATTCATTTTAAAAGTTGACCTGCCAAAAGACTGCAATATAACTTAACTTACTGAACAGCTCCAGCAGTCTTGATATTAGTTTTTGACTTTTAAAACGCCTTGTGGCACTAAAATAAACGCAGTTCCGTTAATCTTATTTTAGCAAATGATCACCAAGAGTCCTATGTGGTTGGTGAAGATATGACCTGAATGTCAGTCCCTCTTTCCCTCTTTCTCTCAGAGGTTGGTTTCTGCCAGTGAGGTTGCTCGTCCTCCCCCTCTGGGCTGTATGAAAAATTCACCAGGCCTCCCCATTAGAGTCAGTCTGAATCAGGGAGCAGGCGTTACAGTGGCCACTTGCATGACACTTTTATCACTCGACATTTAGCAACGCAAATGTTATGTTTACAAACACCAAAATCTCAGCAGAGGCCACCGTTTAAGTCGCTGGCTGAGTCGAGCGCGCTGTGTGCAGTGTGTAATCCGAGCAAACTGGATTGTTGCAAACAGATGTGCTCTTCAGTGCAGGATTTTCACACTGATGGTGTGAGACCTGACCTTTTCCGGTGCGAGTGTGAGAGCAGTTGGCTCTGTCCGGTGTGATACCTTCAGGCGGACGGCTAACAACGTGCTGTCTACCTCAGAGCGAGCTGCATGTCCTGTGTCAGAACATTAATGCTGAGGGGGAACAGGGACGGACGGAATAAGAAGAACACCCAAACAACAGCCCTGTGATAAATAAAACCATTAGAAAGGATGAAACGTTCAGGAGGGTTGATTTTACTCCTTTAATGTCATAACTTGTGGTTTTATTGCATCAAACAGTAAAAATTAAGGTTGCATGACACATAATGTACACATAAGTCAGTTTCTTCTAAGTTGGAGAGAATTCAGAATTCTGGAGGACCTTTGTCAAGTGTGGAAAGGAAAGTTAAAACATTCTGATTAATGTTTGCGCAAATCAGGCTCTTATGGCATTTAACTAAATTTAAAAGGTTAATCAACAGCTTTTCCAGATTCATCACAGCGTTTAACCCTCCATTTTTTTTCCTTTTGCCATCACTCAGACATTTAAAAAGCATTTTTCCACAGTTTTTTGTGAGTTGACTTTAAAGTTTGTGTTTACCAGGGAGTGAGAGCCTAATTTGAAAAAAAAAAAAAGTTTAATTGGATTATGGTAAATACAGAATCCAAGTGTTTGGAGGTTACTCAAGCAAGAGACTAAATATCTGAATATCTCAACATTTGCCACTTTATCTAAACCTTAAGGAAATGCAACATAAATTCACTGAAGTGTGTTTTTTGTTTTTGAGAACTAATGATTGTTTAATTTATTAATATGCAAGTCTTTTTTCTGATTTCGGTTGTAGAAATTGGGAATTTGCTTATTAATTTCATATTTCTGATATTTCTGTAATCATAAAACTTTTAAAATCTTGAGGATTTTGGGGCAGATTGGAAGAAAAAAAACAAGCAAATTAATGACTGCCATTCTAATTACAGTAAAAAAACAACAACAAAGCAACATATAAACTCTAATCATTAATGCAATTACAATTGGTCATGTTATTTGACCACTTCATCCATCTGGTTAAAGAAACATGAATAAAAAGTGATTTCAGCTTACTATTTTAAGAAGACAGCAGCGCTCAGAAGTGCACAATAACAGTGTAGGAGATGAATGCGTGATAAAACAAGTAAGCACTTTATTGAAAATGTAACATTTTTTTCCACTGTAGCAGTATAATAAACTGGCTATATTCCTAACTGTCCGCTACATCCCTCCAACACCAGCACATCCTCCTGCTTCCCGGCCTCCTCCAGTCCAAATGAACGCAGCAATCAGAGGCCAGAGGAGAGCGAGCGGCTCTGCGGTTGACTGCATTGTGGCTTTTAGCAGTGAATTCCCTCCGTCGCCTCTGGGCTGGCCTCTCTGTGAACATATGAGCCGTGCCACAGCGTGTGGTGCTGGGAGATGGTCCAGGGCCTCCTGATTAAATTATTACAGCCCTCTAAATGGATGGAGATTAGCCTCTGTGGAATGTTAGGGCTTAATTTACCCCCCGGCCAGATGTGTGTATGTGTGTGTCTGAGCGTGTGTGTGTGTGTGTGTGGATATGAAGGGAGGGGTCGGGGCTGATATACATGTGCGGCTGTGTAAATGGATTTCAGTAGTAGGTTGGTTTCATTCTGTCGAGGTTGAGAGGTGTGAGCAGGTCAGAGGATACATCCTCCCCCTTATACAAATAGAGTTTATCAGATGGAAGCTTTTCATTTTTATGTTCAATTTTGGTCTTTTACATTTTCCCATACACAGGATTTATGACTCTCTTGCGCAGTCGCAGGAATCAAATCAAGAGGCAAAGTTTAGATGCAAAGAGTAAAGAAGATTGGCATCCTTCCTCTCAAAAATCATGGACGGATTTTCACCAAATTTTTACAGGATGTTCGGAAGAGCAAGAGTAACAATCGATTAGATTTTGGAGGTGATCTCTCAATTGTCCTTCGACCTTCAAAAAAAAATCCTGGATCCAGACGGTGATCCGGATCACCTCAAAATCTAATCGATTGTTACTCTTGCTCTTCTGGACATCCTGTAAAAATTTGGTGAAAATTCGTCCATGACTTTTTGAGTTATGCTGTTAACAGACAGACAGACACACACACACACAGACACACACAGACACACACACACACACACACACACAGACGGACAGACAGACAAACAAACAGACACACGGCATGGCGGAGGTATGCGCTCTCCGAGTGCTTTTCTAGTTTTATTATCTGTTTGGTATTCTATTGCCTTATTTTATGTGGCTGAAACAAAAACACAGAAAGAAAAAACGCATTTAAAAAAAAAATCATTCTTCTATTTCACCTCATGATAAAGACTTTAGTTCCTCACACTGAAAAGCCTATTTTTGTATATTTCTGCAGTTAGTTTCAAAGACGTAATTCAAAGAAGCTTACTTGTTTGTGCTGATAACTTTAAAAATGTGGAGAAACTACAATGGCAACAAACTCCTGTAAAATATTTCATAAAGATATTTCCAGAAAAATGGATTGAAGATGAGAAACAGGACTGTACAACATACACTACAATGTTGAGCCATGCACTATTTATTGTGCAGACTTTTTCTGGTTTGCATAATAAATACAGTTGTTATTAAATATGCCATCCATGCACAAAATATACACACTAACACTTAATATACATACACAAGTAACAGTAATCAAAAAAAAAGAGAGATTTTTACCTTCATCTGACCAATCCTTGAATGAATCATGTGTGATTCAAGGTTCACTATCAGGAAAAATAAGCTTAAAAGTGGGTTAATTCAGCAAAATCACTTCATTCTACATGGAAAACAAACAAAACTGTGCTCCTCATAAACTAGAAATTTCGCACTGACTCAGTGTGACAAACAGTCTTCAGACTTTTTAGACGAACTGCAGGAGGAGATGAATGTAGAGATTGAGAAGAAAAATAAAGCATCCACCATTATCTGCACTCCGCTTTATCCTCTGTAGGTTTGTGGGGGGGGCTGGAGTCCATCTTAGGAGTGAAAAATGAGCCCACGGTGAGTAAAATGTCACAAGAGCTAAAAGCACCAAGACTTTACTTGACTTTAAAGGGTACTAAGAGGCGAAGCAAAAATCCACAGGTAAGTCTGTGCAGAATGGATGCTTACGTATACGAATAAAATTATGCCAATCACTTTCCTCATTTCTGGTAATTGCAACATAAATTGCAAACCTGAAGGGGAATCTCGCTGTAGATTTATTCTATTTAAAATCCTTTAGTGCATCTAATCCAGAGCTAAGGGGTCTGTCCAATGAAAAAAAAAAGGTCTCTTTTTTTAAAATATTTTTGTTTCTTTGCTCTGTATTGAGTGCATTGTTGGTCTGTGGGTTGATGACAAGATAAGCAGTCTGAAGTCATTTGAAACTCACTGAGTTAACTGTTTCTGATTCATTGTCTGCTCTATAATGATGCTTAATACACTACCAGTCAAAGTTTGGACACACCTTCTCATTTCAATGCTTTTTATTTACTTGTATTATTTTCTTCATTGTTGATTAATACTGAATATTAAAACTTTTCTGTTTACATTATAATTCCATATGTATTCTTTTATAGTTTTAATGTCTTTGGTATAAATCTACAATGTATAAAATAAATAAAGCCATTGTGTGCCCAAACGTTTGACTGGTAGTGTACATTACACTCATGGATGCAAAGGTAAGATCCACTCAGTTGTTGTTCCTGCCACCACAGAACCAGACTCACTCTGACAGTAATTATTGTTGCTCTACATTCATTGGTGTTGACTGTAGATGTTAGTCACACTTTAAGTATTTAATTCACACATACGGAATAAAAAACAGACTGTTTGCTGTGTTCTGTTATGCCATCTTGACGTTCCCTTTGAATTATTGATTGAGTTGGTTTTGTTAGATTCACCGCGTTTCAATGCTTTTAAGGACGTGAGCGCGTTGTTTTGAGGTCTTTGCATGAAAACCTTAAACTTTTATTATTTATAAACGCACGTAAGCTTTCAGGAAAACGCTGATCTATTTCACCATCCGCTCTGCCTTTTCACCTTTACTGAGCGTGCTCGCATGGGACAGAACCAGTGGCAGGCTGACTAATACATGTTTTTCTCCGTCTGCAGAAGTGTGCGTCAGATGTTAGCACTGCGAGGCCTTAATTCTCGTTAATTTCCCCTCATAATGGACAAACACATTCATCAGCACACACCACATATGTATACAGCATCCACAGACAATAACTATTCAACGGGAACGCACCACATGTACACACACACACACACGGAAACACCATGTCACACAGACACACACCACACACACTCACACACAAGCACTCTGCGCCACTGGGCAGGGACTAGCCTGAAAGATTGAAAGCAATTAAAACTATCATCTGCAGTGCTCTGGGCAGCCCGTGGCTGCGAGGGGGGAGCTGCCACTGTGCATCAGCCTCTCAGTCTCAGCAACGCACAGCGACATGAGAGGAAGAGTCGCAGCCCTCTCAGAAACACACCGCCACAGGCTCCTGCCGTCGCACATGTATGCTCGCGCAGGGCTTTGTCATACAACTGCCACAAACACTCGATCCAGCTGCTGATCTTTCACTGCTCCCGAGTCTCAGTTTTCCGGCGGTCTGAGGGCTACACACACGAATGGAGCTCACAGCTGAAGTTTTGTAGCTGTTTTGTAACACTCTTGGAAATATTAGTGCATTTAGGTACACTGGCTTCATAATGGCCTGGCCTGAAGCACGAGCAGCCAATGTGTCTCCAGAGGAGGACTTAAAAGTTTAAGTTACAGTTCAGTGATATAAAAAGACTTGTGCAAGATGCCTTCGGTGCACGGATAAATGCTTGTTTTTTCATGTGCTCGCTTGGAAACTCAGCAGGAGCCTTAGGTACAAGCGCTGGCCAACACAGGAAGTAATTATGGTTCCAGTAAATACTTTTGTGTTTTGGGATATTCATCGTTGCATACATACAAAACTTGCACACAGGCCTCATCAGTCTGATCTCATTAAGTGGAAGTGCTGTAACTCGGAGCTGTTTGGGCCTAAACTTGGAGGCAGTTACCTGCCGTTCAAATTGTGGGGAACGTTGTCTGTCTGGTTCTGTCTGGACGGCCCTAACAAGTCTCCTCAGGACAACCACACCACCATTATCAACTACTGCTACTGTTCCTCTCCCTCTCTCTCTGTCCTCTCCCTCCGATCAGCTCGCAACCTGTCACTCTCACTTAGCGTCGACATTAGCACCGGTGGTTTCCTCATCCTGGTTCTCTTCACCCCTCCCCGCCACCATCTCCCCTTGGTGCGTTTGAATACATCTCCGATATTCAGCCCCTACTTAATTTGAACAGGCCCCTGTTTTGTCAGTCTGACAGGCCCATAGGCAAGACACTAATAGGCCACAGAGACCACCAGCAAAGGCACCAGCCAGGGAGGCCCCTGCGGTGCCAGTCCCCATCACCCTCTACGTCTCTCGGGGCGATGCAGGCAGGAGGTGGGGGGGGGTCAGGGTGGTGGTGGTCAGGCAGGCAGTGCTGTCACACCAGGCCACAGCAGACTGGACCAGGCTTCAGTACTGACAACCCGTCACCGCTCCTCTGTAACCCCCCACCACTGCACCACTATCACTCATAACCCACACCACAAAAGAGGGTAAAAAGAGCAGCCAGTGGGGGTATCTGGTGAATCTAATGATTGCGCCTGCCACTCACAGCCATGGCTGCAGTCGTCATAGCGAAGGCTGCTGAGGGAGGGAATCAGCTCTGTTTGTTTGGTGATGGACCCACCGTGGAGCAGCTGCGACAGAGATGTTGTGCAGGGATATGCATGTGTGTGTTCCCCTTTAGGCCACCTGTCTGACTGATTCGTGACCTGCTAAACTCTGATCACAGTTAATTGGTGGCGGTGGTGGTGGTGAGAGGAGGCACCCAAAAATTGAGATGATGGCCATTGTTCTTCTTTTGTTTAACTTCCCAGACAGGTGAGGGAGAAGTTGGAGACATGATGCTGAAGTTCTGACATGACCCCATTTTTATTTTGCAAATATTCCTTCTACTTTCAGGCTCATACTAGGAACAGGATCACATTTATGTTTGAAATATACACACGTGGACAAAATTGTTGGTACCCCTCAGTTAAAGAAGGAAAAACCCACAATTCTCACTGAAATCACTTGAAACTCACAAAAGTAACAATAAATAAAAATTTATTGAAAATTAAATAATCAAAAACAGCCATTACTTTTGAATTGTTGATTAACATAATTATTTAAAAAAACAAACTAATGAAACAGGCCTGGACAAAAATGATGGTACCTCTATAAAAGATTGAAAACTATTTGACCAGAGTGACATGATTAACTCAGGTGTGTCAATTAATTGACATCACAGGTGTTTCCCAAACTCATAATCAGTCAGTCTGCCTATTTAAAGGGAGACAAGTAGTCACCCTGCTGTTGGTGAAAAGGTGTGTACCACACTGAACATGGACAAACAGAAAGCGAAGGAGAGAATTGTCCCAGGACATCCAAAAAAAATGATAGACAAACATCTTAAAGGTAAAGGCTATAAGACCATCTCTAAACAGCTTGAAGTTCCTGTGACAACAGTGGCTCATATTATTCAAAAGTTCAAGACCCACGGGACAGTAGCCAACCTCCCTGGACGTGGCCGCAAGAGGGAAAATTGATGACAAATTGAAGAGACGGATCGTTGGAATTGTATCCAAAGAGCCCAGAGCAACCTCCAAAGAAATTTAAAGGTGAACTCCAAGGCCAAGGTACATCAGTGTCAGATCGCACCATTCGTCGTTGTTTGAGCCAAAGTGGACTTCATGGGAGACGACCAAGGAGGACACCACTGCTGAAAAAAACTCATAAAAAGCCAGACTGGAATTTGCAAAAATGCATGTTGACAAGCCACAAAGCTTCTGGAGAATGTCCTTTGGACAGATGAGACCAAACTGGAGCTTTTTGGTAAGGCACATCAACTCTATGTTCATAGACTCAAAAAGCAAGCATACGAAGAAAAGAACACTGTCCCTACGGGTTGAAACATGGAGGAGGCTCAGTAATGTTTTGGGGCTGCTTTGCTGCATCTGGCACAGGGTGTCTTGAAAGTGTGCAAGGTACGATGAAATCTGAAGACTATCAAGGCATTCTGGAGAGAAATGTGCTGCCCTAGTGTCAGAAAGCTTGGTCTCAGTCGCAGGTCATGGGTCTTCCAACAGGACAACGATCCAAAACACACAGCCAAAAACACCCAAGAATGGCTGAGAGAAAAGCGTTGGACTATTCTAAAGTGGCCTTCTATGAGCCCAGATCTGAATCCCATTGAACATATGTGGAAGGAGCTGAAACATGCCATTTGGAGAAGACACCCATCAAACCTGAGACAGCTGGAGCTGTTTGCTCATGGAGGAGTGGGCCAAAATACCTGTTGACAGCTGCAGAACGCTCATTGACAAATACAGAAATCGTTTAATTGCAGTGATTGCCTCAAAAGGTTGTGCCAACAAAATATTAAGTTATGGGTACCATCATTTTTATCCAGCCCTATTTCATTAGTTTGTTTTTTTAAATAATTATGTTAATCAACAATTCAAAAGTGATGGCTGATTTTGATTATTTAATTTTCAATAAATTTTTGTTTATTGTTACTTTTGTGAGTTTCAAGTGATTTCAGTGAGAATTGTGGGTTTTTCCTTCTTTAACTGAGGGGTACCAACAATTTTGTCCACGTGTGTAGAAAAAGTTTCACTCTTACCATTTAAAGATCTCTGGACCCAAACGTAAACTGCTATGTAATGTGCACATGCATTTATGTTTCCTCATGGATGAAAAAAACTGAATTGTTGACCTTCTGACTTTTCTCCAGAGCCCTAAAAGGTTGTAGTGAAATTATTTTTAAAACTACTAGGTGGACTTAAATCTAATGGATACTAATGATCACTCATCGTTTCAAGTCTTAATACCTCAGAAATTAATAACATTTCCATCAGCTATTGCTGTAATTTCTGTGAAATCCCAGTTAGTAAACGTTTGCACTCTCAATCAATCAATTGTTCAGACTTCATTTGTATAACACTTTCATTTTTCTTTTACAGGAGACAAAAATTCACACTAGCACATTTGGAAAGTAATAGAAAAGTGACGTGTTATAAAACAGACTAAAATGTCTAAAATATCAAGGAAAGTGAAATCCATTAAAAGCCAGACTATGCTGACATAGTAAACTAAGGTGATCATAAGAAACACTACACTTGCTTAGCATTGCCATGTGAATGCCCTCATTGTCGGCATGTTAAGGCAATTAGCACATTTGGATCTGTCCCACATAGCAGCTAGAGTGGCTGTAATTAGGTGCCTAGTGTTTAGTCTTGTTTAATCTACAGATATGAAATAGAGGGCATGGTCCTTAAAGACTCAAGTTAAAGACTTAGCTGTGTTATTATTATGTCTGAAGGCTGCACAATGGGTCAGTGGCTACCATCATTGCCTTACAGCTAGAAGATCCCTGGTTAATGTCCCCACCTTCCTGGTATCTTTCTGCATGGAGTCTGCATGTTCTCCCTGTGCATGTGTGGTTTTTCCCCCCCAGGTACTCTGGCTTTTTCCCACAGTCCAAAAACATGCTGAGGTTAATTGATAATTCTTAACTGTCCATAGGTGTGAAAGTGAGTGTGATTGTTTGTCTCTATATGTAGCCCTGTGATGGATTGGTGACCTGTCCTTAATGAGGATTAAGCGGTTTATCAACAACGGATGGGTGGATGTCTGAAGACAGATTGAATTTTGACTGTTTGTTGAGCATATGACAATATTTAGACACAAATCTGTGGTGACGATTCTGCAGAAACACAAAACATTTCAAAATCCATACAAATCTTGGTCAAACCCAGATCATGTGATGTATCAAAAATTACAGATACTTATATGATTTATACCTCATCAAGACTACTTTAGGATTGCATTGATCCTTCTCATTTAAATATATAAAAATACCAGCAGGCCTGCACAATGTATCATATCAGCATCAACACCGATGATGTTTACATGTGGCAAACTAACACATCAGACTACAACTGCTTTTGCTACTTGTTGAAATAAGAAAACTCACAGGATTCTTATTGTCTATGACATCTACAAGAGAACTCTGTCTGAACATAATTACTCTGAAACACAGAGGCTTGTTGCTATGCAGCCTTCCACACGTGCACAGCAAAATCAGAGATGAAACGGAGAGAAACACTGACAAATTACAGTTTGGTTTTAAAAAAAACCTACAACATCCATTTACAGGTGTAACCCGCCTAAGGAAGGGTTAAATAACCATTTTTATTCATTTCTGATCATTAGTTATTTCCACCTTACATTTATAAGTGTTGTAGGTTTTAATTTTGAAAACCGGAACTTATTTTTGGATGATACAGGAAGTAAAGCGCTAAAACATTCGACGTAGCATAACATCGCTAACACTGCAGCTGTCAAGGTTGAAAACGAGAGAAAACGGTATGAAACCTGCTAGTCTTGTACAAAAAAAAAACAAGAAAATTACTAGTCGGTTATATGAACTGATTGAAATTCTATTTTTAGGTAGGAGGAATCGTCGAGACGCACTTTTAATTGTCCTGCCTTCTCCTAATGACAACCGCCTTCTTGGTAAGCTAGTTTCTGCTTGTTTTCTAATGAGTGTGTATGTGGAAATACCACGCGGTGACCAAGGTAGCTACGGTGCTACAGTGCATTGCACATTTTGTGTTGTTTTTGAAGAATGCCAATACTAAAAAGCATTTTATTTAATAAGTTTAACTTGAAAATTCATCAAATCCATTCTATATCACTAAAATAGGCACATTGTGAGACTTTTACATTATGAAGTGCCTCGTTACTGTCCCTGTGACTGAAGGTTAAACCATGCTCAGCAGAAAGGCAAAATGTCATTTTCAGTCCATTAAGATGGATAAAAGCAGCAAAGCTGCAATTTATGTGAAAATTGCTAATTCAAAACAATGTAGATGCTTTTATTTCATTAAAAATCACAATCATATGCTCATAAGGGTTAAAAGAGAGATAAATGCATGGAAGAATACAATTTATACACTTTACCTTAAAGGGTAATGTGTCCTTTGTAAATAAGTGAATTCATTGGTAAAATGTGATCATACCATTGCACTTTATTGTAGTTACAGTTGGTTAAAATGACATGTTTTGACACCATGAAACACTTCATTTTGGAAAATATGAATACGACACTTTGAGTAACTGTCATTGAATGATATTGCATTAGAACCTGGGCGATAGACCTGCTTTGTAAAGGACAGGTCAGAGTCTTATTTGATGTCTGAAAACATGTGAAGCCTCCAGCCCTTGCTGTCCAACGAGCCTGAACCAGAGGATACCAGTTTGATGGCGAGCCTCCCAGTCGGAACTGTGAGCCACTACCCACACCATTTCAGCGGAATCTGCCGGTAGAATTGTGTCATTCCCCACTGACCGAACACCAACGATGAATCCACTTGGATACTTTTTCCTTGACCTGACTTATTGACTTTGACTTTGATTGGATCCACAACGCAGCCAGTTCCACTGAACACTTTAAATGGACATTTTATGTTTTATTTTCTTATTATTGTTTTTGGACCCATAGGTATTGTATTAGTTATGATGTTGCTGTACTGTTAAATAATTTCTATAAACTCAAAGTTCAAGAAATAACAACATATAACCTGTTCCAGTGGGTATGCTGTTCCTCCCAGCTCCTACGAAACGTAGGTAGCCACGTGTACATACTCAAAGCGGTTTACATAGACATATTTCTGCACCAGAAAGGAATGATGTTAACCAAAAGCAGTGTGCAATTTGTTGACACATGAGGCACACAAAAGCCTCCAACATATACAGTAGTTAATTTTATATTGCAGTATAACAGTCAAGGCAAAAGCTTTACATACCACTTGTAAATACCAATAAGTAAGGCTCTCTTGAGGGTTCTAGTTTATTTGCTACCAACTCTGATTTTTCTCCGATAGAGTGATTGGAACAGATACTTCTTTGTCACAAAAAAACATTCATGAAGTTTGGTTCTTTTATGACTTTATTATGGGTTAACAGGAAAAAGTGACCAAATCTGCTGGGTCAAAAATATACATACAGCAATATGAATTAGCAATTTTGGTGACTTAGAAAGTTGTGTCAATGAAATGAGCTTCATAGCATTGCCTCTTAACTTCTTGTGAGTGATTATGAGTGACTACAGCTGGTTACTTCTCTGAGGGCATTTAAATAGGGCTCAGTGGATACAAATGCCCACAAACGCTACAACGGGAAAGTCAAAGGAGCTCAGCACGGATCTGAAAAAGCAAATCATTGACTTGAACAAGTCAAGAAAGTCACTTGGATTCATTTCAAAGCAGCTGCAGGTCCCAAGAGCAACAGTGCAAACAGTTGTTTCTAAGTATAAAGTGCATGGCACTGTTTTGTCACTGCCACGATCAGGAAGAAAATGCAAGCTATCACCTGCTGCTGAGAGAAAATTGGTGAGGAGGGTTAAGAGTAAATCGAGAACAGCCAAAAAGCAGATCTGCCAAGAATTAGAAGCTGCTGGAACACAGGTGTCAGTGTCCATGGTCAAGCATGTTTTGCATTGCCATGGACTGAGAGGCTGCCGTGCAAGAAGGAAGTCCTTGCTCCAAAAGCGACACCTTAAGGCTTAACTGAAGTTTGCTGCTGATCACATGGACAAAGAAAAGACTTTCTGGAGGAAAGTTCTGTGGTCAGACGAAACAAAAATCAAGCTGTTTGGAGGAGAAAAGGTGAGGCCTTTGACCCCAAGAACACCATGCCTACCGTCAAGCACGGTGGTGGTAGTATTATGCTGTGGAGATGTTTTGCTGCCCATGGAACTAGTGCTTTACAGAGAGTAAATGGGATAATGAAGAAGGAGGATTACCTTCAAATTCTTTAAGATAACCTAAAATGATCAGCCCAAAGGTTGGGTCTTGGCCACAGTTGGGTGTTCCAACAGGACAATGACCCGAAACACACATCAAAAGTGGTAATGGAATGGCTAAATCAGGCTAGAATTAAGGTTTTAGAATGGCCTTACCAAAGTCCTGACTTAAACCCCATTGAAAACATGTGGACAATGCCGGAGAAACGAGTCCATGTCAGAAAGCCAACAAATTTAACTGAACTGCACCGATTCTGTCAAGAGGAGCAGTCAAAGATTCAACCAGAAGCTTGCGGATGGCTACCAAAAGCGTCTAATTAAAGTGAAAATGGCCAAGGGACGTGTAACCAAATATTAGCATTGCTGTATGTATATTTTTGACCCAGCAGATTTGGTCACTTTTTCTGTTAACCCATAATAAAGTCATCAAAGAACCAAACTTCATGAATGTTTTTTGTGACAAAGAAGTATCTGTTCCAATCACTCTATCAGAGAAAAATCAGAGTTGTAGAAATAACTGGAAACTCAAGAGAGCCATGACATTATGTTCTTTACAAGTGTATGTAAACTTTTGACCTCGACTGTATATTGCAGCAAGCATAGTGCAGCCTTGCATACAAGAATAATGTGATCAATGTCAAGGTAATATTTTAGAGGTATTTTATCAATTGCAGCATGATTTGCTCATCTGGATTCCTCTGGTCCTTTATTTCATCTGTGAACAGTCGCTGAGACACAGAGAGAGAAAGATCCAGAAGACGTCAGGGCTGGGATGAGAGCCAGAGATAGGGGGTCGGTTGGGGACTCCCGGGGTCTTTCGTTTAGTGAATTATTAAGGTTTACTAATACTTCATAAATCCCCTCTTTGTCCTGTCCATTACCGGCCTGTCACATCCTCTCGCCGCCTCTAGACTGACTCACTTGCTTCATCTAAATGACAGAAGTTAAACTGTGTTCCAGAGGAGATGGGGAGTGGAGGGGGTGGGTGAGGGTGGTGGGGGAGGCGGGAAGACGGGAAGGGGGGGCAAGAGCACTCTGTGAGGAGGCCCTAGGGCTGGATGGCTTGGTGAGGGTGTGCGTCAGTTCAGATTGTGCTTTGTGTGACTCTCTGCTTCAGAATTGGGGTATAGATGTGCACTTGAACACTGGATCAATAGCGGAAGTCCGTGTATCATTCCTTCATGCTCCCAGCTCGCTCCCTGTCCTCCCCCTCCTCCATCGCTCCTCTTCCTCCTCCTCTTCCTCCCAAAACAGCAAAAGTGCCTGGCGGACTCTCTCCGCGGTCTCGACAGCCGAGCTGGTCGTTGCCCCAAGCGCTGAGGAGCTGTCGCCTCTTGTTAGTGTCGCTGTGGCGACCCAGAGTCCTGCCTGCCTGCTCCTTGATTAGAGAGTGAGGTGGATGGAGTGTGTGTGTTAGTGCGCGTCTGTGTTTAGTGCTACTCAACCCCCTTCCTACCCGCAGAGCTGCTTTTAAAGATCAGTGATTTGGTCAATTGGCCTGGCAACTCCTATCTCATGGAAGGTGACTCAATCAGTCAGTGAGGCAGGCTGTCATGTCACCATGCGTGTGTCCATGTTTGTGCGTCCATGTATGTATGTGTGTTTTCGGTGTTGCCAGATCCCCCCTGACAAAATCAACAATGACAAAATCTGCGAAGATGGGATCACAATGTCAAAAATTCCTCAGGCTTGGTCTAAGTCAAAATCACACTTTTTTTTTTTTTGTTGCAATGGATCATGAACTCATGGATAAACTTCAGCTGGAGGTATGACAGTGTAAAAGTATATGCACAGAGGAGGACCTACTGTGATGGATATCATAGTGTTTTCTACAGTTTTTGATTGCTTTGCTGGTTGTGGGGGTTGTGCTTTGTCACATTTTCTTTTTTCTGCTAGACAGTTTTGTTACCTTGTAAACTCCATTTGAATGACACGTAGCACAATACAGCGATGTTCAATTTGGAACTAACAACCTCTTTATAGATGCCTTCCCTCATTTTTCCCCTTATCTCTAACTATATTCAAGAAAATGCCCCAAAAAAGACCAATCATACTCAGTAAAAGAACTTGAACTCCAACAATCTGCATCATTCAGTTACTGAATTCTCAACATGGGAAGTGACAAATGAATAGTGCAGTTCTATCAAACAAAACATAAGTGACTTGTCTTGTAACCTACAACTGTGCAGCATGGTGGCTGACCTTGTGAAAAACTTTGGACAGCCGACTGTCTGCCTGTCTGCTGCTGGATGGCCAGGTCAGTGAGTCCCCAAACCCTGAGGGAGCCATAAATACTGTGTGTGATTTCACTTCCTATATGCCCTGCCCTGGGCACAGCTGATCTCTGGACGATTTTTCTGCCCAAAGGGAGGACCGACTGGCTCCATGGACCTTGTACACACGAGGCCCATCTGTTTGGGGCTGCCTTTCATTCAGCCCCTGGAAAACAGAATCAGACAACTTGGTTCATTTTGAATTATAAATGCGGACTGAGGCTGTGTTCACAGGCATGGCTATTATTTAGAACATTGTTTTTTTTTTTTTATGTGCCTAGGTCTTTCGTCTGCATGCAAAAGCAATTTTAGGTCACGGGAGACTGAACTTTTGGAAAAGTTCTTCAAGAGTGAAGATATTCTAAAATTCATTTTGCAGTGTTGCGACAGCTGAGTTTTTGACTTGCGTACATTACGTATGTAATAATTTTTTTCAATACTTAGACAAAACAAACAAAAAACAGTTTGTATAAAATTGTGAAAAAAAATTTGAATAAAATTTTGTCAAACAATGCAGTTAAGGGATTTTCATTCCACTCAAAAGTTCTTTTAATTGCTATGAACGCAAGTTTTAAAGTTGATTACTCATAAAAAAATTAGGTTCTTCCAACAATATTTCTTCATTATTTGAAAGGATATTTTTCTAGTGCTTTTTACTAAATTACCAGAATTGTGTGTGAATTGTGTTCGAAGTTGGAGTTATGTGACAGTTGGTGGACATTTGTCTGACAAACAGGTTTGGATAAAATTTCAAGAACCCAGTGGTTAGATTTTGGCAGTTATGTGGCTTATAGTCTGGATCTATAGATTTGTTAAGATTTCTGTATCATTACGAGATAGCGGTACGCGCGTATAACAATGAACACTACGTCAGCCTGCTGCAAATGATGATCCTACTACAAATTAACCACTGCAGACTTATCAGTACTTATCTGTCGGAAATCATACAAGGAACAATTGATTAAATTGTGGGGTGTTTCTGAGTCCCATCAATTCTGCTACATATTTAGGTCATGTGATTCAGTATCCGTACATAACGTAACGCTGTGCTTAACATAAGATAATTTTTCATTAAAGATTTCATCTGTGAAATGATACAACAACTGAGCAGCCTTTGTGGAGTACTGCACTCTCTGAGTGCTTTTCTTGTTTGAAAATGTGGTCACTCCAATGTTTAGTAGGTTAAGAGGGATCTCGAAATCCTGATTTCAATTTTCTTCTCAAGGTGAAAAAAACTGAGTTATCAACCAAGTTAATTATGTTACCTCACAATGAATTTAGTATTAAAAGACAGAGAAATTACTTTAAATTACATGTCATACTAAGTTCATCTAACTGCCAACGAGAGCCGGGCGATATATCGAATTAATTCGATTAATTTGATTTTATTTTTTTCAATCGATGTGTAAAAAATTAAATCTCAACATCGAGATTAATGTTAATGTCCCTCCGCTATTTTTACCCGATGCATGTAATACACACAGTCGCCATATCAGGAGGACTGGCTCTGTAGCACAGTCATTGAGCAATAGACGAAGACAACACGACAGGATACAGATGGGAGAAAGAGAAGAAAATGAGGACGATATTGTGCAAAAAAAGGGTACCGTGACTTCAGTAGTATGGACTTGGTTTGGATATGCGAGGTTGGACACGGAACAGAACTTGTGCAGAGTTTGTAAAAAGACGGTGAAAATGAAGGGAAGTAGCACAACAAATCTCTTTCAGCACCTCTGGCAGAGGCACCCTAAAGAATGGGAAGAGTGCTCACAGCTACGGAACTGGGGCATGGCCAGCACTAGCCATAGCAAACAGACCACAAAGAAACGACAAAAATCGATAAAAATCATAATCGTCCAAGATAACTAAAAAATCGAGATTTTATTTTTTGGCCTTATCGCCCAGCCCTACTGCCAACATCATCATGTCACTGATTATTATCTTGGCAAATATAAATTTAATGAAGTGGTGGGAAGTCGTCCAGTGTAGGTGGTGTCGAAAAAATGCCAGTACTAATCTTATTTTAAGACTGCTTACATTTTTGCACATAAATACAGTTACTCTTAATGAGGAACAGAAGTGTCAGAATCCAGTCCTGCAAATGATTCCTGTATTCTCTATTCACTATAGTGATGGAACCTAATGGTGAAATTCATTTTGACATGTTTACAGTTGTTACAAGGAATAAAAGTGCAAGCTCTTAAGATATGAAATTGTTTACTTTTGCCATTCCTCAAGGCCCTGTGTTTTATTTTCTGTCAATCCCAGGTGGCAGAGAGAGTCTTCTTCCTGAAAAGGGTTTGCATTTCTTCATTTGAAGCTAGAGACACGGTAGCAGCCCATTCAGAAGAGAGCTAAAGTCAGGGGTTAGATAATCACGGAAACGTGGACAGTTTTTGCAATATTTTGAGCTAAAGTTTTTTCTTCAAAATTCGTAAAATTGTTGCTCGAGGTGTTGTCTTTATGTTTTCGAAACGAGCAAATGCATTTAATGGAGAGACCATTTGTGAGTAACAGTGACAAAAGAATATTTAACCACCATGAATGATCAGCTATTTCTCTTTCTGTTATTGACTTCGCCTCAAGACAGCATGAGAAATGACCAATTCAAGCTGAGATGAAAGAATAATTACAAACTTGCCCAATTCAACAGAATTCCTAAGGACCTCGCTCCACTTTTCTGTTGTATACGGCAAAGGCGACTGGTCTTGTTGCTTCTTCTTCTTCTTCTTCTTCTTCTTCAAGGTCTTTTGGCAGTCGACAAACTACTGGATTCCAATTCAATGTCCGTACTTCTATAGTATACCACAAAAATAATTAGTGCATCCAGACACATAGTAAGGTAAATGTAATCCAAAAATACCCAGATGTCCTACATTTACTTGAATTTTACATAATGCAGGCCAGCATGCTTTTCTGACCACTCAGACCCACAATTCTTTGCACAGACATACGTTGTGGTGCCTTCCATGAGTAAATAAGCTTGAGCTGATGATAGTGCACAGAGAGATGACAGCTTATTATTTGCACTACAGAGTGTGACAGTCAAAGCTTAATATTGTGATGAAATAGATGCAGGACATAAAGTTTGTGCAGTAGCTGCTGTGTGAACTTAAAGTACAAAGGAAATGTAAGTGAATCTTGGTTTTGTTGCTTAGTTCGACATCTGTACTTCTACTCTGGTTATCTCAGCCATGCATAAACAGCATTATAGCGACACCTTCTGACAACGCCACACAGCCTAGTTTATTTGTTGTAGAGAAGTCAGTGAAACAAGGCAAATTCTCATGATCCTTTAAATTTATTGCAACATTTCAAGAGTTTGCTTCAATTTCGCTTGATATTTATAAGAAAACACAGCTACTGGTATGCACACCATTAGTTTTTGCCCCTCAAATATAAGGTACACTACTTCCTTTATTGGGATTTAAACTGTAAGGAACAGAATGTCCAGTGTGAAAATGATTCATTGTCCTAACTGTATTTATGCATAGATTTTCAAATCAAACTGTACAAGTCACTTGTGTTGGTTTCCAAGAATTTGGAGCCTTCTTAATCTTTTTAATCAAGCGTACAAAAATGCGTAGAGAAGGAGAGACTTGATACAAAAGGCTCTCACAAAAACTCAAAAAGACATCACACATTATCTATCACCAGTGTATCGCAGCTCCAAACTATGGGATGCGAGAGGAGAGAGTCTGCAAGCAGCAGAGAGAATACGCAAGAATGAAAGCCAGTGAGAGGGAAACAAGACTCCCCTCTAGCTATGGCTTCCTGACTTGTTTATTTGCTAACTGGGTGGGTGAGGGGGGGTGGGGGTGTTGGGGGGGGAGTAAGAGGGTGAACATATGGTTTGCTAAAACATGGACTTGTAGTTGGGGAGGCCAAGGCACCCTAAGGGATGGAGCTGACGGGCTTTGGTCCCTGTCTCCCTCGATTCCTCCGCTTGGACAGCCAGAGCTGAACAGCCGTCCTCCAGGAGTCGGAGGCACGGCACTGCCTCTCACTCTCACTCTTCCTGCTGCTGCTGCTGCCGCCCTCACCCCTACACCCATCCTAGAGATGGGAGGAGGTGAGGGGGGACACTGGCTTTGGGGCGTACATGGGAGGAAGAGGGGGAGAAATAAGGGGGCCTGGGCTGCAGCTGGGAAACTGCCTGACACCATCCTCTTGTCCCTGGTCCCCAGAGTGCGTTGCTGCTCTGAGCCCTGTTGCTGAGGGACTACGAGCACCGGTCCGGGCGAGAGGACATACTGGTACTAAGGTCCCAACACATATGGACATTTGCTGTGCATTAGTGTTCCGATTTTGGACACATTTGTCAAGTAACAGATCCTCCACGCTCTGGGAATTCAAAGGAAGGGAGCATATCGAGTGAGGTCAGGAGCTTTAGTTTTAGGAGGTTGTCAATGACCTACCAGCTACTGCAGCGATCTTCCACAGATCACTGCACTGATACAGACAGTTACACACACACTCATACGCACACCCTCAAGGTCTGTGTGTTTACGGACACACTCACTCGCCGGGATCAAGGCGTTAACACACACACATGGTCTCACACATCCCTGCATTGATGAACAAACATATGCACACATACACTCCCCGTGGGTCAGTGACTTAATATGCACATACTTGCACACACTCACTGATAGACTTGCACATGCACACGCGTGCACGCTTACACACCCTGAAGGTCAACGGCGTGATGGACAGCGGTCCTGATGTGCTCTGACAGAATCAGCTGCTTGCTTTCATTTCCACTTGCTTTTCCCCCATCAGGTGACACCCACAGGTGCCTTGGCGAGAGAGACCCAGCCTCCTGCGGGTGTGTTCGGAGCAGGGAGGGGTTCAGCTGGTGAAAACGGGATGATAGAGATGATGGGTGGAAAAAGCGAGAAGGAAAAGCACCAGCTGCTTCCTGTCAGTGACCCCCTCCTCCATCACATCATCAGTGTGAACTCCACCTCTCATCACGCTCACAGATATCTGAAAGATAAGCAGCGACTATCAGGCATCAGCTGCATCCCATTCCAAATGGATGCCTCTGATGCTGACAAGCCTCTCTCACCTACTGGTGCTGCAGCACCCATGAAGGGCATAGATATCTGCAGAGAAAAATCCAAGGAGTCATGGCTGACCCCTGACATCTGCACTTTTCAGATATCAGCCCAGCTCACATCGAAGGCTGCGTTTTTACTTTGGAACATTTCCAGTGTTCGTCCAGCCTTCATCTCTATAATTGTGTGTGCTCACTTAAGTGTGAAGCTGAAAATGTCTCATTGTGCGCTCCCAGCACTGTCCGCTGACATATTGTGGGGGCAGTTCACCCCTGAAAAGGACACTTGTCTGTCATCTTGTCAAGATTTTTGGATCTGGAATGTGCTTCTGAGAGATAAAAAGATATCCACAAACGGTAATGAACAGTTTAGGATTTAGGGAGGGTTGCAAATTTCCCAGGTTGCAGAAAATTAAAGTCCCACTCCTGTCTTTGATTAATCCTCTAAAAGCACATCTTTGTCTATCAAAGTCACATATTTCGATTTTTTTTCCATGTAATGCCTAAAAAACAGTTTACACGTAACTGCACTTTTGTTTCCTCTAGAATCTGTAGATCTGTGGAGTCCCAGCCTTTCTCCACTCAACCCTCTGCCATTCACTGCAGCTTGAGCACACCAGCTCACCTTCAACTCTACTCAAAAACTATAAAGCCTTAAAGCCTGAGACAGATTCTGAAGAATGATAACTGTGCAGGTTTATTATGTATAAAACTTGAATCTAGAAATCTAAATACACTCAACAAAAATATAAACGCAACACTTTTGTTTTTGCTCCCATTTTTTATGAGATGAACTCAAAGATCTAAAACTTTTTCCACATACACAATATCACCATTTCTCTCAAATATTGTTGACAAATCTGTCTAAATCTGTGACAGTGAGCACTTCTCCTTTGCTGAGATAATCCATCCCACCTCACAGGTGTGCCACATCAAGATGCTGATTAGACACCATGATTAGTGCACTGGTGTGCCTTAGACTGCCCACAATAAAAGGCCACTCTGAAAGGTGCAGTTTTATCACACAGCACAATGCCACAGATGTGGCAAGATTTGAGGGAGCGTGCAATTGGCATGCTGACAGCAGGAATGCCAACCAGAGCTGTTGCTCCTGTATTGAATGTTCATTTCTCTACCATAAGCCGTCTCCAAAGGTGTTTCAGAGAATTCATCCAACCAGCCTCACAACCGCAGACCACGTGAAACCACACCAGCCCAGGACCTCCACATCCAGCATGTTCACCTCCAAGATGGTCTGAGACCAGCCACTCAGACAGCTGCTGAAACAATGGGTTTGCATAACCAAAGAATTTCTGCACAAACTCTCAGAAACCCTCTCAGGGAAGCTCATCTGCATGCTCATCATCCTCATCGGGGTCTCGACCTGACTCTAGTTCGTTTTCGTAACTGACTTGAGTGGGCAAATGCTCACATTCGATGGAGTCTGGCACGTTGGAGAGATGTTCTCTTCACGGATGAATCCCGGTTTACACTGTTCAGGGCAGATGGCAGACAGAGTGTGTGACGTCATGTGGGTGAGCGGTTTTCTGATGTCAATGTTGTGGATGGAGTGGCCCATGGTGGCGGTGGGGTTATGGTATGAGCAGGCGTCTGTTATGGACGAAGGTGCATTTTATTGATGGCATTTTGAATGCACAGAGATACCGAGACGAGATCCTGAGGCCCATTGTTGTGCCATACATCCAAGAACATCACCTCATGTTGCAGCAGGATAATGCACGGCCCCATGTTGGAAGGATCTGTACACAATTTTTGGAAGCTGAAAACGTCCCAGTTGTTGCATGGCCAGCATACTCAGCGGACATGTCACCCCGGTCGCCGGAAATTTACAAGAAGAAGAAGAATGGTGTGCCACAAGGTGAGTCATTTGCGATCAGGAAAAGCAAGAAAGAGGTGGTTTTTGTTGCGTTTATGCTACAGTTGTGAGGTATGGTACATAATGAGGGTTGAAGAATTGGAAATAAGAGGAAAAAAAGGTAAATTGGACATGAAATTAATTTTTTTATGGGTCAAAAAGTTTTGATCATGAACATGTTTCAGGTACAGGTTTTTAAATGGCCAAATGCATATATACATGGGAATGTGTCTTCACCCCTGACTGTCTGTTTTTACAAAAAGAACATTAAATTTGGATCTGAAAGTTTAGCAAAATGATACAGACTCACACTTTGTGATGATATTTATATTCAGGACTTAGACTTAAACATTTCACGTTGTGTGTGTGTGTGTGTGTGTGTGTGTGTGTGTGTGTGTGTGTGTGTGTGTGTGTGTGTGTGTGTGTGTGTGTGTGTGTGTGTGTGTGTGAATGTCCCCCCCACCCCGTCCCGGACATTCACATATATGTTTTTAAATACTTTAATTGCAGCATGAAGCAAACCAGCCTGCAAGACTTCTTCAGGTCGTCTCCATGCAAGCGGGCTAGAAGTCCAGACAAGGAGGAGCCGTCCACCTCGACAGGCACGGGTACTGAGCTGTCAACTTCGACAACTGCAGAGCCGCCCATCGAGAGTGTCAATCCAACCAGTGAGACTGTCAAACCACCCTCGAAGAAGATCAAGCTATCAGAGCCAGAAGAAGACAAAGAAGCAAGCCCTGACTCAGAAAAAGCGTGAAAGCAAACGGCAGATAAAAGCAGACTGGTTCGATTCTCACTATTGGCTTTTGTATGATAAAGAAAAGGTAAATAGATATACATTCAAACTTTTTTCATTGTTAAATTTTAAAAAAATAATGAATAAATAAATAAATATATTCCTTTTTTACAGGTGAAAATGTCTAGCATTTATGATTAAGTAAAAATTACATCAAGATATTTTCATAACATAAAAATTGCACTGAAACAAAAAATGACGTTAGCAGCTGATGTAGGACTTCGCAAAAAATAAATAAGATTTAAATGTTATTTTTTCAGAATTTGTTCTTCTGTGCGGATTGTCTGGCTGCCAAAAAGGACAACATCTTTACCAAGGGGAAGAATGCGAGTGTGCCCAAGAAAAATGACTTGAGAAGACGTCAGAAGACAGAGGACCACCAGCTAGCAGCTAGTGCTAAGCAAGCCAGCCTTAGGATGCTAAAGGCCAGGACCTCCGCAGACAACAAAGCGAAAGAGAGCATGGTGGCTGCCATGAAAACCACCCTCTGGATGGCCCAAGAAGACGTCCCAAATGTCAAGTTTGGCAGCCTGGTGGACCTCCAGTTAGAAAATGTAGGTTTTTGTCACTGTTGAATATTATGTAAAGTATGACTCAACCAGGTACCGATATATTTCAGGGCGCCTACTTATATGACTATAATTTTACTCAGTACAATATTAAGTCCAGTATTGTTATTTTGATATATTTCAGGGTGCCAAGAGCCTTCGCATCCTGGAGAAAGAAGATGGGTCGTTCCATTACACCCATCACACTACTGTTGAGGACCTGAGAGCATGTATGGTAGCAGTTGTAGAGGAGGAGATGCTGATGGAGGTGCAAGAGGCAGAGCTGTATTCCCTTGAAGCAGACGAGGCTACTGACTGTGCAAACAAATCAGTCTTGATAGTTTACATAAGGTTTGTATATCAAATGGGTAAAATATGAATAAAAGTTTATTTTTGAAATATGTTTTGACCAGTGAATTTTAAAGTACATTTACAGCATTATTGAACCTTTCTTTACGTTTTTCGTTCCAGGTACCTGGGTCGTGATGGAACCCCCAAAGTACGCTTCCTGGGAGTGAGAGAGCTGGAGATGACAACATCTGATGCCATTGCCAAGACGCTCCACCAACTATTGGAGGCCAAAGGTCTAAACACATTGAAAATGGTTGGTTTGGCCACAAATGGTGCTTCAGTCATGACTGGGGTAAAGAAAGGCATCACCACACAGTTAGTATTTATAAATACATGTTAAAATACTTACAATTTAAGAGAATCTCTTTGAAATGTCCATCCATCCATTTTCCTCCGCTTATCCGGGGCCGGGTCGCGGGGGCAGCAGGCGAAGCAGGTCGTTCCAGACGTCCCTCCCTCCGGCGACGCTTTCCAGCTCTTCCTGGGGGATCCCGAGGTGTTCCCAGGCCAGACGAGATATATAATCTCTCCAGCGAGTTCTGAGTCTGCCCCGGGGTCTCCTCCCAGACGGACGTGCTCGGAAAACCTCCAGAGGAAGTCTCCCTGGAGGCATCCGAATCAGGTGGCCAAACCACCTCAACTGGCTCCTTTCGATGCGAAGGAGCAGCGGCTCTACTCCGAGCTCCCTCCGGATGTCTGAGCTCCTCACCCTATCTCTAAGGCTGAGCCCAGCCACCCTACGGAGGAAGCTCATTTCGGCCGCTTGTGTCCGCGATCTTGTTCTTTCGGTCACTACCCAAAGCTCATGACCATAGGTGAGGGTTGGAACGTAGATGGACTGGTAAATCGGTACAACGCCCGCATTACTGCTGACGCTGCACCAATCCGCCTGTCCATCTCTCGCTCCATTTTCCCATCACTCGTGAACAAGATCCCGAGATACTTAAACTCCTTCGCTTGGGGAAGCAACTCCCCCCCAACCCGGAGGAAGCACTCCACCGGTTTCCGGCAGAGAACCATGGCCTCGGACTTGGAGGTGCTGATCCGCATCCCTGCCGCTTCACACTCGGCTGCAAACCGCTCCAGTGCGTGCCGGAGGTCACGGTCTGAGGATGCCAACAAAACCACATCATCCGCAAAAAGCAGAGAAGCGATCCTGAGGCTCCCAAACCGAAAACCCTCCCCACCACGACTGCGCCTTGAAATCCTGTCCATGAAAACCACAAACAGGATTGGAGACAAGGGGCAGCCCTGGCGGAGTCCAACACCCACCGGAAACGTGTCTGACTTAATGCCGAGTATGCGGACACAGCTCTCACTTTGGTTGTACAGGGACCGAACGGCCCGTAACAACAAGCCTCGGACCCCATACTCCCGCAGTGCCCCCCACAAAGCCCCTCGGGGGACACGGTCGTACGCCTTCTCCAGATCTACAAAACACATGTAGACTGGCAGGTCATACTCCCATGACCCCCTCAGCAGCTCCGCAAGGGTAAAGAGCTGGTCCGCTGTTCCACGACCGGGACGGAATCCGCATTGCTCCTCCTGAATCCGAGGTTCGACTATCGGCCGAATCCTCCCTTCCAGCACCCTAGAGTAAACTTTCCCGGGGAGGCTGAGAAGTGTGATACCACGGTAGTTGGCACACACTCTCCGATCCCCCTTTTTAAAAATAGGGACCACCACCCCGGTCTGCCACTCCCCAGGTACTGTACCCGATGCCCACGTGACATTGTATAGACGTGTCAACCAAGACAGTCCAACAATGTCCAGAGCCTTCAGCATCTCAGGGCGAATCTCGTCCACACCTGGCGCCTTGCCACCGAGGAGCTTTTTAACTACCTCGGCGACCTCTGCCACGGATATGGACGCAGATACCCCCGAGTCTTCAGGCTCTGCCTCCTCCATAGAGGACGTGTTTACCGGGTTCAGGAGTTCCTCGAAGTGCTCTTTCCACCGCCCGACGATATCCCCAGTACGGGTCAGCAGTTCTCCACCCCGACCATACACAGCCTGAGCGAAGCCCTGCCTCCCCTTCCTGAGGCGTCGAATGGTTTGCCAGAACTTCCCCGAGGTCGACCGAAAGTCCTTCTCCATGGCCTCCCCGAACTCCTCCCACACCCGAGTTTTAGCTTCCACAACTGCCACAGCTGCCGCCCTTTTGGCCAGCCGGTACCTGTCAGCTGCTTCAGGAGACCCCCGAGCCAACCAGGCTCGAAAAGTCTCCTTTTTCAGCCTGACGGCCTCCCTCACCGCTGGTGTCCACCAGCGGGTCCTTGGATTGCCGCCGCGACAGGCACCAGTGACCTTCAGACCACAGCTCCTAACAGCTGCTTCTGCAATGGAGGCTTTGAACATGGACCACTCAGAATCCATGTCCCCAACCTCCCCCGGGATGCAGGAGAAACTCTTCCGGAGGTGGGAGTTGAAAACTCTACGGACAGGATCCTCCGCCAGACGTTCCCAGTTCACCCGCACTACACGTTTGGGTTTACCAGGTCTGTCCGGCAGTCTTCCCCGCCATCGGATCCAACTCACCACCAGGTGGTGATCAGTTGACAGCTCTGCACCTCTCTTCACCCGAGTGTCCAAGACATACGGCCGCAGGTCTGACGATACGACTATAAAGTCGATCATCGACCTTTGGCCTAAGGTGCTCTGGTACCAAGTACACTTATGAGCAACCTTATGCTCGAACATGGTGTTTGTTATGGCCAAACCATGACAAAAAATGTGTAAAATTAAATTGCACATTTGATTCCTCCTTGCGGCTGTTGGTATAAACTTCAGGCATTCATGACCAAGCCTACTTAATTGTATTATTTATGATGATCACAATTTTCATATTTTCATGCAGGTTCAAGAGGGAAGTGCCATTTCTCGTCACCAATCATTGTATGGCACATAGGCTGCAGCTGGCTGCCGAGAAGGCAGCAAACCAAGTGCCGCTCATTAGCAAGTACATCGGAATCCTGAACTGTTTCGCTAGAGCTGTCAAATTCTCTACCAAACTCACCAGGACCATTGAGCAAAGCCAGAAACTGCACACCGGACAGACAAAGAAAATCAAAGAGGCATTTTTTCACAAGGTAAGTATTCTTATTCAAAAACTAAAAACTATTAACCATATTAACAGTAGTAAAGATGTGCAAGATTTAGCACTTGAAACAAAAAACTTTTGTGTGAACCTGTAAGAAATAGCAACAGGAAGGCATTCTAAATACGGTGAAAATATTAAGGTGATGACTTTTCTAAGAACTTTGGTTGAAGGCTGCCACAACTGTTGCTATTTCTTGATGGGTGTTTCATATGTGGAAACCTGGCGGTGGAACATATCAAAATCAGAATCAGAATCACTTTATTCATCCCCGAAGGGAAATTCAGTATATAGAGTATATAGAGGTTACTTGGGAACCTGTATGTAACAGCATGTGACACACCAAAGTTTGTAGGTACATTATGGAAAATAAGAAAATATGTCCAGAATAATTAGGTCAAAAATTTGGGTAGATATATTTTAGACTACTAAAATAAATAACCTTAAAAACTATCTAACAATAGCAACACCTTTTGCATGAAAAATTCAGACAATTGAAATGACATTTGTTTCAGATGGCTCAGCCTGTGTGATGGCACCCAGGCAATGGCAGGCTGCATTCCTGCGGTGCTTAGTGCCCTCGAGGTGGCAGATGCCGAGAAGGCAACAACAGAGGGCAAGGCGCAGCTCAGGCGCCTGGCCAATGACATGAGATCCTACAAGTTCATCTACTTGACCCACTTCTTGGCAGATGCAGTTGGTCTTTTGGGGATCCTGTCAAAGCTGATACAAGTTGCCACACCGACTTACCAGGTTTGCCAAAATTTTACCCTTGGACATTGATTCTAAAATGAAAGTGTTGATAATTTATGTCTTTTCTGAAATGAAAAAGCAAAGTCATGTATAAATGGCTTTCAAATTATATTGCAACATTCTTACAACAAAAGAACATCACCAAATAATTATTCAACTAACTGCTATAAATGTCACTAGGCCGCATATTGATTTTTTTTCCCCCTACTTTTAATGATTTATTTTTCACACAATAGCACCTCAAAGATGGAGTGGACAATGTTGTCGTGTCGCTACTGGCCCTGAAGGAGGTTAAGGGAACCTGTGGCTTCCTGGAGAAGCTGGATGGGACGTTCCCAGCCACAGCCCCAAGCTCAGGCAAATCGGAGTGGGAGGACCATTTCGTAAAGGACACGGCCAAGCAACGTGAACAAGTTAAGGTAAAATAGTAAAGTAAAAAATTTGGCAAAAAGAAATGAAATTTTTTTTAAACCATGTAAAGGTATTGTTTGTTGCTGAATGTAAAGTTTCACAACACATGAAATGACAACATTGAATCCAGAACTATTTGAATGATCAATAAGTGTCATTTGTACTTTCAGGAAGCAGTGGATCTGTTTTTGGAGATGCTTGTGACCCATCTCCAAAGCACCTTCCCAGACCATGATGTGATGTCCAGTTTTCAGCCATCACTCAACCTGCCAAAGAAGGATGTCAAGGATAAGCTGGATACGCTGCTCTGGATGTATGGTCGGCAGAAGAAGAAGGGGCGTGTGACACATGAAAGACTTGTGGATCCTGGTAAGTCTCCACATTTGTCATTGTGATTTTTGATACCTGTTGATTAGTGTTGCTATTTCTTTCATTTTTTTTAGTAGCTGAATAAAAATTGATAGTCAATTTGAAGAAAGGAATTGTTGGATTTATGATGAAAGTTTTTGAGAATTAATTTAAACCTATCAATATTATTGAAAGCACTGTCTTATTTATTTGCAGATGCAGCTAAAACAGAGTGGAAGCTTCTGTCCCCTGTCATCCCAAAGTACAGCACCATGGAAGAGCTGTATACCAGCTATGTCCGTATGAACTCTGAGGCTTACCCAAACCTGTCCAAGTTACTGCAGATAGTCTTCACAGTGACAGTGACATCTGTCAACTGTGAAAGAGGAGTGAGTAGGTACACAGCCATAAAAACTTCTGCTAGGAACTGCCTCAAGGTGGAGTCCGTGGACGAGCTGTTTACCCTGTCCCTGGAAGCGCCACCTTACAAGGAGTTTCCTTATGACCTGTCATTCAGGATGTGGCGCCTCAACAGGAACAGGAGGGCCTACCACCAGATCCTCAGAGCAGCCGGAGAGGAGTGTAAAAACAATGAAAATAACAACATGCATACATATAAGTCCAAATAACTTGTAACTTGTGTCTGCTTTGTTTTATTGATTTTACTGTGTTTTTTATCCTCTGTAAAGTGACCTTGGGTGTTCTGAAAGGCACTGCCAAATAAAATGTATTATTATTATTATTATTATTATTAATAAATAAAATAGTTA
Source organism: Acanthochromis polyacanthus (assembly GCF_021347895.1). NCBI lineage: Eukaryota > Metazoa > Chordata > Actinopteri > Pomacentridae > Acanthochromis > Acanthochromis polyacanthus. The sequence goes on along the minus strand of NC_067131.1, from coordinate 14,675,591 downwards.
AAATAGAACTGTTTGAACATTTTTTTTACCTCAAAATTCACCAGAATGCAGGAAAATGACTATTTTTTCCGCTATCACTGACACAGAAATTTGTGGCTTATTGTGGCTCATTGTTATTCTTATGAGTGAGCCACAGTGGCTCTTCATTTCAAATTCCTAGTACAAGCATAGCATTGTAAGTAGAAAACAGAAAGCATCAAATCATCTGTAGCCAATATTGCGGCTTTGTTTGCACAGGATACGTGACGGCTTAATAATTTATCACAGACCATAAGAAATGACATTAGAGCTTAGAAAACTGTATTGGCTGCTAAATGATTTTAATTTCTACCATAAGATAGATTGATCTTCATTTTACCAAAGTCTGTACTGGCTTGGGGAACAGGATTTTTAAGAGTGCTTACCCCTTTGCTTGGAATCACTGGCAAATTTGCTGAAATCCTAAAGAGCTGATCTTGTTCAGTACATTAAAAGCAACTTAATGCAACTTAGAGGCAGACACATTCAGATAAGTGTTATGACTGGCTAAATCTACATCAGTGACTTGTGACAAATATTTTTATGGTTTTACAATAGGTAGTGCACGTTTTATTCTTACACAAACCTTATTTAAAGTCAGTCTGTGTCTGCAACAGGACTGCACAGTGGAACAGTGGTTCACTGTTGCCTCGCACGTCCCGGCCTGGGCCTGGGATCTTTCTGCATGGAGTTTGCATGTTCTCCCTGTGCATGCATGGATTTTCTCCGGGTACTCCAGCTTCCTCCCGTGGTTCAAAAACATGTTCAGTTTAATCGATCATTCTAAATTGTCCGTAGGTGTGAATGCGAGTGTGATTGTTTGTCTCTATGTGTAGCCCTGTGATAGACTGGTGACCTGTCCAGGGTGTCCCTTGCCTTCACCCCTTGTCAGCTCCGATAGACTCCAGCCCACCGCAACCCTAATGAGGATTAAGCGGTGTTTAGATAATGGATGGATGGATGGATGGATAGTCTTCTTTTGATGTTTTTTTTTTGCTGCTACTACTGCACAGTGGTAGAAGTTGTACGCTCATTTCACTTTGGTTAGCTGTGTTTGCTGGTTTTGGTAGTTGCTCATAAATCTTCCCATGTTGGAGTGAAATTCAAATCTGGCTTTATTTGTAAGCTTACAAACTCTTATTACATGGCAGTGTGGTTGCACATAAACACTTATATGCTGTGAAAAAGTGTTTCATACCCAATTACACACAGAGCAGCTGCAGTGTATATAAAGTATATTGCTGTAACAGTGATGTAAGAGCATTATTATCATTTTAACGTCTACTGTTGAGATTATCACGATGATTTGAAGTGAGAACATTCAGGGTGGTAAAGAAAACCAAAGGAAGTCACCAAAGGCATGAGGTTGTTTTGTCACTGAGTGTTAGAGGAGCTGAGACTGGCTGCCAGAGTGTTTCTCCCTTGGAAACGAGGGGAAAGTGGGGAGGGGGCGGTGAATAATTGATAGTGGCTGAGAGCGATATGAGTTTAGTTAATGTGCCCAGCAGCGCAGGCTAAGAGAGGAGCTGTTAGCTATTCCACCTCAGGCCTAAAACTCAGGCAGTGGGGGAAAAACGCCAAAGCCTCATCCTGGGTTAGTGCTGGCCATTCAGTCATTCATCTCTGCTTCTGTATTTATTTCTTTTCACAGCATATAGTCCATCTTGTGGAGTTGTGGGTGCACGTGTGTTCTGAGGAGTTCTCTTAATTTGCATGGGTTTGGTTGTGTGTGTGTGTGTTTGGAGGCGTCTGCACAGCTGGATCTGGCTGCTAGCGGTGTTGTTGCGACCCTCAGGTTCCTTTCTCTGAGCGGTAATAGAGTGCTCCTGTCAGCCTCCCCAGATGCCGCTCCATAAGGACCCTCGACTCGCCAGGAGAGTTTTGTGTTCACACTGCAAGTCTCGGCTTCTGCACATTTCTGTTTCTCTCTCTGGAGCTAAACGCTGCAGTTTACAGTCAGACGAAGAGAAACTTTCTGGGGGACTGAATGCCAAATTTTCTATCGGTTTAAGAGCAATGTGCAGAAATTGGTGAAGCAAAAGAAACAAAGACAAAAAGCTTGGACAAGGCAAAAATTTGATTTGAAAGACTGCAGTTCAGTAGCCTACTTGTTTTGATCCCGAAATAGATTTTTAAAAAATGTAATAGATTGCTATATGGACGTTTCTGAGCTAATTTGCAGAGAGCAGCTGGAAGCTACTGCCGATAGATTTTAAAACGGACTCAATCTGTAGCTCAATATGCTCCAAACATAACACAATAATTTCTCACTGGAAATCACATACACGGAAATAACAGCAGAATGCGCCAGTGATATTCACATGTTCCAGTCGATCGTTGTTTGATATCTATTTTTCTAAAGTGAGCACATTTTGCTGAATGATACATTACATCACAATATGTGGGGCCTCGTCGGGCTTATTTGCAGCATCCTCTTTCAAACTAACTGCTGTCCCTGTGTCTAAGGGAGGCGAGAGTGATTAGCAATAAAAGAAAGCTGAACAAAATGTGCAATGTGATGAATGTATAAGTGTAAAATTTCAAAAACTGGCATCTGAGTGATTAAACTGGTAACAAACCTATAGTGCTTCACTACTAACAGATTGTTGTTTTTGTTCTGGATCATGCAAACTGATGATTTCACCAAATGCAGAGCATATATATGAATGACAAAAATCTATCTGGGGACCCTTTGATGGATAGGTCTTCTGACTTAACCACCTATGTCTCAGGAAGCCTGTTGAGTCATCCAGTTGATGGCTCTGTAGCTTTATTGTAAGCAATTCAATACTATTATTTACAGGAATTTTTTGATTGAGAAGGGAAAAAAAAAACATTTTACTTAGTTATTCTTATATAACTCCAAAACCCCCAATGACTACTCCAGAAAGATATTTTCCCCACTGTACTTGTCTGTTTCACAAAGTATATCACATTACAGCAAACAATATTTAAAGCTCATCCTAATGATTACAAATCCCAGAGCTGTATGTTTTGTCATATCACAGGTTTTCATGACTTTGTCGATCGTATTCTTCCTGTTCATGTCATTGTTTTCAGTTGCTATCGAGTGTAATAGATGGAAGAATTTATTGAGTTCATGTTTGCAATGGGTCTGAATTTAAAGTGTCACACACTATCAGTGTAGGGCACAGAGAGACAGAGATGCTCTGGTGCTGGCTGTTTAAAGGCGAGAAATCCACGATATAATTTCATGATAAAATGTTTTATGACTGTCCAGCGCAAAGGTTTCTGTTCTGTTAGACAAGATACGACTAAAATAGTGTGTCAGGGCAGATCGGGATGTGGTGTCTGTGTGGGAAAAAGCACCAAGGAGAAGGAGGAGTTTGCTCCATTTCTCTGAGCTCCAAGATGTTTTTTTAATAAATCTCGAATATTTCTCTGTAATATAGTTTTGAATCATCAGCTGAAAGTCAGTGTTAAACAAAACAATGACAAGCAGATTAAAAATGGTCAGATTTGATGTTGCTGAAACAAGGAATTATACAAAACTCAGAAATCAAAACAACGCAAAATCTCCAATAAATAAACCATATAATTTTCCTTAAAATGACTAAACATGAGAAGATAGCACAATCACAAATAATAAAGAAGCTTTCAAGCACTGATGTGTATTGCACTTTTAGATAAAAGCTGCAATTTGTATCAATTTACAGAAGATGAAAATTAACTGTAACTTTCCTAAAATCATAGTAATCTTTTTCCCGATTACATAATTTTTTTGAGAACAGATAATTTCATATTTAGCTATTATAGTTGTAGTTTAGTCTTCTGAATACCGGGGACACAAGTCGGTTGTCTTTGCATGTGAAATATGTTGGAATGTTAAAGGTTTAATTTAAACACGGTTTTTGTAACTGTGTCCTTTTATTACAAAAATCACTTCTTTTTATTCATTTTTTTAACACATTTCTGACATTTATTTTTCTAGAATTTTACGCGGCATATTTATTGTCTTTGGAAACATTTATATTGTTACGAGAGCATGAGAGAAATTTGCATGAACACATCATTGCAGGAGACAGCGTTGGATCCTGTCAAGGTTTTTGACGTTAAGAAGGCTAAAACCTTTGACACTAATATCTACAATCTCTCTCATCCAACCACTGCAGAACTGAGGATCTGACAACAAAGAGGCTGAAGGAAGCGGCAGTCCTCACTTAACACACTTACACTTAACAGGAGAAACTGACACTTTCTCCCAAGTGTCTCTGTAGTTGGAGCGAAACGTTTTCTTACTCTGTGGAAGGAAAAAAAAAAGTCTTGACATCTCCTCCCATGTGCCTGCGCTTTTAAGAATTGGAGGATCTTTCTCTGTTTCCCCAGCTTCTCTTCCTTCTCTGCTTCCTCCTCATGTCATAGTGCACTCCTGTCGTTCCTCCTGATTTACCAGACATCCTCTTTCCCCTGCTGTCACATTTGGTACAGATGGTTAGGCTCTATGGAGTGGCCTGTCAGTCTCCATTTGGCCGCCTCTGTGTGACAGCAGGCCCGATGGCTCGTGAAGGGCCCCCGACTTTCCCAGCACACGGACACTGACATTTCTCAAAGGGGCTCGCATGCACGCTTCCCACCCAGCCAGAGGAGAGAAATGAAGAACCTGGAGTTGACCCAAAGCCCGCCACAGGCTAAGAGAGGAGAGGAAAGGAGGGAGGGAGACCGGAGGAGAGTTTGGGGTTAGATTTAGAAGAAGAGGACAAATAAAGAGGACAGGTGAAGTGGATGAGAATAGAGGAGTACATGTCAGTCATTGTGGAAGTGATCTTACAAGCTGAGCTAATCACTTCTTTCTGAGGAAGGCAGTTACTGTACAAATGCCAACCCCCCACCTACAACCCCTGATGCTTCACTGCATGAATGCTGTTGCAGGTGAAGTGAGGTGAAGCGGGGGGGGGGGGGGGGGAACGGAGCTACCCTAAAACACGCTTTTATCTCCACTGGCTGCCTGGAACGGACATACTTAGTGTTGCACAGCCAAGAAAATGCAATACATGGATATAGATGGTGAAGGTATATCTGTACATTTCCATATTTAAATTCATCATGCCTTGTACATTGTCTTTATTAGGTCTTTATCATATCTTTGTTTTAGTCGTTTTGTACTTTATCTTATGCTTGTCCTGCTTCTTTCATGCCTTATCTGTATTTAGGGGCTGTAACGTGTACATTTCCCCACTAAAGAATTGATAAAATTCATCTCATCTCTTTTCAACTTATCTTAACTCATCTCATCTTAACTTATCTTTGCTTATCTTATCCTATCTTAACTTAAGGTAGAGGACAATACACTGAATTAAAATGTTTAAATGCATTTTTCATAGCAGCAGAGGAAACAACTGGAGTCATTTTTGTTGCATTTTATTTCCTCATTCATCAAAATTGAATGCCTTTAGAATAAATTAATTACTGGACAAAGGGAAAAGAATCTGAAAAGATATATTTGGAAAGAGAAAAAAAATGTTTAAGAGTTAAAGATCAGGATTTTTTTGCGTTTCAGACAATAACACTGAAGTGTGTTTATTCTCTGCTGCAAAGGATGGGCTTTCTCTCCAAAATCCCAGAATTCTCATCATTTTGAGCGTAAAATGAACAATTTAATACAAGACTGGTCAGAGTTGGTTTTTTTTGTTTGTTTTGCAAGAAGCCTTTAAACTCTTTCACCTTTCGGTTTAAAAACTCAAGCAGACAAGGAGCTTTGAAATTACCTCACATTGGAGGATTTAACCCAGACAAACATCACTTCCATCCTCCCTCTCAACAAGAAGACACCACTAACCTAACCTTTTGCCAAAATTGTGTAAATTGTTATATTGCATCCTGACTGCAAGGTAGAGACCACATTTGACAATCCAGAGGGGGGCTGTAAGGAGAGAGGTGGGAGGGGGGGAGCTGCTGTATTGTAGCGCCTCAGGGCAATGCTCCCAGTCAATATATATCTCCACACTCGCTCCTGCGCTCCCATTTGAGCGGGATGCGCTGCCCTGCCGCTGCAAAGGAGTGACAGCCAGCCACACCGGGACGCTCTCTAGGTACGGATGAATACATTTCCTTTTTACTTTTTAAGTGGCTCATTGCATGCACAAAGATTAGTTGGTGGAAATTAGGTGATATTTTAAAAAATACAATTAAAAGGAGGCCTTTCACATGGGGCTTTTGGTTGCAAAATCACAATGTTTTGATGCTGTTTTATTTTGAAGCTGCATGTTTTTGAGCTTTAATTCAGTGCAGTTATTTAAATTATGTGACTGAATTTGGTTCTGAAAAGATCATATACATTTATGTAATGTTTCATAGTGATAGTTTTACTTAATTTGATTATTTTAATACTATATCTGTAGAGTAATTACATAGATAGAATTGTATATAATTATTTATGCATATTGCATTTACTCACTTATGGGCTAGTCACAGTTTTTAATAATTTATCAGCATCATCTACTGGTTTACTGATAAATTTAAATGAAAGTTAACTTTTCATATATACAAATATTTTATAGCTTTTCTCCAGTCGGTTTCTACAAAATGTTGATCAATTTGTTTAGGAAGGTATTTATTTCCACATTATTATAAAGAAAAAAAACATGGAATAACAATGATCAAATCTTTAATCCTCTTTCTTTTTTCCCCAGGACTTTTCTCTTCCCAAAAAGAACCAAACAACAAATCATCCTGAACATCATCTTAGGTAAAGTGTTTCACTTAAAGTATGAATTTAGAAAACATAAGAACTTTAAATCAATTTATCTTGTCGGTCTTGTCTGCATGTGCTTGCCTTTCAAAAAGCCAGTCCTATGGGCGGTCAACAGTGAGTGCGGTTGCTGTAGCTTGTCAAAGCTTTTAGTGTGGTGAACCTCCTTAATTGCAACAATAGATGTTCAAGCGGTTAGGCGTGTTTGATCATCATCCCTAAAAGCTTAAAACAAGACCGCAGGGTTTGGATACGGGACGGTGGGGGGCCAAAGTGCACAGTCAGTGGAGAGGGGAGCAGATAGCAGTGGCCAGAAGAGGGAAGAAATCTACTGTAAAAATGATTTTTATTGATTGGCTCGTAGCAGCAGCTGTTAGACTCCATTATGAGCTCAAAGCTCAGGTCAGAGCCTCAGGGCGGACAAGTGAGCCAATCAATGGTCAGCCACTAACGGGCCAGTTCTGAGGGTCCAGTTGGGAGAGCAGTCGGCAACAGCCTGCCATCCTGTGTTAGACTCACACTGTCTTTCATCTTCACCCTCCGTGCTGTGCGTTCATAGATGAGGTTGTCACTCAGTATAACTGGTCATTCGTCACCTGTGTTTGCTTCACTGGATTTTATTTTGAAACTGTGTTACATGCAGTCTGTACAGGACAGAAAAAAACAAGTTGGTGAAGTTTATTTTTACCTCTGCTTGGACCTTGAACTTCACTCAAGCTTTCATCTTTGAATGACCTGAGGAAAAAAGCAAAATAAAAGCCCCCACAGCAGAGTGTTTTAAATTGAGGACCGCACTCCTCCTCACATCTTCTTTCACTGCAGGCTTCAGCCAACGGCTTAGCTCACAGTATAAAAAGATCACAAAGTTTCTGGTATTTAAAAGATGAGAAAAAAACTATTTGAATTTATTTTAGGGAGGGGATTAGAATGCAGGGATTTTAATTAAACTAATGTATGCAATTGTTAGAAAAATGAGGAGGAGTTGAGAGAGAAATGAGAGAGAAAATGTTATTAGATGTAAATACAAAGAGTAAACTGTAGATTACAATAAACCTTGTGTGAGTGGGTAAAAATATAAAATGAAAGTGCCTTTTATTTAAATTAAAAATTAGAACAAATGTATATCAGAGACTAAAATATCAAAAAATAAGCTGTAAATGTGCTTAAGGTTTAAAAGGTCTGGCATCTTTTGTGAGACATGCTAAATTAAAAATAAATTAGTTTTTGTAAAGTCAGCTGCAATACCTTTTAAATACAAAACACCCTATTCAACTCTTAAAACCAGTAAAAACAAATTCTACCTGTCGTAATCTGTGCTGCTATTGCCCAAGTATGACCGGACGCTAAATGCACAGATATGTACAGGAGAGCAGTTGAACTTATGCGCCATGTCTTGACCCAGATCCCAGTCCTGGCACTAATGACGCCCTTCAGGCATGACGCCAGGCTCTCATTAGGAGTCGGGCCTCAAACCCCCAACTTCTCTCCCTTCCCTACCAGCCGTGTGCCATCCTGAGCATGGTTGCGTTGTGGCCTGTAGCTGGCCTCCGAGGGTCCGGGGCCCCTAAACTCAGTGAGGCCTGTTAGTGTTGCGAGGCCCACTGCACAGGTGCAGAGTCCCCTGTGACGGCCCTGTTTGCCCCCCAGCCCTGGGCCCTGCCAGCGCCTGGTGCTGCACTGGAACTAATGAGTAGTGGCAGGTACAGTGAGAACAGAGTGGTGTGGGCCTCCCTGCAGTTAGGTTAGTGGCAACCCTCAGCTTAGGCAGACAACAAATGTGCTCTCATAATACACATATGTGCATAATGATATACAGCACCCTTCAGTGCACACACAACTTAATCTCTCATATTAAGGTTTCGTATGGAAATGCGTCACTCTTTCAGAAGTGCAAAGAACAAAATGTAACAAAGGCAAAACTTAAAAGCACCCAAATCCTTCAATCTGTTCATTTATACATTCATTAACAAACTATTGTCTTGTTTGTTTCACAGATTCCACTTTTACCAAAAAGATGCAACAAAACTGAGGAAAACCTACATCAAATGACATGTACTCTGACCCAAAAGACAGAAAAACATAAAAGTCTAGCTTGAGCCATCACAATCTCAATCACACAATCTTTAGAAATATCAAGACTCAATCATGTCCAAGGATGACACTTGCAAAGTCACATCCGCCAGCAAGCACAAGGAGCGCAAGCCTAAGAAGCCCCACTACATCCCACGACCGTGGGGCAAACCCTACAACTACAAGTGCTTCCAGTGCCCCTTCACCTGTATGGAGAAGTCCCACCTGTACAATCACATGAAGTACAGCCTGTGCAAGAACTCCTTGTCTCTGCTCATAGAGTCAGACTGGCCTTATAAAAAGGGCAACATCCTGCACCCAGACCAGCTCAGACCCTTTCAGCAGGCGCACGGTCTACATGCTAACGGGAAAGACGAGCTAGAGCAGGTAATGCGCGCTGAGGAAAGGCAACAGGGGCAGCGGAGGTCGGTGGAGGATGAAGGCGAAGGCAGGGAAAGCCAGGGACCAGAAGATGAAGAAGAAGGAGGACGAGGAGAGCCAGTAGAAATCACTAAAGAAAGCTCCGGTAGCAACAGCAGAGTAGATGCTGTCGAGTGTGCCACCAAGAAAACCAAACAGCCAGAGTCAGAGCTTCTCATGGCCGACATGCTCTCCCTTGAAGATCAGCTTTTACGAGCACGCTCTGTGGAGGTGGAGGCTCAGCTGAGACACTACAAGTTGTCAAAGACATGTCTAACGGCTCCTGGGCTTCTGTCGGAGCAGTGGCGACTGCTGGCGTCCAGCCACACGAAGGCCAAAGCAGAAGGTGCTCAGCCCCGAGTGAGTAGCTCAATCCCCTGTTACCCTCCTCCACCTAACCTGGTAGACTACCAGGATCCCACTGGACTCAACCTGTCTGTGCTCGGTGTAGGTTATCCAATCAGCCCCAGCCTTTTCTCCTACATGAACTCAGCTATTCCTGCTGCAGCCTCCAGTGTCTCCGCACAGACTCATGCACAGCTCGCCCAGCTTCCCTTCCTGGCATCGGCAGCTCAGCTCATACACCCGGCCTCCAGTGCACACACAGACAGAGCTCTCATACCCCCTCGTCTCTACTATCCCTTCCTATGTGAGCATACGTTTGGATCAGCTTCTAGTCAGAGCGATGCCAGCAAATCTCTCAAGACATCGGCAAACAGTCTAGAAGCAAGTCCATTGTCCGGCTTCCAGCCTAAAGTGAGTCTGTGGAAAGTGCCTGCTTTACGTCCAGGAACTGCTGTTTCCCCTGCTGGCTGGGTGTCACCCCAAAGAGACTCCCCCGACCAGGGATACAGACTGGGAGATAAACTGCAGGCTACAGCTAAGGAAGGGAAAGCAAGCTGGGGTCTCAAAAGGACGGGAACAGCCCTGAGAAACCCTGATGCTCCTGTGGAGAAGAAGCCGAACATGGGCTTCACTTTGGACCTTCTGAAAAATATTCAAAATGCATCGAGTCTCAATATGACGGCAGACAAGCTGCGCCTCCACAACAGGTAAAGAAAATATTACTTTCTATTTTTATGGAAATTATTCTAAGCAGTTGAAGCATCACCTTCACTTTTATTACATCTATATCTAAATTCTGCAAGTTAGATTACAACTGTTAGAAGTATTTAATTTTGTTTTAGTCTCAAATTTTGCAGATTTCCAGTTTTAACAATAATGTCTTCCCCTTCTTAGTTTACAGGATGCTCAGCTTCAGACTCGGCCCACTGAACTATGGTACAATGATCCTCTCACCAGCCCCAACAGTGAAACCTCCTCTCTTTCAACCTGCGGAGGATCCAACAATCAAGACCAGACAGCTCCCAGGACAGTTGGGGAGGGGGCTTCCGAGTCAGTAGCTGCTCTCCTCAGTGACCTCTCCAAGGCACTGCAGGAGTACCAGGAGGCTGAGCGCAAGATGTCCCACCTAGAAAAAGAAGACCTTCCCGCCCAGCGACACCTCTGGGAACACCTGAACAAAATCCGCAGCGAGCTCTCCCACATTCACCAGGCACTAGAGCGAACGGCTCGGCAAAGCGACGGACCTCTGGACCTGTCAGTAAAGAGGGACTCGACGGAATCAGTCGGCGAGCAGAGCATTAGAGAGGACGGCAGCGTCAGAGACAACACAACGGAGACGGAGGAGGAGGATGAGGAATTGGATGAGAAAAGGGAGGAAGAAGAGGATGAGAGCGAGAGGAAGGTGATGAAGGCTTCACTGGAGAGTCGAAAGCAGTCGCTGGACATGTTGATCAAGATGAGTCAGGCGTCGGTGGTGAACACAGAGGTTCTGTCCCCCGGTGGTCTCGGCCTGAGGCCTAGTCCAGCTGAGGCCTTGTGGCCGAGTAGAACCACTAAGTGTGAGGCCGACTCCAGCGTCCTGCTCTGCCCTGATGGCCGATCAGTCGTGTTTGCTGACATCCCCTCCTCCGCCAAACCCCCAAAGAGACCCCCGTCCATACAGCGACTGGAGGCTCAGTGTCCTCCGAGCCCTTTGACAGCTGCTGACAACTAAACTTCTGTTCTGACTGTAAAATAACTGATGCATACTGCTGCTTAAATGCAGTTGTTTTTATTATTACTGGCATGCCTTTGAGTTTCATCGGCTGGAAGAAGACTGTCACTCTTATTCTAAGTTTACCTTTACAAAAACAAAACTTTTGCACCTTATGAGACAAACTGAGAATGAATGAAAATGTGTAAGAAGGTTTTTCTAATGCACTATAGGGACATTGATTGTTACAATAAGGCCCTCCTTAAAATACAACAATTGAACAATTAAGTCCATTGAAAACATGCTGAGAGACAGTCCTTTGAATGGATTTGTAAATACTGTAATGACAATAAATGTAATTAATGTAAAATGTTTTAAAGGGTAATGTTTTTATATGGATGATGTGATGTTGGGCTGCATCATTTTACTTGATGAAAATAAAATGTATTATACACACTGTTTCTTTGAGTAAATGAGTAAAAATAAAGGGTTTAATTGTTTTTTATGAAAGTTGGACAATAAAAGCCACGTCACTGTTATTTAAAAGGCAAATTGAAAACAACTAACCCACAGTGCTTCCCAAATGAGATATAAGATTATGATATCAAGTCTATGAGACAAATTCAATTTTAGGGTGAAGACCTAAGGAAGAAATGAACAGAATGAGGAAAACATGAAATAACAAGAAAACCATTCAGAGAACGCAGTACTCTGCCAAGGCTGCTCAGTCATTGTATCATTGCCGACAGCAAAAATCTTTTAAAAATAGGTGGATTCAGACTATAAGCTGCATCACTGACAAAATCTAATCAATTGGTCCTTGTGTCATTTCTGACCTTCCCTGAAAATTTTATCTAAATCTGTTCATCTGTTTTTGAATAATGTTGCTGACAGACAGACAGAGACAGACAGAGACAGACAGACAAACCAAACCTCTGTGGCGGAGTAATGAAACATCAAGAGAATTGAGGTGACTTGAAGGAGAAAAGATGTTATTGTAATCCCTTTGCACAGTTGGAAATCTTAAATCTACACCCCGTCACTGCAATTTTTATTCACTGGAAACACAAAAAGACACAAACAGATCTAAAGTAGCAGCAGTGCCTGATTTTCCTCTGTCCCTGTGCTAAAGGTGAAGCAGCTCCTGAAGCCAAATCACCATCAGTGGGGTTACCTGTGCCTCCGCTCCTGCATCCAGAAGGGCCCCTCTGCAAAGGTCAGGGCCCCGAGGCCGAGTCCACATAGGCAAAAAACTGAAGACTACCTGTCTGCCTCGAGGTCGAGCACCGAGTGTAGGGCTGCCCCACGTCCTCCAGCCCTTTTACCACCATCACACTCAGGAAAGGTCAACTGCCACAACCAGAAGAGCCACGAGCGTATTTAAGCCTGAAGAGGTCAAAATGACTGTCTGATCATTTTTCCCCTCAATTTATATTCGATATTGTCTGAATACGTTAACTGAGTCGATTGGAAAATCAAACAGAAATTGTGCAACTAAGAACAACCACATATTAAAACAATAATCAGCAAATCATTTAAATTAGGAAATATTTTTGAAGAATATTAAAGTATACATTTCTTTAATAGCAATACCTCCAGTACAGATGATATAAAAGACAAATACAAATCTTTGGTTTCTGTATTTTCTTACTGAAGCAGTGCAGTAAAGTTTTTCTTAGCACACATCCTGCAGCACCTATTAAGAAAACATCTAATTAAAAATTGTCTGTCTCTCTAAAAACGTCAAATGATAATAACGATCTTCCAATTTAATAATCTAAATGCTTAATAACAAAATCACCCTGCTTGGTTTTGGGGACTCTCCTGCATATGAACTTAAGTGTCAAAAACATCCGAACCCAAGCTGACAGCTCCCTCATGTGGACAAACGAATGTTTGTTGCAGACAGAAAAAGGAACCATAGAAGCTCACTGAGCGGTTTTGAACAACATTTTCTCCGTAGTCTAAGATAAAATCACAGTGACTTTAAATGTCATGTCTGCAGACAACTGGCTTAAAGCAGAACTATGTTCAGTAAATAGACTGAGTGTACGCAGAGGTGTAGGCAACATCCTTCCTCAAAAAGTATTCAGACAAATGTGCCGATATAGAGACGCTGTAAATTAGGAAGTGCAGTTGTGTGTTTAAGCTGCATAAGAGGAGCATAGAAGGGTAAGTTGTAGTACTTTATAATCGATAGGGTTTGAAGATGCTAAATATACAAAATGTAGTTAAAAATGTAAGACAGATAGATAGATAGAAGAACTTGTAATTACAAGACCAACGATTTTTCAAAACAAAAAACTATTATTGAATGCTTCTACTTATATATCTAATTGTTAATGAAGAGAATTATTATATTTTAAACAGTATAATTTAATACCCCTTTAATTCAAACATTAAAGCGGTATTAAATATTTTTATAACAGTCTTTATATATATATATTATATAGAGTTTTTCTATATTCTTTTATAATAACAAAGTTAAATTTCATCCTATTTTACCTCCGTGTGTTGCTGTTTTTATGTTCTATTTTGCTCATTTTACCTATTAATACTTTGTAATGTTTGTTCAACTTGTTTGTTGCGTGTCTACTTCCTTTTTTATATATATCTAATGTTTTTACTTAGCTATGTTGTACATGAGGCCTCCAAATATCAGATACTCCAATACTCTAGGTTTAAAAAAAGTTTTGAATGAACAAATTGAACAGAGAATTATTGTCTAGATCTGCAGCTCCACTCGTCTTATGTGTTAACAACTTGTTTGTCCTCAAGAGAGCTAAAAAAAATGTATTTTTAGATTTCCTGGCCTGACCTCTGCGCAGTCTGTGCAAATAGAGCTGGATGTGACGTAAAGATGGTGCGAACTGTTCTGTTCCTACTTCTTCTTCACACCTCGGCCTGCTGGGGTTTTGGCTTTAAAGGCTGCTCTCAGAACTTCCCCAAGACAGACACCATGTGGTGCTTCAACCAGAACATAGTGAACCTATCAGATGTTGTCAGCATGATCCCAGATAATGTAACTTCAATCAACCTGTTCAAGAACAAGATCAGAGTCATCCCAGTTGGATCATTCAGCCGGCTGACCGGTCTCAGACACTTAGATCTGAGCCAGAATGAGCTCGTCTCTCTGAAAGGCGACATGTTCAGAGGCCTGGACTCCCTGGATTGTCTCAACCTCACTTGCAACAACATCTCACAAATTAACCCCACTGCATTTGAAGGACTAACCAGTCTGCAAACACTCCTTCTGACCCACAACACACTTCTATTATTCCACCCAGCTGTCTTTGATTTCCTCCTTGCGATTCAGCGAGTTGATCTTTCTCTTAACAAGCTCAAGACTTTCAGCTGTGGACAGTCTGGAGGCTCCTCCACTCTCAAGCACCTTGATCTTTTTGCCAACAACATCCAGAAGTTAAATGTGAGCTGTTTCCCTGCCCTTGAGTACATCAGACTGTCCAACAACACAGAAATGCAGCTACCAGCTGATGTTTTTGCCTCCAACCCAAAGCTGAAGACTCTGCTCCTGCAGGGAGTTAAAGCAGAACTGCTGGTGGGACTCTCTATGCAGACAAAGAGGAATCTGTCTTGGTTGTCTGTTTCTCTGTTTCTGGATAAATCTCCCTGGACTATCTGTGAACTTCTGAGAGGAATGGACCAACTTGAGAAAATAGAAGTAGGTATAGTCCATATATTGTAGCATATCTTTGTTTCTGTGACATCTATTGCTTTAATTTGTATTGTTTTCAACTGATTTTCAAAGATATTATGTTACAGGTAGATTTGCAAGGTTCCAAGTTACCTCAGCATGACTCCAGCCTGTTGGACTGCAACCTTCCACAGGTGATTGCCATCTTGGATGCAAATTTTGGGAACGTGGCCCAGTTGTCGCTGGGTAAGGGGAACACAAGCAGACTTGATCTCATCAACTGTGGGCTGAGGCAGATATCTAACGCTACATTTGAGGGTTTCAGAAGACTTGAAACACTGCAGCTGAATCAAAATAACATCATCCTTCAGCAGGACACTTTCAAAGGCCTGACTCACCTCACTTTTTTAAGCTTTGACAGGAACAAAATCCATGAACTTGACCCTGACTGGTTTATCCCTCTGAAGAGACTCACCCGTCTGTCTCTACTGAAAAATCAAATCACTGAGTTGACACCTAATGTGTTCAGTGCCCTCACCCAACTTGAGCAGCTCTACCTACAGTTCAACCTGCTAAAATACATCACCAAGAAGCCTTTCAGGAAACTGCGCAAGTTAATGAAGCTCAACCTCAGTCTCAACATCATTGACTTTATTGAAGAAGGCTCCTTTCAGGACTTGACAAACCTAAGGTATTCAGTATTGTCTGTTTTTCTAATAATCTTTGTTCTCTGTTCATTTAATTAATACAACCTTCAATCCATTAGATACCTGGACTTAAGTGGGAACCGCATCAAGAGGCTGACACCACCAATTCTATCTGGGCTTGTAAATTTGAGAAAATTTGTTCTGTATAACAATCGCCTTCATTTTCGGTCCTATGAAACTCCTTTTATCAACCTTCCTTCTCTGGAGGTAAGTGCATTTCTACCAGGCAGTTCTACTCTTTCTGAACAGTAGAAGAGCACTGATGCACTATTCAGGCTTATCTTTGTCTGCCTTTCATGAAGTATCTGGAGATGAATTACCAGGGGCCTGGAGGTCAAGGTATTGGCAATATTGGGCCAAATTTCTTCCAAGGCCAACATCGGCTCAACCACATTGCCATCGGTCACAGCATCATGATGAACATACATCCCGATGCATTCGTTCCTCTCGTCAATTTGACACAGTTGTATATAGCCGGAGTGGTTATGAAAACAACCAACCTGACTGCAGTGTTGTCGCCTCTGAAGAGGCTAAAGAAGCTGACTCTGTACAGGGCAGACCTTGATGTTCTGCCTACAAACCTGCTGCCTCCAGATAATACACTGGAGGTCCTTAAAGTCCAAGCAAACCACATCCGCACTGTGGACAAAGACCTGCTAGATGCTCTGCCAAGGTAAGATTTACTGAAACGTCTAGTGAACTGTTCTGTTTTAAAAGGAGCAGTCGTCAGCTTATTTGCTTTCCTGCTATGAGATAGATTTGACTGAAGGAAAACTTAGGGTAAATAGAAAATTGCATTTGTTGTCAATACTCACTAAATGCAAACGCAACCAAGTTCAAACCACTTTTTTCGGTGATTTATAGTTGAAGGATTTCTCAGCTCAGGTAACTCAGCTGATATCAGGGTGATTTCATTTTTGCAGATTCTTTCAAAAACTGGGTAAAGCCTGGACAGCCTTAATGATTTTAGACCAAATGAAAGATCCAGATGATGATCTTAAGACCACAAAAGCCCACAAGGACTTAAAAGAAGATGGAAGTAACTAAGAGTGCTGCTTACATATATTCTTGTTTTTGAGGTTTAACCGACTAAGTACAGGTGTACAGAGAGCATAGTGAAATACAGCTAAAAACCGAGATTAACTGAAAATGTTGCTGAGACCAAAAATAAGCAAATACTGGATAATTTCTCATACTATATGAGAAATAACCCAGTTTTGTAAATATTTGAGTTAAAGAAAGTAAAATTCTTGACTTATTCACTGATTTTTTCACATTGTACTTGTTAAATAACACTTTCCATAAAACAGCCATTCAGATTTAGATTTCATTGTTTCTGTGTCCACATCACCTGAACACAGATATCTGTAATGAATGTGAATCTATTTAACTTTAACCATGGAGTATGGTTGTGTGTTTCCAGATTGCGAGTTTTGGATGTTACAGAAAATCCTCTGAGCTGTGTCTGTGATAACTCCTGGTTCAAGACCTGGGCCATAAACAATGATCATACACAGGTAATTCATATTTTTTGATGGAATTTTACTTCCCAAGATATGTGATGGGATTAGGAAACAGTCTGATGAACATTTTACAGCATCTGAAATTTAAGAAGGAATTTAAACAATGCAAGAAGAGAAATCTCCTGTGACAAATAGCAGTGTTTAATCGTGAAAATTGTACTCCTGTTACAAAGAATGAATTATTCAAAGCAAATGCTCTGTCTCCAACCCTAAATGAATCTACACTGTTATGTATCACAAAGACCCATTAGAAGCCTCATCATACAACCCAATCTCTGTAATGAATGTGGATTTTAATCTATCTGGCTGGATGCTTGGGAAAACTGCTATTAACAATAATATCGAAAGATCAAACTGGACTGAACTGGACTTTTTTTTAAAAAAAAATACACACACACTGTTCTAAATCTTAAGATTCCGTCCTCTTCTCAATTTGTGATTATTTTATCCCTTGATACCAAAAAAGCCTTTGACCAGGTAGAGTTGACCATTAGAACACACTATATATCACAGATTAAATGATTATATTTTAATCTATTTATTCTCCCCTTCACTGCAGTACAAGTCATGGCTTCCTCCCATCTCCTCCTTTTTCTTAGTAGCTATTGAGCCCCTTGTAATTTGACAAGCCATAAAGTAAAACAAAATGTCCTGATATGCAGTCCTCTGGAATTCGTACAATATGTTTTCAGTGTACTTGATTTTTTAAAAGAAATTTTAGGTATGTAAGGATTCATTTTCCTCAGCTGCATAAATCTATGACTTTAACTTTACTACCATCACCTATCACAGATGGAGGATCATCCTGAAGCCTCATTTTGTAATATCTTGTGTCTTTTCCTGCTAATTCCCTGTAGGTGTCCTACCTGTACAATCTGCAATGTGACAACGACAGGAGGTCTTCCTACCTGTGGCAGTTTGATGATAAGGCCTGCTCCTATGAACAGGTTTCCTTCACTCTCTTCATCACCTGCTCTGTGATCGATGTGTTGTTGGTATGTGTGTGTCTGACCTGGCAAATACAGGGTCCTGCTCTACGCTACTTCCTGCTCATTGTCAGAGCAAAACTTAGAGGACGTAGAGGGGCGGAAGGGGCCAAATATCAGTACGATGCGTTCGTCTCCTACAGCTCCAAGGATGAGGCCTGGGTGATGGGACAACTGCTGCCTAATCTAGAGAATCCAGCAGCTGGTGCAAAGAGACTCAGACTGTGTCTCCACCACAGAGACTTCCGGCCCGGCACTGCTGTTCTGGAGAACATCGAGGCAGCCATCTACAGCTCCCGACACACCATCTGTGTGGTAACACGCCACTTCCTGCAGAGTGAGTGGTGCTCTGTGGAGTTTCAGCTGGCCAGTCTGAGGCTGCTGTGTGATGGCAGAGACGTCCTGCTGCTGGTGTTCCTGGAGGAGATCCCTGAACACTGCCTGTCTCCATATACCCGCCTTCGCAAGATTGTCCGCAGAAAGACCTACCTGCTGTGGCCTGAGGAACCGCAGGAGCAGGACGCTTTCTGGGTCAGACTGATAGATGCTTTGAAAGGCAATGAGGAGGAGGAGGAGGAGGAGGAGGGAGGAGGAGAAGAGGAGTTGGTTCGGCTCATTGGATAACAACTCCATTGTTCCTGTTAATGGTGTTAATAATGAGGACACAACAAACAGCAGAGACCCTCTTTGTTCGGCTTGTGCATTAAGTGTCTGCGAGGCTAATGGATGTTACATTTATTATAGCTTTTAACTCCCTCTCTGCAGTGCAGTCACTGGAGAAACAATGGAAGGTTATTTAACATTTTCAGTCAGGAAACTAATCTGACACAGCCCCAGAAAATATTTTTATTTAATAAATGTGGACAAAAGATCAGTTGAGAAATTAAAAGAAGCTTTATATCATACACAACTTCAAACTAAGATGGTGAGACTTTCTCTGTTTATTTGTTCAGCTCCTTTCATTTCACTGCACTCTTGATAAAGTAACAAAATCTGGGTATTTATGGGTAATAATCAACTGATATGAGTGTTGTCTTCAGATAAACTTTGTCCATACACCATTGGTTAATGATTTACTATGTACAAAAAGTCACAATATAAATTTCACCACATGTGAGTAAATATTTTAAAAAGTCTATATTAGGCGCATTAACAGTCCATTGTATTCTAGGGGTCTGCTACAATGTGTTTCCATGCTTTAATGTTCACAAAATATGAGTTTCCATTATTTAAACATCAATATGATGGATAAATGCCGATGGACTTCATATATTTCACTATGCAGACATTTTTATTGATATCCAGTATATTTTATAGACATAAACATATTTGATAGAAATATTAGAAATGGATTTCTGTTTCCTTATAATTATTGAGTTAATGCCATTAAATGTTCATCAATGTGAAACTTTTACTTATACCAATATTTTTAAAAAATGTTGCTCATTTTAAGGCAAGATATTAAAGAATGGTTTTCTGAGGGAAATGAATTTAAGGTTGACTTAAATCTTTCAGTCAATGTTGTTTCTTTCAATTTGAAATATCTCGATTTAATTAATACAGCTCAGTCAGTTACATTTTATATTATTAAGAATTCTTATTCAGTTTAAAACTAGATGGCGCATCAGTTCACTGAGTATTTCAGAGACAGTTTTTTTTCTTTTCTTTTTTCTGTATTTAAAGTGAGACAAAAACGTCATAGTTTAGTGTGTCGTCCAAAAAATGACAAAAACGTCATAGTTTAGTATGTCGTCCAAAAAATGACAAAAATGTCATGGTTTAGTATGTCGTCCAAAATGTGATTAAAAACGTCGTAGTTTAGTATGTCGTCCAAAATGTGATAAAAACGTCATAGTTTAGTATGTTGTCCAAAATGAGAGAAAAAACGTCATAGTTCAGGATGTCATCCAAAAACGTCATAGTTTAGTATGTCGTCCAGAATGTGACAAAAACGTCATAGTTTAGTATCCATCCATTTCCTATACACCACTTTATCCTCATTAGGGTTGCGGGGGGTGCTGGAGCTTATCTCAGCTGACTTGGACGAAGGCAGGGGACACCCTGCACAGGTTGCCAGTCTGTCACAGGGCTACATATGCAGACAGACAATCACACTCGCATTCACACCTACGGGCGATTTAGTCATTAGCATATTTTTTGGACAGTGGGAGTGCCAGGAGAAAACCTGCGCATGCACAGGGAGAACACGCAGACTCCATGCAGAAAGATCCCAGGCTCAGGCTGGGACTCGAACCAGGGATCTTCTTGCTGCAAGGCTAAAGTGCTAACCACTACTCCACTGTGCAGCCATAGTTTAGTATGTCCTCCAAAAAATGACAAAAACGTCATAGTTTAGTATGTCGTCCAAAATGTGGAAAAAACGTCATAGTTTAGTATGTCGTCCAAAAAAATGACAAAAACGTCACAATTTAGTATGTCGTACAAACACTGACAAAAACGTCATAGTTTAGTATGTCATCCAAAAAATGACAAAAACGTCATAGTTTAGTATGTCGTCCAAAATGTGACTAAAACTTCGTCCAAAAACTGACAAAAACGTCATAGTTTAGGATGTCGTCCAAAAAATGACTAAAACGTCATAGTTTAGTATGTCGTACAAAATGTGACAAAAACGTCATAGTTTAGTATGTCGTCCAAAATGTGACAAAAACATCATAGTTTAGTATGTCGTCCAAACACTGACAAAAACGTCATAGTTTAGTATGTCATCCAAAATGTGACTAAAACGTCATAGTTTAGTATGTCGTCCAAAATGTGACAAAAACATCATAGTTTAATATGTCGTCCAAAAACTGACAAAAACGTCATAGTTTAGTATGTCGTCCAAAATGTGACAAAAACGTCATAGTTTAGTATGTCGTCCAAAATGTGACTAAAACGTCATAGTTTAGTATGTCGTCCAAAAATGACGAAAACATCATAGTTTAGTATGTCGTACAAAAACTGACAAAAACGTCATAGTTTAGTATGTCGTCCAAAAAATGACAAAAACGTCATGGTTTAGTATGTCATCCAAAATGTGACAAAAACGTCATAGTTTAGTATGTCATCCAAAATGTGACTAAAACGTCATAGTTTAGTATGTCGTCCAAAATGTGACAAAAACATCATAGTTTAATATGTCGTCCAAAAACTGACAAAAACGTCATAGTTTAGTATGTCGTCCAAAATGTGACAAAAACGTCATAGTTTAGTATGTCGTCCAAAATGTGACTAAAACGTCATAGTTTAGTATGTCGTCCAAAAAATGACGAAAACATCATAGTTTAGTATGTCGTACAAAAACTGACAAAAACGTCATAGTTTAGTATGTCGTCCAAAAAATGACAAAAACGTCATGGTTTAGTATGTCATCCAAAATGTGACAAAAACGTCATAGTTTAGTATGTCGTCCAAAAAATGACAAAAACGTCATAGTTTAGTATGTAGTCCAAAAACTGACAAAAACGTCATAGTTTAGTATGTCGTCCAAAAAATGACAAAAACGTCATGGTTTAGTATGTCGTCCAAAATGTGACTAAAACATCATATGTCGTCCAAAATGTGACAAAAACGTCATAGTTTAGTATGTCGTCCAAAATGTGGAAAAAACGTCATAGTTTAGTATGTCGTCCAAAAAAATGACAAAAACGTCATAGTTTAGTATGTCGTACAAACACTGACAAAAACGTCATAGTTTAGTATGTCATCCAAAAAATGACAAAAACGTCATAGTTTAGTATGTCGTCCAAAATGTGACTAAAACTTCGTCCAAAAACTGACAAAAACGTCATAGTTTAGTATGTCATCCAAAAAATGACAAAAACGTCATGGTTTAGTATGTCGTCCAAAATGTGACTAAAACGTCAAAGTTTAATATGTCGTCCAAAAACTGACAAAAACGTCATAGTTTAGTATGTCGTCCAAAAAATGACAAAAACGTCATAGTTTAGTATGTCGTCCAAAAAATGACTAAAACGTCATAGTTTAGTATGTCGTACAAACACTGACAAAAACGTCATAGTTTAGTATGTCATCCAAAAAATGACAAAAACGTCATAGTTGAGTATGTTGTCCAAAATGTGACTAAAACTTCGTCCAAAAACTGACAAAAACGTCATAGTTTAGTATGTCGTCCAAAAAATGACTAAAACGTCATAGTTTTGTATGTCGTACAAAAACTGACAAAAACGTCATAGTTTAGTATGTCGTCCAAAATGTGACAAAAACATCATAGTTTAGTATGTCGTCCAAACACTGACAAAAACGTCATAGTTTAGTGTGTCATCCAAAATGTGACTAAAACGTCATAGTTTAGTATGTCGTCCAAAATGTGACAAAAACATCATAGTTTAGTATGTCGTCCAAAAACTGACAAAAACGTCATAGTTTAGTATGTCGTCCAAAAAATGACAAAAACGTCATGGTTTAGTATGTCATCCAAAATGTGACAAAAACGTCATAGTTTAGTATGTCGTCCAAAAAATGACAAAAACGTCATAGTTTAGTATGTCGTCCAAAATGTGACTAAAACATCATAGTTTAATATGTCGTCCAAAATGTGACAAAAACGTCATAGTTTAGTATGTCGTCCAAAATGTGGAAAAAAACGTCATAGTTTAGTATGTCGTCCAAAAAAATGACAAAAACGTCATAGTTTAGTATGTCGTACAAACACTGACAAAAACGTCATAGTTTAGTATGTCATCCAAAAAATGACAAAAACATCATAGTTTAGTATGTCGTCCAAAATGTGACTAAAACTTCGTCCAAAAACTGACAAAAACGTCATAGTTTAGTATGTCATCCAAAAAAATGACAAAAACGTCATAGTTTAGTATGTCGTCCAAAATGTGACTAAAACGTCATAGTTTAATATGTCGTCCAAAAACTGACAAAAACGTCATAGTTTAGTATGTCGTCCAAAAAATGACAAAAACGTCATAGTTTAGTATGTCGTCCAAAAAATGACTAAAACGTCATAGTTTTGTATGTCGTACAAAATGTGACAAAAACGTCATAGTTTAGTATGTCGTCCAAAATGTGACAAAAACATCATAGTTTAGTATGTCGTCCAAACACTGACAAAAACGTCATAGTTTAGTATGTTGTCCAAAAACTGACAAAAACGTCATAGTTTAGTATGTCGTCCAAAATGTGACAAAAACGTCATAGTTTAGTATGTCGTCCAAAATGTGACTAAAACGTCATAGTTTAGTATGTCGTCCAAAAAATGACAAAAACGTCATAGTTTAGTATGTCGTCCAAAATGTGACTAAAACGTCATAGTTTAATATGTCGTCCAAAAACTGACAAAAACGTCATAGTTTAGTATGCCGTCCAAAATGTGACTAAAACTTCGTCCAAAAACTGACAAAAACGTCATAGTTTAGTATGTCATCCAAAAAATGACAAAAATGTCATAGTTTAGTATGTCGTCCAAAAAATGACAAAAACATCATAGTTTAGTATGTTATCCAAAATGAGGGAAAAAACGTCATAGTTTAGTATGTTGTCCAAAAAATGACAAAAACGTCATGGTTTAGTATGTCATCCAAAATGTGACAAAAACGTCATAGTTTAGTATGTCGTCCAAAAAATGACTAAAACGTCATAGTTTAGTATGTGGTCCAAAATGTGACTAAAACGTCATAGTTTAGTATGTTGTCCAAAAAATGACAAAAACGTCATGGTTTAGTATGTCATCCAAAATGTGACAAAAACGTCATAGTTTAGTATGTCGTCCAAAAATGACAAAAACGTCATAGTTTAGTATGTCGTCCAAAAAATGACAAAAACGTCATAGTTTAGTATGTCGTCCAAAATGTGACTAAAACATCATAGTTTAATATGTCGTCCAAAATGTGACAAGAACGTCATAGTTTAGTATGTCGTCCAAAATGTGGAAAAAACGTCATAGTTTAGTATGTCGTCCAAAAAAATGACAAAAACGTCATAGTTTAGTATGTCGTCCAAACACTGACAAAAACGTCATAGTTTAGTATGTCGTCCAAAATGTCACAAAAACATCATAGTTTAGTATGTCGTCCAAAAACTGACAAAAACGTCATAGTTTAGTATGTCGTCCAAAATGTGGAAAAAACGTCATAGTTTAGTATGTCGTCCAAAAACTGACAAAAACATCATAGTTTGGTATGTTGTCCAAAATGAGGGACAAAACGTCATAGTTTAGTATGTTGTCCAAAAAATGACAAAAACGTCATGGTTTAGTATGTCATCCAAAATGTGACAAAAACGTCATAGTTTAGTATGTGGTCCAAAAAATGACAAAAACGTCATAGTTTAGTATGTCGTCCAAAATGTGACTAAAACGTCATAGTTTAATATGTCGTCCAAAAACTGACAAAAACGTCATAGTTTAGTATGTCGTCCAAAAAATGACAAAAACGTCATAGTTTCGTATGTCGTCCAAAAAATGACAAAAACGTCATGGTTTAGTATGTCATCCAAAATGTGACAAAAACGTCATAGTTTAGTATGTCGTCCAAAATGTGGAAAAAACGTCATAGTTTAGTATGTCGTCCAAAAAATTGACAAAAACGTCATAGTTTAGTATGTCGTCCAAAATGTGACTAAAACTTCGTCCAAAAACTGACAAAAACGTCATAGTTTTAATATGTCGTCCAAAAAATGACAAAAATGTCATAGATTAGTATGTCGTCCAAAAAATGACAAAAACATCATAGTTTAGTATGTTGTCCAAAATGAGGGAAAAAACGTCATAGTTTAGTATGTTGTCCAAAAAATGACAAAAACGTCATGGTTTAGTATGTCATCCAAAATGTGACAAAAACGTCATAGTTTAGTATGTCGTCCAAAAAATGACAAAAACGTCATAGTTTAGTATGTCGTCCAAAAAATGACAAAAACGTCATGGTTTAGTATGTCGTCCAAAATGTGACAAAAACGTCATAGTTTAGTATGTCGTCCAAAATGTGGAAAAAACGTCATAGTTTAGTATGTCGTCCAAAAAATTGACAAAAACGTCATAGTTTAGTATGTCGTACAAACACTGACAAAAACGTCATAGTTTAGTATGTCGTCCAAAATGTGACTAAAACGTCATAGTTTAATATGTCATCCAAAAACTGACAAAAACGTCATAGTTTAGTATGTCGTCCAAAATGTGACAAAAACGTCATAGTTTAGTATGTCGTCCAAAAAATGACAAAAACGTCATAGTTTAGTATGTCGTCCAAAAAATGACAAAAACGTCATAGTTTAGTATGTCGTCCAAAATGTGACTAAAACATCATAGTTTAATATGTCGTCCAAAATGTGACAAGAACGTCATAGTTTAGTATGTCGTCCAAAATGTGGAAAAAACGTCATAGTTTAGTATGTCGTCCAAAAAAATGACAAAAACGTCATAGTTTAGTATGTCGTACAAAATGTGACAAAAACGTCATAGTTTAGTATGTCGTCCAAAATGTGACTAAAACTTCGTCCAAAAACTGACAAAAACGTCATAGTTTAGTATGTCATCCAAAAAATGACAAAAACGTCATAGTTTAGTATGTCGTCCAAAATGTGACAAAAACGTCATAGTTTAGTATGTCGTCCAAACACTGACAAAAACGTCATAGTTTAGTATGTCGTCCAAAATGTGACTAAAACTTCGTCCAAAAACTGACAAAAACGTCATAGTTTAGTATGTCATCCATAAAATGACAAAAACGTCATAGTTTAGTATGTCGTACAAAATGTGACAAAAATGTCATAGTTTAGTATGTCGTCCAAAATGTGACAAAAACGTCATAGTTTAGTATGTCGTCCAAAATGTGACAAAAATGTCATAGATTAGTATGTCGTCCAAAATGTGACAAAAACGTCATAGTTTAGTATGTCGTCCAAAATGTGACTAAAACTTTGTCCAAAAACTGACAAAAACGTCATAGTTTAGTATGTCATCCAAAAAATGACAAAAACGTCATAGTTTAGTATGTCGTCCAAAATGTGACTAAAACGTCATTGTTTAATATGTCGTCCAATAACTGACAAAAACGTCATAGTTTAGTATGTCGTCCAAAAAATGACAAAAACGTCATAGTTTAGTATGTCGTACAAACACTGACAAAAACGTCATAGTTTAGTATGTCATCCAAAAAATGACAAAAACGTCATAGTTGAGTATGTTGTCCAAAATGTGACTAAAACTTCGTCCAAAAACTGACAAAAACGTCATAGTTTAGTATGTCATCCAAAATGTGACTAAAACGTCATAGTTTAGTATGTCGTCCAAAATGTGACAAAAACATCATAGTTTAGTATGTCGTCCAAAAACTGACAAAAACGTCATAGTTTAGTATGTCGTCCAAAATGAGGGAAAAAACGTCATAGTTTAGTATGTTGTCCAAAAAATGAGACAAAAACGTCATAGTTTAGTATGTCGTCCAAAATGTGACTGAAACATCATAGTTTAATATGTCGTCCAAAATGTGACAAAAACGTCATAGTTTAGTATGTCGTCCAAAAAATGACTAAAACGTCATAGTTTAGTATGTGGTACAAAAAGTGACAAAAACGTCATAGTTTAGTATGTCGTCCAAAATGTGACAAAAACATCATAGTTTAGTATGTCGTCCAAAAACTGACAAAAACGTCATAGTTTAGTATGTCGTCCAAAATGTGACAAAAACGTCATAGTTTAGTATGTCGTCCAAAATGTGACTAAAACGTCATAGTTTAGTATGTCGTCCAAAAAATGACAAAAACATCATAGTTTAGTATGTCATCCAAAATGTGACAAAAACGTCATAGTTTAATATGTCGTCCAAAAACTGACAAAAACGTCATAGTTTAGTATGTCGTCCAAAAAATGACAAAAACGTCATAGTTTAGTATGTCGTCCAAAAAATGACAAAAACGTCATAGTTTAGTATGTCGTCCAAAATGTGACTAAAACGTCATAGTTTAGTATGTCGTCCAAAAAATGACAAAAACATCACAGTTTAGTATGTTGTCCAAAGTGAGGGAAAAAACGTCAAAGTTTAGTATGTTGTCCAAAAAATGACAAAAACGTCATGGTTTAGTTTGTCATCCGAAATGTGACAAAAACGTCATAGTTTAGTATGTCATCCAAAAAATTACAAAAACGTCATAGTTTAGTATGTCGTCCAAAATGTGACTAAAACATCATAGTTTAATATGTCGTCCAAAATGTGACAAAAACGTCATAGTTTAGTATGTCGTCCAAAAAATGACTAAAACGTCATAGTTTAGTATGTGGTACAAAAAGTGACAAAAACGTCATAGTTTAGTATGTCGTCCAAAATGTGACAAAACATCATAGTTTAGTATGTCGTCCAAAAACTGACAAAAACGTCATAGTTTAGTATGTCGTCCAAAATGTGAGAAAAACGTCATAGTTTAGTATGTCGTCCAAAATGTGACTAAAACGTCATAGTTTAGTATGTCGTCCAAAAAATGACAAAAACATCATAGTTTAGTATGTCATCCAAAATGTGACAAAAACGTCATAGTTTAATATGTCGTCCAAAAACTGACAAAAACGTCATAGTTTAGTATGTCGTCCAAAAACTGACAAAAACGTCATAGTTTAGTATGTCGTCCAAAAAATGACAAAAACGTCATAGTTTAGTATGTCGTCCAAAATGTGACTAAAACGTCATAGTTTAGTATGTCGTCCAAAAAATGACAAAAACATCACAGTTTAGTATGTTGTCCAAAATGAGGGAAAAAACGTCAAAGTTTAGTATGTTGTCCAAAAAATGACAAAAACGTCATGGTTTAGTTTGTCATCCGAAATGTGACAAAAACGTCATAGTTTAGTATGTCATCCAAAAAATTACAAAAACGTCATAGTTTAGTATGTCGTCGAAAATGTGACTAAAACATCATAGTTTAATATGTCGTCCAAAATGTGACAAAAACGTCATAGTTTAGTATGTCGTCCAAAAAATGACTAAAACGTCATAGTTTAGTATGTGGTACAAAAAGTGACAAAAACGTCATAGTTTAGTATGTCGTCCAAACACTGACAAAAACGTCATAGTTTAGTATGTCGTCCAAAATGTGACTAAAACTTCGTCCAAAAACTGACAAAAACGTCATAGTTTAATATGTCGTCCAAAAAATGACAAAAATGTCATAGATTAGTATGTCGTCCAAAAAATGACAAAAACATCATAGTTTAGTATGTTGTCCAAAATGAGGGAAAAAACGTCATAGTTTAGTATGTTGTCCAAAAAATGACAAAAACGTCATGGTTTAGTATGTCATCCAAAATGTGACAAAAACGTCATAGTTTAGTATGTCGTCCAAAAAATGACAAAAACGTCATAGTTTAGTATGTCGTCCAAAAAATGACAAAAACGTCATGGTTTAGTATGTCGTCCAAAATGTGACAAAAACGTCATAGTTTAGTATGTCGTCCAAAATGTGGAAAAAACGTCATAGTTTAGTATGTCGTCCAAAAAATTGACAAAAACGTCATAGTTTAGTATGTCGTACAAACACTGACAAAAACGTCATAGTTTAGTATGTCGTCCAAAATGTGACTAAAACGTCATAGTTTAATATGTCGTCCAAAAACTGACAAAAACGTCATAGTTTAGTATGTCGTCCAAAATGTGACAAAAACGTCATAGTTTAGTATGTCGTCCAAAAAATGACAAAAACGTCATAGTTTAGTATGTCGTCCAAAAAATGACAAAAACGTCATAGTTTAGTATGTCGTCCAAAATGTGACTAAAACATCATAGTTTAATATGTCGTCCAAAATGTGACAAGAACGTCATAGTTTAGTATGTCGTCCAAAATGTGGAAAAAACGTCATAGTTTAGTATGTCGTCCAAAAAAATGACAAAAACGTCATAGTTTAGTATGTCGTACAAACACTGACAAAAACGTCATAGTTTAGTATGTCGTACAAACACTGACAAAAACGTCATAGTTTAGTATGTCGTACAAAATGTGACAAAAACGTCATAGTTTAGTATGTCGTCCAAAATGTGACTAAAACTTCGTCCAAAAACTGACAAAAACGTCATAGTTTAGTATGTCATCCAAAAAATGACAAAAACGTCATAGTTTAGTATGTCGTCCAAAATGTGACAAAAACGTCATAGTTTAGTATGTCGTCCAAACACTGACAAAAACGTCATAGTTTAGTATGTCGTCCAAAATGTGACTAAAACTTCGTCCAAAAACTGACAAAAACGTCATAGTTTAGTATGTCATCCATAAAATGACAAAAACGTCATAGTTTAGTATGTCGTACAAAATGTGACAAAAATGTCATAGTTTAGTATGTCGTCCAAAATGTGACAAAAACGTCATAGTTTAGTATGTCGTCCAAAATGTGACAAAAATGTCATAGATTAGTATGTCGTCCAAAATGTGACAAAAACGTCATAGTTTAGTATGTCGTCCAAAATGTGACTAAAACTTTGTCCAAAAACTGACAAAAACGTCATAGTTTAGTATGTCATCCAAAAAATGACAAAAACGTCATAGTTTAGTATGTCGTCCAAAATGTGACTAAAACGTCATTGTTTAATATGTCGTCCAATAACTGACAAAAACGTCATAGTTTAGTATGTCGTCCAAAAAATGACAAAAACGTCATAGTTTAGTATGTCGTCCAAAAAATGACAAAAACGTCATAGTTTAGTATGTCGTACAAAATGTGACAAAAACGTCATAGTTTAGTATGTCGTCCAAAATGTGACAAAAACATCATAGTTTAGTATGTCGTCCAAACACTGACAAAAACGTCATAGTTTAGTATGTCATCCAAAATGTGACTAAAACGTCATAGTTTAGTATGTCGTCCAAAATGTGACAAAAACATCATAGTTTAGTATGTCGTCCAAAAACTGACAAAAACGTCATAGTTTAGTATGTCGTCCAAAATGAGGGAAAAAACGTCATAGTTTAGTATGTTGTCCAAAAAATGACAAAAACGTCATAGTTTAGTATGTCGTCCAAAATGTGACTAAAACATCATAGTTTAATATGTCGTCCAAAATGTGACAAAAACGTCATAGTTTAGTATGTCGTCCAAAAAATGACTAAAACGTCATAGTTTAGTATGTGGTACAAAAAGTGACAAAAACGTCATAGTTTAGTATGTCGTCCAAAATGTGACAAAAACATCATAGTTTAATATGTCGTCCAAAAACTGACAAAAACGTCATAGTTTAGTATGTCGTCCAAAAATGACAAAAACGTCATAGTTTAGTATGTCGTCCAAAAAATGACAAAAACGTCATAGTTTAGTATGTCGTCCAAAATGTGACTAAAACGTCATAGTTTAGTATGTCGTCCAAAAAATGACAAAAACATCACAGTTTAGTATGTTGTCCAAAGTGAGGGAAAAAACGTCAAAGTTTAGTATGTTGTCCAAAAAATGACAAAAACGTCATGGTTTAGTTTGTCATCCGAAATGTGACAAAAACGTCATAGTTTAGTATGTCATCCAAAAAATTACAAAAACGTCATAGTTTAGTATGTCGTCCAAAATGTGACTAAAACATCATAGTTTAATATGTCGTCCAAAATGTGACAAAAACGTCATAGTTTAGTATGTCGTCCAAAAAATGACTAAAACGTCATAGTTTAGTATGTGGTACAAAAAGTGACAAAAACGTCATAGTTTAGTATGTCATCCAAAATGTGACAAAAACATCATAGTTTAGTATGTCGTCCAAAAACTGACAAAAACGTCATAGTTTAGTATGTCGTCCAAAATGTGACAAAAACGTCATAGTTTAGCATGTCGTCCAAGATGTGACTAAAACGTCATAGTTTAGTATGTCGTCCAAAAAATGACAAAAACATCATAGTTTAGTATGTCATCCAAAATGTGACAAAACGTCATAGTTTAATATGTCGTCCAAAAACTGACAAAAACGTCATAGTTTAGTATGTCGTCCAAAAACTGACAAAAACGTCATAGTTTAGTATGTCGTCCAAAAAATGACAAAAACGTCATAGTTTAGTATGTCGTCCAAAATGTGACTAAAACGTCATAGTTTAGTATGTCGTCCAAAAAATGACAAAAACATCACAGTTTAGTATGTTGTCCAAAATGAGGGAAAAAACGTCAAAGTTTAGTATGTTGTCCAAAAAATGACAAAAACGTCATGGTTTAGTTTGTCATCCGAAATGTGACAAAAACGTCATAGTTTAGTATGTCATCCAAAAAATTACAAAAACGTCATAGTTTAGTATGTCGTCGAAAATGTGACTAAAACATCATAGTTTAATATGTCGTCCAAAATGTGACAAAAAGGTCATAGTTTAGTATGTCGTCCAAAAAATGACAAAAACGTCATAGTTTAGTATGTCGTCCAAAATGTGACTAAAACATCATAGTTTAGTATGTCGTCCAAACACTGACAAAAACGTCATAGTTTAGTATGTCGTCCAAAATGTGACTAAAACTTCGTCCAAAAACTGACAAAAACGTCATAGTTTAATATGTCGTCCAAAAAATGACAAAAATGTCATAGATTAGTATGTCGTCCAAAAAATGACAAAAACATCATAGTTTAGTATGTTGTCCAAAATGAGGGAAAAAACGTCATAGTTTAGTATGTTGTCCAAAAAATGACAAAAACGTCATGGTTTAGTATGTCATCCAAAATGTGACAAAAACGTCATAGTTTAGTATGTCGTCCAAAAAATGACAAAAACGTCATAGTTTAGTATGTCGTCCAAAAAATGACAAAAACGTCATGGTTTAGTATGTCGTCCAAAATGTGACAAAAACGTCATAGTTTAGTATGTCGTCCAAAATGTGGAAAAAACGTCATAGTTTAGTATGTCGTCCAAAAAATTGACAAAAACGTCATAGTTTAGTATGTCGTACAAACACTGACAAAAACGTCATAGTTTAGTATGTCGTCCAAAATGTGACTAAAACGTCATAGTTTAATATGTCATCCAAAAACTGACAAAAACGTCATAGTTTAGTATGTCGTCCAAAATGTGACTAAAACGTCATAGTTTAGTATGTCGTCCAAAAAATGACAAAAACATCACA
Source organism: Acanthochromis polyacanthus (assembly GCF_021347895.1). NCBI lineage: Eukaryota > Metazoa > Chordata > Actinopteri > Pomacentridae > Acanthochromis > Acanthochromis polyacanthus. The sequence goes on along the minus strand of NC_067131.1, from coordinate 14,643,433 downwards.
GTTTAGTATGTTGTCCAAAATGAGGGAAAAAACGTAAAAGTTTAGTATGTTGTCCAAAAAATGACAAAAACGTCATGGTTTAGTTTGTCATCCGAAATGTGACAAAAACGTCATAGTTTAGTATGTCATCCAAAAAATTACAAAAACGTCATAGTTTAGTATGTCGTCCAAAATGTGACAAAAACGTCATAGTTTAGTATGTCGTCCAAACACTGACAAAAACGTCATAGTTTAGTATGTCGTCCAAAAAATGACAAAAACGTCATAGTTTAGTATGTCGTCCAAAATGTGACTAAAACATCATAGTTTAATATGTCGTCCAAAATGTGACAAGAACGTCATAGTTTAGTATGTCGTCCAAAATGTGGAAAAAACGTCATAGTTTAGTATGTTGTCCAAAAAAATGACAAAAACGTCATAGTTTAGTATGTCGTACAAACACTGACAAAAACGTCATAGTTTAGTATGTCGTACAAAATGTGACAAAAACGTCATAGTTTAGTATGTTGTCCAAAATGTGACTAAAACTTCGTCCAAAAACTGACAAAAACGTCATAGTTTAGTATGTCATCCAAAAAATGACAAAAACGTCATAGTTTAGTATGTCGTCCAAAATGTGACAAAAACGTCATAGTTTAGTATGTCGTCCAAACACTGACAAAAACGTCATAGTTTAGTATGTCGTCCAAAATGTGACTAAAACTTTGTCCAAAAACTGACAAAAACGTCATAGTTTAGTATGTCATCCATAAAATGACAAAAACGTCATAGTTTAGTATGTCGTACAAAATGTGACAAAATGTCATAGTTTAGTATGTCGTCCAAAATGTGACAAAAACGTCATAGTTTAGTATGTCGTCCAAAATGTGACAAAAATGTCATAGTTTAGTATGTCGTCCAAAATGTGACAAAACGTCATAGTTTAGTATGTCGTCCAAAATGTGACTAAAACTTCGTCCAAAAACTGACAAAAACGTCATAGTTTAGTATGTCATCCAAAAAATGACAAAAACGTCATAGTTTAGTATGTCGTCCAAAATGTGACTAAAACGTCATTGTTTAATATGTCGTCCAATAACTGACAAAAACGTCATAGTTTAGTATGTCGTCCAAAAAATGACAAAAACGTCATAGTTTATTATGTCGTCCAAAAAATGACTAAAACGTCATAGTTTAGTATGTCGTACAAAATGTGACAAAAACGTCATAGTTTAGTATGTCGTCCAAAATGTGACAAAAACATCATAGTTTAGTATGTCGTCCAAACACTGACAAAAACGTCATAGTTTAGTATGTCATCCAAAATGTGACTAAAACGTCATAGTTTAGTATGTCGTCCAAAATGTGACAAAAACATCATAGTTTAGTATGTCGTCCAAAAACTGACAAAAACGTCATAGTTTAGTATGTCGTCCAAAATGTGACAAAAACGTCATAGTTTAGTATGTCGTCCAAAATATGACTAAAACGTCATAGTTTAATATGTCATCCAAAAACTCACAAAAACGTCATAGTTTAGTGTCGTTCAAAAACTGACAAAAACGTCATAGTTTAGTATGTCGTCCACAATGTGACAAAAATGTCATAGTTTAGTATGTCGTCCAAAATGTGACTAAAACGTCATAGTTTAGTATGTCGTCCAAAATGTGACTAAAAGTCATAGTTTAGTACGTCGTCCAAACACTGACAAAAACGTCATAGTTTAGTATGTCGTCCAAAATGTGACTAAAACGTCATAGTTTAGTATGTCGTCCAAAATGTGACTAAAAGTCATAGTTTAGTATGTCGTCCACAATGTGACAAAAATGTCATAGTTTAGTATGTCGTCCAAAATGTGACTAAAACGTCATAGTTTAGTATGTCGTCCAAAAAATGACAAAAACATCACAGTTTAGTATGTTGTCCAAAATGAGGGAAAAAACGTCAAAGTTTAGTATGTTGTCCAAAAAATGACAAAAACGTCATGGTTTAGTTTGTCATCCGAAATGTGACAAAAACGTCATAGTTTAGTATGTCATCCAAAAAATTACAAAAACGTCATAGTTTAGTATGTCGTCCAAAATATGACTAAAACGTCATAGTTTAATATGTCATCCAAAAACTCACAAAAACGTCATAGTTTAGTGTCGTTCAAAAACTGACAAAAACGTCATAGTTTAGTATGTCGTCCACAATGTGACAAAAATGTCATAGTTTAGTATGTCGTCCAAAATGTGACTCAAACGTCATAGTTTAGTATGTCGTCCAAAATGTGACTAAAAGTCATAGTTTAGTATGTCGTCCAAAATGTGACTACAACGTCATAGTTTAGTATGTCGTCCAAACACTGACAAAAACGTCATAGTTTAGTATGTCGTCCAAAATGTGACTAAAAGTCATAGTTTAGTATGTCGTCCACAATGTGACAAAAATGTCATAGTTTAGTATGTCGTCCAAAATGTGACTAAAACGTCATAGTTTAGTATGTCGTCCAAAAAATGACAAAAACGTCATAGTTTAGTATGTTGTACAAAATGTGACAAAAATGTCATAGTTTAGTATGTCGTCCAAAATGTGACAAAAACGTCATAGTTTAGTATGTGGTCCAAAAAATGACAAAAACGTCATAGTTTAGTATGTCGCCAAAATGTGACTAAAACGTCATATGCTTGATTCCAGGTCATGGCCCTTTACATCAGGTCTTTCCTGCTTTCCCGTCTTCCTCTCCACTTACCTGTTGAATAAAACTAATAAAAGGGCCCACAACACAACTTTGACAAAAACTTCATAGCATGTCGTACTAAATGTGGAAAAAATGTTTTAGTTTAGTATGTTGTCAAAAATATCACTAAACCGTCATAGTTTAGTATGTCCTCCAAAATATCGGTAAAATGTCATAGTTTAGTATGTTGTCCAAAATGTATAAAAAATTCATAGTTTAGTTTGTCTAAACTATGAATTTTTAGTGAACTGAGCAACCTTGGTGGAGTACTGCACTCTGAGTGCTTTTCTAGTTTTAGGTGTGACAATTGTCAGTCAACAGTCTAAGAAGTGGAAATTGACAGGGTTGTATATCGTGCTGTTGCACAATATTTGTCACTCAGTTGCCCTCAGAATACTGTCATTGAGCTTACTAGTTTTACATAAGAGGCAGATACTGCAGCTAATGATGTTGTAATTCACATAAACAAGAAAACAAGTCCATCATAATTTGAATGTTAACAGTCCAAAATGAAAAGTTCATATACAGCTTTCTTATTGGGTTAAAGAGCCAAAAACAAACAAACATTGAAAATACTTTGTCAAAGCAAGAGGTCGGTTGCAGATTTCATTTTTTCGTACAACTTTTCGGTGACCCCCCCAACTAAAATGAATCTGGATCGGCCCCTGTTTACAGGACACTACAGGTAGATTCAATTGGACTGGACAAAAACACAACAGAAAGATTTCCAAACACTTCATTTATTTGACGTTATACATTCAAATGAAAATAAAAAATATTCATATATATTTCATATAGAGCTAGTGAGCAAGGTACACGTTTAAAACAAAACACAGAAGTCTTCCGTGTGGCATATATATATATACAAGGCGTGGTTTGAATACTATACAGTGTGTATCCATAGCTGCACAGGTTTCATGGATGTTTATATTCTTCACTCAGTTGAGGCACGACTAGATTTCAGTGAGAGGTCAGGGACTGGGCCAAGTGCTTCAAGACTGCTGCTTACAGTAAAACATTTCAATCTCAATATCTAAACAGTAGGACTTGCAAAGCAAAGCTTATTAGTGTTAAGAGTTCCACACTAAAGCATAAAGTAGGAAAATGAGGCAACATGATCATTCTGCAGTTCAAATTATACTGTACAGTCATGCAAAAAATCCGAAATAGTATTTTTTATGAGATGATATTCTCACACCAAAGTCAAAACTGAACAAACACAAAGTCAGGTTTTAAGAAATCTTTAAAAATCCAGTATCACTAACAAGTTGTTCACTAAATATGACATTGAGTCAGGATGTTTGGTTGCACTGCAATAATTGACTTGGAGTCACTACACCGATTTCAGACAAATAAAAACAAGCTTCCTCAAGTAGTCAAGTGATAAGTGCAATCTCACCCCAACCCTTCCCCCCTTCACACACAGACACTCCATTTTTTTTATAAAACTCTCATACATAAGCAAGTTAAGCATCACATTGTTTTCCACTATCAATCAAACCATAGTTATAGTACAGCAGATGCCCCAACAATCAATAGCAAACCATATTCTACACATATCCAGTAGTTATGTACAACAGAACTGGTGCAACATTAAAAATTATTAGATATACACTGTAACAATAATAAAATACAGCAGATACTTAATTCATATTGGGAAATATATATTATTCATACTGTGTATTGCTGTCTGTTTTGGCATTTTTGGAGGATCAATATAAATGCTGTCCTGTATTCCTCTCACAGCTTATTTGACACAACTCCAACTTGGCCAGATTATACATCTATGTAATTATATGTAATTATAAAGAAACCGTACACAGGATTGATTCTGTAAATCTGTTTTCATTACTTAGAAAAAAGAAAATCAAACTAAAATATGACAACCTATCAGAGGCATGGAAGTAGTAGGTCCAGGTCGAGAACTGACCTCAATAGATACTTATTCTCCATTTCCTATGAGAGTCTTAAGCTGATGCTGGCAAGGCCGTGGCAATCAGACCATTCAAACCAAGGCCAGGTAACAGAAAAGAAACTTCAGTTAAATCTTCCTGGAATCTTTTGCCTCGAAAAGCTTCATGCGCTCCTGCACGGTTAATCCCTCTTTCAGGCTCTGTTAAAGAGAAGGAAGACAAAGCACATTATTAAGAGAGGGAAATGCATATCTAGGCAGAGAAGAGCATTAAAACAGCAAAACAACAACACTGCAAAGCTCTTCTGCTAGGCCACCCATGTCTCACAAAAATGATGGATCTGTACAGCTTAACTTGATTCAGATTTACGTTTTATTACTGACATCATAGAAGAAGCTTCCTCTCACCGTTTTGTCAAAAAAAAAAAAAGATTGGGGAGTCTCATTTATCAGAGCTGTTAGTCTTTGTTTTTGTCACAGCAACATTGTATTTTTATAATTTGTAATAGAGGTGAAATTGTGGAGAAAAGTGACTGAGAAAGGCGTGCTGTGATTTCGACAAAAATCATTTCACATAACTCCAAGTACTGTCGCTCGTGCCTATCTGTTAATGTGATGGCATGCAGCTCAGATTAATGTGCTGCGCTGAAAGTGAAATGTTAGAAGGTTAGGAAATAGGGTACTGCCTTAGTTATCCAATTCAGTAGGTGGCGCTGTTGCAAAAAATAATGATTGTAGAAATCTGGTCCAACAAGTGCAGCCTCCTACATTGAAGACATGTGCTATTCTGAGACCTATGTGGTTCAATTTGGCAGAAAAAAATACATTTTTTTCCACAACACATTTAAGCCTAATTTATTTAACATGTGCAGCATGTTAACAATCAGTAATTCATTGATTAATAACACCTGATGTCCTGTGTTGTCCCAATTTGATTAAACGTGTGCATTTGCTAGAGATCATTAAGCCTTTACAGAAAACTTTGTCATGGTGCCTCTTTACTACCAAACCCCCTGCAATGCTCTCCGCTTGCCAAAATAGCTTATAAATGCAAAGAGGCAGCATTTTGAGGCCCCAGTAGGAGGCTCCACCTGGTGGCGCAACCAGGAACTACAGTTATTCTAGAGTAGTTGTAGTGTGTATTTTCAAAGAGAATGGTAATGGATATCATCTAGAATTAAGTATCAAATGACTCAGATTGGATCAAGAAAAATTTTATCAGGATTTCTTAATGTGAATCCATTTTTGGGGGGGGACAGGGTTTGCAAGGCAGCTGGTAATCTGAGATATTTTTGTTTCCTTTAAAGATAATTCAGGTTAAAATATAAAAGATACAGAAAAAATCTTGAAATATTGTCATGCCACACAAGAGGATCATTACAAACCACAAATAAATTCCAGCACAGAGGATTTAAAGACTCAGAAAACTTCAACAAAATGTGGTTTTATAAAGAAATAAAAGAGTGCAGGGACATATGAAAAAAGTCAGTTGAGACTCCGTAATAAAAGGATCTGGCACCTGTGAAAAAGAACAATTTTCTTTCTGTATATTTTTTTTTCTATTAACCGACCTCTGCTGTTGCACTAGGAGTGGAATGCAACCTAAACAGCTTTTACTGCATTACATTGTTTTAAAACAACAAGCCACTGCTAATTCTCACGCCTGTGATGTGAACACTACACTCAGCTGTAAGTGGTGGGGCAAAAAACAAGGGTTTGGGTGGGAGAGGAGGGCAGATCATGCGAGGAGGGTTAGGGCATGCTTTGGGCGTCGTCATGCTATACCTACAGCACATGTCGGGGTGGGGGCTGAGGGGGGAGATCACCCCACAATAGGAGTGTCAGCTATCCCATGAGACCTGTTCAGTGACAGACTGATGGACAGAACAAGACAGATGACACACTTACAGCAAAAAGAGACTCACAGCAAAAACACCCTGACCGACGAGCTACTGAACACGCTTTTACTGTGTACGGTGGCAACAATTAACAGTGACAAAAGCTGGAAACATTAACAAACTGGACTGGTAGTTTTGGAGTTTCCGCAGATGTTCCTGGTTTCCCATGAGCAGTTATGATGGACCAGTGAGGGGGGGTGAAATAATTTGCTGGCGAATGAGTCACAGTGCAGTATACTTAGACAGTATACATTCCAAATTAAACATTTGTCCACATATATAAAAAAAGTCTGTGCTATTTACCGTACGTTTATATACACAGCATATACACTATAATTACATTATAGTATTTATGTGTTGCTTGTTTTTATAATTGCATAGATGGTTGCATCCTTGGACTTTTGTATTTGCGTATAAAAATAAATAATCTTCAAATCTCATCTTCACAATTTGCTTTTATTGTTGTGTTTAAACTACTTTATTTTATTTTTAGAGCTCAAGTAATTTTTGACTTTTGGGGCAGACGGCAATTTTTATTGAGTAAAAAAAATCCTTTATTGATATGTGGGATGATATCATTCATAAATATGAAAACATATGCACATACTATATATGTATCAAGTATTACTGACAGGGAAAATTTATAGCAATTAATTATTAACTATCCAGCAATGCATTTTACAAACTAGTTAGCAGCTTACTATGAAGACACCACTTGACTCCGCACCACCTTCTGCTCAACTGTGATTATGGACTCTGCTACATGTGCTACACGTATGGCAGAGAATGGAGCTGTTGGAGAAACTCTAATGACAGTTTTTAAATTACCTCGAGCATTTTTTCTGCATCATCTTCTGTGCAAAAAAAAACATAACTTTACATCTTGAACAACATGTGTATGCACTACTAATTTGTCTTTGACAGGCCGAGCTGTTACTTGAAGAAAACTTTTCAAACTTTGGCAAAAATTTTAAGTGAAGCTGTTCAGCTGTCTTTCTTAAGCTGCAGTTCTTTCACTGCACATGGAGTTAAGGACAGCAGCACTCTGCTGCCATCTAGTGTTATCAACACTTAACCCACCACCCTTTCACCGCTGCTAGCAGTCCATCGATTTAAACCAGTAACATCTGTACAATACAGAAAAAAATGACACTAACTAGAGAAAGACAAACATTTTCATTAAATCTGACACTCACCTTTGACCTTAGACCTCTTGATTGCTTGGAACTTGATGATTGTTCTTTTTTCATGAAATCTGGATTACTCTTTGATTTCATGATATCTAAAAACAAAATGCAGTCAAAATTATTATCATCAACCTCAAGCATCACAATTTTGTTTAATTTTTCAGCTGGAGAAATTACAAAATTGCAAACTACATCGGATACACTTCTTGACTAAAGCTCAGTTGCAACATCAAAGTTAAATAAAAATCTATACAACAGAAACAGTAGCAGTACAACAAACTGTTTTTGTGTACCATTTTCCAGAGAATTATATGTAAAAAATAAAATAACAGTTCTCATTATATGCCTTATTAACCCTCTGAACCCCAAACAGTTTCTTCATTCAGTTAAGGTTTTGTAAAAGAACAAGAAGTCGCACATTATTAGTTCAAGGGCCGTTGAGAAATTGAACTCTTTCCATTTGCAGTTTCTGCTTATGTGTCACAATTTTTTAAAAATGATAAAACTTCTTTTAAAAAGCAACAACAGTTTTCAGAAGGGCCTCAGAGGGTTACATAACATGGAGAAAATGAATTCAGTGTTTTCTACTTACCATATCCAGATGTGACTGTTCCGTCCACAGTCCTCTCACCTAAAGCTTCGGTGGCGATGAGCAGCTTCTCCTTCAGTTTGCTGATGTCGCAGTCAGCCTTTGCTTTCACAATGCTCAGTTCTGTGTAGATGTCCTTATATTTGTCTGTGGCATATTTCTTGTCCTAGTAAAATGATAGGTGGTTAACATGCAGCCTCAGTTTTTAAAATGCTATTAGAAGACATGAAGAAGTGCAGTCTTCATCAAGCTGTTTGCACTAAGACAAAGAATTTGCTCACCCTTAAAGCAGACTGTAGCTCATCTTTCAAAGAGTGGATTTCCTGTTTAAGATACTGGATCTCTGACTCCTTTATTCGCAGCAAAACCTACAACATGGAGAGAAACGTTTAGATTGAAGGGCAAATTCCGTGTGTCTGTCTGTCTGTGTGTACGTGTGTGTTTTAACATACCTCCAGTTCATACACATCTTTGCCCTTGGTAAGTGGTGACAGAGCTGTTTCACCGCTGAAACAGGAGCGCATCCGAGTGATCTCTGCAGTCAATCGGTTATTTAATTCCTGTTGGAAACAAAAAGTTGCATTTTAACCTTTGGATAAATAAAGTCTTTGTGTGTACAGTACATGCACAGGTTCTGTATGTGGATTCTGACCTGGTTGTGAGCGTTTAGCTCCTGGTTCTCTCTCTGACACTGCCTGAGGGCCTGCCTCTCGGCCTCCAGCGCCTGAGCCAGGTGAGCGTTCTCCAGACATTTCTGAGAGTACTGCTCTGACAGCACCTCCAGCTCCCTCTGGATGGACTGCAGCTCCTCCCTGCACAGAAACATCACCACAACATCAACTTGAATTCTCATTTGATGTTTCCTCAACACGGGTGTCCTAAGCTCGAACAAGGCCATTTTTGATCCAATCAGTGTCAGCAAGAAACTAAGCCCAAACATTTAAGCCCGCCGCTGTCACACATGCATCGTACATTTGAGTGTTGAACTTAGGAGGTACAGCAATGTCAATCAGGAAGTGTTTGGGTCTTCACATAGATTCAGTTCACTTTCACTGGATCATGTGCTGACAATGCTCACAAAACCACACAAGATTAAGGCCATGAAAGCAGCTACTGTATGTGTCATCGAGACAAAAGAACGTGTTTTGCATTAATACACGTTTTTGGCCAGAAGTAGTTAAAGGGGAAGTTCGTTTTTTTTTCAACCTGGGGTCTGTTTTCATATGTCATTTCATACATGTGAGTGATGGAGAAATGAATTTTCAACATAGCTCCAGTATTTAGCCAGGCAGGCAGCTTAGCAGCTCAGCTAGCAAAAAGTATGGGGCAAGAGGCCCCCCCGCGTCAAAGTCCGCCCTAACGTGCTTTTTTCCCCACACTGACTGGCTCGGATAGTCTCAACGAGTGTCCCACAACATACTAGAGATGAGAAGTGAACGAAAACCTCCACATTACCTGGCGATCGCTCTTTGTTGTGGTCTGTATACAAAGCTCAGGACGCTAGAAAGCAAATCTCGTTCCGACGAGCTGACTGCCTGGCTAAATACTGGAGCTATGTTGAAAATTCATTTCTCCATCACTCACATGTATGAAATGGCATATGAAAACAGACCCCAGGTTGAAAAAAAACGAACTTCCCCTTTAAGGCTCTCTGCTTACTATCAAGTACCTGCCCCCTCTGGCTGCTTCAGTTAAAACAGTAAGAGGATCCACAGGTGGCCCAACTACATAGTACAGTCAATGTAGAATACTTGATGTGTGTTTTATCTCAGACATGGTATTGGGTATTGGCTGATACTAACTATTAAGTGATTCAGATCAGGGCAAAAAAAAAAAAAAGCTTGATGCGGACATCCCTATTCCTAAATGTGTTCAAGGTTTTCTCAACAAAAAAATGATCCTTTGATCTCATGACGATGGTGATTTCCCCAAAAATCATTTCATTTTTGAAGAAAGCTCTTAAAACCAAGCACATACAGTTGACCTCACTGCTACACACGGTTAATACACAGGTTTTTTGCCCCTCCGCTAGGGTGTTTTTAAGGTCTGACTTTCATTGCTGCAGGCATTAATCTTTTGTATTTTTAAAATTGGGACTAAAAGTCAAACTAACATGAGTTTTTTTTTTCCACATATATAAGGTTTTTATGTTCTTATTGTAAAACATACTCATATTGCAAGCGAAGTTCATCAATGTCTGAGTTCAGTCCACTCAGTTGGGAGCGCTGGGTCTTTTCCAGTTCCTCTTTGTGTGCATTCTTCATAGCTTCAATAGCTACAATAAAGATAGAACACAAATACTGAATTGCTGTATGTCGGTCTTGTTAAAAGCATAACACTTATGGGTGCTAAGGCAGTGTCTTACCAGCAATTGTGGCAGCGGTCTCCTCGGCCAATAGTCTCTCCCGCTCTTCCATGAGTTTGGAAATCTCCCTCTGATGCTGCCTCTGGAGGTCTTCAATCACCTTCTGGTGTGTTTCCTCCATTGCGGCGAAGCCACGTTCGCATGTGGCCTAGAGGGAAGAAAGGGCCAATAATCTGTCAACATGAAAATACCTTCGCATTTACCACCTATGTGACTATAGTTTCAGTGTAAGATCTGGTAGTAGTTCACTAGCCTACATGCAAATCAGTGATAGAAGCCATGCAAGATTTTTGTGCTCTGAATCCCAGCTATGTTAGTAACAGAGCAAGTTAAAGCTGTAAAGTTCTAGCCCAGCAAAGGTTTATTTTTGACTGACAGACTATTTTATTCTGTAACGGAAAGTGGGAAATGGTGTGTTTATTTGAGTAAAACTTTAAAAGTGAGAAAACGGTCAGATATTTTTTAGGCATTACTAAAGTGGATGTCCCAAGCTGCTCCACAAAATCAGTGTTTATACACACACCGTACCATCTATAGAAAAACCTTACACTTCTTAAACACAAACATCTTCTACTCAGTGTGCACAGCAACATGCAGTTTCAGCAAATGATTTGTCCTGTCAATAAGAGCTGCAATTATTTACCAAAACAAAAAATCTTTATTTTTACTATAGTTCAGTACTATTTCTTAATTGCATTACGCTTCTAATATGCTGCCGCTAAGATCAATATAAGATTTCCACGTTCACATGACTCCATGGGGCTGCAGCAGTAATGCAGGAAGCATTAGGGGATCAACAAATAAGTGTGAGACATCTTTCAGTTTGCAAAAAAAACTGTTTTAAAATTTCAAGTAATCTCAAATCACATCATTTCCCAATTCCAAATCATCAGTTAATATTAGTAGAATGAAGAGCCAACGTGAAAAGGTTACTTAACTACGTCACTATTTATCTATTACTCTGTTCTTTAAATAGAAGTCTCTAAATTCACTAAGGGTAAAATGAAAGAGCAAAAAACCTTAAGACTTTCAAAGTCTCTCTGGTATTTCTCTCTCAGGCTGGCCACATCTCCTTCAAGGTGCTTGTTCTCCAGTTCGTCCCTCATGCTATTCATCTGAGTCTCCAGCTCCTGGATTCGGTCCTTCAGAAGCACCATGGAGTCCACCTCTGACATCTTCTGTGCTTCCTCCCCCTTCCCCTGCTCCTCCTCCTCCATTGGTGTCGCAGCCTCGTCACAAGCAGGTGAAGGTGAGCCCTTGAAGGCTTTTTTGTCCCATTCTTTGAGACACTCAACATTTTCCACATACTGGGAATGCAACTTTTCAATCTCCTCTCTGTGGATATGCTGCAGCTCATAGATCTTCTGTTCAAACTGCTCCTCCAGCTTCCTCACGTCACTCTCATGCTGCTCCTCCATAGAGTCCATGTCTCCCAGGAGAACCTCCAGCTTCTTTTGACTGTCTACTGCCGTCTCCATGAGGGCCAGTTCCGTCGAGGCCCGGCCTTGCTCCGCTTGGCTCAGCTCTTTTTTATGCCTCTGCTTCATTTCTTCTGCCTCCTTCTGAAAACGCTGCTCCAGGAGTGTCGCTTGCTCCTGCTGCTGGGAGAGCTGGTTCACACGTTTGCTGATCTCACTCTTCAGCGTTTGATTCTCCTTTTGGAGGGTGGCCACCATTTGCGTGAAGTTCAGGCGCTCCTCTTGCAAAGATGCTTCGTATTTCTCTTGGATTGCCGTGACGTTGCGGGCGTGCTGCTGCACAAGAGCATCCATGTTCTGACTGGTTTGTTTACACCAGCCCATTTCTTGTTCATACATCGCCCTCAGCCTGCACGCCACATACGCCACCTGAGCCTGGATAAGAGCTTCACGCATACAAAGAGAGGTACTGGTGAGGTTTTGAGAAGTTTGGTGCCCTAACAGAGCGTGGATCATTTTCGACAATCCAGGATGGTTTCCGCCACTTTCTATCTCTTGAGCGTACTGATGGAGGATTGCTGCTTGTCTCTGAAGCTCATTGGCCAGATTCTCATGAGCATTCTGCAGCGACTGAACAGAGTCAACACCACAAGATGGCATTTCTGCAGCCAACTGTCTGTCTACGATCTCCTCAGCCAAGTTTCTAGCTTCTTCCGTTTCGATCTGCTCCATGTAGGGGGCAAGTTCAGGGGGACGGATGTCAGCCAGCTTTTGTTTACTGAACCCAAAGTTATTTTTCACTTCTTTTATTACAGCTTTTAGATCAGGGCTTTTGGAAGCTTCAATGATTGCTTTCAGAGCCACTTCCCTTTGATGCAGGTTACTGTGCGCTTCAGTCAACTCCCTTTTCAGTATTTTGAATTTCTCTTCATAGCAAACTTTAAGATTTTGAATCGAGTAGACTAGTTCAGCTTTAATGACGGTGTTAAAAACAAGCGAGGCATCGACATCTACATCAGCTACTACACTTCCCTCTTTGGATTTAGCAACATCTGTCTCAGCTTTCTCCAGTTCTTTCCAGAACGCACTTTCTAATATCAACTTTCTGGTCAAGACATCGGCGTAAACTATAGCCAAACAATCTTTGTCGCTCCTTTTGATATGCTCTATGCCTTCCCATATCTCTGCAAGAGCTTGTAGGAGGTCAGACTTTGAGGTTTGTATCAACAAAGCCATCTTGTTCAACACTACCGCCTCAAAAGACAAGGTTTTGGCAAAGAGATGCGTTGCATCTTTATCTGTGGTCTCTGGGGTTTGATTCTGTTGGACAGCTGTTGATTGCTCCTCCAATGTCTTTTGCCCTTGACGAATGTGCAGCGATGCGTTGAACAAATCATTCTCTATCTCTGACAACGAGTGCAGCTGTGAATCAGTGGTCTCATGAGAGCCACTGAGAATAGTCCTTACTTTCTCTCGACTATTTTCCACACATACCAGGGCCTCTGTATAATGCTTAATGGCAGAACTACTCTGTATCCCACTTCCATCACTACTCTCTGTCTTATCTGTCATTTTCAGATCAATCTCAGAGATATCCTCTGCTTGGTTGGATCTTTGCACCTCTAGATTCTGTGTGAGGTTTCTTAGCTTATCCTCAGTAGCTAGCAGTTTAGTCTCTAGGGCGTGTATGATGGAGATAAACTTCTCTGGGTCACTAGAGTGTGTGAATGACATATCTGAGGGGGGGTTTCCTTCAATGTCCTCATTTGTGTCCTGCTTATCTTTCTGCCCTGCATCCACAAAGCTACTGCTCACCTGGCTAGAGTCCAGGCCCTCGAGACTGATGTATTTTTGGCACTGAATGTTGGAGAAACGGATCCTTGGTCTCTTAGCTTGAGACTCCTTATCATCTGGGGAGCTCTCTGTCTTGGCTGTATTGTCAATAGAAAGGGATTGCTTTGTGGTTGATGACAGGGAGAATGATGTTTTAACTCTTCCCTTCTTGGTTTGTTCTGGAATTTGCTGCCTTTCCATGCGCAGATCAGCATATCCCAGCTGCAGGGCGTTGAGGTGCTGTTCTAACTCTGCAATGCGGTCTTCTGCAACCACCAGTTTGGCTTTCAGCTCCTTCTCAGCAGTACAAGGCTCAACCTTATCTAAGAGGCTTTGACTCATTTGACAAAGAAGGTCCTCCTTAGCTTGCAGCTTCTGCTCCGTTTCCTCTAAGCTGTTGCCAAGTGCAGTCATTTTTATAAGTGCCTCCTTTAGATCCTCTTCCTTGCGTTCCACCAGCCTCTCATACATCTCCTTTGTCTGCCGGATCTCTTCTTCTTTTTCTCTGAGGAACTGGCTCATCTTCTGAAACTCCTGAGTAGCCCTCTCATAAGAGTGCTCCAGGGTGCTGTAATCAGCTTCTTCTGTTTCCAGGCGATTGCGGAGCTTGTTCACCTCACGGTCGGCTTCTGCGATCTGGTTGAGAAGCTCCTGACAGCGGCATGTGAGATGGCCTTTTTCTTCCTCCAGCCTGCGCACACTTTCCCTCAGCGACTCAACCAAGTTGGTCTTTTGGGCCAGCTGCTCTTGCAACTTCAGCATTTCCTCTCTGCATTCTTTACCTCCTGAAGCTCGCCTTCCTCTTAACAAGGCCTCCACCTGCTGCTCAGCCTCCAACAGCCTGTCCTCTGTTTCCTTCTGTGCAGTTTCAGTCTCAGCTAATCTTCGACACAGATTCTGTCTCTCCCTCTCATAACTTTCTTGCATGCTGCTCTGTTCCTTCCTCAGGCGCTCCTCCTTCAGTGCCTGACCCTCTTCTGTAGCATTTAGTCGAGCAGTCACCTCTTGCAGCTTCTCCTGCAACCTCTGTATCTCCCTCATGTGGTCTCTTTGCAGGGCCTGCTGCTGCTCTAAGTGCCGAAGGGCCTGGTTTCTCTCTAGGAGGTTGGCCTCGACTTCACGGAGTCTATCTTCGCTGTCCTTCAGCTGGCTTCGTAAGGTGGCCTCACCATGGCTGTATTCCACTTCCTGTTCTTTTGAGCGCTCCTGCTCTAGCTTGAGCTCATTCCGCATTCGGGCCACAGCCTGTTCACTAGCTAAGATTTCAGCCATTGCAGATGCAAGTTTAGCCTGCAGTGCCTGAATATCATTCTCATGCCGGTCTACAGCATCCTGGGCTTCAGTGTAACTTCTCTTTAATGACCGGATCTGCTGTTGAGCGATGTCTTGCTTCCGCTTTTGGGACTCCAGTTCGCCCTGTAAGTCTTGATTAAGCTCGTGCAAGTGTTGCCATGGCACTTTGCGCGGTGAGGAGGAAGGGGGTGTTGCACTCTTGAAAAAGATTGATGAGACGGTTTCATTAATGACATGACTTTACCTCCCTTACCAAACACGGAGAACCACATCTCGGAGGCTACCGGGAAAATAAGTTTTCTCCTTTCTTGTTATCAATTTTTTTTCCCGCAAGCTTCCACTGTGCTTTTTCAGAGGACACTAGGAGACTGAAAGATGAATTCATCCCCACCCCCAGACACAAAATAACAACCAAAAAAACAATGGGTCACTACAATAGTGATTCAGAAACTAAAAAACAGAACCAATGTATTGGAATTTTAATGTATGGCTTTAAAGTGGACAACGTAAATAAAGCAATTAGTTAAAGCATGCAGTTCAGAAACACAAAGCATGCGGAAATCAAGCGGGGAAAGAACACACACATGAACAGAGAGAAAAAGCACAGCGCAAGGCTTCTTGATCAAGTGTCTTACCTTGAGCATATCTGATCAAATCACTTATTTTCCCAGGAGATGTGAAACTCCGTCAAAAAAGTTAGTGAAAACTCATGCTAAGAACACCACAACCATGCATATCAGTTTCAGAGAATAAGCACCCACACCTGTTAGTAGATTTTTTTACATGTTACAGTAGCTGTAAATACATCTGATCTGTCATGAACCAGTAGACTGCATATGGAAAATGTTCATAGTACTGTGGTAAAGGTTTGTAGAATGTACGTCTTTGAACAATACACATATACAACTGTATCCTGCAAACCTTAACAACATTCTGTCTTTGTCAAAATTCACATTGCGATGCTATTTGTACATGGTGTCTGGTCATGGTGAGTGTGGTACCTGCAGTACATAACCCTCTCTGGCACTTTGTTCTCTCCCGAGCGCATCTTCCAGTTGCTCCTTTAAAAGGTTGTTCTGCTTCTGTAGTCGGTCCAGCTCCTTCTGCTTCTGTCCCAACTGAAGAGAACAAAAAATTAGTGAATGGCACATGATGTTCTGACACCATAAATACAAGCGGGCCAGATGGCATTTCGACATTAATACATTTTCTGGCCTTCATATACCTTTGAACACATAGTTGCTCAATTACAAAGGTTCAAACGTAATACGATACATTCTGTATCTATATGCTACACCATCTGCAACTGGAGCAGCATATGTCAGCATCAATAAACACAATACTAGATTTCTTTATGACTCTAGTTCAGTTGTTTGTCCTTTAACCCTTGCTGGATAATTTTACAAACTGTATAAAAAAGACATGAATGTAGATGCATATGGGGGTGCTCTGCGTACTCGACACTAAAATAACCCTAAAAATACAGGCACAGTAACTGAGGAGCTTCTCCAAGTGGAGTATACTGGACAACTGAGGCAATCACCTGTTTTCAATCTGACTGAACAGCATTCCACTTTCTACAGACCAGACTAAATGCAGAAAGACGTGAAAACAAGATGCTTCTGCATCACCAAGGAAGCTATAGAAGCATCTTCTAGTATCTACGGATCCACAACTACAAGAGGTCATTGACTGCAAAAGGATTTAAAAACTGTTAATTTAGTCTGACTTTGTGTACATCTGTCTATTAACTTTTGAGTTCATAAACTTTGTGTAGCATCTCCACCAGAATTTTTTGTAAATTGATTGAAATTAAAGCCATGACTCAACACTTAAATGCTTCATCAATTACGTAATTTTCAACAGAAAAAACTGACCATGGAGCCTAAAGAGCAAAAACTGTCCAGCTACTTATGTTCTGGACTGTGTAAGATCAGAGTGAATGAACATACCTCTTTGTCTAGCAGCGCAGCGAGCTCATGAGCAGGCAATCTGTCCGAGTTACTCGAGTTTCCTAAAGCTGTGGTGATGGGTACTTGCTTCTCTTCTCTTAACGGTGTCGTTTCCACCTGATGCCATCGCTGTTCAATCTCTACTTGAACATCTGGGGATCTGTTGCCCTTCTTGTCTTCTCTCTCTGAAGACATGGCAGCAGGATGGTCTACTTCCATCTTTCCTTGTTCTGGGCTTTCAGGCGTTGATGGCTGCACCGATGGTGTCGCATTTAGCGTTGAAATGACAGTAACAGTAACAGTATTTGGCATGTGAGTCGCACTGGTGGCGCTGTGAGGGGGGACACCCCTCCTGACATTCTCCTTTTCCGCCTCTTCTGTTGCGGACGGTGGGTGAGCACCTGATACAGAGGAGGTTTGGATGGAGGAGGTAGAGACAGGAGAGGACGCTAAGGAAGAAGGCGAAGAAGAGGGAGAGCAGTAGGAGGAGGTTGTGGAGAAGGACGAGCTGAGGTCAATGGTGCCCGCTCGCTCTTTTACAGGCTTTTCTGTCTGTTCCATTTTGAACTCAGACCAGTCGTAAGTCTTTGAGCGTCCCTCTCGTCTGCGCTCACGAACTCGGCTTTTCCGGGGCTCGGAGGCAGGAGCAGAGCCCGGCTGTCTGTGGACGTCAGACTTGTTGACCTCAGGGCCAGCGTTTGGCTCAGGGGCGGGCTGCAGACACGGCTCCAGCATCACGTGAGATTTGATCTTCTCATCGGGGATGGATCTGATCAAACGAAAACACAACAAATAAAGAAAATAATAGTATATAGGTGATTTTAAACAGAACATGGCGACATCAGCTCAAGCTACTACGTGAAGCTTTGCTGGACAAAACAGAAACACAGCAACATTTCTGCTAGTGCAGCTTCGATAAACGGTGCATTTCCAGGGTTTCTGCAGGGTCAACCAGGTTAAATATAACATCTTTAAAGACTTTTTAATGCAGCCTAGATGCAATTTAAATACATGATTGACCATCATACCAGAAAAAAATCTAAAAGTATGATGAAAAAGCAGAAGACAAATTTAAATCAAAAATCAAAAAAGTATAAAAATTCAACAAAGAGGAAGTGTCTAATCTCCTCAGATCATTTTGTGATTCTTTTCCCCCAGTGAAGCCTAAGAAACGGCCTACTCCAGTTTTAAGTCTGCTAAATTTGACACTTGGCCAATGTGAAGCCTTGAGCTCCCTTTTCACTTTAAAAACCAATAGCAACTGTGCGTGTTGTAAGTCTGATGGTGCTAACTCCAAGGCCACACAAAGACAATCCTCTATTGCACCCACCCCACTTTATCTTTGTAAACACTGCCTGCAGTTCAGCCAAAAAGTCCCTGAATTTTTGTCATGTGACTGTTGGTCACAGCTGAGTCGCTAATGACGTCTTATTTAAGATGAGGAGCGCAAAAGTGTTTGTAATTTACAGAATTTGGCTTGTTCAAAAATTTACCTTTAATAAATATTTCAATACGACATGTAGAATAAAGCAATTTTGATTAAATATCACGATTTGAAGCTTAGATCTGGCTGGAGTTTTCTGACAGAATCCAAAATCGCACATGAGTAGTTCAAGGACCATTGGAAAGTTAAACTTCTTTCTTTGTTTTTGGTTTTTTAGCTTTGATAAGAAGTGATATTTCGGCAATTTTTAAAAGACGACAAACCCTCTAAACCTGCAGATGGGTTTTGAGGTTTGAGAATTAACATCTCCCAAACATGATCAGACACAAAAACTATTTATAGCTGACTTTTTTCCTCCCACTTTTTAAGACCGGCAGATACCCTGACACAGAAACACGATAAACATCAGTGGCACGGATCCAAGTGAAAGCATAGCATTGACAGTGAAACATTTATAAGGCAGACAGTGGGGCTGAAAGCAGCTTTGGCGTTCATGATCTGAGGTAAGCCTGATGGCAGATGGCTGCCTTTAGCTCGCTATGCTAATGCAATTTATGAAGTCGCCTAATGTGCAGAATGTGTTTGCAGTAAACTGCTCACTGATGTGCCCTCAAAGTGTTAAAGGGCAGAGTGACCTGACAGAATAATCCTTTTTTTAACCATGTGTGGAAGTGTGAAGAGGGGGAAAGGGAAAATGAGAAGGCAACAGAGCTCAAGAATGAGAGAGATGTCAGCGAGGCGCAGAAATACCTAAAATACCACACCTCACCTTGGAGAGGAAAGTGTTGAGTCAGTAAATCCGTGTCAGAGTATGAATATAGTATTGCGTGAGCTTTGTTTTATAAAATTAAAACAACATTTTTAGATAAAACATCCTAAGGCAAATTTGGAGTTTGGAAGAGTCAAACGATCTTCAAACCGCAGCTCTTCTATCTAACTTTTGTCTCCTTCTGTGTTTGAGTTGTGATTCGTTTCTAAAAGCAACTGAGCGGACAGTCACAGTGCAAAGATGATTAACATCCGTCTGTGGTGTTGGGCAGATTATTCTAGTATCCTGATGCGACTGCAGTGTGTGTGTGTGCCTCCACAGTGGCATAACTGGCAGGGAAACATTACTCAATAATCACATGACACACGGTAGGACGACAAACACGCCGGGGCTGACATTGCTGAGCAATTACATCACTGTTGGAGGAGGAAAGGGGTGGGGGGTATTCAACACACAAGCACTCCAACCTGGGCTTCAGAACGGATAGTTTCAGAGAGATGTTTTTCCTGGAAGTGGGTTGAAAATACCGGTTGAAGGGGAACAGAGAGAGAAAGAAAGAAAGAGCGGGTGAGGAGGAGGCAGGAGCTTAAATAATAAAGTGAGGAAAAAGCAGTTGTTGTTGTTGTTGCTGGTGGCTGGTGTTAATCCTCGCTGGGTATTACCGGGTGACATCGGGGGCGATAGTGGGTCGCACATTCTTCATAATGGCCTGAATCCAGTTGCGACGGATTCCAGAGGTCATGGCTGACAGCGTGCACACTCCCTCTTTACACTGAAAACACAACAGGCATTTCATTTAAGAGACATGTCGATTAAAATAACTCCTGGACAATGTAAAATATTCCTGACAGTTTACATCCAAGGCTCAAGGAATCAACTTCATATATACAGCAAGCGTCAGTTCAGAGATGAATCCCTCTTCTTTCACCTGTTGTAACCATTAGAAATGACAAATATTCAGTGAATTACATATCATTGAGCTGCATCCTCACTACATTTAGACTTGCAGAGTTTCTTCACTAATTTATTGCACGTTTCCTTCATTTTTATATCGACCGTTTCAAAAAAGACGGACTTTTGTGACAGAAAAAACATCCACAGCTTCACTATTTTGCTGCAGTTCGAGCTGTTGAACTACACGGAGCTTGAATGAAGTTTGAATGAATGACAAGAAAGCATCAAAATGACGCACTGTGGAGGAGAAGTGTCTGTATTTTGAGGTTGTCTTAACACCCACAGTTTTAACACCATCTGCACAAAACAGAGGATGTTTGTGTGCGATGTGCGATATAATCATCCCTCCATCCATTATATATACACCGCTTAATCCTTATTAGGGTTGCGGGGGAGCTGGAGTCTATCCAAGCTGACTTAGGGTGAAGGTAGGGAAGTCTATCAGAGGGCTACACATAGAGCCAAACAAGCACACTCACATTCTCACCGACGGACAATTTAGAGTTATCAATTAACCTGAACATGTTTTTGGACTGTGGAAGGAAGCCGGAAAACCAAGCATGCACAGGGAAACTCCACGCAGAAAGATCCCAGGAAGGCCGGGACACAAACTGGGAATCTTTTAGCTGCAAGGCAACAGTGCTAACCACTGTACCACTGTGCAGCCCGACACAATATATTCAGCACACTGACTATTCAAATCTGTACACTAAAGATAAGTCCACTACTTCCAAAAAATTCTATCAACGTTTGTTGTTGAGGTTCTCTACAGGGTTCAGGTCTGCTGCTTTGTTACAAATTTGAGTAGCTTGACTGTGTTTACAAAGTGTGAAATTGGCAGAGTTCCATGAAGCAGCAGATGAACAGGACATTGTATGACAAATGTTACGTTTTAATCAACAAAAGGCAAAATAGAAACTAGTTTTGATTTAACATTTAATCTCTTACATAAACCACAATTATTTTAAATAATCTGTGTGCTACTTTTAATAAAAAAAATTTCATAAATACAGTTTAATGAGCAGCAGGTTTGGGTGGAGGAGGATTTTGAGGAAAAAAATTGCACTCTTTATTTTTACTGCAATATAAAGTCACACACATCTATGGAAAAACAGCACAATGATGGTTCGATGTAGTGAGACTTCAAAAAGATTTTCCTGCATTATAACAAAGTTATAATGACATAAATTGTAAGAAAAGAAAAAAATGAAAGTTGAATTTCTCAAATTATTCATTTTACAATAATTGGGGAAAAAATACACTCAACATGCAAATATCACTACATTATTATAAACATGTTTCCATGATGTTACCAATACCATGAATGAAAGGTGACTCTACTTACATGAGATATTTTACAACTTTCTTTTAAAATTTCTTTCTACATTTATCTCCTCTGTGTCCTGAAGTTCAGCCGAACAGTCACTGAATTTTTGTCACATGCGTGTTGGTTGAATCACTAATATGTTCATGGTTGCAAAAAGAAATGCAGAATTCTTTGTCTTTTACAGAATCTGCTTAAAGGAAACACCTTATTTTTGGAATGTTTTCAAATGAAACACACAAAATAAAGTTATTTCAACAAAACATAAAAATTTTAAGCTTCAGGGTGTCCCCTGCCTTCGCCTGAGTCAGCTGAAATAAGCTCCAGCACCCCCCCGCAACCCTAAT
This sequence comes from Acanthochromis polyacanthus, assembly GCF_021347895.1. Lineage (NCBI taxonomy): Eukaryota > Metazoa > Chordata > Actinopteri > Pomacentridae > Acanthochromis > Acanthochromis polyacanthus. Next base: position 14,621,447 of record NC_067131.1, on the reverse strand, counting down.
GAGGATAAAGCGGTGTATAGAGAATGGATGGATGGATGGAAGTTATCGATGAGTAGTTCAAGGACGGTAGGAAAGTTGCAAATTTCACAATTCTTTTTGTTTTTACAGTTTTAAGCTCTAATAAACTGTGTAACTTTGGCAATTTTTGAAGATAAAATGCCTTTCAAATTTGCAGGTGGGGTGTTAAAACCAAGTTGAGACAGATCGAACACTTTAACGCGTACAATTGCACTATATTGCATTTTTTGGAGACATGCCATCAGACATCCAGCAGTAGAAATATTCTCTGAAAAAGCAATATTTTACACTCAAAAACTCTGCTTTATTGTGTGTGCAATGTATGCAACATAAGCCTCACATATGGAGACCTCTAGTGGCATTAACAAGGACTTCTACAAGACCATTAGCCTAGCTGCGCTAGACCCATGTTCTGAAGGCACAAGGGTCTAGGCACACTCGACAGGGAGGGAGGCGGGCTAAAAGGTTGTCTATCAAATCACTCTGCAGCAATTGGGTAGGTATACAACCAATCAGCGCAACGAATAGGCTCCTAGAGCGCCGGAAATCAGAGAATGCGGTAGTTCGGTGAAGCCTTATTTATTCAGTCAATGGGTGAAGCTCAAGTATATTACAGACATGTTAACAGAAAGATTATTCAGAGTCAGTGCTAATGGAGCTCAACGACTGTTGTCGTTTTTGTTGTCAACCCTGGCAGAGAATTAAATTTGCCTCTGTCGTCACTTAGTTACGCCCACCTTCTGACTCTACACTTCATGGTGATTGGTCCGGCCAGTTTTAGGAGAATCCAGCCTCGAGCCTTATGGAGGGTAACTAGACCCACCCTGGCAGAGAATTAAATTCGTTGCCGTGGGTTGTCTAGCGCGGCTAGGCTACAAGACCATAGTAATGGAGTTTAAGGAACCGGGTGCTTCAGTACAGGTATGAGGATTTAAAATGGTGTTAACTCTCCACAGAGGCGAAGCTAATGACAACAGCTCCATCCAGTCTGACGGTGGTGCACAGAGTAGATATAAATACTGGAGTTATTAATTTCTCGACACCAAACCCGTGTTGTTCTCAGCCAAAGAGACAACGATCCCCTCGACTACTCTATTTCTGACTTCCTCCAGAAAATAGCTGTGGATGCCACTTGAACGTAAACAAAAGATCTGACCTTGTAGCTCCTGTTCTTGTAGGATTAATTTGGCAGGTTTAAATCTATATGTAGCAGGAACAAAAGCCCCACTAACATCAAATTGCACTGCAAGCATCTATATAAGTCTGCTAAGTATTTTGCCAGCAACGGGTGCTAAAAATGTTTAACGGGCAAAGGATAATATGAATAAAGCGCTGTCTTGTTCACAGCAACACCCGTGCAATGTCAGTGATTTATGGAAACTCTTTTTTTGCCTCCTCTGTGGGTGTTATTGAGAAATAAATCTGCAGGTTAGGTAAACATATTGAGCAGGATGAAGGCCGCATAGGCTGGAGAAGATTTAGAGCGCAATGATGTCAGTCCTTCAGAGAGATGCCAAGTCAAGTGACATCCTTCGTGACAGACAAAGGAGCGTTTCAGGAAGAGAAATGGCAAAACCTGATACCTAAAGTTGCACCACATGGCGACTAAGGCTGTTTATAGATATGAGGCAGGAGACGGCGGGGCCGAACTGTGCAGACAATGAGTTTCGTCTTCACTCGTGACGGATGCCACGGGACAATCGATGACATGAAGAATCAACACTCACCAGGATTTGGAAGCCGTAATTCCTCTGGACAGGGAACTCTTTGACATCATAGCATGTGGAAAGGTCAATCTCACCATCCATTTCTGACGCCTGAGGGGAAAAACAACAACGAGTCACATCAAATTATTTCTAAATTGCACTGATCGTTCAATTTAAACATTCAAACAAACCACTTGTATAACAAGTCTCACCTCCTCCGCAATTGAGTCCTTATAGTACCTCAAACTCTGGTCTGTCAAGACAAACCAGTGTTTCTTCCACTGAGGAAAGAAAAAAAGAAAAAAGCATTAATTGAATTTCAATTATTCTCTTACTAATTTATTCATTCAACAAGGGAGAGAAGCAGAAATTCCCGCTACTGAAAACAAATTACCATTCCATCATCATACAGCTTCGTCATCCATCCTTTTTTGAAGTTCAGCAGATCCGGCTGCAAATAAAACAGATCACAGAGATGCTGTATTACTAAAAAATACATGTCTTAACATCAGGCACATTAATGGAAAAAAAATAACTGAATTTCATTTTTCTCAACTAATTCATCCCCATATTAGAAGTGGTCTTTAAGCGCATTTTTATCCCTGATGTAATCTGAATATAACTGAAGTCTTGCTCTTGCATTTATGTGCATTTGTTTACATTTAGATAACCACCTCAGCTGAGGGATTAGAAGCACCGATACGTGGCTCTAGTGACACAGACTGACTGGCGGGAGCCGGACTTTCCCTGTGAAACACAAACTGCTGCACATCGAAACCAAGCTCAGGTCTGTTTATAGACTCCAAAGCAAACCGCTGGTCCACAACCCTGGCCTCTGTTCCCTCTGCAGTACCTTGTTTTTGTTGAGCTTCATCAGGTGAGGAGTCACCGTCTGGCAGAGAGTCATTCTGATGGCTAACTGCCTTCACTTCTTATGTTGACAATCTGCTTCTGTCCGTCTGTCTCGGGGACGTACACACGACTCGCGGCTGCTTCTGTGCCTGCTATTTATAATCATCAGTAGCGGTGGTGGCGCTGGTGTGTACATGTGTGTGTTTGAGTGGGTGGGAGGGGGTTTTGGCAGCTGCAGCTCAGAGAGCAACCACACGCTGACCGGATCAGTCCCTGAACAGACCACAGATCAGACTGGTAGGAGTCAGAGCTCAGGAAGATCCCAGTGCAACCTTAATCAACACCAAGGCAGCTTTCACTTTAATTGTGCAAATTAAGAAAACTAGTTTACCTAGATGTAGTCATGCATGCAGCTCAACTGGAACGTGTCTGTTGTCTGACCAGAACACACTCTCTTTCTCCTAAGCAGGGCGGCTCACACTAATGCCTACACAATTCATCTGATCATGTGTATATCATTTAGCAGTCTGGATGATTATTAAGATTAGAGAGCATCAGTATGTTCATCCGTATGCTTTCATGCCATTCCCGTTCACTTTTACAGTTATTTCTTAGTTGTTGTTTATTAATTTCTCTAAACGTGTGCACTTCTTTGCATTTATGAAAAAAATAACAACTGTATTATCTTGCAATATCTATTTATTATTTACAGAGCTGCAATCATTAATCAGTTACAAACCTTCTGAATACTGAAACCTGCCAGAAAGTTTGAAAAGTTATTAATTTTCAAACGGCAACATTTACAATGTTTTTATCAGAGACAGAAACTAAAACAACAACAACAAAAATAACTGGGGTTTTAATTCATCTATGAGCTAACGTGCTGCTTTGTCAGAGCATTTAACCAAATATAACTTAAAATCATTATATTTCACATGGTTAGATTGTTTTCTTTATTCAACATGCGTCATTTAAAAATTAACCATTTGCATGGCCCAGATTCTGTGAATAACAAAAACTTCTGAATTAATCGGCACAGCGGCGAAGCCATTACTGACTCAGTTATAAAAATTCTGGTACTTTTCGGCTGAACTGCAGGCAGTGTTTAAGCAGAACAAATAGGAGAAAAGTAAGGAAACAAATTAAAAAATCTAAGTAGAAAAAAATCTATAGTATTCACATTTACCAGTTTATTCTAGAATTGATAACATCTGTGAGCACTTGGAAAAATGCTGTACATGTTGATTCCAGTTTTTTTCAATTTTTGCAAAACAAAGAATCTAACTAATTCAACTTTTTCTTATTCAGTTGGGTTTTTTTTTTTGGTTTGCTTCTTTTTTGCAATGTATGACATTATAACTTATTGTACTGCACAGGTGTAGGGCTTTTTGTCGCAGTGAAAAATAAGCCCACAGTGAGTACAAAAGTGACAGAAGCAAAAAAAAAAAAAAAAAAAGGATAGAAACTTTGTGGTTCAGAAGGCTTATTTAATCATGAACTATTCTGATAATTCATCAGCTTGAGTGATTAGGTAAATAACTAGAAAAGAAGTCAAAGTTCTCTGATTCTCGCCCTTTAAATTTGAATATTTTCTGGTTTATCCTCTATGACTATGAACTGAGTATCTTTAAGTTCTGGAAAAGGATGTCATCTTGATCTTTGGATAATACTGATGGACATTTTTTTTTTTAAATTTTCTGGCATTTAATAGACCAAACAACTAATTATTAGGGAGAATAAATGACAGATTAATCCATCCATTATCTATATGGAGTCACAGGAGTGCCAAATCAAAATATAAATAAATGTGGAAATATAAGGACAAATAAATACATAAATAAATAAATGTGGAAATATAAAGAGAAATAAATAAATAAATAAAAGGAAAAACAGAAAAAGTAAAAGACAAAATTTTCCTTTTATTTATTTCTCTTTATATTTCCACATTTATTTATTTATTTGTCTTTACATTTCAACATTTATTCATTTATTTATTTATCTTTATATTTCCACACTTATTTTTTAAATTATTTCTCTTTATATTTCCACATTTATTTATTTATTTATTTATTTATTTATATTTTGATTTGGCACTCTGTGACTCCATATATCTATACACCGCTTAATCCTTATTAGGGTCACAAGGTGGCTAGAGTCCATCCCAGGTGACTTGGGGTGAAAGCAGGACACACCCTGGACAGGTCACCAGTCAGGGCTACATATAGAGACAAACAATCTCTCTGTCACACCTACGTACAATTTAGAATCACCAATTGACTTCAGCATGTTTTTGCACTGTGGGAGGAAGCCGGAGTACCAGGAGAAAATCCACGCATGCACAGGGAGAACATGCAAACCCCATGCAGAAAGATCCCAGGCCGGGACGCGAACCGGGAATCTTCTAGCTGCAAGGTGAAAGTGCTAACCACTGAGCCACTATGCTGCCCCAATGAATATAACTGCTAACTGCAGCCCTAATTATTTATAACTTATTTTCTGTGACAGGCCAAATTGATAAAAAAGAAATGTATTTTTGCACTCTCTATGTCAAAAAACTAACCTTTGGGGACTTTAGGCGGTCTACAGGAAAAGGTAAAAACCTGTCTGGGTCACCGGCGCAGAAAATTGGGGTTGAATCTGTTGCAGCGCTTCTGGTTTAGCCTGATGCTCTACTGAACACAGGTGGCAGCTTTCTCATGTGGGAAGGCATATTATGTCCTCTGCGCTACTTTAGTGAGACCTTGAAATGATTTTTCTAGCCCACTATGTCCCTTTACTCTTCAGAAGTGCAGTCTGCACTCACAGTCATGGAGGACTCGGTGACTCTGCGGTCCAGTGACTTGGCTCTTCTCAAGTTGGCAAAGCTGGAGCTGGACACATCGGGGGCTGAACGGTCTTTTGCTGAATCCAGAGACATCTCCTGCAAATAGCAAACTAGTGTTAGCAATCAGAATCAGTAAATTCTAAGATCGACTGTATTATCTGGTTGAATTTATTCAGGATTAATCGAGAGGGCAGCATACATGTTTGCTTGTCAGATAGCGCCTCTCGCTGCGGCCTTGTCTCTGGGTTAACACTGTGTTCACTGAGGGCTCATTGGAGCTGCTTGTGTCCATACGTTCAACATGTTGACCCTCCTCGAACCGGCCGATGATTTGAGTTCGCCTTGGAGACACATGAGGACCATTCTTTTCAATATACACCGTATTTTTTTTACAGAAAATGAGTCTGCAAATGAACAAAACATCTTCAAAAGGCACTTTTCAGCATTCCAAAAACATAGTAAATTATATTGCTGGATCTTAAACACCATCATGATGCAGCACATTATCCTCAAACGGGAACAGAATTCGCTAGCATAATAACCAAAACAAAGCATGACATGAAAGAAAATCTGAGAATAAACCATTTTTTAAGAAGCAGTTTAAGTTTACTCTGTGCAGAATTAAGGCTTTGGACAACAGTCACAACTTATTTCATAGCAAATATGCAATTAATATCCCCACAGAGCCATCCAGAGAAACACCAAAGAATCAAGAGTGATGTTACATGATTAGAGATAAATCTTAGAAGAAAAGGAAAATGACTAGGATGGTGGATTAAACGCACTGAGGAAGTAGCAGCAATGGCAACACAGTCGGCGTTACCTTAAGGCACTGCACCGGTTAATGTCTGCGAAAGAAGGAACCCCTAAGTCCATGTACACCCAAAGTATCTACGGTCAATCAAGTATTTTAATAAAACAGTGCATGTGTGCGCTCCCAGGCAGTGCAGAGATGAAATGATAGAAAGCAGGAATCAGCGGTGACCAGCAGGGAACAGCATTGGGACAGGGGTGGAAGGGTTGGTTGAGCATGAGCTCTGAGAAGCTCTGTTCAGAAGACCCTGGAAAAGATTGAAACAACAAAAACTAGCAAAGGTAGCAAGAGCAAACAAAGGTAGAGACCAGTAGAAAACAAAGTAACACGTGCACTTCAATCCCCCAGAATCATTAATGGCAAACCACTGGTAGGCTAGGGTAGGCAGCAGCAGCAAAAGATGCTCAGGAGATGTAGAGGTGCCTTAAGGACAGCAGCCACAGGGTGGTGCTAAGAAACTAGGATGTTTTAAGCAATGCATGAACTTCATATAATTACTTTGCATGCTATGTTTAGGTTTTAAGGTGATGCCGAGAGCTAACAACCAGTGGCTCATTAATGATTATTATTCATGTTGTCAAAAGTATCACAAGCACTTAAAATATCTCTGTGGTGTCTTTTCTTGCAGAGCGTGACACCTATTCTCACCTGCGCTCCTCCCCAAACAGCCGAGCCACCTCCTCCCTCCCAGGACTTCTCGTTCGTGCCCTCAGGTCTTGACGCTTTTTCTCTGAGCGGAAAGCTTCTCTGTAGGTCAGCCTGCGGGCCCGAGGCACGTCTGACAGCGCTGCGTACTCCCTGCCAGAGCGGCCGATCCTGCCTCCCCCTCCTCCGCCGATGCTACCGGAGCCTCCTCCACCACCGCCGTGTCCCTCCCAGGCGGGTGCAGCTCCGCTGGGATCAGAGTCCAGCGAGCTCTGGGAGGAGCTGATGGTGGAGTAGCTTGGGGAAACAAGCGCACCTGGAGAGGGGAGAGGGTCCTGCAAGGGTTGGTGAGGGGAAGTCTGGGGTTCGGATTCAGAGTTGTACCTGGAACTGGGAGCTCCGAAAGAGGAGGATGACGTTGAAGTGGACAAGGGAAGGTGCTGGGGTGGCTGAGGGTGGTGTGCAGACTGTGGAGCAGGCTCCGACTTGGTCTTCTCCAGGGAAAAGTAGCCGCTCTCCACTCGTACCTTTCGTCCGGTGCTCACAGTGCTGGCATCTGAAATAAAGACACAGCGTCACAACATACATGTGTTACATATGTGTTGTATACTGCCGCTGTTTGTCACAATAGTTTAAGAAGTCACTCTTTCTTAAATGTTTAAACCCAAAAACTTGCTGGTGGGATTTAAAGGCATGTTGTTTTAAAAAAATAAATCATGAAAACCATACAGTTTTTCAGTCAGAAACTGTAAAAATAGAGAGAATCACCATATATTATATATAAAGATTGCCCTCACGTGTGACGTGCTATTCAGTGGGAAAACTTAAGCAAATCTGGAAAGCTTGAATCACATTTTATCCATTTATTTTATTCTGTGTCAATTAAAAAAAAAAAAAATCACTAAAAAATAAAGTGTTTACTCTAACTCTAAAAGTCTGAACTCCTTGGCACAACCAAGAAGCCATTGGAGATTCACTTGACAAAAGGGATTTTTTGGATGAATCTGGATGAAGTATAGTATAGTATAGTATAGTATAGTATAGTATAGTATAGTATAGTGTATAGTATAGTATAGTATAGTATAGTATAGTATAGTATAGTATAGTATAGTATAGTATAGTATAGTATAGTATAATGGAAAAATGTTGATGATCAATGATTCATTTTAAAATGATTTATGGCATAACTGTGCTACACTGCACCAAAGACATTTTTGAGTTCTCTCTCCTTCTAGCCGTGGTTGCACAGCTTCCATAAAGGTACAGGACCTTAGCCTAGCCGCGCTAGACCCATGCTCTGAAGACGCAAGGGTCTAGGCACGCTCCACAGGGAGGGAGGCGGGCTAAATGGTTGTCTATCAAATCACTCTGCAGCAATTGGGTAAGTATACAACCAATCAGCGGAACAAATAGGCTCCTAGAGCGCCGGAAATCAGAGGATGCGGTAGTTCGGTGAAGCCTTATTTATACAGTCAATGGGTGAAGCTCAAGTATATTACAGACATGTTAACAGAAAGATTATTCAGAGTCAGTGCTAATGGAGCTCAACGACTGTTGTCGTTTTTGTTGTCGACCCTGGCAGAGAATTAAATTCGTTGCCGTGGGTTGTCTAGCGCGGCTAGGCTAGTTGTTTCCGGTTGTTTCTGTCAGAATCGTCGCGCCTCTGTCATCACTTAGTTACGCCCGCCTTCTGACTCTACACTTCATGGTGATTTGTTCGGCCACTTTTAGGAGCATCCAACCTCGAGCCTTATGGAGGGTAACTAGACCCACCCTGGCAGAGAATTAAATTCGTTGCCGTGGTTTGTCTAGCACGGCTAGGCTAGCAGGACCTTAGATTGCAGTGAAAAATGAGCCCACAGTGAGTAAAAATTTGACAGGAGCAAATAACACCTAGCAACTGCTTGGGCTTCAGAGGGTTAATACTGATGGTCAAGTACCTCAAAAAGCTCATGCTTGAGCCCAGGTCGTTGGAGATTTTATTATAGAGTTCATCAAAACTGAGACATACCATGTGAATATGACTTTATGTAAGCTTTATGTTCCCCAAAATTGCCCTGATTTCGTTACCCAACAGTGAACTACAGATACATGATGTTGAGGATCAGGCCTCACCATCCTGTGTAGTGTTACTGGAGTCTGGCTGGCTCTGGCTCAGCTGGCTGATGCAGGAGGCACTGCGGCTGCAGGGGATGGTGGCTCTGCTCCAGCGGCTCTCCTCCTGCCACAGACTGGATCGGCTCATCGGGACGCGCTCGGCGCTGGCGATGCTGCTGGGCAGGCAGGGGATGCTGCCTCCAGTGCTGCTGCTGGTCACCGTCACCTTAGCGGGGCCAGGCTCCTGGGTGACGGTTCGGGTGGGAAGGAGTGGATGGGAAGAGGAGAGGACATAAAGGGAGGCAAGGTCACAGAGAGACTACAAAAAGGAGCGTGAGGAGGAAAGAGATTGAAGAACAATTAAATGCTAAACTGTAAATGTGACAACTTCAGTTTTGGAGGTTTGATGCTTGTGAAGCTAATAATCAGGCTTTTAGTTCTCTGTGGCATGAGTTCACATTGCTGGCCTGTTTTGGAATATCCCATTTATGTGTCAGTTGAATTCAATATCAAAGTGACAAAACAAAACTTTTATCATTGGTGAAATGATAAATTATGAAACGAGAGATCCACAACTCGACAAAGAACAAATAGTCCATTCATAGCACCTGTAATACTGAAAGACACAGAGGACAAAAAAACACAAAGACATTCAGCAGAGGTGGAACAGAATTTCATCTTCATCTGATTAATGGATGCAAAGTACAAACACAATTACAGCTGTTCAAAGCTGTGATGTCACCAGTAAAAATCCCTTCAGCAATCAGTAGATGCACAAAATCATTGAGGTAACAGGAGAGAGCAAGATTTCCAAAGCAAAGCGACCCTCACACAACAACTTTTCCTCCAACCACCACAAACATGCCGCTGTGCCAAGAATCATTCTTTCAGTATTGGGACAGATGGAAAAGCATGTCCTTATTATTCACCCTTCACCTTCACTGATTGGGATTATAATACATGGAATTTAAAAGGGATGAAGTATCAAAGGCTGGGATTTTTAAAAGTTGAAGCAGGATAATAAAAAAAAAAAAAAGTTTGGCCGAGCTGAACTCACTGGATGTCCATTCATGTCTTCAATGGAAAAACACTGGCTTGGAGTTACTCCACCCTGCCAATCACAAAAAGCCTTTGATGTTAATGCTCGGTATTTACTGCTGATTACAATCAATACAGAGAAAGAAATCTCAGAATAATTCACCATCACGAGGAGTTTCATTATTTCCTCGAACTTTTGTGTTTCATTTCTTCGCTAATTCAAATTTATGGAAAACTATGAAATAAAGCACAAATAAAAGATCTTTTATTGCTAAAGTAAAGCGTTCTTCTTTCAGTTGCAATTTGAGAACATCTCATTTTTTGCACTCGGGGTCAGGTGTCGAGATCACGGGGCACTACCCACAAGGCAAACATGCTCCTGTGCCCAGGTATTTACAAGCATATGTCTCCAGTAAAGCGTGTCAGAGTGGGAGGAGAGCTCCCAGGTGGAAATGCGGTGCTGACACAGTGGGGTGTGGAAAATGTGAGGCTTGTGTGTCCGTGGCAGCATACTGTATGTCACATTGTCATCCCTAAACAACTGAATAAACTCAAGGACAATGATGGTGACTGACAGTAGAGAGGCAGTGAAAGCACCATCACCCACACGCATTACAGACCCTCATTATATGGCTTGTCCTTGACCACGACAATGTTATTTCAAGTGATGCTCATTTCTCTCACTCACACAATTCAATCATGGCTTGTACAAATAATATTGTTGAAAGCTGTTTTTAAAGGACTCTTGAAAAAAAATCACCAAAATTACACTGTTAATCTGAAATATAAAATAAAAAAAAAAGAATCATCCGATTATCAACTTTCCAACTGTCTTTGAACTACCCATCTGTAACATGCTGTTCTGTCCGATAAAACTAAAATAACGAAATTTAATCTAAATTTCTTCATTCTGAGTGTCTTGTTTAAAACTTTTGCAAAAATAAATTCTTTACTCCAACAAAATTCTGTAAAAAACGAGCCAAAAAAATTCTACAGTCCCCTGAGCAACTGTAACATCTCAATAACATCGCAAAAAATTCTGCAACTTTCTGGCTAAACTGGATTGAACTGCAGGCTGTGTTTACACACAACTGAGAGGAGGCAAGTTTATATTATAACTTTATTATACTGCACTATGAGCATTTATGAGTTCTGGCTATTTCTAACCATGATCATGTTTTCATAGAGATGCAGGGCTTCATATTGCAGTGACAAATGAGCCCACAGTCAGTAAAAATGTGACAGGAGCAAATAAAAAAAGCTTAAAATCGAGAGGATACAAATGACTTAGTGAGACAAAATACAGTTATAATTTTACACCATCTAAGGGTGTTAGCAGGCCTCTAAGCTTATATTTATTTTATATGACAAAATTGGTGCACAATGAGGGGACAAAAGGAAACAGTACGAGTGCATTTCTTTTCTAAAGCCATTAAGTATGTACAATATAAGACAGCGAATATAAGATTCACGTGGAACCTCAAAAGACGGACATGCACTGTGCTTGATTAGCGCATCCCGTTTCCGACAGCATGGACTGACCCGCTGCTTTTTGTTGTAAGCAGCTACAGCGACGACCAGCGCCAGCTAAAAGTGTGAAGCTGTGATCCGACCGCAGACCGAGCTTCGCTAATCAGACTCATTCGCGCTGGTGTGCCCAAATAATTTGTCACATTCTCACACTTTAAATGCCATTCGCACACGCAAGTGAAATGTTCACACTGTAGAGCCCTGGTTGGACATTAGGAAGAGCACATTTACAGAGCGGCGGCTGAGCCTTCCTCTCTAAACCGTCTGTGGGTAGGAGCCGAACACTAAATGACTGTAATTAGGTGTGGAGTTTCGCCAGTGAGATGGGGAAAAAAAAAAAGCTGAAAACGGTCACAGAAACAATGGCAATCCAACAATAACCTCAATAGGGATGACTAATGCAGCAGAATGGGAAGAGCGTAAGCAGGTACATTTATCCACAGAGGAAAGTATTCTGCACAAAAAGAAAAGGGACGCAAATGATGGGAGACACGGACAAGGTCATCGCCGTGTCACCGCTGTTTCCCTGCAAATGGGCCTGTTTGTGTTTTCGCCCAGTGAGGTCACAGTCTGATTCAGGGCGCCGTCATTAGAGGAAGCAGACAATGAAGTTCAGAGAGAGTTTGGTGCGCACTCACCACAAATTTGGCCCGGTGTCAACCAAAGAGGTAGGGGAAAACCTGCATCCCACTGTGGGTGGTCTCGTACAATATTATTACATGATATGCCCATATTTCAACTTGCCATTGACACCATTATTATGGTAATAGAGTCTTATAAAGCGCTGTTATTTTACTTCTACCTACCAGGGAGAAATCTGACAGCAGCACATGTAAGCCTGCACAGACATGAAAACTGCCTTTTATTCCCCCCCTGTGGGCTTTGTGTGTCTGAAGGATGTTACATGAATGGCTGGATACACTCTGCTCACCTCTGCTGAATGCGGCCGTGTTTTGGTTTCTGGTTGCTCATCTTTGTGTAGGCACCCTTAATATCATCTGATCCACTGCCCTCATGTTTCTCTATTCATTCCGGACACTTTATTGCTCTCCAAAGGGAAATTCTCGCTCCTTACAAAGCAGTAAATGAGCAAGGTCGGCTAACAAGCAGCAGCCGCGCTGTGATCACAGCGGCCAAGTCTGAAAGTTTATGGGCTTAAATGCGCGTCTTTTTAAGATCGCGAGGGCTCAGAGCTGCGATATGTCGAATCAGAAAATGTTTGTGGGGACATTTCAACGCCTCTGACTAAACAAAACGCAGCTCTAATCAGGGCGAATAAGGTTAATAACTAAACACATAGGAAAAGCTTGGGAGGTGGATACTGCAGCTGCTGGGCACGACAATAAAGCGGAGACGGATCATGGCCACATTGCTGAAAGTTGTTGCTGAACGTCGCAGCTGTCATCGTCATCCTTGTTTGCACAGGAATATTTTGATAGCTCGCTAATGTTTGCTGCCAGCTAACCAAGTGATACTGTTCTGCATCTCTAAAACCAGATGCGCATTGTTGGAGGCGAGTTTTGCTTGTGGAAAAATAGCAACTTGTAATTCTCAACGGCCGCGATCCCATCCAGCCGGCCAGTAAACCGCTGTCCACTGCTGCATATCAATGACTACCGCGGTTAAGTTAGGCAAGCGTGAGGCGTGCAGTCTATCGAGACCGACACATCATGTGACCCCAAGAACGCAAATATAGACAGTATAAACTGTTGGGCCTGTTGCTGGCAGAAGAACAATACATCTGTCTCCCTCCTTCTCTGAGGAGGGAAGAAAAGCTGGTGTAGTTTGAAAGGAATGAGAAGCCTCCATGCTGCATATTTTCATAGCAGAGGTCATCCTTAAATATATTCTTTCTTTGTTGTTGAGGAGCGATGGCACAGCTTTGAATTTGAATCAGCGCCGATTTGAAGTCAAATCCACCTTTTGAGTGTCGGAATCATACTTCAATCACGCATCAAAACTGTTGCTCCACTCAGTACTGACACACAACAGTTAATATCTACACCCACGAGTCCCTAAATTGAAGTTTTCTCGGAGCACGCAGCATCCAAGAGCCTGTCGATGCACATCAGAAAAAAGAAAACAGCAAAAACATCACGCTTCATGACAAAAAACATGACCTTTATGCGAACGTGGCTGCTCATTACTTGTACCCTGTACAGTGCGAAGCGCATAAAAGCACTTCACCGTGGAAAGTGTGAGTAAGAGCAATACCTGCTGAGTGGGTGGATCAACCTTGCGCTTTTTCTTCTGGTTCTGCTTGTTGGTCCTGGGATACACAGTCAGAGCCTCCTGCCACCTACGGACAGTCAGAGCGTTATTGGAACATGCAAAGCAGACTGCACAGACTCTGCACCTGTGGGGGGGGGTCGATATGGGACAAAGTTCTATGTTGCAAACAATAAACCCTAATGCCTGCCTGGACAAACACACAATGTAAACAAAATGATGCATCGATAGTACAGCGAATTAAAAGGCCTCAGCTCTCTGAAGAGTGAGCTAATGCAGCAGAAAGAAAACCACATCTAATCCCTTAAGTGCCAAACAAAACATCTCAAAGCCTCGTGCAGCCCCTTTTAATTATCCATCCTAATTCATGTTTTCTTTTGATCTTTGTGAAATTTATGGGCATACTTATCTAATTAGCAGCTGTAATTCGTTGCGTTTACTTTGGCATTGTGCTTAAAAAACAAAAATATTCCATTTACTACACAGCACAGACAATACACACTTTTGTAAAAGAAACAAAAAGGTATTATAAGCACATCCTCAGTCAACATTATTTTCAGGATTTACGACTTTGAACCAATTTGCTGAAGTTTCTCGGTCTGATCTAAAAGTAAACTAAAACGCTCACATGGTTTTCCTCGACAAATCCACATTTGACAAATGAGTTTTGTTCAGCTTTTGGGGTTTTCGTCGACTGAGACAAGATTTGCCACTTCCAAAAAGCAACACAGCTGTCACTCTGCTTCTCACTTTTCCCACACACATCTGAATTACACTGAATACTTTATGTAATATCAACCACTGATTCTGTGACTTTAAGCCATACAAGCCAGTGACTATGTTACAGGTCACTGTGCAGCGTCTTGGTGTTTCTCTAACCCACCCACTTTGTAAAGAGTGCGAGCCTTTGGCGTGCAGTGTCACAATATAAACTGTCACAGCTGCAAACATGTGACGCACTTCGAAATGATTGACATGCGGCCCTGTTTTCACACTAATAATGAGTCAAATGGCATTTGAAAAGAGCTTAGTATAATCAGAAAAAACATACAAAATAATGCCTTTTTTCACTGTCAATTATTGACAACCTTGCAGGGGCTAATAGGGCTGTGTGGTGGCCTAGAACCGACACATGGAAGCCAGATGATTGGAGCGTGGGAGGTGTACAGTGACAGAGCAGGTAGCATAACGAGGAGTGGGTGTTGTGAGTCACAGCTCCCTAAGAATAGCTGTAATATGAATGCTGGGAGAGAGAGTGCAGTGCAGGAACAGGCTCCGAATGTGCAGCAGCGAAGGAGAGGCACAAGAGACGAGTGAATTATGAAGATTAAAGTTCGCTTATTGTGATCTGTGTCCGGGCTTATGGCGGCGTCTGAACACAAGGAGAGAGGCTGGGGGAGGAAACAGTTCAAGAATGTGCACTGTCACTGCAGCGTGAATTACAACTCCCTGAAAAAGCACAGCCCGAAGGAGACAGCAGGGGGCAGAGCAGTTTTGGCTGCCACAGCAGCTGTGCACAACTATTCCCCTTCCATCTCTGTCATCCCCTCAACCCAAAAGACGGAGCAACACAAACCCTAATACCCACCTAAAGCTGAGGTTATTCTATCCTTTAATGACACATCATTATGCCTTACCCGTTGATGATTTCTTTGCACTCTGCCCGTATGAAGTGCTCTTTCTCAGGGGTCAAGATGCACAGCGAGTTCTTCTGACCAGTCCTGGACTCGCCGTCGATGACATCAGAGCACTGGTTCATATTGATCGTACCCTGGGGTAGAGTGCTGGGCTGCAGGATCACAGCAGAGACACACACAGAGAAAGTGTTAAGTGGGGGAAGTGAACAGACGTGCCCACAAGTCCCACCACATGGTCTGTCTTTCTCACACAATCCACCCCAGCATCAATTTTCATGCCAGGCTTGGCGCGGCACACACTGATATAACAGCCTGTGCAAAGGCAAATGTTCTTGTTAGGGCTCACTTTGATATTTTCCTGACTTCAGATATGCGTCGTAGCAGTTAAAGTGCAGTAATTACATAATTGCTTTACACGTGCAGCTTTTTTTTGCTTCAACAGCTCCACTAGAAATAAAGTACTGCGCGAGCGATGGCAGTTTTGGACGAGGAAATTACACAGTCGTTCGCAGCTATGTTGGACTCGGCATGAATCAATCCAGGCCATAATCAGCACAGTGGTAACAATGCACTTTTAGAAGCTGCACACTATTTTTTGAACGAGTTAATGAAAGAGTGCCAAGAAGAAAATGCATCCAAAAAGTCATGAAATCAAACTAAATTCCTCATTAGGAAATGAATTACTTTAAGGTTAGTCAGACTGCACGCTTTCTAAAGGGAGTGTAGCATCGCAATCTTGGTTGTTCAAGTCCAATCTACACACCTATGCTATATATTGCACCACTTGAAAGAACATGAAAGGACCTTTGACAGGACTGTCTGTTCCATTTATAAACAGTCCAAGTTCAAGGGTTCACTACGCGGTTTTTAGTTTAATCTGTCTGATGCCTGGCCGTGAGGTGCAAACTCAGCTATGCACCCTGACATGGATGCCATCTGTCAGCCATAAATAGCATAACCACAGGACTCCCACAATAATACCACCTTGTGTACATTAACTTAAGGCTTCAAATGCAGGTTTATCTAAGCACACAATGGCTTTGAATGCAACCACGGCTCATTTATGATGAATGGAGGCATTCTAACTCAACTTGTAACGGATAAGATAATCTTGTTAGAGTCCGTTGCGCTGCATTGCTCCACGTGAACCGGGTGCACTTGTCATATAGTCGTTTCTGCTCTTTGAAGCTTAACACTCATGCAGATGCATTCTTAGAAAGACAACACCCAAAGAAAGCAAATAACTGCACACTTGTCACACATGTTCAGAAAACGGACTTTTACGTCATCTGACCTCCACATGACTCGCTCAAGCCTCGGGAGAAGTCTTGATAATCTCATGTTGACTGAGGGATTTATATTTGTTCAATGAAGTAAATGAGCGCTGCGTAACTAAGCACACTGAGAACGGGAAGCTGTTTGAACAGCTTTTGGGTTCTACCTTCACTGCACTAAACATGCGGACAGAATGACAGACACCAAAATACCATAGCAGCGCTCAGCTTCAAGTACCAGGCCACAGATGATAAATTACAGCCCTCAGCGAATCAGAGTACATTAGGAGATAGAGCTGGACACAAATTAAAAGGTTAGCTAGTGACCAAAGAAATGTGACTGAAGGACTCAGCCGGTGCAGTGTAACCATAGCCTGTCAGCAGCAGAGCAGTGTGGGCGTATGGACGGCCTCTAATGTGGACAGAGAAGTCAATAGTTAACAGCTTGTGGTAATCCCACCCTGAGGGCAGAGGAGAGGTCGTGTTTACTGCTTCATGTTTAAACGTCACTTTCCTTCACATCTCCTTTAGCAGTGTCTATATCAGGGATGCAAAGCTGGATCATTTTCTTAACAGATAATCAGTAGTGTGATCAATCCATAATCAATGAATTGTCAGCTAAATGAATTACAATGTCCCATACACTACATTAAACCAAGCACGTGACATTTGCTGCGTGAACCGGTGGCAAATTACTTATTGAGACATAATCCCAAAGTGGTTCACCTCATCTTTACTATGTGAGCTCTGGGCAGAAGTCATTAATCACCACAGAAGTCTCTGTCATGGTTCCCGTTGCTAGCTAAATCCACACAATGTTCTTTGCTTGCTAACATGAAATAGCTCATATGCCGAGTGCCCACCTACTTGAGACGCTATGGTATCAAACACAGCAAACAAGCCGCAGTCATCCATCTCCTTTAACGGGAAGAGGCTCCACCTGGTGGAACAACCAGGAACTACAGCTAATCTGCAATATATTTTCAGACACGCATGTCCTTCATCTTCTGTCTTATCAATTAGATTTTTCGTCTGTTATTAATCAGCCAACAATCACCACTGTCTATACTGTAACAGATAGAGTCAAATTTGGCTAAGATTATGGGAAAAATCTAATCTCGACAGCATGGCATGACAGGTACTATGGCTCTCAACCAAACTAGAGTGCCACAGAGCCAGTGACCATTGTTTTGGCTTAACTTCTTATGTTCATGGCTTGAAAATGGCCCGTCACCGAAGGGCTCTTGACATAAGGTGAGAGGCCACAACAACAGCCGGGCTTGACACACAGACAGACAAATAGACGTTGGGACAGCTGGGCGAGGACCTAGGCCTGCTTCAGACTGGGCAGAGAGACTGGCGTCAGCTTGACCTGAGAGCCCTGTCACTCTCAGACATGGACAGATAACGACAATTTGAAGACAGAGAATGAACAGTAGAGGGTGAGAGAAGAGCGATTAAAAGTCTTGAGCTGGTGGTCAAGGAGGACAGCACGGGAAAAAAAACTGTTCTGTGAACTGTGACTTTGGACTGCTCGGCCATCTGTCTGTGTAAACAAATCTACAGTACACCACACATGTGGACTTGCCCTTGAGCTGGAGTCAGAAGAGGATAAACGGCAAAATATTTCAGATTCTGGGAACAGTTGTACAAGCAGCTTAAGCCCTACAGTTTTATAATCACTGCATCGGATTCTGCAGGAAATAAATCGGAGACTGACAACACTTGTGATTAAAAATCTATTTTCATAATGCCGCTCACCTCTGGCAGAGATTTGAGTGAATGCATGTAGTAGGTGGTGGCAGAGTGGGAGTACAGTATCGCTTTTGCACTTGAGCTGTGTGACAAGCAGCAGCAGCACGGGACTCCTATCACACGTGTGCAGCCTCCCAGCTCCAGCTCTGTGTCAGCTGAGCACCCATGCACGCCCCTACTTTGGTCCAGCCACTGTAGCTCAAGCCCCCAGCCCCAGGCCCCCCGAACCCACACCTCTCTGTCACCTAACCTAGACTCAGTCCGCTCTCCCCGGGCCACCGCTCTCCACAATGGTTCCTTTGTGAATCAGCGCCAGTTCACACAATGTGGGATTGTCAGTCGCCACAGTCCACAGAGCCACTCCTCCCGTTAACCCTCGACAAGGAAATAACTGAGAGACAAGAGGCCCAAACAAGTGTCCTTTTGTGGCCAGAGCATGGAAATTATGAAGCCAGCATAAACTTATTCTTGTCTCTGAAGTTGTTCAGACAATAGTGCGAATGCAGTCTTGATAGAAGTCATTGAGCAAAGTCTCAGAGGGAGACGGGGACAAATCAGAGTCAGATTTGGTTTCTCTAGTCCAGTCTGCAGAAACTGAATGAGCAATCGCATGTGGCGTTTTAGCTGCCATAATAATGGTGCAGGAATGTTGTACCACTGTGACAAATATCAGATTGGAAATTGTTGCATTTGATTCAGTTTAATTACATTTATATAGCACCAAATCACAACAAATGTCACCTCAAGGTACTTCACATGGGAAGGTGAAGTCCTTGCAAAGTATGCAGAGTAACTTAAATAAAAATTTTCCTTTGGATTGACTTTGAGCGAGCGCTTTGCAACAGTGGGGAGAAACATTATACATTACTGGAAAGGAAAAAACTTGGCAGAACCAGGCTCAGGGAGTGCAGCCATCGGCCTTGACCAGTTGGGGTGAAGGTACAGTGCTAGCATCAAGTCTATATTAGACTCGTGAACTAATCGAGCCCTAATCGATCTCTACACGGTGGGTTTTATTTTGTAAAAACATGTCATGAGCAAAATAAGCAGTCAACCCCACTGCTGACCATTTCTACCTTGAAATTAATGTGTGTTGATGACACTGATTCACACTTCCAGGGTTTCATACACAACAAACCTAAGAAACCAATCTTGTCAATTTGAGAGTTGACATTCTGTAGAATTTGCTTCTGCTTCGAACATGTATGGCTAAACTACTAAAATGTTCACAACTCGCCATTGCGTAGATCAGTTTTATAGTGTTTGAATAGAGTCAAAGGTGAGCTGGTGTGCTCGAGTTGCAGAAAAGAATGAAGCTTTCTCACATTTTCAAAGAACCGGTGGTGTAGAGTTAGATCCAGGGCATTAAACGGGTTATTGTCGTGAAAAAAAAAAACAACACAGAGATTTGTGTTTAGTGGTTTAATGAATGACCAGAGAAGGACTTTACTTTGTAAGGATTCATTAACTGAACACTGATGTCCCACTTTTACTCTGTTGTTTTTCCAACAGGTACTACAAGTTCTGGACAACTATAAGACATTCAAAAACAATGAAAACAACAGCTTTAATAGTTCTAATAAAATGCTCGAGCCATGCAAAAGCAGCGAACAGAGACACTGTTCCCACTTTACACATTCAGGGAGAACAGGAGGTGCAACCGATTGAAACCACGGACCAAATCACAGCCAGGATGCTATTTAAGCAAAGATTCTCTGCAAGTCCGCTGCATATTTTAGACCTATCTCTGCTCTCTTTAATCTACACCATTTATGTGTCTGTCCAGATGTCGTGTAGCATTACAGCGGTGTTCATTAGGAACCAACGTTCTGTTTAGAAAGTGGTAATTAGTGAGCTTCAGACGTGCATGCATGTCTCTGTGCCCTTGGCTTCCTTCAGTCTTGGCCATTCCACAGCTTAACAAAACATCCCATTCTCCCTTATGACACAGTGAGAGAAATATTTGCTTCTTTTGGCAGCTGCCTGATGGTCTACTTTCATTTTTGGTTGTGAAGCAAATTCTCTTCCTCTGCCATCAACATTTTTGGGTTTGACAGACTCATTTCTAGTCATGGAAAGCAAGAGTTCAGCTAAACTGAGTCACTTCAGAGCGCCAGGGAATGAAACTGCATTTATCTATGTGATTATGTGAGCCACAAGTTGCAAAATATTCTTCACCGCATTCGGTTGTCTTATCATTGTGAGTACGCCGAAAATATTGCTCAAAGGCCAAGATGGTTATGAACACCTGTGTGTTGATGAGAAACATCTGTTATCTGGTATTAGGTGCCAGCTTGTCTGCCAACCTGTGCGGTGACAAACGCTATGACTTCACTCGCTAAGTTACTCTTCTGTCGACATGTAACAGCAAGATTGCGCAGCGCTGTTTCCAAGTTCTTCCTTCTGCATCCAAAGCCTTTTGACTTTGATCACTAAAGACGCTGGAGCCAAAAGGAAAGCTGATGAACTGGCACCGCTTCATCCTGACTCATGAACGCAGCCTAGAATCAGGTCTGTTCGAGGTCCATCCTCTGCTCATTACCAACAACAACAATTATGTAGTAAATCTTTCCATGGCAACAAAGGATAACAGGGGTAAACACACATTTTTGATACCGGTGAGCATGCCAACAGCCAGCTGTGGGGAAACATCCTCAGGTGCCAGATGGATGGAGTCACCTTTAGGCTTGCTGCAAGGACGATCAAACCCCTCTGCAAGTCCACAATAATCATACAAACACAGATATACACAGCAATCAGGCCAGGAACTAGAGCTGACAGATTGGTCATGGACAAGATTATAATCATCACTGTCCCAGAGTCCTCACCGTCCTGTAATTTTACCCTAATATCGAGACAACTTTAAGCCAGTGCAATAACACAGAGTCAGCTGCAATGCCATTCTCAACCCCTCTCTGTACTTTAGATAAACATATAGCGCTATAGAAATCAGACCGAGCCATATGGTGGATATCTGACATCTCCGCTGCAGGGCCAAGTACAGTCCTCCAGGCATTCTCAGATACACCTCACCTCGCTGGTATGCGTTCACGATTTTCAGATGGTTACAAAGCAACGGCGCCACAGTGAGGGCTAGAACACAGTGAGAAAAAAAAGACTGAAAAACCCCAGCCCCACACATTTCACACATATTTGTACCAGGTATTTCAGAGCGGCTTGTGGGTGGTAGCAGTGCTTGCCTTCTTATGGAGAACGGTGAGGGGATGTGGGTGGTTTAATGCAGCGTTAGGACAGCAGCCGCCAAATGCAGAGGAGGAGGAAGAAGCGGAGGAGGAGGAGGGCGAGCTGGGTGATGAAGATTATTTTCTCTGCGAGTACAGCAGGATTCTTTTCAGACGCAGGCTCGGTTTGTGCTTGGTCAGTCAGATGCAACTGTACCAGAGCCGTGCGAAGCAGATCTTTGGCTGCCGAATGCTCTGGCAGTCCCACAACAGGGTAGACTAATCACATATACACTGTGGCGTGGGTACTAGATTTAACCATTTATCTGTGGTTTATGACGTCATTCGGCAGCAGTGGAAATGTAATGTCTGTAACAATAATGACTGCGTAATGAAATACGAGAAATGGCAGACAGAGTGTGAGAAATCCGTCAGTCGGTGTCTAGGCGGTGACAGAGTAGATGGGCTGGATGCAGAAACAGGTGCTAAAGTCGAGTTGGGTCTTGTTGCCTTGGCTGTTCAGACAAAGGCCGTCTAAGGAAGAGTTACTGTCAGCGGCTGTGTGTGGTTTCCCAGACAGGTAACTTTTTCCCTTTCTCCGCAATCCAGCTCCCTCTAATATCAGTCAAAGCTGCCTCTTTCCTCACAGCCACATATTACAGACGCATTCAGTTCCACTAATGTGTTTAAATTCATTATCTTCCGGCTGCTCTTTATTTTCTTCACTCCTTCCCATCTGTGATGAATAAAACCACTGTTGTGTCTACTTGCGCTGCGTATCAGTTTATACCCTCCACACTAGATTATACAGTCAGTGATAACTAATTACAGCATGTGGTTTCGGCTATGTAACTACTATATGGCTGTCAGAATTATTTAATCGTGAGCAGACCGTGATCATTTTGCATAATCATGAAAATAGTTTCCATTCACTTATATAAATACTGTTGCAAGCAACTAGCAGGAATGACGTATATCACTGACTATTTCCACATCGTTTTCCACCATCTGCACAACCTTCTTCTGCTATGATTTATTAACACCAACTGTTTATCTCGAGGCGCTTCATGTCCAATACTTGATTGACGGCATTTCGGCGAGGATGTATTGGCATTAACATCATGGATTTAGTTGCGAAGTGCCACAGTGACACTCTGGGCACATTTTTTTAAAGCCAAATCAAAAAGAAGAGTCCAATAACTTGGAGGAGGCCATTTCTTGGCTTTGCAGCAAATAGATAGCAGTCAAAGTTGCTAATACCACTCATATAAAACTAATACAGGCATGAAATTAACAGAAAAAGAAAATTATGTTGTTAATGGCAATTCTTTGTACAAAAACTAATAATCAGGTGAAATTTCATGATCATGACGGCCATATGGGACGTGAAATACCTGAGTATTTCAGGGAAAAAATGGCTCATTTAAGTTGGTATTTACTAACAAGAAAAGCACTCTTAGAGCACAGTACTCTGCCAAGGCTGCTCAGTCGTATCATTTCCAATGGCTGAAATCTTGAAAAACAATCATGGCAGAAATTACAGCACCATAGAAAGTGACCATTTTATATAGATGTACCCACAAACAAAATGGCTTTGCAGTGAGCAGTGAGTGAAACTGATGGGACTCGGAAACACCCTCACAATTTAATCAACAGTTCCTTGCATAATTTTCAGACGAATAAGTCCCGATAAGACCGCAACTTTCAATTTGTAGTAAGATCACAATCACGTGATCGTTAGGAGGCAGCTGACATAGTGTTGACTTGTTGTCATAGTTACAGTGACACCGTGACGCATTCTCACAATGATACAGAAATCTTTAACAAATCCGTGGATCCAGACTATAAGCTGCATCGCTGCCAAAATCTAATTAGGTGGTCCTTGTGTCATTTCAGATCTTCCCTGAAAGTTTCATCCAAATCAGTCCGTTTTTGAGTAACGTTGCTAACAAACGGACAGACAAACTAAGGGCGATCAACACATAAAGCTCCACCTCCTTGGCAGAGAAATAACTGATAATTCATTTCTACATCATCTATTTTTAATAATGACCTGCGGAAAAAAGTTGCATGTTGAATTCAGTTTCCTTATTTTGAATTTAACTCCGTTACCCTGGTTATTTTGGCCAACATGAAATAACCAGTGTTGCTTTACAATGAAAAACACATACAAAAATATAGACACACTTGAATAAATAAGTATAAAGGAATGATCAAACTACAATACCTATTAAATAGAAGAAAGTAAGTATAAACCGGAGTTGCACAGAGGGCGATTAGGTTGAAAGCGCTGCATCATTTCGAGGTTAAGATTCTGCTGAAGTGTTGAGGGACACAGTCGTGTGTGTTTTTTAATGGCAAAGCAAATCTCAAAAAGGCAGCCACCAGTCCCCACCCACAGACGGGGATGACGAGACTCCTAGGTGGAATCAGACTAGCAAACCTAGGAAAACCTGAATGGCAGCTACACGGAGAGCAATGGAAGGCAAAAGAGCATCATTTTAAAGGTAGGAGAAGCTGTCAATGAGTCAGAGATGAAAGTGTTGGAAGTCTGTTCATGCACGAACTTTGCGTTTTCTTTCTGTGCTTTCATAGTGGTTTGCATCTGATGAATTTAGGTGAACCTACTGAACATTCTATTTAAGATTTTTGTCATCACTATTGACGACGTCTGTATTAGCAGCATGCATCCCCCTTGTTTTATCACCCAGGCCAGCTGCACATAAGATTAACTAAAAAAAAAAAAAATCAGTAAAAACAGTAACATACAAATATGAGCTGGTGGAAGGGGGCGACAAATAAATGCCTTGTCTTTTTGGATTTATCTCAGTGTCAGAGCAGTGCATCATGGAAAGCAGAAATCAAACTTACCTATAATGGAATTGACTGAATACACAAATGCATGTACCATCCATGCCACAGTTAAATCCTACATAAAATAAGTTTACAAGAAGCACCAGCACGAGCTCACTGCAACTGCTTTCCTTCCAAGTCTAATAACGATTGCTGGAAGCTCTCCGTATTAGACTGGTTTTAATTTGCAACACCACTATTAACAATTGTTGGTCTTCAAGTATGTTAATGTTCTCACTCCCTGACTTCTAGAGCAGTAAACCCTAAAGCTGCAGCTCCGTGATCAGCTTTTTGGCTTCACTGCAAGAAAAAGGGGGGAAAAAAGTTGTTAGAAGATCACAAGGTGCGTCAAAACAGCAGTGTCTGAGCTGCTGCAAATCCCATATGGTGCTCTGACACAGCACTTTGGAAAGTAGGCCAAGGTGAATAGGTACCCACTCTGTGCTTTGTCCCAAAGAGTCCAAATAAAAACTATTTTAATCAGAAAAGAGGCACATAAATATCATTCTTGCCAGAAACATAGTTAATAAAGAGGTACTTTCTGCACCTCAGTGTACACTAGGAAGAAATTACATAAGACCTACAGGGAGGCTTCAAATAACTCTTTGATAATGACTGCAAATCTGCCAAAGCTCCAGCAAGTCAACGCAAATTAGCCCATCAGGCCGAAGGGAAGGGAAAATGGAGTAGGTATAGGAAAATGTTCCTGTGGGAATTCAGATTGAGTTTTTCCACAGGGCTGAAGATCAGGTCCACTGGTTAACACTTAACCTGTTACTCAAAGCAGTGCTGACAGCAGAAAACCAAGATTCATCAGGTAACAGAAGTTCTGAGGCCAAATGAATCCCATATTTCCTGATGTGTTTTAGGGCTGCTCAGCATGGCAAAATGGCAAAATTAGTAGCATTCTAATACCCTAATACCCCCCAAAATATTTTTATATGTCTCTGTGTGTACAAATGTGTTTTCTAACACTACAAACAGCCAAAAAGCTTTGATAAATATGAACATTTATGAAGTACTCAATTGATAAAATAATGGGATGAAACACTAAAGAATTAACCATTTGGACAGCAAGCAGTCTCTGTGTGTTTTTTCCTCACATTTTTCCCTCACTGTGAGCTCAGTTTTGACTATAATATAAAGTCCTGCACCTCTACTGAAACAACACAACCACTGGTAGATGAAAAAAGACTTTTAGTCACGTGACTGTTGGTCACAGCTGAGTCACTAATAAATTCACAGTGACATTTTTTTTTTTTTTAACAGAATCTTGTTAGAGCAATTGATGTATTTTTGGCAAATATTTACACCAGACATGGAATAATCTGACTTTGCTGAAGTATGGTTTTAAGCTTAGATTAGGTTATTTTCCACCAAAAGTAGCACATGATCAGGTTGAAAATCTGACTTTTTTTTTTTTTTTACTGCTTTTTCCCCATTCTGATGAATGTGGTCATTTTTGCAGTTTTGAAAAAATACATTCCTTTTAAATTAGTGAATTTTAGAGTTCAGAGGGTTAATGATCATTTATTAATGTTGAAGATTTTTTTTTCTTAAACATTAAATTAATCAGAAATACAGTCTAGACATTGTTAATGTGGTAAATGACTATTCTAGCTGGAAACGGATGATTTTCAATGGAATAGGGGTACAGAGGAACATTTCCAGCAACCATCACTCCTGTGTTCTAATGCTACATTGTGTTAGCTAGTGGTGTTGAAAGGCTAACTGATGATTAGAAAACCCTTGTGCTATTATATTAGCACATGAATAAAAGTGTGACTTTTCATGGAAAACATGAGATTGCCTGGGCGACCACAAACATTTGAACAATAGTGTAAGTAAGTCAATAATTTATTGCAGCATTTTTCTTTTTATTAAATTATATATCAATCTGTTATCATTTTTTTCAGCCCTCTCTTTCTATCATCACTGGACAACATAGTGGATGAACTCACAGCCCCAGTGAGCAATCAAGAGGACCTCCTGTGACAGTAGATTTGTGTTTCAGAGGGATATACTGTGGATTGCATCTTTACCCCTGCTGGCTTTTCAGACGGTTCAGGACTAAATCCAAGAGCGGCAAAGAAAGAGGTGGATAGTTTGTTGCTTTTGCTGCCACCCTGATCACATTACCGAGAAGCAGCCAGATACTGAGCTGCTGTCAGTGGACCTACATCCATACCCAGGGAGTTTTCACATGCCATCTTGGTTGTTGTTTGCATCCCTCCCTTCACTAACCCAGCAACCGCACGTTACATCATCCACTCTGTTGCTGCGAGACTCCAGACTATACACCCCAGTGCATTCTTCTTTTGCATTACATTTCCAGTATTCTTGTGCACCTCTCACGACTTCTTCAATTTTGAGAAACCATTTTCCTGCAAGGACGATTGGAGTTTCACCGATTCAGATTTTCGGTAGAATTATTTTGTTGCTTTCTCTTTAAAGCGGAGAGAAAGCACAGAGGAGAGAAGACTAAGCTGATTAGGGTGCTGTGGCTGGAGGTGGGCCAGTCCATGGCTGCTGAAAAAGGGAATTTTGGGCCAGGTCCTGAGGAGGCTGGAGTGGGTTATTAAAGAGAGAGCGACTCACCCAACAACAATTAGCAAGAAGCCAAAACACTTCAGCTGCAGGTAATGTCGAGTTTACAAGCATGGCCTGCTCGTGAAATGAAGCCCAGAAATGTTAGGGAAGGAGATATTTTCACCTGTGCATCGGATATTTCAAGTTGAAACCGCCCACCGCTCCACATGCACCATCGCATATACATATGTCTTCCCCTCACTGTTGTATTTGTGTGAGCTGTCGCCACGCCCACCACCATGGCTGCACTTTCTGTCTAAAGATATCTTGGCTGCGGAGTCCTGACCTGAACAGGTGTTCGGATTGGCGGGTCACCAAGCTGAGGTGAAAAGTCAGAGGTCATCCAATGCAACTGCACCTGTTGCAGCTCTGAAAGACATTCAGCTGCAGCTGTGGCCACTACAGGCTCTCACAAGGCAGCAGCTTGGTTAGACGCTCAATCTCAGGCCAGGTTACAACTGGACTGCACCCAACTGTGATGTAACTAATCAACCCTGCCATCCATCCCTACAACCTTGGAAACTCCACAGCTTAAAACAGGATTCTTGTGTAGTTAAGCTGCAGTGTGTTTTCGTGACTGTATCCAGAATGCGCCCAGATCGTGTACTGTAAATACACTGAGTGGCTACAGTGGTGCACAAATGTGTCACAATAGCATAATAGTGTATTTTCACTTTCAAAAATGCCCCTACACTCCCACTATTGCACATGCAGACATCTTCCCACCTTCCCCACTGTTTTATTAGTGCCTGTCTCGGAGCTGGCTCACCCCTCACCCTGATACTTTAAATGAAACCTTTTGTCAGTGTCCTGGCCTAGTGTTTAGAACAAACTGAGCGAGCAGTCCATCAGGCCCCGTTTGGCTTTATAGACAAGGGAGGGTTTGGGGGGGAAGAAAAAAGAATTTACACAATACTGGTGGGCTTTTTCTCTCCAGCGCAAACACTTTATTGGACAGACAGGACCGGAGCGGAGGATGGAGGTACGAGAGAGTGGCAGAATAAGTGAGAGGCAAAAGGATGGGAAAGTGAATCGGAAAGTAAAAATGAGGAGCTCGCAAGTGAGAGTGAACGCCGGTTTAGCCAAAGCCTCCTGGAGCAGGCCTTTCTCTGGTTAATGAATGGCTGGAAATCATTAAAAAGAACAAGAAGCATGGTAAAAAAGAGAAGGACGGTAGAAAGACATTGTGGAAAAAGAGGTCTTTTAAGGACTTCTCACCACTGCGGCAGCAATGGACCGCCGTCAAGAATTTAGCTCGGTCATATTCAACAGGAGAAATTTGAAAGAGAGCGCAAGTTCACCAACAACTGGAATCCCACATGAACAGGAAACTGATACCTTATAAGAAACCATTAGTCCTTTGCTATGAGCAATATAGTTCTATTTTACCCAAGGTGCTGATAGAGCTAATGCCCTGTGTTAAATGCTCCTGTCCTCAGGCTCATGCAGCAGTGAACACCAATTTAATACTAGAAGCTGAGGTTGAATAGAATAGAGGTTGTTGCTAGAGGTACGGACCCGTACCCGTAGCCTGTGGACTACGGATACGGCACTTGCCATTTGCCAATCAGATACGCGAGATCTGGTCACGTGACTCCCGGTAGACGCTGGAGGTACGGACCCGTAGCATCGGTATTACAGGTACGGACCCTAAACCTGACCCTAACACTAACCCCAACCTTAACCTTTGCTTACCTTTCAACAGTTTGCAGCGGTTAGCAGCTTCTTGACTCGCGAGACTCGGGTACGGGTCCGTATCTGTAGACACTACCGAGAATAGAAGGGCAGCCTCCTCTTGCTTACTGTCTACATTAGCTGAAGCTCAAAGTTTAACCCTCCGAATACTTAAACCCACCGGTGGGTTTGAAAGGCATGTTGTTAAAACTCACCAAATTCCATCATTAAGCAGAGTCAGAAACTGTACAAACAGTGAGAATCATCAGATTTTGAATTTTCTGACAGTCATACCCTACGAGGCTAAATTCAGTCGGGAAATTAAACAAATCCAAACTTAAACTTGCACTTTTTCATTATAATCACTGCACTCTACGAGCCTAATTTTAAAAATAAACATCTTGTTTGAATCACATCTGATGAAAAAAACAACTAAAAAGTAGTCATTCCATGGCAACCAAATATTTTTTCAGGGACTTCTCGGCTGAACTGCAGGCCATGGAAGAGTAAATAGTAAAATTTCTGGAGCATTTTTGCCAATGCTTGTATCATTTGGGAAAATGTTGTACATGTTAATTCCAGGATTTTTATTTATTTTTTGGTTGTTGTCAAATAAGAAAAAATTAAAGACATTTCCTTTTCATTTTTTGTTTCTGTTTTTATAATTTATGGCAGAATAAGTTTGTCATACTCCACAAATGACACTTTTGAATTCTTTCTACAAGTAGCCATGCTTGTTCTGTTTCAGTAAAGGAGCAAGACTTCATAATGCAGAGGAAAAAGACGGCAAAGCGAGTCAAAATGTGACAGGAGCAAAAAGAAACTGCTTGGGCTCCAGAGGGTTAAATAAAACCTTACAACTAGAGGGTGTAAAGAGTGAAAAAGTTACAATTTCTGCGTCCGACCTGCAGTAGTTTCACAATTCACATCTAGATCAACATAATGTAATAAATTCTGTCCCATTTTTAAAATGCCCCCTCTGTGTTTCATCCCTCTAACTACCCTACAGAGAAAACCTTCCTGCTCATCCAGTCAAAGAGAGCGATCATCGTTAATTTTTCTGAGTGTTTGTGTGTGCATGGTGGAGAACAATGCTGTTTTATTGACTGTAATTTGAATCTAATAAGAGTAATTTGAAGGCCATTATCTTTAGACTTATTAAGCCTTTGGGCTACGGAACACACACGAACAATAGATGGGGGATTGGCGGTGGGGAAGGGGAGGGAGAGGCCAGAGAGAAAGTATGAAAATGTATCCCCCTTGGCCATATTTTATCTTTGAGAGTTTAGAACAATAAGAAAACCGCAAACAATTTTCGTTTCACATCAGCAGGGATTGTAGTGGTTCTCCATGTGTATCTGCACACAAATGAAAGTAACAGTTTTGAGTTACCCTTTTAAAGATAAACACAATAAAAGTGACAAACGGTGGTGCCCGGCGGACAAGTGGCTCATACCCAAGCTAACCTCAGGAGTTTAATGTTTGGAGAGCAGACTTGGTCCCGATCCAGGCAGTTACTGCACTTCTGACTAAATAAATGGAAATTTCCAAACAGTGAACAAGACGAGGAGATAAGATTTTTATCTTAGTCACATCCGGGATGATGTGGTCAGTAAAGCAGGGGCAAAAACTAAAGAGGAAGGACAAGAAGACACTCGAAAGTCGGGCCAAAAGCGAGACGCAGAGGCAGATTGATAATTTGTCAAGTGAAAACACAGCCTAGCTCATCATTCATGAGCCCGTTCACTGTGTTCTGTTCAGTCAGTTTACTCTGCTGGTAATAGCAAACTTGTGTCCATGCCAGCAGTCAGATGGAAACTGGACACATGTATTAGGTCACTGGTGGACAGCGAGGACTCTGGTTAGCGATCAATGTGAGCTACAGGTTATAGCTAATGTTGTGGTCGTGCTGTCAGATCAATCATCTGCCATGGTTATAAACTGAAACTCTTCAGCTTTGATCTGACAGGGAGAGGCTGAAATGTGCTTGGTTAGGGAAGATAAGGCCTATGACACATAAAAAGAACAACTAAATATAGTTACTAGGCTACAAAAGATAAACCTCTGTTTTCTGATGACGTTTGATGATACTTTCATATCACAGGGTGTATTTTCCTGACAAATCCTCAGCTTTAACAGGAAAGCAACGGGTGTGGTGTGTTATTTTTGAAACCTCTGCTCCCGTGAAATGTCCTCCTCACACAGGATCGATCCTGTGGTGATGAGTTGTTGTCAGTGGACAGAAGCTCAGCTCAGAGAACTGTCAAAAAAGTAACACCAGTCGGGACTTTTGGAGTATCTTCTTCACAGACTACACAGTCACAGATCCTCAGGCAGGACCTAACTGACTGCTCCCACCTCTCCTATAAAGAGTAAAAGGGACTAAGCTGTTAGAGCCTGAGGAACTCTGGCTTGCCCCACACAGTTTCTTGGTGATTTTGCTTCTGTCACATTTTCAGTCACTGTGAATTAATTTTTACTGCAATATAAAGTCCAGAATTATAGAGAACTTAAAAATGTATTTGGTGCAATAGGGTTGACAAAGCTACAATGCCACAAATCAGCTATAGATATTTTACTATTCAATACTATTTTTTGAAATTTTTTTTGGCTATAGTGCACAGTGGAGAGAGAGAGACAGGAAACATGGGGAGAAGAGGGCAAAGACATGCAGTAAATGGCCATGTGTCATACTCAAGTGACTCCCTCATGGGTCACCTGCTCAACCTGCCAAGCTACAGGGGCACCTCCGACTATTCAACAACTTTAATTTGTTTCCATACTTGTCTCCTATCTGATCTGTGTAAACACTGCCTGCAGTTCAACCCAGTTGAGCTGAAATGTCCAAGAATTTTTGTGATGGTTTTGTTTAGTTAAACCAGAGTCACCTAAGGCTTCACAGTTTAGTCAAGAAATACAGAATTTAAATGAATTGAAACCAATTCAAAGTCCTCTCTGTTGCAGAAGGCTTTACTATTTCATTTCTTTGAATTGTCTTTTCATTTGTAGCTTTATATTAGTCTTTGACTGTTGAGCTACACTGTATTTGACGTTGCATTTGAGTCTTGCACTATTCTATTTCAAGCTTTATTTCACCCATTGTTTTGATGTTTCATCTTTGGCTTTTAATTTTGTCTCTGCTGTTTTGTCTCCTCTGGGTTGATTGTGATATCAGGAGAGTGTAGGACAAAGACAGTGTGACACAGCCAGGCTGGATTGCGGTTTTACGTGTGTTGGCTTGAAAAACAAAACATAAAAGCCCAATCAGAGATAATGGAAATCACAACGGTGGTTTTCAGCTTTCTTTGTTAACTCAGGTTTTCTTCACCGGGATCTACTCCTAAAAAGGGGGTGTTTAACACATCATTTCAATCTTCTTCTGCACAAAATGAACCAATTTTGTTCAGTCTGCTTCAGTCAAGAATGCACATTCAAGTGCAGAGCCATGAGGAATACGAAAAGCTGACTGAATATTAATTTTCTATCCTGTGCTATAAAGGCTACAATACCAGCAGGACCAAACGTGAAAACATGCTTATGCACTTTTGGCATCAACAACTGAATGCATGTAGGTTCCCATGGCAACGCAATGCAAAGAGTTGACCAACTGCAACGGCACAGCTTCGTTCAGTGGTATTACCAACGTACAGCTCAACAGACCTGCAGATACAATGTTTTCCCACAGCCGGGAATCTGTATCATTGAGACAGAATATCATCAGTAAAGGCTTGTTCACTCTGAGCTAAAATGCATTCACTGACCAGCATGAGAACACAGTCTTTTCCCATAAAGGCCTCCAAATATAAGCAAAGATTTATTGCACACACTTTCACCTGTAATAAAAGATGATTAACTCTCTGAACCCCTAAACCCACCAGCAGGTTTGAAAGGCATGTCGTATTTTTAACATCTGGCAAGAACACCCTGATTTTCAGAGGCAAATCGGGACCAAACGTAAAAACATATTTATGCATTTTCTGTATCACCAGCTGAATGCCTGCAGGTTCCCATGCAAAGACTTGACCTACTGTAACTGCACAGCGTTGTTCAATGGTATCACTGACGTACAGTTCAAAAGATCTGCAGATATAATGCATTCCCTCAGCTGGGAATGTGTTTCACTCAAAGTATATAGAGTATATCATCTTTGCGTTTTACAGCTGATTTAAATCCCAAACTCTTAAAATAACGTCCCCCAGAGCAGGTTAGCAGTGCAGCATACGTTGCCGTGGTCTAGCCAAGTCAGAAGACAGCTACTTCAGTGACATTAAAAACTCTGGCTTTTGGCTCCACATACCTCTCTAACCCATTAATCTGGCTTTGTAGTACAACCCTCTGCACAGTAGTTGCTCAAAGCCGGAGAGAACTGAAGATCATTGTGGTGAGCCTCCCTCAGCCGACAGAACAATGACAATGCCTTTAGAACTGGGAATTTCTGAGATAAAACAGTGACAACGGTTCATAAAAAAAATCCCCATTTCTCTGTATAAAAACAAAAACAAGGGAGTGTTCTTTATAAATATACTATGATGGATGGCAGCTTTGGGATGTGGGATTTCCATTAAGTTGAATGGCTGTTAGAGCACTGTAGACCCTGATTATTACAAGCTGCATGAATGGCTGTTCCCATGGCTTTGTGGCTTTGTGCAACGGGTACAGTGACCCCACTGTAATCCATGACTGTTTACATTCCAGCAGATCAGTTCCTACTGGAACCACGGGGAAGGAAGGGCAGGGGTTAAAGAAGACTCTCACGCACCATATCTCTACAAAACCAACACACGCCAAACCCGAGACCCACACTTAGTAAACAATCCGCAATGATCCAATGTAGAAGGCTTATACTGTCTTATCCACAAGAGCTGTGACCAACATTTATTTTCTACCCTTTCAATTATCTGCCTTTCAATCGTAAACCGACTGTACTTCCATCTTGTACGACAACTCGCAGGCAGCTATTTGCCTCCTTCTCCACTCCCATGGCTTTGCTGTGAGTGGAAGAGTGGAGCACCCCTGGAAGTGTTTCTAATTCGATGGGGTGGGGTGGTCAGCCTCCACTTCTTCCCCTGCACAGAGTGCCTGGAGGCAACAACCCAGCTCAGAGGCCCTGCCCACTCATCTATCCCCTAGAAAGCTCTCCTCATTCCCAAACCAAAGCAAGACAAAAGCACTTCCAAACGGGTTAAAAATAGCCCTCAATTTCATGTTTCAAAGGGGTAGAAGAGGCGAGAGCGTTTACGCGTGTTTCAGCATGTCAAAAGGTCTCACAAGTCTGAGGGGCAAACACAGGCTGACGTTGTATATGCTCATGTCTGAGAGATTCAGGAGAAGAGGTAGCAGCACTGTGTGTCTCAAGTTGAAAGAATGCACAAATGTGTGGGAAATGGAAGGAAGTTTGTCAAAACTCGCCCAGTTTTTGGAAAGTGCTATGGGGCAGAAGTCCACTATTTGAATTCCAGTAAACACAGGAAATTAATTGAGCTAAGATGAAATGAGAATGACTTCAGCAGCTGAAACGTCATGAGAACATCATGTTCTCGCTGGAATAACAAGGGATACGGCTGTGAGACAGACAGTCGACTGCAGTCAATGCAATCTAAAGGCAAATGCAATCCAACCGTCTCTGAATGGGCCTTTTATGTCCTGCAGCTCAATAGGTAGCCTCACTTTATTTGCAGGTATAGTGGGCTTGTTCACCCGGGGCTAAAATACATTAACTGACCAGCATGAGAGCACAGTCTTTTCCCAAAAAGGCTTCCAAATAAAGGGAGGACATATTCAACACACCTTCAACAGTAATAAAAGATTCTTAACCCTCTGAACCCCAAAACTCACCGTCCGGTTCGAAAGGTATGTTATTATTTTTTAATTTGCTAAAATTACTCCATTTATCAGATGTGGAAACTGCAAAAACAGAAGAAAAAAAAAGTTGCAACCCTTGAACTTATCATGTTACGTTTGCGCCAAATCTAAATTAAAAATTGCGACATTTCATAAAAAATCTAATTATTCCACATTCGTCCTTTAAAAATTGGCCAAAAACACATCGTTTGCTCTAACCAGATTCGGCAAAAAACTCAAATTTATTTGCTCCTTGGCACAACCATGAACCTTTCAGTGACTCCGCTGTAACCCACAGTCACGTGACAAAAATTCTGGGTTTGATCAGCTGAACTGCAGGCAGTGTATACATAAAACAGAGAGCAGACAAGTAAGGAAACAAATCACACATTTAAGTAGAAAAGCATGTATCGTATGTAGAGTCACCATATTTTTTCCAGTCTTGGTAACACCTGTTGGCACAATATGATACACAAGTTGATTGATTTTTTTTTTTTCCAATTCTTGTCACATCAAGAAAAAAAAACTGATTTTTATTTCAAGTTTAAGTCATTTTAACTGTGTCATACTGCACAAAAGACATTTGAAATTCTCATTACTTCTAGCCATGGTGGTGCTGTTTCCACAGAGGCGCAGGGTTTAATATTGCAGTGAAAAATGAGACCACAGTGAGTAAAGATGCGACATGTGACTGGAGCAAATAAAACGGCCAGAAACAGCTCGGGGTTCAGAGGGTTAACGCAAAAGCCTTGTGATTCAGTGTGAGCTCAGACACCACAACACAGACTGAGACGTCGCAAAGAAGAACACTGAGATGACGAGATGGGGAATGTGAGTGACACTGTGTGATGCAGTATGAATTAGGACATTGAAATGAGTTTTCTGACAGATATTCTGATTTGATTTGCAATAACAGTCCGATAATCATTTCGGATACGTGATGGAGCATCACCACATAAGATGTCACCAAATGTGTGACTGTCACACAAGGAGGATGGCATGAAGCATTCAGCATGAACCCTGAGCCAGACACACTGCATAACGTTGATCCTAAATTGCAGTCCTTGCGATTTTCCAATTGCAATGTTTCCAGTTGTGATTTGAAATCGATTGATTGTGCAGCCCTGTAAGAATAGATGCCATTAGGTCAAAGCTCGGTCAGAGGGAGGTGGGTGTTGTGTGTGGTATTTAAGACTGTACAGTGAAGCAGTTATTAGAGTGTGAGTGTTGATCTTTTTGTCACCAAAGTGGCTTTCTGGAGAGTTCTTCTCACCCACATACCTGCCCTCACCCCGAGGTGATAATGATTTTGTGTGTGTGTGGCAAATCACCAACTAACAGCTGTGTCATTAGTCACTGTCCTTTTTCGTCTTCTTAATTCTTATTCGCACTAGGACCATGAAGAGCAGTTTGAGGTTTCTCAAATCTTGCAGCACCTGTTCCTGACATGGCCTCTGCAGTCAAGCACCCTCGGTCCAGGTGCATTCACTCACTCACACGCTTACTCACACAGAAACACATCATGCAACTCAGCATAAACTGCAACTCTGTCCAATCCTGCCTTGCACAATTGCTTTGATGCAGCGTCTGATGTTTTTCGTCTCCGGCTACTGTAGAGAGGCTTGCTCACCGTATGACTGAGCCTAGAGACGACCGCAGCCCACACATTTGTGCTTTTGCTTCCAGAGCGTTCTGTCCTGTATCTATGTAGTGAGGACAGAGGCAGCTAGAGCGCTCCACAAAACGGAGAATCTGCCCCATGTTCACACATACCATGGTCAACTGTTGCTGGACAAAGGAACAAAACATGTTGCCTCGGCAACGCTGCCCTGACATAACTGTGTTAGGGTGCTCTTGGAAAAAAATTAGCTTGTACATTTGGCAAAGACTGAGCTGAGAATGGACTTTGGGAGTAATTTTGTCTTATCTCCATATTTACTAATAATAAATGACACAATGATTAGTCAGAGAACAAACTTAGACACAACATCGTTCCACTCCCTCCTTCTGAGGCCAAGAAGAGTCCACTAAAGCTGTGCTAACACATTAGCTTTGCATGGCAGCACATGTTCTATGCAGGCCAACATTTTCAGCTATTCACCATCCTTCTCCATCCTTCCAATCAGCGGCAGAACACGTTTTCTCTTCATCTTGCTCTGACTGCAGCTGCATTTTCTGCTTTTTGCCACTTGTCTTATGCACATAGCAGCTCATCAAAGGCGCCGCCGCTCTTAGCATAAAATGACGGCGGTGGTGTCTCATGTTGGGTGTTCACTGTAGGTGGGCAACCCCAAAATCAATGACTCCCGAGTGCTGTGATCTCCACTAGGTTTTTGCTAACCCATTCCTTTCCCCCAGAGCCGCGCCACATCCTGCAGGTTGGAACCACAGCCCATCTGGGTTTGGTTAACACAAGACAGAAGAGCCATAAAACTAAGCCTAAGAGGGAAACAGAGGGGCACCTCCTCATCTACAGCCCTAACTAGTGCTCTTAGATGGGGGTTCTGATGTGGTCTGGATGAATGTTACGCTGGCGAAAGCTGGCAACCTTTAAATTTGACCCAATGTCACTCGCAATACGGCTTTAAACAGATCATATACGTTGATTTTGGCTGCTTTGAGTGTTCTGCGACCGTAACATGAACACTAATGGATGGGAAACACTACTAATGCCAGATATTTATGCCAATTAGTTGCGTTTGTGTAGCTGTTTTTTCAACACGATTATTCTAATGCACCTTGTGTGACAAGTCAGGCTCTATACTTAGTGTCACTTGATATTTCTATCTCCAGACCCTCACCACCCCCCTCTCCCCGTTTGATCCTCCATTCAGAAAGGAGATGAAAAGATGAAGAGTGACATCCAGAAAGAACAATGAATGGGAGGAGGACATCCGCCTCTTTCTTTTGTCTTCTGTAAACACATCATCCATCTTTCTTCCGTGATCATCCTGCACCAACATCTCACAAATATAATTTGTTAGCTCCAGTGTGAAGAAGATCGGCATGTTATTTCTTGCACTAGTAAAACACAAAAATCTCCCCCGCTCCTGTATAAACTATGTAAATGCAAGCAAAGCATTTAACTTAGCAGACTTGTACAGTGAGGAAGCAGCGACTGTGAAAGGTACAGACAAGGAAATCAGATTTCACTCCCAGCTCCTGCTGCTTCTATTACATAAAACCTCGCTGGATCTCTCTACCCTACCGGAGAATACCACATGCAGTGTGAAAAGGTCAAAAGCAATAAAGCAAGTGCTGTTTCAACTGCTTCTGCTTTCACATCATTTCAAAGCACATCCCACGTTCAGAAAAAAGCAGCCGAGCACCGCTTTGGGTCAATCAATATTCAGCGTGCCCACATTCTGCAGCAAACATAAAACCGACAACCTATATAGTACTGAAACAAGTGGCCTACTA
The DNA here is from genome assembly GCF_021347895.1 of Acanthochromis polyacanthus. Taxonomy (NCBI): domain Eukaryota; kingdom Metazoa; phylum Chordata; class Actinopteri; family Pomacentridae; genus Acanthochromis; species Acanthochromis polyacanthus. The sequence goes on along the minus strand of NC_067131.1, from coordinate 14,583,469 downwards.
AGACATCAACTCAACAGTCAGTCTTCACCTTCATTTTATTATTAACATCAATGTCTGATACCGACTTTAAAGGTATCGGTCGCCTCGAAACTGAGCAGTTCTTCCAGTTTTTCTCTTGGAAGTCGCCACAGGGCTCTTGCACAATAAGTGTGCAGTGTGTAAGCCACTTGAACAAACACACACAGCTCGGCACATGACTTTTAGTATCAACACCATGCGGTGTCACTTCATTCCTTTTGACACTACTGCGCTAGTTCGCTTAGTGTTCCACACGTTCACTAAATACTGTGTTGTATGAAAGAAAAGCCCCGGTGTTAACAGTGAGGTGACTGCTGGTCAGCTGGCAGCGAGTCTGTTCTACTCTGCACATTTGCCTCAGGCCAAAATGCTATTTTAACTGCATTTACAGCTATTTGTTGTGTTTTTTTCCCCATCAGTAAAATTTTTTTTCCTTGTTTTTATGCAACATCCAACTTCTTTGTATACAAAAAGGTATAAAATCAATAATTCTGCTGTTGTTAAAATGACCTAACCATCAGGATATTGTTATTATGGATTATGACTACATTATTAAATAGTACAATACTACAGTAAGTATAGCTACAGTACATGACCAAATAGGAATCAGGCCCTTGCATTAACCTAACTGGAAAAATGCCAACCTTATATTTGAGGTAGGTCATCAAAAAGCAAAACAAACAAAAAACAACACTTTCCTGTTATATGATGTGTTCCTCTTCATGTGTTAGCGTTGGTAATGCAAACTCAACACTTCTAAGTATAAAAAGGGGAAAAATCACTTCTCTTTCAATGATATACTGTACAGAGAAATTGGAGCATAAGTTTATTGGGTTAAAACTATCAAAACACGAATTCTGTAAAAAGAGAAGTGTGAAAGGGAAGCATTATATGAAAACATCATACTAATGCACTGACTAATGCTTGATTTACACTAGCTGAATCTATACAGAGCCCACGCCATAGACATACGCTATTGTGAGCATTTGTACTTGTGCACTGGTGTGTCTGTGGCACTGTGTTAATTTCTTTCTATGCTTCAAGTAATGGCGACTAAAATTAAATGAATCGCGCTGGAGTTGGAACTGTTAGATGTTGAACAAAAACCTTTGCTAAAATGAATGCAATGCAGGAAAGAGAGAAGATTTTGGAACCAAATGAAAACAAGAAAACCACATTTCACTACAATGGCACAATTGTACTGCATCATGATCATATCAGATACAATTCTAGCTTATTAGATACTAAATTTTGTTTCGAAGAAGGATTAGGATTAGCTCCGATGTATAGCTACACATGAGGTTATGGTGTAGATTCAATACAATGGTTGCAAATTTCCAATGCAATCCATTAAAATACAGGTATACAGTAAGATTTTATATTTGTTTGAATAGATCATGCCACCAGATAATAACCAATAGAAGCCATCTTTCCAATATTAGCCATAAGCTAAAAGAAAGCGAGCTTGAACTCACCATCTCGTCCAGAGCGTAACGCAGTAGGCCGTGCTCGTAGAGGATGAAGAACCTTCTCTGCCATTTCTGTAAAAGAATAAAACGAGCAGTTCTTGGATTACAGACAAGGACACACAATAGATATCAGTATCAATCTACGCAGAAACACACATCATACTTTTATAAGCAACATGAGAAAATGTGCAAATGTTTATCACGTGTTTGACAGCAGCTAGTTTTTATGCATTAGCCAGCTTTAGTCACGCAGTTTTCATGAATACCGTTTGATGTATGAGAGATTTTACATTTGTAAAGCCAGAGAGTTTTAACTAGATTCGTAAATGTTCCAATTAAAATCTCGAAATTGACACGCACTTCGGGTTATGAAGACTGGGCCAAAGCGCTACAAGCATACAAAATACACGAGAGCGAGCGTTTGGCAAACAGTTGCCGTGAATCGGCAACTGAGTTCATCGGAAAACTATCTGCGTAACCACATCAAAAGGCTCTCGAGTTATAAGACAAGCCGGACAACATTTTATCAGCATGCATCAACGGCATGAGGTCTGTGTGAGGAATGAATGCCTACATACAAAGCACTGATAAGAAATCTCAGCTTGAATGCGGGTGTAATCGCAAAAAAACTATAAACACTTTCACAGGGCCACACAAGATTACACCTCTGACAACAACAACTGAGACTGCACCTCTCTTGCAGGATGGACATGATAAAAATACACAACTGCACTGACAGTATCAACTCAGAACATCGTATTTCGTTAAAGAACACTTCAAACTGAACACACATGGGGTCACATTTTAATGGTAATTCTGTCGACTTTTGTGCAAATGATATGCTAACAGTTTCCATTGATCTCCGTCCTTGTTGGCTCCATCTGCACTCCACTGCCCAACCTTCTTATCTGAATGCACCGTTTTGTCTCAGTGTTAAATTTCCAACTGAGCACAATCCATGAAATATTAAGAGCTGCTCTGTAACCTAAAAGGGGCACCGGAAGGGCTCAGAGAAGAGACACTGCAGTCTTATGTGCAGACACTGACAAAAAAATGAGACATGTGTGACTTTCAGAAGATCAATTATAGCGTCCTAACCTCAGTATCACAAGAACAGAACAGAGCCACAGGCGCGCAACTTGTTCAACTAAAGTGGTCCTTACAGCATGACTCACCCAACACATCAGCACTTTTCCTCCGCTATTTGTTTGTCGGTCGGTCAAAACCTGAACAATCTGCTCACCTCAGCACTACATACAACCCCCCAATTATACCTCCACGGCCGGAAAGCTGACGGTAAGAATAGGCACAACATATCAGTGATGATGTCAAAGCTGCAGCAGACTGTTGATAGTAGATCCAGAGGTGCTTTTTTTTTTTTTTAACCAAAAACCCATATGGAAGCCATCAGCGTGGCTGTGAGAACCGGGACCTTCCCTCTCCTCCCCCACATTCTCCCCCAGAATGTCCTCTTTTGGGATGCAACACCACAGCATAATCTGGGAGCTGATAAAGACAGGCTCCCATTACGTGATGCTAGGGCGCTATGGGTCGTGGAATAAAGTCAATATTAGGCTCATTATTGCCTGACGATGAGGCTTCGTCTGATAGAAGACTCAGCCTCCCACAGGAATCTGCTGATTGTACGGAGTAGCTACTGGAGCCACAACGAGACCTCTTGTTTTGCCAAATGTCAAATGAATGGCGGTATGCGTAGAAAAATTAAAAACAGGGAAAGTCGTGGCAGCTTTTTCTATTTACCTGACAGAATATATGCAGAAAACCACCTCATACTCAAAGCTGGTTCGCACAAAACTGCCTTTATTAACTCTTGAGGCTAAAAACAAAGGGTCAAAAACTGGTTTCTTTGAATAATGGCATTTATTATCTGGAATTTCATGACAGAAGACAACAAGAGGTGAAGAAACAATGCTATACTCTGTTCTAAACATAATCAAGCTCAGTCCTGCAAAGGTAAACACTTATGCAACCACTTACCCGAGATCTGTGTAAGGGATTGTCAAAATTTGTTCCCTCGGGTGCCAGCAACAACCATCCTCCATATATAGGCTTTGCCTGGTGGGAGGAAAACAAACATATTAACCGTTCAGTCATGCACATTGTAACTCGCTGCAGATATGACTGCAAGCTACGAGTTTTGGAGGACACAATTTCAGATGGCGTTGCACACATTCAGATTTTATTTAAACTGCAGGAAGGTGTGCATTAGCCACTAGCTGCCTGAAGTTGACTGTAGACTGCATTCTCCAGTTGGCTTTAATCCAAAGCGCCATGCTGCCCTGGAAAAAGAAAAAAAAAAAGGGAGGAAAGGCTAACACACATGATTTTCCCTCTGATCCTCTAAGTGCGTGGACTGGTGGATGGAAGGGGGAAGCAGGAGGCAGAATTTAGCATGAAAAACAGTGGATGAGAAGCAGAAGAGAGGAGCAGCGAACGCACATCTTGGGAGCTTTTGCTCCTCCAGATTTGCAATTCAAACTGAGAAATGCAAGTTGGCCTGGCAGTCTTTCTTAAATTGTTCTGGTACATACTTGAACTGCAGCCACTCTAGTAGTCAGCACTTGTTAGCCGAGCCAAAATAAAGTCCCGGCATAACCGCCGCATGCTTATTATGTGTACAGGAGGACAGATTTCACTTGGTGTTTACACTCAAACCTTACCTACACTTAAAGAGCTTAACAAATCAAGTGCCTTACGTAATTCGACTGCGCTCCAGAGCAGCAGCCTGCGAATCAAGTCAAAGAAGCTGTGGCATTTACAGTCACCTGGCACCTCCGTGTCTCTCTATCAGGGGGTTTGATTACAGTCATAACTTCATCCTATGTAAGGCCGAGAATAATCCACCATAAAATCCTCTCTGACTGCATGAGGCGCAGCATATTTCCCAGCTGAGTGACTCAGTAAACAAAATGACATAATAGGAACGTTCAAAAGTCCCAACCATAACCTTGGACTGTCAAGGGTTTGAACGGACTTGCAAGAGAAGCAACCAGATATTTAGAGATGAGGCGAGTTGATAATGTGACTGAAAGGAAAGGGGCAGCGAGGGTGGAGAAAGACGAGAGATTTGCTGTTGAAAAGAAACACTGAGACTCAAGACAGTTTAGAAAAAGGTCCCACCTCTCCTCACATGACCTGACCGCAGCCTGGATGGCAAGCTCTCCCCTGAGACGAAGGAATACGCGAGATGAATCTAGGTCATTTTTTACCCTTCACCGGTTCAGTGGCTAAACTGGAGTCATTTGAGTGTGTTCATTTCGCAATGCACCCCCCAACCCCTTACTGCCTCCCATCATAAAAGAACTACACTGCAGAGACAAGCGTGGGCCTTTAAGGCGAGGCGAAAAGGAATGACAGAATGAGTTCTGGCTGAAAATATGCACAGAATGAGAATCACAGGCTTCTGTATCTACTTGTAGAAGAACTTTTTTAACAATGAGCAACATCTTAAACCTGACTGTAAATGACACCCGAGTCATGAGAGGATAACAGTGGGGGCCAGGGGGTCAGACAGACTGATGAGGTGAAAGAAAAAGTTAAGACAATTTGCATCCTGACAGCATTTGGTCACCGTGGAGACCGTAGATCTTCAGCCATCCTAGTCATGCGAATCCTAAGAGCTTCAGTAGAAGACAACCATGCAGTTTAAAGTGACTGATGCGGAGTTGCAGGTGTTTATTCTCACCCCCTAAACCACACGGCTAATGGTCCCATTAGCAATCCAAGTCTCACGAGCTTCGAGGTGTAAATGGGTGTAAAACTGCCAAGTGAGGGATAACTCACAGTGATAATGGAGGTGAAACTGTCTAGGAAGGAACCTCAAGACTGCACTATAAGTATCTGATAAGTGATGTCATGGACTTCCTCCCTTTATCTATGTTAACCTGAGGCCGTTGAGACATATTCAGTCATCTTCTCCTAAAGCTCTTAGGACAAATACAACATTAGAAGTCTTGTTGGTCACAAAATTATCATTGGTAGAAACTTGCAACCTGGATGCAGGTGATTCCTAACCTGTTCTATTAAACAGCTTAGCAGTAGGGAATGGCCCCAATATAGGTCAGCAGAGTTCAGTATGACCCCACGATACCACTCTTAAGCTGCACTCCCTGCTGGACAGTGTGTACACAGTGGAATATATCCACCGACACACAACATGAGGGGGTGAACTTCACTCTTAGGTCACTTGTGCATTAGTGAAACAGCACTCTTGTAATGAAAAACAGAAAATCCCACATGGAGGCATTAGTAGTGGTGAAAAAAAATGTAAATACTACTGTGCTGCAAGGCAAGGAGCTGGAAGTGGGCCTGTATCTGCATGAATTAAGGTCAATATGAGCCCTTTGGCTGCAAACTAATTACGTCCAATTAAGCCAACCTTTGCACTTCACGGTTTATTGACACATGACACAAACGCTCTGACAGCTGGGTTTCCCTTTTCATTTGTGTGGGTGTAAACACAAGACCACAGCAAAGAAATACAGTACAGTCATGGTTTAAAAAGACATCGGTTCACCTGATTTAAGTCCTCGTCGTTCAGCAAATGTGATTCTCTCGGCTTAAAGCAGTTCTGGCATTTACTTTTGTTGAAAATGTTGGCTTGAAATTTCCGACAGGCATTGTCTTTGAATGACATGGTTGTTGGAATGAAGAGGCGACACTTGATGACAGAGAAATTAAAAAACAAAAAAGTAAAAAAAAAAAAAAAATCAGCCAGTCAACTTGCTGATGTGTGTTGTTCTTATTTCTGGATCATGAAACCAGAAAGTCCGTGAAGCTGCGCAGTTCACCTGTCCGGAGTTCACCTGAGGCGCTGCTGGACCTCTACCTAGGTGATATCTCTGATGGTCATCTCCCCTCCTGCTGCTAACGATCACCTGCTAACTTTCACTTCGCAGCCTTTTCGAGAAGTTGTCGGATCAAGTCGCGGGCAGATGTGCGCGTCGTTTCCCCCCCTTTAACCTCGTCCTCCGGCGGGGACTTTCGCAGGTGACATTCGGGGCCTGGAGCTCTCTGCAAAGGTCCCGTCAGCCTCCATGGGGCGGATCGGATCTACCGAGGGAGGGAGTCCACTTTGGCCCCTCTCTGTGTCTCTATCTAACAAGTGATACCGCAGTCATCGCCGTTAAATCTGACTCTATCTAAGGCCGAGCACCGTTATCCAACTTTACGAGCGCCATCGACGAGGCTGTCACGCCGCTGGATCCATCGGTTCCGTCCGTCGCGGCTCCGTGCCCCCTCCCCGGTTGGCTCCGGTACGCAGTCTGCGGTTGATGTTTTCGTCAAAATCCTCGTTCGGGCCGGACATCCAGACTGTGGAGAGGCAGGGCGGGGCTCAGGAGAGAGCGCAGCCGTGACTGACAGCCGCTCGGACCAATCAGGCGCCACGACACGCCCACATCAGAGGCAGTGGCTTTAAGCGACCAATGGGAAGCCTCTCAGGATTCCAGTGTTTTCCCTCAAGCTAGGTGGGCTTTAAAGAGCCCCTCATGACCAAAACTAACTTCCAGGCACAACTCTGATGTTGTGAGAATGTGCCTTAGCTGTTTTTCTTTCCAAGCTGAAAAGATAGAAGCTTTTGTATGGTCTTAGCTTTGATGTGTAAATTGTTCAGGTAAATGTCTACAGTTTTTTTTATTGCAGGGTCAAAACCTTAATCACCAATTTGCAGTGATTAAGGTTTGTGTAAAAAGTAAAAATAATGAAACCATAGCAAAAGCAATTAAACTGATGAGTAGTAGTTTCAACATGTGTGAAATACGTAATATTGAATATTCTAGTAAATGGAAACAAAGTAGCAAATTGATATGTATTAGAATTTGCCAAAATTGATGTTTTTTTTATCCCAAGTTGCAAAGATAGAAGCTTTTCTATGGTCTTTACTATAATATAAACTAATGCTATATTGTTTTTTATTATATTACTTTAAAATTTTTACATTGTATATATTGTATATAGTGTGATATTTTTTACATATATTTTTAATTATTTTTAACCAGTCCGATGACAAGCAAAAGCACCGAAAATTAAAATTAAAATGTGCACCAACTGGTGTGAATGACAATAAATTGACTATTCTATTCTATTCTATTCTATTTTGTGAAGTATTCAAGTAAATTTCTACAGTATTTTATTGTAGAGTCTTAACCTCAATAATCAATTTGTTGTATATGTGTTAGAATGAGATGCTTTTCATTTCAAGCTGCAAAGACAGAAGCCTTTTTATTGTCAGAACCATAATATTTAAATTATTCAGTTAAATTTCTGTATTTTTTTATTATAGAGTCTTAACTTTAATAACACATTTGTAGTATATGTGATATTGTAGAGATTTAATCTTAATATTTACGTTACTCAGGCACTTTAGTGGAGTGTTTAATACTATATGTTCTTAATTTTAGTATTGATTTTAGTTAGCTGAACTTGTGGGTTTTATTTTTTGCATTTTGTGTTTTTGTAATTGTTGGATCTTAAACTCATTATTTGGTACATTTCTGCCATGTAAGTTATTGCTGGGTGTAACCTTAATAAAAGATTATTTTATATTTTATATGATATTGTCAGGTCTTCACTGTAATATTTTTGTCGTTCAAGTAAATTTTCAAAGTAAATAACAGTCAAGAGTCTTAATGTTTATTAGCACATTTCTATGATACATATTGGTGTACGGTCTTAACCATTATAAACAAATTAGTCAGATAAATTAGTATGATTTCTAATTTTGTACATACTTAATATTTGATTTAATCAGGTAAATTTGTATTATATTTAATATTGTAAGGACTAAACCTTGAAATGTAATTTCATCTGGTAAATTTGTATTTTGTATGTTATCTTGTCTCAGATGCTTATTTAGGTTTACATAATAAATGATATTGTAGGATATTAACCTTGATATTTTAATTAGTCAGGTACATTTCTACAATATATGTTATTTGCAGGGTCTTCACCTTAACAACCAAATTAGTTAGGTAAATTTGTGGGTTTTTTTACAATGCTGTAAAGTCGTAACAAAAGTGTTTAGATTACCTAAGTAAATTCACATGATAAATAATATTTTCGTGTGGTAAATTTGTGTAATAACTTATATTGTGATGTCTCAATCCTAATATGTAATTTCGTCGGGTATACTTGTATTCTCCATAATATCATAGAGTTTTAACTTTAACATTTAAATTTGCTCGGTCAATTTAAAACGCAGGCGGTTACACTGTAGCGGTTCACACTTTCGCCTTGCAGCAAGAAAATCCCTGGTTCAAATCCCGGGGTGGGCCTTAAAATGACCAATTTCAGCTGTTGATAAAAGGCCATGTCATCTTTTACCTCCGAGGTTATGTTTCTATTACATTTAACAGTGTTTCACTACAGCTTTATAGTCCTGGAAACTGGACTTTAGTAGAATCAGTGCAGTTAACACATTTGATGAACAGATGTGAGGATAACAGAAGCAAAGGATTAGCCTAATGCATTTCATATGGTGACATCTATTTACATCTTCTGACATTCATCTTGTTAGTGGAGCTCATACGGTGCACTACAATTAAAGGGACCATAATAGAGGTGCTTATCACACTGCTAATATCACTGTTTAATGATAAATAGAAAAATGCAAGGTAAAACTAACATTTCTTAAATCTAGTGCTCATTTAAAGTGTGGCCGGTGGTTTTATTTTGAACAGACAGTAATCTAAAAGAAGCACTTTGATTCCAGGCTCTAGAGCTCCATCTGTTGGACTAAAGTTTCCAATGGCTGCCTCCATCAGCTTGCACTGAAATGTCAGAACCACATCAAGTGAGAATTTACGAGTGACAAATAGCAGGTGACGTCGGGGAGTCATGTGCTTTTCTTCAAATGTGCAGCTGATTTTATGAGTGAAAATATGAGGTGTTGCTTTGTGTCGAGATGCAAAGAAAATGCCGTGAAGTTTTGCACCGTTCTGGTACAAAACCTTATCAAAACTGAACTCACTTACATTAAAAAAATGCTGATTATTACATTTATTTTTTAATGAGTTGTAGCTGATTCCATGCAGAAATTAGAAGATGATATTTGAAGTCATGTAGTGAGTGTGGAAGCAATGATGGAAGTGGTTATCTCTTGCTGTGCTCCTCCCCAGAGCTGTTTATTTTGAGTCTTCTAATCTTCACAGGAAGACTGGAAAGTCAGGTAGAGATAGAAAAAAAATTTCACTCTAAAGAAATGCAAACTGTACCGAGAGAGCAGAAACCACGCAGAGCAGAGGAAACCGGAGGGAGGATGTCTGTCATCAGCGGCAGGTTCTTTGAAGTGCACTTGAAAGCAAAATGTTGTTCAGATTCCAAGCTGATGCTCCAGACTGGGAGAAAATGAAGGTAGAGAAATGCGCTCTTCATTTATTCTGTCAATAATAATCCATGTATTTATTCAGCTTGTGAGAGGTGAAAGATTTTATTTAGGATTCTTTATGGTTGTGGGACAATAACAGCAATGTCAAGGTAGCACAAACAGTGAGGTTTATCACAGCGGAATCTGCAGGAAATACAACAAAAAATGAGTGTGAATTTCTTCAACATTACAATAAAGCACATTCCAGTGAAAATTCACGAACACAAAAATGCAATTCTTAAAATTGTTTTTTCTTTACACGCTCAAAGATGTTGTTTGTGTAACCAGGAGACAACAAAATAAGTAGCAGTTGAATAAAAATATAGGATTAAACCAGTCATCCATTATACTGAAAATCATTCAGTCCCTCAGTGAATCATTTAATAGCCTGTCTCAGAAACGTGTTGATGAAAGTTTAGGTGAACTTTGTGGACACAGTCATGACAGCATGCATCAAGTATTACTCAGAAAGGGGACGTACTAGTGATCCAACATCTTTGACTTTACTGTCAGTAATCTGTCAGTGGTTATTTATCGGAAAGCAAACAAATGAGCACACTGATGAAATTGTGCTTTTAGGTTTGTTTGTGTAGCGATGCAGTCATATAAACTGCAGTTTTGCGTAATCATTTCTAAACAGTGATCAATAATCATGTCATGAGTAGAGTGAAAGCGTACCAAAATTACATTTTTTTAGTTAAGCAAAGATTAACGTCCCACTCTGGTGGTGATTTAACCCCTAAAAACTCATCTCTGTTGCAAATTTATACATTTTTCCTTTGAAAATAGGTCCTTTGTGTATTAAAATGACTTAGAAACAACTCTCCTCTGCATGCTTGCTGCAGCTGGGGCACACCAGCTCACCTGCATCTCTGCCCAAACCCTATAAACTCTGGGCTGCAAAACGGCCACTCTTAATATTATCTGCTTTACATGTTTGACCAAACAGCTGATTCTGAAGAATAATGAATCATCATTCAGTTATATTGCTTCAGGCTGAGACTGGGGGTCTGACTTCCCATGATGCACTGAGTACCTCTGCTCTACTTTCCTGTCTGACTCAACATACAAATATATGCCATCATTGCATGTTACAAACTCTGTCTCCTCTCTTTTGTAGTGTGTTTTGTCCTCTCTGCAGGTGTCTGTCTTGCGATCTGGAGCTACATGTCTTTGATCTTCAGAGTGTTTATTGCTTTCTTATTTGTCCATCTGCTATCCTGTTCTCTCTCTCCTTTAGCCTTACCCCAACTGGTTGAGGCAAACGGCTGCCATTCGAGTCTGGCTCTCCCCATTGTTACAAAGTCCAAAAGAAACATTGGATTTGTTGAGTCTCTCCATATAAATTTCATAAGGTCTTCACCCTATGAAGTGAAGTGCCTTCAGATGACACATGTTGTAAATTGGCATCACATAAATTGAATTGAATTGATGCAGAAACTTGTCAGGATTGGTTCTTGGGGTTTGTTACGTAGAGAACACAGGGAGTACTTACTTTTGAGACTGCCATTGGTATGCTGTAGTTTTAAGATGGAAATGCTCAGCGGCTTATTTTGCTCCTGAAATGTCTCCCAGTTGGGTCCCAAATGGGCATTTTAACAAGGTAAAAAAAAATAAACTAGATTTTTACCAGAGGGGGCTATTTAAGCTAACAGAAGGGAAACACTGTCTTCATTGGTAAATACTATAAAAGTCAACACTACCTGTCGGCTTGAAACAAGATGCAAACTCTCAAAGAACACATTGCTGTTTGCCCTCTCTCCATACTTCTCACTAAGCTACTTAAATGTCAAACTACTTGTTACATTTACAATCACAGGACATAATTATATACAGATGACTTGTCCAATATGAACATAATTCTTGGGGATACAGAGCTGACAGGGAAACACAAAAACGTGCATATCTTACCAAAGCTTTGTTGAGTTCTTGTGTTCTATTTTCATGCAACAGTCTACAGAGACTAATGGGAAGTACAGTGTTGTGTCCCCGGAAAGGTATGACCTGTCCTGTTGTCAGGCAAAAGAGTTCTAATTTTTGTGCTAAATGCAAAGAAATAAAACATAGGATTAATCAGAACACATATACTGCATACGACAGAGGAGTTAAACTCGGCATTATGGCATCATTTAGAAGAGGTCTGCTTTCTTCTTCATGTCATTACGTTTCCAAAGAGGAAGTCTGTCAAATTCCTGAATCTCCATGCCAAAGAAATCGAAGAATGAATCGGGAGACAGGTGACGCTGTGGAGAAAAAAGCAGGAGGGAATAAACAATAATGTTACTACAGAAAACCTGCAGAGTTAATCTATTTGATTATTCTTAAATAAAACTTGTTAAAACTGTAAATTTAACTGAAAAAATGCCTCACATCTCGTTTTTGAGGAAAATGTGTCAGCATTTTACACAAGCTGGAGCACTTCTTTAAAAAATAAAATGGAAAATATTCCTTTTTGTTTTTGTGCTCTCTTTAGTACATGTGCAAGACATGGTCTTTATCCTTTCCATTATTGCTTTGTATGCATCAAAAATCTGAAAAGTGCTTTTTCTCAAACTATACCTCGAGTCTCGTTCTGTCAACATCCTTGGGAAGCTTCACTCGTCCTCTGTTAGTAACTGCGAGCATTTCATATGGGTAGACCTTGACCAAACAAAGAAGGCAGATTGAGAATACAATCTTTTGTAATGAGCCATTGAGATGAAAGAACATCATGTACTATGCAAGTATAATATACATGTATTGTAAAACTACTGCGCATAGTCAAAGTCTACAGTTCTATTCTCCTTTCTTCAAATTACTTTCACCCACAGTAGAATGGATGATGATGAAATTGTCAGCATTAATCTGTAGAATTACTTGCATGTGTCACTGTTGTCGCAACATTTTGAGTTACAGCTCGTATGTACAGATCATACTACATCTTTGTGATGAAAATGCTCCTCTTGTGCACAGTTTTGCGGAGAACTAAATGTAGCTAAGAAGTAGCCTAGCCGCGCTAGACCCAGGTCTCAAGACGCAAGGGTCTAGGAACTCTCGACAGGGAGGGAGGCGGGCTAAAAGGTTTTCTTTCAAATCACTCTGCAGCAATTGGGTAGGTATGCAACCAATCAGCGCAACGAATAGGCTGACGTAGTTCCTAGAGCACTGGAAATCAGAGGATGCGGGAGTTCGGTGAAGCCTTATTTATACAGTCAATGGGTGAAGCTCAAGTATATTACAGACATGTTAGAAATATTATTCAGAGTCGGTGCTAATGGAGCTCAATGACTGTTGTCGTTTTTGTTGTCGACCCTGGCAGAGAATTAAATTCGTTGCCGTGGGTTGTCTAGCGTGGCTAGGCTAGTTGTTTCCGGTTGTTTCTGTCAGAATCATCGCACCTCTGTCGTCACTTAGTTACGCCCGCCTTCTGACACTACACTTCATGGTGATTCGTCGGCCAGTTTTAGGAGCATCCAACCTCGAGCCTTATGGAGGGTAACTAGACCCACCCTGGCAGAGAATTAAATTCGTTGCCGTGGGTTGTCTAGTGTGGCTAGGCTAGTTGTTTCCGGTTGTTTCTGTCAGAATCATCGCACCTCTGTCGTCACTTAGTTACGCCCGCCTTCTGACACTACACTTCATGGTGATTCGTCGGCCAGTTTTAGGAGCATCCAACCTCGAGCCTTACCGAGGGTAACTAGACCCACCCTGGCAGAGAATTAATTCGTTGCCGTGGGTTGTCTAGTGCGGCTAGGCTAGCTAAGAAGGGCAATATACAAACAATACTTGCTTTTGGTTCCAGCAAATTAGGCATAGACACGCCTCTGTCCAGTCGTGTTAATAGATGCTGGCAGTCAAGGATGAGCTATGGGATGAAGCAAACACATGCAATGGGAAGATATCATGGCAGGATTAATCTCTTGCAGATTACTTGTGTCTTTCTGAGATTACAGAGATGATTACGCAACATGGTTGATATCTAAATCTATTCAGACACATCTAAATATGACTGGGAATTAAAGCTGGGTTTGCTGTGTGCTTCTTGAAACATGCAGATGCACAGTTTGGTCAGCTCAGTCATTTTGAAATGCAACAAACCAATTTCAAAAAGCAGGGATGATGAGGAGTTTGAATCTGCATAAAACTCCATTCAATTACTGTCACATACCTTGAAATCTGAAAGGTAAAGGAAAGGACAAAACACAAAGATGATTAATGTTGTAGGCATCATTCATTTAGTTAAAATAACAATAATTGCCAGTATCCATTTGAAAGAACAGAAGTGTCTGAATATTTACCTCTGAGTCTGTCGTCGTTGTGGGAGAAATCGGATTGTGGCTTAATGAGGAGAAAAACATGAAAAACAGTTCACACAATAACAACACCCCAAGCTGTTTAATGAACCACATATCGTTTCTTTAGTGTGTTTTTAGAGCTACGCAGTGAAAAATAAACCAATAAAAAGTGTTGTTATAGGAGATTGTTCAGACTTAGATATCAGTAATGTCGCACTTACCACATTAAGTTCATTGTGACCATATCTAGGGAAAGAGGATGTTGGAGATGTGGATGAATTTGAATCTAAGAGAGAGAGAAACAACAGACAGATCAGCTCATCGTGAGACGACTTATAGGTTGAATCAGATCTTTGACTGAAATAGATCGGAGTCAGAGTGCCATGAACACTGCCAAGTTCTTCTCTTAGCCTTTTACTGATTGTTTTTACCAGAGTGCTGTTCTATGTTTTCTATTTCTTCAATTTATATTTTGACATTATCCATAAAATATATATTTTATACATGTATGTTTTACCAAACGGTCAAGATTCCAATCAAAAACTGTTCACCAAATTGTCAACATCATTGTAATGTAGCTGTGGTTATGTTCTAGATGTTTAACATGAAGAAAAGTTTCATCGAGACTAACAAAGGAAATCAGTCATTTATGTTAAGACTGAGCTATGCAAAAATACAAATATATCCTTTAAAAGATCACAGCTCAGTTTTAAATTGAACATTTTTTATCATTCAGTGATCATTTATATAGATTTTAAAAGGTTAACTGAATACTCTACCTTGCTGTTTATAAATTGGAGGCTTCCTGTACATATTGAAACCTTCATCTGCTGAAAGAGAAGAGTGCAGGGTTAGCAGACAAGTAATATAAAAAATATTAAACAAAATGCTGTTGAGACCCAAATCACGCTCAAATAAATATTCCCAAGGTTCAACCTCAAGTCCCATTTTTGCTTGAACTCTGCGTGTAACATAAATAAATTGCATTTTAACATGGAAGCTGGAGTACAGCATCACAGATTTCTCACTTTTATGGCTCAGAGTATAATTTTCTCTGTAAAGGGCAAACAGCCTTGTCGCATTCAATGCAAAAAACATTTACATTTAGAAAAGAAGCAACTTCAAAAAGCATTTCTCAGACGGTGATGTCCTGCTCTGCCCAGCTGAGTTGGCTCACTGAGATCAGCTCATCCTTTTCTCCTACGGACTTAAAGATAGGTTATCTTTGCTTTTCCAGACTGGACTGTTACGGTTCACTTTAATCTGCAGGCGAGACATCCAAAGACACCAGATGATACAAAACTCTGCTGTCAGGCTGTAACACATTCGTACCAAGAGAAAAACTTTACACTAATCCTCGCTGCCCTTTACTGGCTACTTATAAGTCTCAGAATTGATTTGAAGTCACATTGTTTTCCTTTTTTTATCACTACTAATTGTGAATTTTTTGTCCTGATACAGCAAAAGTTCTGATTCATATTTATTTGCTTTTACCTGCTTTTATTATAAAGCACTTTGGAACTTTCTTTTTTAAAGATTCCATATAATTAAAGTGTGTTTTATCAATATCGTTAAATGCAGTTTAATTCCAAGTTGCTCTGAGATCTCAGACATGATATTAGCTCGCTAACACTCACCAGATTTCATGTTTCAAATGAACAGAATAACAATGACAAAAATAGCTACACATAAATCACTACAACCGTATGCATAAATTAAGCCTGTGCGGGTTGTTTGTGGTTTGTGGATGATCTTCAGTTCATATCAAAAACACATGCCAGAGATTACTGGTCATAGCTTGTCATATCTCATCCACACATGATAAAACAGGCTCTGAAGGAAGTCACGGCACAGCTATAAATAAACATAGGAATGTGTGAGGGAAGTTGGGAAGAGGCACAGAAATATTTATTTATCCAATCAATCACAGCGGTTTTCTGAATAATGAAATAAATCCAAAATGAGAAACAAAGCTGAGCTGATTTGGACTGTAAACTAGATTGGTTTGGCATCTGCAGGCTGTCTGAACTTTGACCACCAGATGTCTCACTGTTTTAAATATCAAATCTGAACCTTGAACCAGTTTATTGTTCGTAATTTGGATGTTGTAGACATTAATCTTTCACCATTACATTCAAACACAGTTCCTCGTAGCTTTGATGGTGTTCACTATCAAATATGTATTCTAATGAGGAGTACAAAGTGTGATATTTAGAGGGGAGAGGGGGGGAAGCAGAGCAGGGGGTCTTACCTTTAGTTTGAGAGAGAAAGTGGTGACATAAAGGAGAAGTGGGGCAGGTGTCTTTGGTGCCAGAGAGTAAAGAGGGAGAAAGCATCAACCCTTGTTATTCCAGTGGGAGAGGAAGGAGGAAGTGTGGAGGAGGTGAAGGAGGGAAGGTGGTAAAACAGAGACAACGTGAGCGGAGGATTTATCCAGCACCTTTACAAGGGTGTTTTTAAGATTGGGAACTAATTTCACGCGTGCTCTTCTCACCTGGTCGGTGGAAGTGTTGAGGCGATCTGGACAGAGTTGGAGTGTAGCTGTGACGGTTGTACATCGCATGAACTCCAAAACATCCGTGACTTCGGGATTTTGGTATTCTCATCTCCAAACTCTCCTTGAAAGAGGAGAGACAAAAATCGTGTAAAAATGCACATAGAGTACACACATAGGATTTGTACGCCCCCTGCCAAAAGTTTAAGGACACTGTCTCATTCAAATAAAGTAGAACCTGTCCTACAACTTTTGACAGGGGGTGTATTTCATCACATGGCAAGACTCTGATCATACATGTAAAGTTTCAGGCAGATTGGAGCATGTTCAGGGCATTTACACAGCATTTGAAATTTCATGACGAAGGATCAAAATTCCAGAGTTCGCCACGGACACGCTCTTTGACTTTGGAAAAATTTTTTAATAGCTTTGGATCATTAAGGCCTCCTGTATGTACTGGCCGAATTTGAGGTGAATTGGAGTTTCCCCCTAGGAGGAGTTCGCTCTAGAAAAAAATGAAAAATGGGCAAAATCTGACATTCAACGCAAAATAGCTCACTTCCTGTTGGGTTCGGAATGTGGCTGTCACTGACTTTTTTGTTCAGCCTGATGTGCTGCATATGTGTACCAAATTTGGTAGATACACCCCCTGTCAAAGGTTGTAGGACAGGTTCTACTTTATTTGAATGAGAAAGTGTCCTAAAACTTTTGACAGGGGGTGTATGCGGTTCTGGCAGTGGTGTACAGTAACTTAGTACATTTACTCATAGTGACAGTACAATTTGGGGTACTAATCACCCCAGTTAGTTTAGTATTTGTATTTTTCTGGCACTTAATACGTCTTTTAAACTTCAATTCTGTACTTTTTACGCCACTGGATTATTTGAATAATACAAAATAAAATCAACAAATACATTAGAATGTAATATTGCTGGGAAACCCCACAGTGATGCCTTATTATTAGATTGAGATCAAATGTGATTTGCTCCCAGAGGAAAACATATAAACTCACTAAGTCTTCAAGGGATGAACACATGAAATATAATCCAATAATGTCAAATAATATAATATATTTTTTTCTGACATGAGCCACGTTGCAGAATGATAACTTTTAGCTTAGGTACACACTGTGATGCGCATACTTCTGTACTTTAATGAAGCACAATTTTTTAAAATAAATTTTTATTATATTTGCACACTGTGGTAGTGTTACTTTTACTGAGGTAGATTTGAGTACTTCTTCTACTACTGGGTTCTGGTACATATTGCATGTATGAGTCTTATCTAATGAAACTATTAAAAGCTAATAATTATAACAACAACAATAACAACAATCATAATAGCGTACCTCTCTGGTTTCAGAAATGTTTCCAGGTGACTAAATCAGGCAGACAGAAGAAGAAAAATGAGCACATGAACTGAATCTTACATTCAGTATTAAAAAGAAAGCAACACAACATAATCTGACTTCAGGTGAAAACTTTGAACTCACCCGAACCAACATGCAAGACTTTACGTAAGAGGAAAATGTGATACTTTAATAATTTAGACAAATTCCTAAACCTGAAGTTTTCACATGAAGTCAGTCACATGAAAGGTAAGAAAGTTAGGCACTAATCACTAACAATAACACACTATATAGCAACTCACCACTTTTGATTTTTATCAGTTTACATCATCAAACATTCTCTGATTGTACTGTAGATCATCAGCCAAATTTAAAAGTTCCCTTTACATCTGATATGATTGTCTATGTTCAGAATGCTTCATTGACATAGAAATTCAAGCTCCAAAATACACTTAAAGACACATTCATCCATTATTTTTTTCACAATCAATGTCTTTGCATTTTGGGCCAAACACAGTTAAATATGAGAACAATCAAACAAAACTTCACTTGGTTTGACAGGTAATTCAAACCAAGGCAAAACACCAAAACAATGGCACAAAAACATGTCACCGGATAGAACTTGGAGCGTTGTTACCTCTGTAGGACTTTTCCTGTCCTGTCTGTTGCCTTTTTCGTCCAAAGTAGAGGAGTTGCCGTTCACAGACTTATAGGATATCATATCAGGATGCTCTATATCATATATAGCCTTGACTCTGGGAATTGCTGCTAAGTCTCTGTAATCAATGATCTCGTTATCTACTTTTGCCTGGGACCAAGAGAGGGAGGAAAGGGGAGGATGGGGGTGAGGAGAACAACAGAGGGAGGAGACAGCACAGGTTAGGTCAGGTGAAAGGTAGGAGGTTTCCTATTGTAGCACATCAGGGAGGAATTAAACTCTAATCCCACATTTAACATCACAACGCTCCGACTTTGGCACATGAAGTGAACAGATTTGCTGTAATATGAAAAGCTATCGTCTCTTTGTTACCATACAATATATTTCTCAGGCTTTAAAATATATGTAAATAAGGTAAATAGTTTTTGGCCCATAACCTGAGGCGTTTTGATGGGAGTAGAGTTCATTCCATCTCATAAACCAACAGGGTAATCATGGAAGATGAGAGGTTGGGTGGAGGAAACACTGAAAGCACCATTTTTGATTTTTTTTTCTTTATAATCAACCTAAATCTGAATGCATTCAAACTGATTGAGCAAATACAGTTCTCTTCAATATGTGGCAGATTAAATTGAGAAAATGTCAATAGGCTTTAGAATCTAACCACAATTGAAATTACATTTTATCTCACAAACAACATCAAACTACTTCCGATCAGTCAAGGTGAAGTTGAAAAAAATAAAGAATTTTAATTGAAGTGTAATATTCTGCTAGTGTTTCTAAAAGTTCTTCCTCATTTACTGTCAAAAAGAATCACGCTGCACGAGAGACACTTTGTCCGTGTGACTCCCCTGCATGAATAGAGGGATAAATGAAATGTAAATCGACCCCTGGCAAATTGTGCACCAGGGAAGATGCTGAGCACATGTTGGCACCAGAACTTACACAGATATTTCGACCAGGGCTCCCCGGGGTGCATGAGCCTGGTCTGGAGCTGGAGCTTTCAGACGATGATCTAGTGGGCTGAGAGATTAAGAAAAGACAGCAGCATTAGCTTGGCCAACACAGAAACAAATCGGATTGAAACGGCACTTTCTGCTTTGACTGCTTCTGAAGTATCTTCCAGCTCTCTTTACATGCACACACAGCTTTGGTGCAAGTATCTGCACCAGTTTCTGCAATGAAGTGTACAGCACAGATCTGGTACAAGCATGCATGCAATGTTTTGTATAGGAATCAACTAACCCTCTGAACCCCAAGCAGTTTCTGGTTGGTTTTTTTTCCACTCCTGTCACCTAAAGTCTTGCACCACTATGGAAACAAGACAACCATGGCTAGAAGTAGAGAGAACAGAAAGATGTCTTCACTGCAGTGTGATTCCATTATAGTGCCATAAATCATAAAAAGAGAAAACAAAATTTAAATTTCTTAGATTATCTGTTTTACAAAAAGTGAAAGAACCTGGAATCTATAAGTATAACATTTTCCCCAAGTGCCCATAAGCATTACCATTTTTTAGGGGAAAATGGTGGCTCTATATACTATAGATCTAGTATTAAATACTATGATACTAAGCATTTACATTTTTAATTAGTTTCTTGACTTGTCTCCTTCCTGTTCTGTGTGAACACAGCCTACAGTTCTGTCCAGCTCAGTTAAGACATCCGTGAATTTCTGTCATGTAACTGTTGGTGGCATCTAAGACAGTTATGGCTTCTCAGGTGCACCAATGAGCACAGCATTTTTAGTTTTTTACAGAATGTGGTGAGCACAATTAATTAATTTTTTGCATCTTTTTAAGTGAAACATCTAGAATAAAGTGATTTTCATGAAATATCCTGATTTTAAGCAAAGATTTGGTTCATTTTCCCAATGAAACCTCCCTATACAGATGAGTAGTTTAAGTGCTATTGAAAAGTTTTACATCATACGATTCTTCCTATTTTCTTTTACAGTTTCTTGCTCTGGGCTCCAGTGATTTTTGTACTTCAGAGGGTTTAAACAGTTTCTACCAATTTCAAATTAACACAGGCAAGCATGCAGAGCTGTCAACAAACCTCTGTTAATACTAACTTATCAATATAAAGCTTCTTATATTCACTCTTGGATGCAGAAATAAGAGAGCATCTTGTGCTATGAATCAAAAGCAGTTGCTGTTTGTTGCTAATGTGAATTAGCAAACAAGATGTGATTGGCCAGCCAGGTGAGCAAAGTGCCTGTTTTATTGCATGTGAAACAAGCAAGTGTGGTTAATCTCAAATTCTGAGATCACAGCCTGCTCACTCCACAAAGCCATCAGTGCAAACAGCAGACCTGCCCGCAATATTAACCTTCAGTTCATGTTTGGGGTAAAAGAAATCAAGACAGGGTGTTTTTGATCTGGGGACCTGGGAAGGAAGACAAGGTGTAAAGAAACACATCGAGCAGCTAAGTCTTTGTAATGTAGGGCAACAGCTTCATAGAAATGACATTCTGATCTTATTCAGAACAGCGATCACATTTTCATTATTAAGGACTTATTATGAGAAACTGTTCAAGTACTATGATGCCATGGCTCCATTAAATTACATGTCACATATAGAAATAAGGTTGAATATTAGGTTAGAGAGATCTCACCCTGTAACTGTCCTCAGTCCTGCTGCTGTCTCTGCAGTCTGGATGCCAGATTGTTGATCCTGTGAAACCAGCAACAATCAGTGACTGCAGCTGTAAAACTTTAAACTGCATTTTTCCACATCCTCACCATGTGTGATGTACTGTACACTCGGAGACGGTGGTGAAAGGATTTAGGCACTTCATTTTATATTTTGAAATGACTGAAGCACATGAATCTTTGTCACAGAAAACAAATCATGTATATTTCTATTATAGGTCTTCTGGAACAATGACACAATCTGCTGGGTTAAGAATAGACATACATCAACTTGAATAATCAGTGCTGGTGATGTAGAAAGTTGTGTTAATCTCATTTTCTTTGTGCCATGGCCTCTTAATTTCTCCTGGGCGATTATGATCGACTACAGCTGCTGACTCCACTAAGCCAATTTAAATGGGGCAGTTTTGATGCGTTCACTGAACTTTGCAACAAACACTACAATGGGGAAGTGCAAAGCGTTCAGCACAGATCTGAAAAAGCTAATCATTGACTTGAACAAGTCAGGAAAGTCACCTGGAGCCATTTCAAAGCAGCTGCAGATCACAAAACCAACTGTGTAAACAATTGATTCTAAGTATAAAGTGCATGATACAGTTCTATCACTTCCGCAGTCAGGAAGAAAACACAAACTATCACCTGTTCCTGAGAGACAGCTCGTCAAAAGTCAACAAAGAATAACCAAAAAGCAGGTCAAAGCAATGACTTAGAAGCTGCTGGGATACAGATGTCATTGTCATGTTCATCGGCTGAAAGGCTGTCATGCAATAAGGAAGCTCCTCTTCTGAAAGCAGCACCTTAAGACTCAGCTGAAGTTTGCTGCTGATCACATTGACAAACAAAAGGCCTTCTGGAGGAACATTCTGTGGTCTGATGAAACAAAAAATGTAGCTATTTGTAGCTATTTGCTATAATGCTGTTTGCTGCTTGTGGAACTTTGTGTTTTACACAAAGTTAATGGAATAATAAAGGAGGAGGATCAGCAGCCAGATGGTTGGGTCTTGAAAGCAGATGGGTGTTCCAACAAGGTAATGACCCCAAACACATATCAAAAGTAGTAAAGAAATAACTAAATCTGAGATTTTAGGAAGGTTTTAGATCAGCCTCCCTAAAGTCCTGACTTAAACTCCATCAAGAACCAGTAGATTATGATGAAGAAACAAGTCATAAAATCAACAACTTTGGTTGAACTGTACCAATTCTGTCAGGGGGAGTAGTCAGAGATACAACCAGAAATGTGAAAAAGCATGTGGATAGACCATGGAACTTTTCTTTAACCAAAAATTAGCATTGCTCTATGTACACTGCTCAAAAAAATTAAAGGAACACTTTTTAATCTAAGTATTGCATCAAATCGGTGAAACATGTGGGATACTGATCTGGTCAAGTAAGTAACTGAGGGCCTTTTTAGTCAGTTTCAGCTGCTTTGGTGTTCATAAAATTAGCAACAGATGCACTAGAGGGGTAACAATGAGACCACCCCCAAAACAGGAATGAGTTTACAGGTGAAGGCCACTGACATTTTTTTCCTTCCTAATGTTTTCTGACAGTTTTTCAATAGTTTTGCATTTGGCTAGGGTAAGTGTCACTTCTGGTAGCATGAGGCGATACCTGGACCCTACAGAGGTTCCACAGACAGTCCAACTCCTCCAGGCTGGTACATCAATGCGTGCCATTGCCAGAAGGTTTGCTGTGTCTCCCAGCACATTCTCAAACGCATAGAGGAGATTCCAGGAGACAGGTAGTTAGTCTGGGAGAGCTTGACAGGGCTGTTGAAGGTCCTCAACCGATCAGCGGGACAGGTATCTGCTCCTTTGTGCAAGGAGGAACAGGATGAGCACTGCAACAGCTCTACAAAATGAGCTCCAGCAGACCACTGGTGTGAATGTCTCTGATCAAACAATCAGAAAGAGATGTAATGAGAGTGGTCTGAGGGCCCAGCGTCCTCTAGTGCCCGCTGTGCTCGCTGACTGGCACCGTGGAGCTCGGCTGGCATTTGCCATAGAACACAGGAATTTGCAAGTCCACCACTGGAGCCCTGTGCTTTTCACAGATGAGAGCAAGTTCACCCTGAGCACATGTGACAGACATGAAAGGGTCTGGAGAAGCCGTGGAGAACGTTATGCTGCCTGTAACATTGTTCAGCATGACCGGTTTGGTGGTGGGTCAGTGATGGTGTGGGGAGGCATATCCATGGAGGGACGCACAGACCTCTACAGGCTGGACAATGGCATTCTGACTGCCATTAGGTAACAGTATGAAATCCTTTGACCCATTGTCAGACCCTACATTGGTGCAGTGGTCCTGGATTCCTTCTGGTGCACGACAATGCCCAGTCTTATGTGGTAAGAGAACTCATGCAGTTCCTGGAGGATGAAGGAACTGATACCATTAGCTGGCCCCCATGCTCACCTGACCTGAATCCAATAGAACACCTTTGGAACATTATGTTTTGTTCCATCCAACACCATCAGGTTGCTCCTCAGACTGTCCAGGAGCTCAGCGATGCCCTGGTCCAGTTCTGGGAGGAGATACCCCAGGACACCATCTGTCGTCTCATTCAGAGCTTGTCCCGGCATCGTCAGTCATGCATACAAGCACATGGAGGCCATACAAACTACTGAATACCATTTTGAGTTGCTGCCAAGGAATTTCAGCAAGATGGACCAGCCTGCCACATCAGTTTTTCACTTTGATTTTGGGGTGTCTTGAATTTAACCCTCCTGGGGGGTTGATAATTTTCATTCCCATCAAACAATGTGGCACTTTTCATTCCTAACACATTATCCAGTCCATATCAATGCTAATATCCAGTTTCCCCCCCCCCCATATTGAAATATGATGTATTTTCAAAGGGTTCCTTTAATTATTTTGAGCAGTGTATATATTTGACCTAGCAGATTTTATCATATTACCAGAAGACCTGTAAAAAATCTGAGCGAAGCCAAAATGCCTGATTGTTTTTGTGACAAAGATGTATGCATCCCATTGATTCAATCATAAAGAACTGAGAGTTGTTGGAAACACTGGAAACTCAAAGCTGCTAGAACATGCATGGTCTTTACAAGTATATGTAAAGTTTTGTTTAAAACTGTCCATATATGATAGAACTAAGACTACTGAGTCATTAATGTGTACACCACTTTAATGTTGCACCGTCCTCTAATATTAATTACTTTATATACTGCTAGGTAGCTTCATTTACAATAACAAAACATCATTTATTACACTTGAATGTGCAAAAGAACGTGCAACTAAAGCTTTTAAATGTAGTAGAGTACAAAGTACGTTATTTGCCTCTACAACTGGAAGTATCAAAATGAAGTACTTGAGTACATAGCTACATTCCACCACTGATCACAGAATGCCATACTCCCAAACTGACCTTGCAGATACATTTCTTCTCCTTCTGTGAACATTTTGTCGCATCTGCTGCATCTTGCACAGCCGGGGTGATAGTGTTTGTCTCCTGCCTAAAGCAAATGAAGAGGAAGCCAAAAGTTAGTTGAGCTGCATTTATACAAGAACTACACAAAAAAATACAGGTTCAAGAATCAGATCTGTTTAGCAACAGCTTGATTAAACGGACTTGTTTTGTTTGTACATTTACAGAACAGCATAAATCCCTATAAAGCAATCAAAAATCAAAGAGAAATCTACAGCTTCTATTAATTGTAATTACAGAGACGAACATCAGCGGGTTATTGAAAGCCACGCACATTTCATTTTCTGACGGAAATTTAATTTGTGAGTTAAAATAATGGCAGAAAATCAGAAACCAAGCCAAGATTTAATGCAGTGTTCCACAGTCAGAAAGTTAATACTTGTGATGTTTACAGTTCAGGAAAAGTTTGTGACAAAAATGTATTCAAATAGCAAAAGACAGAAAATTCAGGAGTATGAACTGTTCACTGAGAGTAAACCTTTCTTACCTCGAGAACTTTTCCTGTTATAAACTTGTGACATGCGTGACATTGGACCCCAAACTTAATCTGGTAGTCTCGCTCACAGTAGGGAACACCATCCCTGAGGGAAACACATTTAAAAGTCACATCTTTCCAACTCTGTTCTGGTTGTGATCTCATATTTTCGAGTTATTCCAACATCACCTATTAAGAAAAGTAACAGTATAATAGTACTAGGAGAGAGGATCATGAATTTGTCTTTACTTGCTGATATATTCTCCACTCAGCACTCTCCTGCAGGCTTTACACTTGAAGCAGCCGAGGTGCCACTGACCGCCCAGAGCTAACAGAGCCTGGCCGTTCTTGATGTCTCTACTGCAGCCGGTGCAATCTGAAAACACACACAAGTACATATAAAGAGTAACCAGACTTGTTCCTGCAGACTTTTTTATTTGGGACCTCTCTGTGCAGCGCTGCAGACAGATCCTCTTAATCGGGAGGCTTTGTGAGTCTGAATCCTTTATTGGTCCCTGCTGTATCTATGATCATTAAGTGGATGAGTTCAAGTTGAGGTAGAGAATTGAGTGTATCTCTTATTCCGAAGTGAGTCAGTGACCTGGCAGGATTTCCAGACAGTGACTGGATTTAAAAGGTAAAGTCAAATCACAGTGTTGTGAAAAAAAAGCTTTTGCCGCAGGTTCAAGAGGAATCAAGGACACCGTCTAGCCTGTTTGGACATGAAACAAATTTTTCAGACATTACAGGTAATCTCCTGGTTGATGGTTATGGACAGGAAGTCTGCTCATACATGATTCAGTTTGAATTGAACATGAATGACTCGGGCAGCTGGCACAGAAGCCACAGCTGGCCAATGTTCAGGACATAATCCACCATCTGATTAGGCCTGCAGGGGATCAGAGTCTTTGATCCGTTTGAGAGCTGCATTCATAAATATATTTGATAGGACTGTGATGGAATGTACTCACTATTGGAGCGGCGGATGTCTTTAGGAGAAGGTGACACGGGTTCGATACAGCGCTGACAGAGGCAGTCTTTTCCACTGAAGGTGACACAATCCCCAGCAGGAAAAGGATGTCTGAGAAACACAGAAGGACATAAAAGGCTACCACAAAATTCCTTGTTGCAAAACAGGATTGCAAAGCTAAAACCCCCAAAACATTTTTTTAGTTACTTGCAAATGGTGCACACAAAGCAGGCTGGGTGGTAAGTCTTTCCCAACACCGTGACCACTTCTCCCTCCACAAACTCCCCACAGTTGCTGCACAGTGTGCCGTGAAGCCTCTGGAAGTCCAGCGGGCAGAGATAGTCACCGTTCTTCATGAAGAAGCCGCTTTTACCCAAATCGCAGCCACACACTGCATAAAGATACAGAAAACATTAAGGCCACATGATAAAAGATGGGAGTATTTTCTATTAAGGTAAGAATAAGGTGATGGGATAAGGAGTTGCTTGTATAAACCCACAGATAATTAATACTAACGGTGACAGCATTGTTTGTATCTCTGATAAACTTACTGCACACTACCTGTCCAGTGCCAAAATGAAAAATGAAAATTTGGTAAATATATTTTTCCTAGCTTAATAAGATGATGATATGTATATATGAAGTGTTCTCAGCAAAACAAAAAAAAGATAATATTCCACCTGTCAGGGAAATTAGGGGAAAAACAACTTTATAAAAATACAGCAATTTTACATAATGAAAATATTTTTCTTGCCTCAATTTCACAAGAAATCATGTGTAGCTATGGGGAAGTTTGCAATATTTATATGTGTAAAAATAATGAAAAAAATCTGTTATATATAGAGACATATTTAAGGTATCTCACTTGAACTTAAAAGTTTTGTCTATTACCAAAAAGGGAAATATTTGCAAAATTATGCCAAATATACAGAAGTATATTAACAGTCCTTTGACAGAAAAGTTTATTTTTTTAAAAAATGGAAATTTTATAGTTTTCCAAAATTACAGATTTTTTAATTGCTATTTTACTTCAAACATGCAGAACTATGTTTGTAATTTTTTAAAAGATATATTAATTTTTTTTTTTAAAATCTATAAAATGAAAACTAAAAATTCAGTAAAACTATAGATTTTTTTAGAGTTTAGATATAGATACATAGATGTCAATTTATGCAGTTTTCACAAAGCAAACACATCTACTAAATGCTTCTATACTAACTTCTTTTTCACAAAACAAAAACTGACACTTTTGTTTTCCTCACATAGTAGCTTTTGAGTCAATATTAACCACACGTCATTCAAAAAAGGCTAGGTTCTGACTTAGTTATTTGCCTTTTATGTGCATTTGTTTGCTTCGTTGCCTTTTGTCTAAAATTTGATGTAGTGTGTCTCTGCTTTGTCAGCTTCTTTCTGCCTTCTGTCACAGTAGTAACTTAACAGCATCTACTTAATCCATCATAGGGTTGAGAGAAGTACTAATTGGGCTGTGTGACTGTATGAGTGTGCCAGGTTTGCCAAAGTGTTTACGTGTTAGTGTGCGTCTGAGTGTACGCATGCATCTGTTTGCATTGCGTTTGTGTCCTGATCAGCCGAGTGGCAGGTTGCTGAGAGGATGTAGTATTTTCTGTCAGCTTGTTCGGAGTCATTTGATACGACACAAACATACTCTGAGGCTGCCACGACAGAATGCACCGAGATGCCAAGGACAGATTTATGCTGCTCTATTTCTGTCCCACAGTGACTCACTCACAATGCAGACAAGTTTTACTACTTTTTACTACAACAAAGAACACACAATCATGTTTCTCTTTTCTCTAAGTGCAAAAATAGTTTAATTATATACTATTAAGTTACAAAGACAATTCTTATTAAATATAAAATAGAATAATATCCAATGATGATTATAAAGGCAGAAATTGAGCAGCTTACATTCCTATTTATTACTAATATTACCATTTCTAATAATCAAATTATAGTCCATTTCCACTGTTACAATATTCCAACCTCTTCTCTGAAAGTCTCTTTGTTTTCTCTGTGCTGTAAACATCATTACAATGTGATGAAAGGACATCAACATGAGAAGCTTGTCAGTGCTGATTAGTGGGAACAATAGCTTGCTGAAGGAAATATGTTTTCCCCGAATCACAGTAACTTTGTTGAATGACCTTCTGACAACCCAGGATGTTCTCTACAACAGCCCATTGTACTAGCAGACTGTTTTGTAATAACATTAATTTGATGGCATCCACAAGGTGACCAATAAGTTATGGAGTAATTGTGCTCAGTTTAAATTGAATGCTGAAAATTAGGTATTTAAATGCAACTTAAAGGTCATTTACGGTCCTGCCTGCATGTAGAATACATGTTTTAATTTCCATGTTGGCTGACAAGTTCAATATGTTCCAAATTAAGTCCCAGATTAATTAAGTAACAAAGACGCTTGAAAGCAAAAGTTCTTTTGTTCTGTGTTTACTTGTGCCACACTATGATCTTCCACTGATTTTAACTTGGCTTCAGGAAAATTAGGAACCTCATGTTGTCTCGCTGCCAGTTTAAACAAGGTCAGGCTGAAATGGTCATCTCTATTCCTGCCTTATTAGATCTAATCAGTCTAACTTTATTAACAGATCACATCTAATGGGCTTTAAAGACTGCTGAATTTCAACCTCTACTCAGAAAGACTACCCCTGTTCCAAATTTATTTAGTCAGCTATAGATCTATATCAACTCCATCCAAGAAATGTTGCAAATCAATAATGTGACCATTTCCACAGAGAGAATTTGTTTGAAGAATTTCAGTCAGGGTTAGGAGTACATCATGTCATGGAAACAGCTATGATGACCATGGACTTGTCTCTGTACTTGTCCTGCTGGATCTCCATGCTATGTTTGACACATCACACATTATATTTCAGATAGTAGAACATGTCGTTGGGATTAAATTAAAGTAAACCAGGCTGGTTTGACTCGATATTTATCATACAGACTCCAGTTTGTTCATCTTGATGACTATTTGTCCATGCATGTAGCCACTGATTATGGAGCTCTACAAGGTTCTATACTAGGACCACTACTTTTGAACTTATGTGTGCACTCTTTCAGCAAGCTTATTAAGAAATACAGTGAACCCTCGTTTATTGCGGGGGTTACGTTCCAAAAAGAACCCGCGATAGGCGAAATCCGTGAAGTAGTCAGCTTTATTTTTTACAGTTATTATACAATACTACACTTGGGGGAGCGCTGCAGCTGCAGCCAGGTGGACGCCGCGGCGGTACTCTTGCCTCAGAGAGCTGGCCGGCTGAATCAATTGGAGCAGTTGGGGGTGGAGAAGGCTCGCGCCGGCGCTCTTATCCTGGGGAGCGCGGCTGCGGTGGCCACAGACGGCTGGGGACTACGTCTACTGTCCGGTTGATGGCGGGGAAAAGAATAAGGCTGCTCCGTTGTCTCCGTCTTTCAGCGTGTCTCACTACATGGAGACCAAGGAGAGAAATGATCCAGCGTTCCACAGCAGGCAGCGCTGGCCTGTATGGCAGAGGAGATGAGGCGCGGAGACTGTTCACGTTGGTCAGTCCCTGAGCCAATCAGGATGCAGAACACAATGCACTAAAAAAATCCGTGAAACAGCGAAGCCGTGAAAGGTGAACCGCGTTATAGCGAGGGTTCACTGTACTGCAAAAATTCCCATTGCAACGCAGATGACCCTCAGTTATACTAAACTAGTCAAATGAGACAAATCAGTCCAACCTAAGCATGTCTTAAAGACATAAAGGCCCAAAATACCTGTAATTTTCTTCTTCTGAATTCCGACAAAGCTGAAGTTATTTGGCACTAAACTTCTCAGAACCACTATTGAACCTTCTAGTTACTCTGAATGGCATTGCCTTAATCTCTACCATGACTGTAAAGAATTTTTGAGTTACTTTCTACCAGTTTACGTCTTTTAATTCAACTATTAAAAAGTCGCTAGAACAGCCTTCTTTTATCTGCACAATATCGTCAAAATTAGGAACATCCTATGCCATGAAAAAATGGTCTATTGTTACTTCTAAGCTGGACAGTTGGAATTCCTTTTAACCAGGACTTCCTAATAACTCTCTGGAAAATCTCCAGTTAACATTGCTGCTCCTAGAGTTCTAACAGGAACCAGGAAGAGATCATATTTCTCTCATATTATCTTCTCTTTATTGGCTCCCTGTAAAATCCAGAATAGAATTTAAAATCCTTCTCCTCACATACAAAGATCTTAATGACCAAGCTATGTCATATCATAATGACCTCTTGCACCACATTATCCCTATGTTTCACCCCTGAGGCTGCAGGTTTACTTGTTCCTTTTAAGAAATCAGAATGGGAGGCAGAGCGCTTCAATCACCAGGCTCCTCTGCTTCCAGCTTGAGTTGACTGTCCACACATATCTACGCCACTAGCATGTCACTACCTTTGTGTCTTCTCTCTCCTGTAGTTTGTATTTTATCCTCTCTTTAAGTATCTCTGGCTCCAGAGCCATGCATTTCTGATCTGCCATCGGCCTCACAAACCAGTTTATTATTCTCTTACACGTCGTCTTACGTCTTTCTGCTATTCTATTTTCTCTCTGCTTAAGCCTCACCCCAATTGGTTGAGGCATATAACCGCGCTCCGTGAGCCTGGTTCTAACAAAAATTTCTTACAAGGCAAATCTTTGGATTTGTTGGATTTCTTTCTATCATATAATATTATAAAAGATTTCACACCACTATGCGAAGTACCCTGAGTACTAAGTTGCACATTTGTGCGATATAAATACAGTGCTATAATGCAAAGAGCGCTGCATTATTAGACCTCTGGTGACATTCATGTTCTAGAGCAGGTTTTTTTTTTTTTTGAAGAATTATCTGTTCTCATCAACATATTGATGGCACTCACCTTTGCACATGAAACACTTTATGTGGAAGTAGCCGCCCTGGACTCGCAGCACCTCCCCTTTGCATGATTTCCCACATCTGAAGCAGTGGATGACCTGCTTCCCCACTGGAGGACATGAGTGAGTGCCGTTCTGGGCATGTAGCACTGGAGGGATATAAGATATAATGAATCAGTTAAGCCTTTATCTATTATTATCTGTTTGCTGTCAGCATGTAATATCAAACATCAGTGCTGTAAAGCCTGTATAGCTGCTACCATCCCTTTTTGTCACTTTGGTCTTGGGACTAATAAAGAAGCAGGAACATTCTGTAATTGTTTACAGGTAACTTTTCCAGTCGTGTGTGCCTGCTATTTTAATCCTTATCTCTTGCAAGAAAACCAGCAAATGTGTTTTATTACATGCAAAAGTCAACATGCAAACATGATCGTGTCGACAATAATTATGACGGTAGAGGAGGAAAAGTTAAGGGTTCAACAGGGTTCATCCTCTGGAGACCATGAATCCTTTTACAAAAAAGTGTGGAATAAAGACACTAAATATTTCTTTTTAACAACTTATATGTCATGCTAAGACATGCTCAGCTAGTAGATGTACATCCAACATAAACTATAATTCCATGTTTTACAATATATGAACTTGGAAAAAGACAAAGCATTGTGTAAAGCAATCATCCCTCTCCTTCTATAAGGTAGGTTTATCCTCTTTCTGCCTGGACATCCCGTAATAACATTAATCCCTCGGAATTGTCCTTTCACTTGTTATGTAACTGAGCATAATGTACAGACACGCTCTGCTTTGGCAGGAGAACACACGTAAACACACATACATACACTTATAGGCTCTACTCTCAGTCAGTAGCACCTCACGAAACACAGACAGGAGCTCACAAACAAGCCATTATTCTCCTGCTGAGAGTTAAAAGGTTTAAAGTCACAACAGTATTACTTCTTTCTAAATGAGCAGTCCTGTTTGTGAGGCAAACTGCAGCACGAGGTTTAGGATTGAAAGAAAAACAAAATCCCACTCTCCTTCATTCTTTTTGTATCTCTTTCATGCTTTTATGGCAGCAGAAGCAATGGATGCCTGTACAATCTAATCACGGCCCACTTGAAAGGTCTTCAATGTGATTAGCAGAGGAGAGAGGGGAAAGAATGTGGCACACTGAGAACACGCTCTCTAAGCCAGAGTGTGCACGTCCAGCAAACACACACAGAAACCAACACATAATCTTTGTCTTTTCATATTTCATACGCTGTACAGTTCACCATTATACACACACATCTCCCTCAAAATCCAGAATTTACTACTAAATTCAGCCTTTTTGGAAATATGTCTCAGACAATATCCGCTGCACTAACATGGATGAGGTTTGTCTGTTTGTCTAAATTGGTTCTACCAAACTAAAAGATTTCAGCAGCTTTAAGGTGACAAGTTTTCTCGACTGATCTGACAACCCAGCTCAGCAAAAACTGAATCAGGCACTTTTGGTATGTGACCTTAAGACAGCCTCAAGACGGGAGAGATTTGTTACCATGGCAATAAGCATGTACAATGAGATTAAGAGACCATGCCTCAAAGGTTAACAGACAGTTCGCTGTGCCAACTGCACCATTTAAAAGTCACCGGTGAGGCGGGCATTATGCAGTTCTGACGCGAGTCTATTGACCGATAAACATGTAAACAACGACTTCTGCTTCTAGGACAATGGGATTTGTGCACCTAATTCTTACATTTAAATGTAAGACAATCTTGTGAACATGAGTGAGTTCACTTAACCTGTCAATACCGAGAAAGAAAATGTTTTGGTTGTAGGGATTAAGGACATTTAGAGGAATTTCAGATTATTTCTGCATTTAGGGAATGTAAAGTGAAAGAAAATAAGTGAAATTTTAGTGCTAGCGCATTAACAAATGTAAGCGCCAAACTTAGCAAAATCCTGGTGGTAATGTTCCCCATTAGCTTCACCATCGCCAACAATTGCGGTAAATTACTGATGCAGGATATTTGATTTTTGCTAATATGCAACATGAAGAAGTTTTCCAACTCATTTTGGGTGACTCAGTTTGTAGCTACCAATCTATGAACATATTTTTCCACGTAATTTCAGAGAATATCAAGTGTCTCCTGCAGTTTTATTAAAATGCTGTTATGCCTACTCTTATCATGATGGCGCTACATGGAGAAATAAAATGCAATGCTTTTTAAATGTACAAAATAAGAAAACTACTCCAGCTTACATGAAAAGCATGCTATATTTATTTTCATGCAGCATTTTCAAACAAAACAGTCAATTTTGAAACTGATGCCTGTCTTTATTTTCACTAGTCTGTTAATTTTTGGACCAATATCTCCTTTCAAAGCGATCTTGGGCGATCTTATGATACCAATATCAGTTTGGATCCCACCTGAAAACACTGAGAACGCATGGCCAAAAGTAATTCATGCAACCTGTTTGTCATGAGGAAATGTAAAC
The DNA here is from genome assembly GCF_021347895.1 of Acanthochromis polyacanthus. Classification (NCBI taxonomy): domain Eukaryota; kingdom Metazoa; phylum Chordata; class Actinopteri; family Pomacentridae; genus Acanthochromis; species Acanthochromis polyacanthus. The sequence goes on along the minus strand of NC_067131.1, from coordinate 14,549,900 downwards.
TACTAGCATAGGACAGAAATGTTTTGCTTTTTTTTAAACTAACAGATAAGAAACAACAGGATATACTATCCTACGCTGCACTTAACTGTGTACACAACACAATCTACAGTAGTACAACATGTGACTGCTATTATCCCGTACGTACAGTAAACCCTTTGTGTGCTTTTAGTTCTTGTTTCAATGGAGGTTGAGAAGAATTTTAAAAGTCAGAGAGCCAGAATGTGAAGCTGATATGGTGTCAAGTATTAGCAAATGGTAGATTTAGAAAGACAGCAAGCGGAGAGAAACCTGAGACGGACAGCTAATCACACAGATCACTATCTTCAGCTATGAAAACCTGTATCTGTGTGTGTGTGTGTGTGCATGAGGAGTGACGGAATGTCTATTTTAAGTATTATTTTTTTTAATGTAGAAGTTTAAACATGCTTCATTCTATTTTTACATAAGTAACAACTACTGAAGTGTATGTTATGCTCATTATTCTGTCAATGAGGTCATATTGTTACTTTTTATTACAAAACAGAGTAAGTTTGAAGGCAATCAGTAGACGAAGAAGGGGGAAAGTTAAGAATAAACTTTGAGCAACATTCAGCTAAATACTGATGCTTGGTGTTAAAGTTGTTTTCTATACAAGACATGTTGCTGGAATTTTCATCTCTACAAGCTGCATATGATCATAGTATATATAGTAATAATTCTTACTAGCAATGACTTATTCTTCATGAAATATCTACCAGTTTTGTGGATCATTAGCAATATTTTTTAAGCAGAAAGCTTTAGTAACTCTTTTGGTAAAAAAAAAAAAAAGAAGAGTTCTTTTTTTGATTAAAAAGCTACATTTCTGTGTGCACAGTGCAGGAGGTCATTATGCACCCACATATTGAATGATTTAAATCATCTTATAGTCTCCTATTTTCAGATATCTGAAACAACACCCAAGCATTACAGAGTCTAGCAATACTTTAAAAAGTCTCTATTACTTTAAGATGAAAAATGAGGATAAAAGCTCTTCTTTTTGGCAGCAGAAGTTTCTTGAGCACATTATATCTCAGTTGAAGGACAACGAAGAGTATCTAAGCAACCACTAATTTACTGAAATCACTGATCCACTATGTGATGTTACTTATTACTAGTATGCATAGCTTCACCTTGACTGAAGATTCAACACTGCATCTTAGTCACAACAGAACATCTGTCTGCTCCCTGTTGCTACAAAATGGGATAATCAAGGCAAAACACGTGTTAATTCGGAAGTATTTCTGCAATCACATGCTGGTCTTACTCAACACGATGTTCTACGATTAGCTGTAGCAGCTGTTCTTGCACTTTTGCACTTTTCCCCACTTGGCAACTCCAGTTCTTTTTATCACCAAATGTAGTTTTTAGGGCTGGGAGGATCAGAACTAAACAAACCTACAAAAAGGAAAGAAAATAATAATGTCATTTTGTCTTCAGAGGATACATACCGAGGCTATTTTTCTGAAAAAAATAAAGAATAGGCTAACAAAGATTTATAATAGCAATAGAGAGTAACACAAATTCATTAAGGCCCAATTTACATGAGAACAGACATAAGTAATACCTGTTTTCCTGTTTAAAACATTAAAATTGCACCCCTACTGCAGCATTAAAGAATCAAAAGACACAAAAAGTCAATGATAATTTGCAATATACAAAGTGTTAAATAGTGCATTTAGCTTTTTTTTTTTTTTTTTTTTAAAAACTTGTCACCGCCATGGCTAAAAATGTAACTGCATATAAAGCTTCTGATTTCAAATGGTACAGTTAAGAGAAAGTGCTAAAAAAAAATCATGAAGACAAACAAGAGTGACACACTTTCTCATCCGCACACACGCTGTTGAAAACGTCTACCTTTGTCTTTCATGACAGTTGCTCTCTGCTGGTCTGTGGTTCTCAGCTCACTGCAGCGATCAGAGTGAGGAGGGGAACTAAGTGGACTGCTGGACCAAGAGGAAAGGGGCTGGTTCAAAATCACAGAGGGCAGGAGAGAGAGAGAAAGTGTGTGTGCATGTATGTGTGTTCTGAAAGGGGACAGTAGGAGTGTCACTGAAAGCCGTTGTGCTCATTCAGAATAAGAGGGAGAGAATCTGAGCCATAACGTGTCTATTTGTCTGAAATGTAACACTGCTTTATCATACAGTAGTTATGTGTAATTTTAAAATAATAGTTTTTACTTTTTTAGGGGAAAATTGCACAGGTTTTAAAAAATTCAGCACTTTACAAGCTAAACATAGGTTGTATATTTATTTAATGACTACATGACCTGCTGCTGGTATTCTGGCTCTCAAAACTCACTCTCTAGTATATTGTCTATTTTCATACATATTTTGTTTCAAGGCTCAACCCTGATCTTTCAACACCTTATCTAAAACGCTACACCCATTGCCTCCTTTAGACTGTGAAGCTCAGTCTCCATCCTCCCGTCTCCCACCTATGGCAGCTCAAGGACACCAGCTCACCTAAAACTTTGCTCAAAAACTGTAAAACGCAGTTGTGATACTGGAGTGATTCAGCCATATGTATTTGAACCAGAAGTCAGTTCCGAAGTAGAATAATTGTATGGTAAGCTCCAGCCTGCAGGCAGACAGGATTGATTCCTTAGGTTTGTTATGTAAGAGGTAATAAGTCTGAATCTGAGACTCATCAGTACACTGCAGTTTCCAGGTAAAAATACTCAGGAACTGGATTAACTGCTTATTGCGCTCATGGTATGTTATCTAGCATATAAAGAACACCATATGGACACGTAAAAAAGGGAGAGGATTACATTTTCATGAGCATATCAACCTAAATCTGCATTTTGTCTCAAGGTTCAGCGCTGACAGTTCAGTTAAATGAAGCACAATATTGGCAAAAAAAAGAGGGCAGTTTACTACAAAACAGACGAAAGCGATGCGTCATGTCTGCCAGATACTTTCTCGACTTTCATTTAATAAACAGAATTCACGTTTTAGATGAGAATGCTAAGTATTCAAAATGTCTGCTCAAGTCTGGAGAGGTTAACTCGTCTGGATGGTGACAGCAAGGACATGGATTACTCATTGGTCATGTCATCGTTATTCCTTCACTGAGACACACCCACAATGGTTTTACGCAACCCCAAAGGAAGATTGTGATGGTCAAAATGAGGAGTTTTCGGAACTGGGGCTTCAATTACTTCAGCAGAATGGATATTTTTGTTTATCAGATTGTCAGAAATAACTGAAAAATGCAGAGGCGGACAAACCACGCTTAGTATTGTGCGTAGTCAGAGTCCAAAGGTCCATACTGAGTCAGCAAAGCACACAATATTGTCCATATTACAGTGGGATTGATCATAAACCTCAAATATTTGCTTTATCTCAGAAATGATTCACACTGGTGATGAACTCCTATTACATGTGAGCAGTAATGTGCTTTTTTTAATTTAAAGCTTGAGCATTATACCCTTCAATAACTCAGATTTTCCTAAGACTTTTTCAAGTTTCCTTCTGAAATGATAAAATGTATTATATCATTTTATGCATTTCCCCTCATGGAATTGGTTGTTGAGCTATGGTACCACATACATATTTTTAAAAAAAATGTAAACTCTGAAAATTGTATAGCAAGAACTTATTGCTTTAAAGAGAGCACCAATTACATAATGAAGTAAACTCTTCATTACCTGATACCTCAGCAGGAATACATGCCAACTTTTCACAGAGGATGTAGTCGTTGGGGTTGATGAAGGGCAGCTGCTCCATCATGGACTGTTTTGGAATAAGGTAGAGAACCTCCGCAATTTCGCCATCTTCAATTATCGACATGCGCCTCACAGAGTTCTTCCTCTTGACCCGGTCCAAAATGACCATTTCACTGCTGTGGCTGGAGCCGCAGATCTTGCCCAGGCTGCTGAGGTTCAGGAGGCTCGACACGCTCATGTTGTCGAGACTTTCAGCCAAACAGTTGAGGCTGCAGACCGACTCCAGGTGAGAAACCATAAAGCAAACCTGAAGATGTCAAAGCTTCCTGGTGAATGTCAGGTATTAAGTTGCTCTATAAGACGTTGTGACTGACTCAGCGTGTATGTGTGTGTGTGTGTGTGTGTGTGTGTTGTCTAACAGGCAAAGACTAACTTCTACCACACGCCCCTTAAGAAGATTAAAGAAGGTATATTTTTAGGGTTTATCTTCACAGTAAACAGAGGATCTGAGCTCTAGGAAGTCCTTATCAGGTAACCTTCTTCCCTCCTTTCCAGTGACTTTGACTTGACACAACTATGTCACCAGTTGAGATGCATTCATCCAGCAAGCTGGTGATTGGGACGGTATTTTAAGAAGATTATGAGCTGCCCCTGTATTGTATCATCCAGCTATGCATGAAGTTACAATCATTTTTATTCAAAGCTGCAGAAAAGGTCACCTTATCTGCACAGGTCAGATCCTGTCTGTGTGGTTCTGGTTTGGATTATGACTGAACACAAGGACAGCTGGACAAAAAAAAAAATTCATCCTCAAAAATCACAGAACTTTAAAACTGCCAGACTGCAAAAAAAAGAAAAAGCCTGCAGTCTTCTGAGGGCACCACATTCAACACTGGCACCGCATCAGGGACACAAGGTTGGCATCCAACTACTACACAAGCACTATTTGAGGACTGCAGCATTAGATCTATTTAGAAACTCCGTAATCTGTGTTTCACTGAACTCCAACGGCAAAAACTATTGAAAGGTTTACAGTAATGCAATTGTAGGAAGGTGACGTTCTGTCACACTGAAAACTGGAATGTTTTCCATAAAAACGCACCTGGTCTCATCAGAATAGATAAGGCGTTCTTTCAGCCCTTTATGCATGTTTTACTAGCAGAAAGTGAAAGTTAAGCTAGACTCATCATCCTTACATCTTTCTGGTTTATTACTGCTTTGATATTATGTGGAATAAATTATCAAAACTTGGGAGAATTTTGCAGAAAACACTATTTTACACCAGCATACATAAGAATCTACACTGTTATGTTACAAAAATACTGCAATGAATATTAATGCAAAAAGTGAAAAAGCAAACAATTTACACAACAGATCATTTCACGCTGACTGTTGGATAAGTCACTAATGTAAAAAAACATCATTTAGCAGACACAGGCTTAGAAGCACAAGAGAAAGCCTAAAAGAAGTGACACTTCTTTGGTGTTGTGCTATTTATCTGTAGCTATTTTAATGAAGGCTACATTCTTGCGGTTGCTGACAGGATGATGGATGCGATATGAAGTACTGTTATCTTGACAACCTCCCCAAAACACCCACACTGGGTTATGAAAGAAGTGTCCGATGTGCACGTAACTAGTTATTATGAATTTACACAAAGGAATGGAGGGGAATGTGTGGCGCTCCAGCAAAGGCCAGTAACACAAACACAATGGTGGAGTGTAGACAACCCTGTGGTCACTGCAGATACTGTGGTTTATAGACTGAACACACAGCAAGAAGTGCAATGAGCTCCCCCTGCTGGTGGTAGAGGAAATACAGAGTTATAAATAAATAAAATGATCGGATTAGCAAAGATTCACATTTCAGGTAAAAGTTGACATTAAAATCACAATAACTACAGTTTCGGCTGAAGAATTTTTTTTCTACAGCAACTGCTTCAATGACAACATGATTGGTAATTGGGAAAATATAAGATATTGTGCCTGTACTGACACTGAATTGTGGTTATGGTCACCTTTTGAAAGCAAATTCAGTATTGCCTTTCTTTAGGTTTTGTTTAAGCCTCTTGTAGAACTTTTTAGGTGCAAAATGCTTCACTGTGTTCAGAAACTAGTTGATCAATGCCGTTCTGCTGTCTGATGCTGTGCTGATAGTGTTGTGCAAGTTTATTGAGCATTTTTTGGTTGGAAATATCTGCTTGCTGTGGCCGAAAATATATCTGAGAGAATGGATCAAAATGATCAAGTTGCAGGACGGGCAGCTAAACAATAAACTGAAAGTCATTGTAAAGGTCAAGCAGATTTACAAACAACTCAGAGGAAGAAAATTATAATAAAAACAGACGTTTTTTTCAGATCATGCATTTTTACATAATAAAAAAACAATTGTACATTTTAAAAAGCGACATCATGAATCCCAGGACCATCAGTTATGGCAGTGAAGTCAATAGCTAGTGGCAATAAGATTGATAAAATGTGTTTAATGTTTAAAAAAAACACCAAAAACTTCAAAAAGGGTTACAAAGATAGTTTGATTTTTTGCTAACATTTGATTTTTCCCTTCTTACCCATATAATTAAAAAACCTGTAACACTTAAGCATATTGTCTATTGAACATTTAGTGTAACACATATGTACAATTTGAGTGCAAATACTGCTTAACTGGAATTTACTTTGACACCTTAAGGTAATCCCTGTAGTTACCAATGACACGGTAAGAAGAAACAATGTGGTTTCAGTGAGGTCTGAACAGTCTAAAAACTGGTACATACAGTTGCTTCAGAAAGCATTCAGACTATTTAACTTTTTGCATACTTCATTATGTTTTACTTCAATTTAAAAAGACACATTTTTGCAAATGCATCAGATGCACCCTGTTTGAGTCCACCTGTGGCAAACTAAAGTGACTGGACATAGTTTTAAAAAGGCACACACAACCATATAAGATCCCATAGTTCACATAAAATTATGAAGTCCAATAGCCTGCCTTCATCTGTGCAATCATGAGGGGAGGCTACTAAACCATTTCTAAAACTTTGAGGGTTCCCAAGTTGACTCTGTAACTGACCTGAGAGGGTGTCCGTTGATCTATCAGCCAGGACAAAACTGAAGTGGATGCTCTTGAGTAGTCCACTCAAAGCCCAGACTTGAAACCCTGAAAATCTGTGGAAAGATCTGAGGATGGCAGTTTATAGATCTTCGTATGCAAGTCAAACTCGACAGAATCTGCCAGAAAAAAAAGAGATAAACTGTCCAAATTCAGGTTTACAAAGCCTGTAGAGACTTACCCGAGAAGAAGGCAGGGGATTCAGCAAAATTAAGGCTGAGTACTTGTGTTAATGAGCGATTTCACATTTTGTCTTAATTTTTTTTTTAAATCCTAAAAACACATTTTCACGCTGCCATTATTAACAGAGTGGAGATTGATTGGGGGGGGGGGGGGGGGGGGGGGTGCCAAACATTTGTGCAAAAAGTGACGGAGCCTGAACTTCCTAAAGCAACTGCATGTAACATTTATTAAAAAGAGAAGAACTGATAATCACAGGTCTAGCAGTAATTAGTATTAACAACTCATGAGTTGATAGAAGGAGATCTGACAGCACCATCCTCATCATCATCCTCATTTTGCTCTTCCACTCCAGGGTTGAGCGGTTCTCGGTCTGAGTCTCTTGCTGCCTGTGCCGACCTCTTGGTTGTCTTGTTCAGGGTCCCGCCCTGCAGGAAAACAAATATTAACTGAGCAAACTGTCTGCTCTGTACAATGAGCTTACAAAAAAGAATAAGTGAGAATTCATGCGGTGGGACATCTGACCTGTCTGCGATCCACGATATTAAGCAGCACTGAGGTCACAATGCAGCAGATGGTGTTGGCCAACATGAAGATCATCATCCTCTGCCAACGCCACAACGGAATCTTAGTTTCACTAAAAAAAGAAAAGAAATGGAGAAAATGTGGGGATAAGTACAAAGACAGCAAAGAATGTGAGCACCGCAATGTGAGCCGAATCGATGCATTTCCTACCTTGATTTGGTACCTAATATCTGTCCAACAACTAGATTGGACACCCCAATGCCAATCATTTGTACAGAGGTGGCCAGACCCATGGCTGTTCCCAGAGTCGCCTGAGGCACGACGAGGGGAATAGACGGCCACATGCTCGCCTGGAAATGACAGGAAAAGGTTCGACATGACATACATACTGGTAAAACAAATAAAAAACACAGTGCAAGTAGTCTAAAAGTGCACAAATGGTCACCTTCTGTTGATATTTTGTTTTATTTACTACATTCTGACACCTCTATAGAGCCATTACAAATACTAATAGAAACAACATACCATATAATAAATAATAATTTAGCAAGGTTGGCATCTAAGACTTTTATGTCAATAGATATGAAGAAATAATTAAGTGTTAGGTGTAAAAATTAGGTCGGTTTGACCCAAACTCACAGCTGCAAAGGAATAAGTGACTCCCAGCCAGATGGTGGACACCAGAGGAGGGACAAATGTGAAGGCCAGGAGCCCAAACACAGGCAGCGTGAAGACAGCACACGCCACTGCAAAGATGCCCCGCAGACCCACATAATCCTGAAATATACACAAGAGAGCGTCACAGGTTAAATCGGCTTAACTGTATGTTGTTTGTACCCTTGCAAATCACACAAAACAGGGTGCAGAGACTTACTATGAGAATGCCCACGCCGGCTGAGAGGACCAGGGAGCAGTCATAAACTGCCCCTGCGATGTAAGCCGCCTCCTTCTGACTGTAGTCGTCATACTTATCCTGAATGAACTTGCTGGAGAGGAAAAACCAAACAGGTGAAAGTAAGTTAAAATGGTACTTGCTGCACTGATGCAGTAGGATGACATTTATTGATGTAAACAGAATCAAAATGTACTCTATATATTTTCAGATCTGCAAAATTTAGATTAGCGAAAAAGATGACATGCTATTAAACTGAAATCAGGTAGGTGGGTAAAGGAAAATCTTGGTGGTTTTAATATACGAGTAAAGCTTTTGGAGCATTTTGAGATTGGAATACAACAAGAAACAACATCTTACTTTGATTAAAAAAATTTGATTGAATTTTGATCATTTGTACCACAATGTTTCACACTATAATTAAATCTGTGGATTTATTCACAGTCAGATGTTTTTTCTAATGTTTAAAGAGAAATGAAGAAGTGGCCTATCTTGTTAATTTGACTGCAAAATTCAGCTAAATGGCTTTTTAACTCGACCATATGCCACAGTTACACCTGACGCCTCAACATTCCCACTCAGTCTTCCTTCTTTTGAAACAGCTTGCTTCACCTTTCAGTTTAAGAATAAGTAGATTAATTTTAATTCCATCAGCTACATTATATACTTTCAAATATGAAAAACTATATCTACTATGCCTTAGCTCAGTAACTGATGGTTATTATGTCCCTGTATGTCAATGCCAGTGTAACTAAACCTCAAATGAGAAACTACATAAATGTCATTTTGTTTTAAAGTCACGCACCTGTGAGAAGTGGCTTCACGTCTATGCATATTATTGTCTGGAAGTGGTTGGGCACAAGCAAGACACCTTACTAAGCTTACCGTTATTACAGATTTGTAGAAGAGAGAGCACAAGTTAACTGTTTAGTGATGCTGCGATTCACCCTCAGTGTTCCCCCTATGTTTAAAATGTTTTTGGACTCATATATGCAGCACTGGCCTTCATACGTTCATTTTAAATGTATGCATGTGTGCTGTGTTGATAACTCTACCTGGCATCTGCGATGAAGGGGAAGATGCCGTTGTAAAAGAACATGATGGTGAGAACCAGCAGCCAGTATCGTAGCGACAGGAGTTTCACGTCCTGAATTCTCTGCACATACGGAAACAAATCATGTAGTCTACGCAAAAACTACACAACATACTGTGCGCACACATCCGCAAAAAAGGCTGGAATTGAGTTCTGATTAAAGAATGCTCATACCACTTTGCGGGACTCTTCTTGGATGGCTCCATCTAGACCCAGCTGCCTCATTCCAATCTTGTCCAACGCACTGACTATGACAGCAGAGGTGAAGCCCAGCACACACAGCAGTGCTCCTAGAAAACAAAGGAAAACATTCAGTGTGGCATGAGGAGCTCTTACTTCAACACTGTGCTACCATATATTTCGAGATCACTATCCCCTCTTGACGTACCACCCCAGAGTGTCCACTGCATGCCATGGTTTTCTTCAAATTTCTGGGTGAAGAAGAAGTTCAGGACTGAACCCAGGCGAGAGAAGGCCAGGGTCACACCGAAAGCCAAAGCCAGCTCTTTTCCTTTGAACCAGAAAGCTGTGATGCGGTTCTGAACAACTAATGAGGAAGAGGAGGAGAGCGGTTTAGGAACACTTCTCAGAGATGACATCATAAAGAATATGCATATATAAAGTGGGCTTACTGGTTAGCGATCCATTGCCTGATCCAAACAAGAGCCGGCCTGTGAGCATCAGTGGCAGCAGATAGGGAGTTCCTTTGAAGTGGGACCCCAGTGCGAACAGGGACGAGCCCAAAACACACAGAAAGGAGAACAGAAACACCCCGACTGCAAAGAGGAGCAAACATAAATCAATTTACGTTACTTTTTTGTCGGTTGCTTGCTTGAACGGGTGTGCACGGCAGACGTATGTAGACTTACAGCGGTTTCCTAATTTGTCAATCAGGAATCCAGCCATGATCACCACCACTGCATTCCTGTTGATAAGAGAGAGAAGCACCAACTGTAGCTCTTCTCTGATAAGCCATTTATCAGCATTTATACAGCGGAGACAATGTGTGACTGTGCTTACGTCCAAGCATAGATGGCATAGAGAAGATTGTACTCCTGAGGGGTCATCCCCAGTCCCTCCACACAGTCCACTGTCCCATTGATCACCGTCGCATTGGGACATGTCAGGTTCTGTCACATGAGGACAAGCCAATGATAAAAGTTCTTATCTGAGCAGCTTCAAATGTAGGATAAACTTTGGAATTTTAACACCAAACTGCAATAATCGTGTCAGCAGATGTAGAGAAACCATTTAATCCTGACAGCATCTTTAAGCCAGTGACCTCTGTGACCACTTACTCACCCCTTGAAACTGATCCTGCAGAACACTGGGGATGTCAAAGCAGAAGTAGGAGCCAAATGTCAGCAGACAGTTAAAGAAAAGCACCACGAAGCGATAATAGGCTGGAGCAAGAACAGAGAGAACAGCGTCAGTGATTAACAGACAAATAATATTAACACAAAAGATTATTTTACGCAAGAGCTGCAATGATTAATTGACTGTTGGGAATTAATAAATTTATCTGCAACATTTTGATCATTCAATAATTTCAGCTTCTTACATTTTAATATTTTCTGTTTTCTTTACTCTCCCCTGACACTTAACTTCATGTCTTTGGATTGAGGGGGAAAAAAAACAACATATTTGAGGCTTCATCTAAGGCGTTGGTAATATTTTTCAGAATTTTCTGACACTTAATAGACCAAACAGCTAATCAACTAATAGAGAAAACAGTCAGTAATCAATAATAATGAATATAAACCTTATTTGCAGCCTCACGTTGAGCATCTCAGATTATGCTCTTATTGAAACCTCAACAGAATTGTCTATTTATGCAGCATCTTTTGTCCAATATGAAGAATACATGAGTACTCTAATTTACTTTCTTGATAATGCTTGACTTTAACAGCTTGCTTTGAAGCTTTCAAGGTCTTCTTCAGACAGGTTTTATGACTTAAAATGACACTCAATAACAGAGCTGCAAATAGAGATTAGTTGTACTGCTGATTATTTTATGGATTAACTAATTTAGTATGTAAAATGAAAGAAAATTATGAGTAATCTTGATCAGTGTTTTCCAAAGCGCGATATAAATTCCTCAAATGTTTTGTTTTGTCCACAACCCACAAATATTCAGTTTGCCAAACCAGAAAACATGCAAATTTAAGAAAGAATGACTTTTTTCTTTTAAAAAATACTCAAATTGATTAATGTATTATCAAAATAGTGTGGCATTAATTCATTGGTTGGCAACTAATTAATAAAATCACTGAAGCTCAATAACAAGTCAGATATGACTGTCACTATTAAATGATATTTAATTATTCGTATTCTATACAGCATAGGTAACAAATTCAATAAGAGAAACACACTTGTGTATGCTGGGAGGTTTAAAGAAAACATTCCCTTTAACTCAGTAAAGTGGAAAATTTCGGGGAAAACACACAGCTTGTGAGAGCAAAAGCTGAATTAGCTCAGTGGTGGTGAATGATTGAGCGAAAAAAAAACTATGCAGTTGAACATTTTCTTCGTAATAAGCACACAACAGCGCGTTAAGCAACTTCCCTCTTTTGTCACATGAGCTTTTTTAACGACTCGTAAAGCACAAAATGCTGAGTTGGTCCTTCAGTGGCCCACTTTTTCAGGGAACTGTACTGTCTGGATGTTTGCTATTTAGCTTAGCGAAACATTGCGGTAGTTTTTTGAGAAATTGCTCCAGTGTGTGACTTACCTTTCTCCGCTGGCTGCACCATGGTTAAGAATAGAGTGTTAGCTGAAAAACTGAAACGTCCAAATCACATCCTTTGCTGTTGTTTACAAGTAGCAGGTTAGCAGGAGACGTTCAACTCCACACAACTCTGCTGCCCCGTCCGCACACCGCAGCTCTTACAGCTACATGGATGAGCCCGTCGCCATTCAGATGTACACGTCATGACGCAGTGCGTAGTTTACAGATCTGCGCGCGGATTTTTTTATTTCTTGAAAACTTTATTGACAACTTCTCTGGATTTCAACATGACGTTATTGATTAACTGCATACAACTACATTTAAATACAACATTATATGAAAAACATGCCACACAGCAACAGTAATGTCAGAGTTGTAAACGATATTTATATTATCTAGTTTTTCATTAACTTGGCGTTTTTTGTTATTATGTTATTTTAAAGATTATATTACCAAAGTAGCATTTTCTTCAATAAATCTACACATTTAAGAACTTTTATAAAAATCGCAAGCTCATAGCCACATCATAGTACTGTCAAAAGAAAGATTTAAATAGCAGTCCACATGCTAGGGCCAGTTAACTCATTTAAAATCCAAACCACGATATGAAACAATGCAATTAGCAATTTAGAAAATGCATTGTGCAGCACATTGGACTCAGAGTTTAAATGTCAATTATTTTACAAATTCCTGCTGTTGTCCTTGTGTGACTTTTAAACTTTCAGTGGTGTCTCATGTGGTAATGCTCAATTACATGTTTTTAATCTATTATACAGTAAACGTTGGACTAAATCTTGAATTAAGTCAATTGAATCACGTCTTCCATTTTTTATTGTACTATTTAAACCTGAACTGCATTTTTTCTGTAAAATTTAATTTTTTTTTACTTGTGTTTGCATATGATAGAAGTTCAAATGACATTAATGCAAGCAAACCATGTGGTGAAAATGTCATTGTATTTACAAAAAAAATGAGGAGCTGACCAAGTTTATCACATTTTTTTCTTCCTAACAGAGCCTGTTTTGCTAATCAAACCCCTTCGGCAACATTTATCTGAGGTTTCAGTTTATTAAAAGATTCACTAAAATAAACCCATGGAAAAAAATGATTCCAATAGTGATAATAGTAGAAACCAAAGACACAAGAATAGGACTTATATTGTAAGTTACTAGTGCATTATTACTTTAGTCTGACATTCAGATTCATTAATCACCTTAGACACACATAATAATACATTTTCACAAAAGTATATAGTAGCCTTATGACAGATGATAACTTATTCTTAAAATGATATATTCTCTATAATTTAATTGTATCTTATCTACCTTTTAAAAAACATTCTTACTTAAAAACGTGTTAAATACAGTACAGATTCTTTAAACAGACCACCCTACCCATTCAATTAATGATACTCTTGGATAAAACAGTGACTGAATCACTGAGAAAACAGTCAATCACTGGTTAAGCAGTGGCTCAGTCACTCTTAAATGCCTAACAATGCCTGCAGTTCATGAGTAGGTTGATGAGAGGTTGGAGAGGATCTCCCCCAATCCTCTATTGTAAGCATCTTGGCCAGCTGAATTTCATATGGTACCATACATGTACATCAACAAACCAGGAAGCCCCACCAAGGACCCAGCAAATCACTGGTAGCCAGCTTTAATCCATAAAAAAACGTTTTGCATAAACACTGCCTGGCAGATAGCCTAGCCATGCTACACCCATGTTTCTGACGGCACAAGGGTCTAGGGAAGCTCGACAGGGAGGGAGGCGGGCTAAAAGGTTGTCTATCAAATCCCTCTGCAGCAATTGGGTAGGTATACAACCAATCAACGCAACGAATAGGCTGACGTAGTTCCGAAAGCACCGGCGGATTGTGGCTAAGTCCCATTAGCTTCCCAACCAGCGGAGCCGCGGAGCCAACTGATATATTAAGGATTTGCCATATCCCGTCGGCATAAGTCCAAATACGTCTTTCTTCTCAATGAAACACTTAAGTGCCGTCCTTTGTTTATCTTTCAAGTTGAATTTTAGCTTCAAATCTTTAAGGGCCGTGGCCAAAGCCGAGTCGAAAGATAACTGTTTATTGTGCGCCGGTTGTTTCTGTCAGAATCGTCGCCTCTGCCGTCACTTCGTTACGCCCGCCTTCTGACTCTACACTTCATGGTGATTGGTCCGGCCAGTTTTAGGAGAATCCAGCCTTGAGCCTTATGGAGGGTAACTAGACCCACCCTGGCAAAGAATTAAATTCGCTGCCGTGGGTTGTCTAGCGCGGCTAGGCTACCTGGCAGAGACAACAACCTACACAATCTGTGGACTGTTCTCTCTCCTGTCCTCTGGGAGGCACTGCAGTAGCCTCAGACTCTGGACTACCAGGCTCAGGAACAGCTTCTTCCTCCAAGCTGTCACTCATTTGAACCCGGCTACCTTTTGACCTCCAGTGATGTCTCTCTTTGCAGTACTGATATATTTACAGCTACGGAAGCCTATAGCAGACTATATTTAAATTATCTTTTAAATTTGAAACTGAAAATGTCATTCTACAATAGCGTTTAAATTTTCCACATATGTATGTGTTATTTGAGTAACAAATAGATGGAATAGCTATAATCCCATTACATTGTTATTTTCACATACCTGCATAGGCATTCTGTGACCATATTAAAACAAAAAATGGAAAAGGCATTTGACATTTCATTTTATCTTCATGGACTAAACCTGCTGTACAGTGGACAATATTTGAATGCACTAAACTGAATGAGGAAGTGATGTTTTACTTGACAAGAGGACCGACAGATTTTATTATTACTTCCATTGTGACCTGTCACTAACACAGTGACACTTTGGTATGAATGCAATAGCGCAGTTTCTCTGTTTGCATTTCAATATATAGTCCACTCAGGAGCAGGTTACATTTGTGAAAATGAAATGACATATGCTATTTTCAATTTTAAATTGTTAGAATTCTGCATTTTGATTTTAAATTCAACTTAGGGGGTGGTGACATGTAAAAGTAAATGTGAAAGACTGGGGGCTTATTGCATGTAATTATGGTCCCCTGTTCATTTTCACTGGGACCCCTCAGAACCACATTGACACGGAAATTTAAATGCATTAGAATGAGAGCACTGTTTGTCATTTTGCTTTTAATTACTGTCCACTGTAAAGCAGTTTCAATCTTTGAAAATCAATGTGAAATGTCCCTTTCATTTTCATTATAATGTAGCCATAGTTTGCCCATGTGTGTGAACAAAAATACAAACTGGATGGTAGTATTTTAATTTTAACTGTTGCTAATATTACATAAAGGTGCAATATGTGAAAAATGGAAATGATAATACAAATGAAAAATTGCATTTTCAGTTTTAAATTCTCACTGAAGTAAAGTCCGCTGCAGGCTTCCATACCACATCATTTACTAATTACTGTCTTACCAAAGGACTATATTTAAGTTTGTCTTTATCTGCTTTTCTTGTGTTTTATTTGGATTTGTGTTTTTATCTTGGCAAATCTGTTGCCATTGTTTTGCAATATTAACAATACATTTGAACTGAACTGATCACTGACTTTGCACTGAGATTTAATCCACTTAAAAACAGCAGTTGTGTCAGCTGGTGTGCTGTCCACCTGGTGACAGCTGCTGGTGTCTTTCTACCTTCTGCTGCGTCCAATAGCAGACATCTAATCTGCTCTCTGCTTGGGTTCAAAACATAAAAAGGATTTAAAGGTTTCCGGCCTTGATAAATGGGATTATATGTTGCGCGTTTTGGATGATTTGTCCCTCGGCGGACACCATCGCGCGCATACAAACACTACTGTTTCCTTGCGTGTGTTTTGTAAACCATGTATTCGTGGGATTTGATTGTGGATTAAACATGTGAAATGTCTGTGTTGCGTAGAGCTACAACGTGGGAAATATCGGAATCTGAGAGCAGCGATGTTGAAGCTAAACCTGATTTAAACCACAGTGAGGCAGTGACAAAAACAAAAGAGGCTCAGAGCTCAGAGGAGAAGTGCAAAACTGTGACAGCAACAAAGAGGGAGTTTGGTCAAACTCTGAGTACTCCACGACCACAAGGATCAGGAACACCGAGTCCTGGAAGAAAACGCCGCACAAAGGAGGAGGTAGAGGCGGACAGACAGAAAGCTAAAGAGAGAAAGGAGGAGAGGGAGAGGCAGAGAGCAGCGAGAGCCCACGAGAAGGAGGAGAGGAGGCAGGAGCAGCTCAGGAGGAGAGAAGAAGCCGAGAACCTCAAGAGTCTGCGGCCCGAAAACTGCCTGAAATGTCTCACCGTCCGCATAGATCCAGGTAGCTCTGCTGCCTTCAGGGGCACTCGGAATTTCTGCATTCATGTATTATCAAAGGACAACTCGTCAACAATTTGGGACTATTGATTTTTTTTTATACTAACGGCATACACATCGCAGTATCACAACAAAATGACAAAAGGATGTATTGATTAAATACAACTATTCACATTGCAAAAAAATTGTAAAAACAATTGAAAATTTGGCAGCAACTGCACTAGATAAAATTAATTTAAAAAATTAGTCAAATACTCTAGCGTGCAAAAACTGTCAAACCAATAAAAAATATAAGATGATATTTGTAAAATCTATAATTTTAATGCATATAAATAAGATAAAAGAAAAACATAATTTACAAAGTACAGATATTTGATGTATATATAACAGAGTGTAACAGAGACTGATGTGCTGAAACATTAACAAGTAGCTTGAAACATAAACAGCAACTGGCAAAAATAAAAATTCAGCTTTTGGCACTTTTGCTACTCAGATTTTAAAATCAAACACCATCCAACAGAAGTTATTGAGCAGCGGCTAGCTTGGGTTCATTTTGTTCTTCAGTGACTGCAGTCCTGTTTGCAGAAAGTATGAGCTATTATCTAAAATCCTCATCTGACCCAATTATAACTTCCACAATAATGACGATATCCCAAAACGATGCATATGCAAACACAGATTTGTTCATCTGCAGGCTCCTCTGTCTATTTCTTCAGCTCTTCTGCAGCAGGATGGATCAGACGTCTTGCTGGACACCTTAGCTACCTTTGAGTGGAGGTTTAGTATTGAGAGTCAGCAGCTCTCTCACAGCATCACCTGGTCCAGAGACTTACCTCAGGTAAGCAGTTCAAGCCTCGGAAACCGGAGCAGCCTGATTTAGCTGAATGTCTGCTTCTTCCATGTGTTACCAGCATCTGTAAGCTAAATACAGTTAGCATCCAAGCTTGGACTTCTCCCTTACATATGTGGAGTACATGTCTTGCGATCGAGTGGAATGGGATGTTTTGATTCAGTGTACTTCTGATGACATATTCAGATTTTTCCAGTGAATCATTACTGCTTTGACCTCAGCAGGGAGAAGATGGCGCCGTCTCTGTGGAGGAGGAGCAGGTGGTTCTGGTCCTGAGTGTGGCTGACTTCATGGACATAGTGATCTCTGTGAGAAAAGTAGGTAGCATAGCTGTAGTAACAACATGATGTTCTCTTTATAGACTGTGTCGTTATAGTGGTAGTCTGCCTAATTACATGTGTTTTATTGCACTCAGTCTCCATTGCACTACCGGTCAGTTACTCATCTATCGATCTATCTATCTATCTATCTATCTAGTTACAAACTTCACCTTTCCCACCTGCAACATTAAAGTGCTGAACGTTTTAATGCATCGGTAATTAGAATCCAGTAATATAATATGCATTATTTTTCAATGGAGCATTCTGCATAATCACCATTTTCGGTATCTTTTGATGCTAATACTTTCAATGCATTACTTGTAACTGAGTATTTCTCTACTGCAGCATTTGTACTTTTATGACAACATCTCAGTACTTCTTCCACTGCAGATGTTAGACAGTGAAGGGGAGGAGACGGAGACGGGATCTTCCCTGAGTCCTCTTCTGGAGTGTCTCAACCGTGATGCCAAGAAGGTGGTCACTCTGTTAGTGACCGACTCCGAGCTCAACTACAGGTCAGTGTATCTGTGGCCTATGATGGACAGAGAGTTCATTCACAAACACACAGCTCCTTCTTTGATTACGTACTTCATTCTTCTAATTGATTATTCTATGCAGTGCTAGCTTTCATGTCAACATTGTGGACTAACATATTATTTTGCTTTATCAACAGGACAAATGCTTGTGGCGAGCCTCTACTAGATGAGACGTCACAATCCAAATTGGGGCTGAAGAATCTGGACATTGAGGAGGTCAGTTTACTTTGTCTGAGGGCTCGTCGATTATACATGATCATTTTGTAGATGTTTGACCTCTCAGTCGCATATTTTAGAAGGCTGATAGTAGCAGATAGCTCAAATTGTCTTAAATTCCTTTTAATGCTTGATTGTTCTTTTTTTGTAAACCATTTTGTAACTCCAATTTTGAAAGTAGCAACAGAATACATAGTTATATATTTGCATGAAAATGATCCCTTCCTGAATCAAAAGGTCTCAGATGTTAGTCCACACCATCACTGTATCTTCATTATGCAAACTACCTGCCTCTCTCCACTCATTCCTCCCCATTCGCTGCAACTTGACCCCACCAGCTCACCTGCTACTCTGTTCAAACGCTCCAAAACTTCTCTACACTATACAGTAGCAAGTAATATTACAGTAATCCAGCCACACGTTCAAAGCAGAAACCGATTCTGGAGGAAAATAATGATACAGGAAGTCCCACCCTGTACGCTGACAGGATTGGCAGTTGAGGATTGCTCAGTACAAAAACACAAATTCAGAAATCTGAATCAGTGTTTTTTAATCTGTTGTCAGTACACTGAAATTTCAAAGTAGCATTGGTTGCGGTTTTTGCTCAGGATATGTAGTCTAGCATATAAAAACCACCATGTGTTATCAAGGTAGAAAACTTGATTTTTACGGATTTAAGTCCTCCGCTTTAAACTCTCCATTTCTTTCCAGGTCCTTGTGTATCTACAGCTCTGCAAAAACATCTCACTGGTCTTCCTGGACGGCTGGCAGGACGTCACTGATCATGTTTGTGCTCTCACCAAGGCTTTGTCAAAACGACCTTTCAAGTATGTACATATTACATTCTCTATGACTTGCCAGTCTCCTATGAAGCCTTGACTGTTTTCCCTCTCGCTGCAGACTCCTGACAGAGCGAGCAGAGCTGCCTTTCTGCGTGGACGGTTCCTGGGCCAGTGGGGTTCGGGTGGAGAGGGACGGATCAGGGCTGACTGAGGTCTGGAGCAAGCAGATCCAGCAGCTGAACAGAGTGAGCCCTGCTGTGGCCTCCGCTGTGACGGCATCCTACCCGTCTCCTCAGCTGCTGCTGCAGGTAGATCTGACTGCACCTTTACTAGAGCAGAATCATTCCTGGCAATAACTGTTGAATTTTCCTGTTGATTTCAGGCTTACCAGAGCTTGGCGTCAGAGGAGGAGAGGAAGAGGCTGCTGGCTGGTCTCTTAGTGAAAAGTGGAGGCAAAGAGAGACGCATTGGACCGGAGATATCAGCCAGAGTTTACCGCTGCTTCATGGCCCAGAACCCCCAGCTGGTCCTGGACTAATCTGTGTGCTTGAGAATGATGGATGGATGTCAGTGAGGATGAATCACAGTTTCTAATGACACTTGGTCACCACTTAGCTGCTAATATGTAGATGTTTACAAGCTAAAAATATATCTTAGAGATCATGTTCTCTTTCCAGGAAAGCATTATTTATCACCTGATCTTGAGCAGATGCAAGAAGAGAGTATAAATCATAGGATATATTTTGTAAAATAAAGAATTACTTGACAGTTGTTATTTTAAGTATAAATAAATAAGAGATTTGTATATGTATGAACCTGGTGTATAAAATATTCTGCAACAGAACTGTTCATTTGTCTTTTATTTTATGGAATTGCCTAGTAAGAAAGTTCAATACCAAAAACATAACTGTGAATAAAAAAAAAAACACTGCTGAGTAGTAAATCACACAACCACTGTTGATATTCAAACAAAATTACAAAATTACATTTACAAAAAGTTAGTTTCACAGTATCAAAAAGTAGCTCCTGTCCTCCTGGAGTTTATCCCTGAGAAAACAAGTGCACACTTTCACAAGTTTTCCAGTCATATTCTTTTTTTTTTGGTCAGTCTAGTTTGCTCATATTGTTGGCCTTGCAAAGACACTGACTGACATTTTAATAATGAAACAATCAGAAAAAACTCTTGTTAGGCGAGTTTGAGAAATAAAGGGCCCAGATTTCATCCTAATTGCATTAAAAGTCTCACACTACATATTCAGTCCTTTCTCCACATTCATTTGGATGATAACAAAATTGCTAGGTTAAAAAAAGAGAAGCATTGACCCATTCAAATATTGGCTAAAAGATAAGATTGCCCTTGACACTGATGGCAACAAGAGAACAGCCGTCATGTCCAGCGGCATCTTTTGCATTTATAATCCTCTGGCTCGGAGCAGCAGCTGTCGTAGTCGCTGCTGGGAGGAGTCGGAGGGCAATGGCAGGTGCCGGAATGAGTCTGAGATGACATCTGACAGGCGCAACAGTATGAGACGGTGTCAGGAATCGGGCTGGTGCAGGGGCTGGGGGAGGCGCAGGCACTCAGGGTGGATACAGGGCTGGGGATGGGGCTCGGACTGGGGCTTGGTGGCAGGCTCATCTCCTCCTGGAAATCCTCAGGCAAGTGTTCCTGCTGCTCTGAGGTTTCAGGGCCGCTGCTGCTGAGGGTGAAGACCCAGCCCAGCTGTGACTGGAGGAGCACCCGCAGGCCCGGGGGCAGCTCCAGGGCGTTTAGTACGTCCGGACAGGAGGGTAACGTTTGGCGAAGCTGGGCACAGCAAAGATACTGCAGAGAGGTGGGGGTGCAGCAGGCACGGATCACCTTCATACTGCTCTTGGCTGCTGTGGAGCAAACCATGGGGTAGAACTTCTTGTTCTGCAGCGTGGTGGCAGCGACACCTGTGAGCAGGAGAGGTGACAGGATGAAAACCCTTCAGGATTTTATGCAGCCTATAAATTCAAGTTTAAATTTCTGTTCAACACACACCTATGCAGTGGCGATTCTTGTAGAAGGTCAGGGTACCGTGCCACGTATCCAGATGAACTCCTATGATTGAGCCTTGACCAAAGCGAGGGGAGAACTTCACTTTGTCCCCTTTGTGCTGGAGAAGACCTTCAAATACACAAATGCACATTTTCTGTTGATTATCAAGGTCAAAACGTTCAGTGTTAGACATTTTTCTGACAATTTAAGCTGTAACCTGTGTAGGAGAGTCCCCAGCTGTCTCCATCATGGCCCAGCAGGCTGCCAAAGTTGTATTTGAACTTCTCCAGGTTCAGCTCTGAAGTTCCAATTCCCACCATCTACATCAGGAAAACAACAACAAAACCACAAGAAAAGATCATTTTTAAAGCTCTTCACTTAATTACAGTGTGCTTAACATCCATCACTTCAGACACATTCAGATTTGGACCAGTTCTAACTAATCATTAGAAATCATTAGGACTATTACGCACCATGTCGGTTCCATAGACGGGAGAAGTCATCTTGACCTCCCAGTAGTGTTGTCCATCTGTGAGCTCCTTGGTGCCGCGGATGGCAGCAGTGCCACAGCTGTAGTCGGAGTGAAAGCTCACCTTCCTGTTGTCACAGCTGAGGAAGGCTCCAGAGGACTTACAGTGTTCGTCCCACACCCAGTCAAAACCTGAACACACCATACAGCAATAGCTATATGAGCTCTACGGTGATGATTTTAAAATATGTAATATGCTGGCAGCAAAGCACTGCTGGTTCTGGTTGTTAATCAGTCCAGCTCTGTGTTCTGAACTGAAATATCTTAACCACTGGATGGATTTCCATGTAATTTGGCACATACTTTATCGTCCTGCAGAGGATGATGAATACTGACTTTAGTGATTCCATGACTTTT
Organism: Acanthochromis polyacanthus; assembly: GCF_021347895.1. NCBI lineage: Eukaryota > Metazoa > Chordata > Actinopteri > Pomacentridae > Acanthochromis > Acanthochromis polyacanthus. The sequence continues at coordinate 14,527,774 of NC_067131.1, read as the reverse complement.
CATCTACGGCCATCATTAGGCTGACCTTTGTAGTTGTTGTTATCAACTTATCAGAATGATTGCAGTAATGTTAGTGAATCTCTGACTTTCATGTAACTCCATAATCAGGTCAAAATATCTCGTTTTGACCGCATACCATCAATCCTAATGGCACCGTCAGCAGCCCAACCTGCACTTTGTATTCTGTACTAATTAGCTAATGGTGCAGCAGTAATACAGTAAATTACAATGCTGTACATGCCACCCTGAGCAATTAGCCGATTACAGTTCAGAGCAATGCAATTTGCAAAGTGCAAAGACTACAATATAGAACATACGTTGAGCAGCGTGTTGGACTTGGGGTTTAAACTACTGTCAGTGGTTTTACAAATTTATGCTATCCTCCTTGTGTGGCAATCTCATTTCTGATAGTGACTTTGATTATATATATATATGGTGAAAATCAAGCCACAGTTTGATGTTTTCCTCAAATCATTCAGCCCTTATTCATGGTAAATATTGCATCTGCTTATCATGAGCATGTGAGGTTTTTTGATGTGTATGTATTTTTGGATTTAGCTAAAATCACTGGTGTGTGGCTGCAGAAACTCAGTCTATCCTGTTTCTATGTCTGTTATCAGGATACCTCATTTGACTTTTGGTTGATCTTTCGATCTACTACTACCTTTTCCATAGAATCAGCAGAACTTGTTTGTCAAGCATGATGAAACTGAGATGTTTGCTGGGTAAAGAATTCAAGTCAGCTTGTTGTAAAACAAATCAAGTCTTCACATGTACAGCAAGCAGTGGTGGAAGATCCTTTGCGTTACTTCAGATTCTTTACTTTAGTAAAATATAGCAATACAGCAATGTTAAAATACTGCATTAGATGTAAGGTCCTGCATAAAACATCTACTTGTGCACAAGCGGATAACTATTAGCAGCAAAATGTTTTTACAGTGTAAAGTAAACATGCTGGTTAGGCTCATCTGATTCATTTATCATTATGTATGACATAATTCAATTATTAATATTAAAGCAACAGTGTGTCAGTAGCATGTTACTGTTGCAGCTGCTGCAGGTTTCAACTACAGTTGTATGTACAGGGACGGCAGATAAAGCTGAGCAGTCAAAAGATGATTAATGGAACAAGAAAGAAGAAAAATCTGATACACAAATCTGTTTCCAGGTTTTGTACTTTTTCTCTGATCTTTGATTTTTGGTGATACAGCATTAGTTCACTGAAATGAAGCCATGTGAGAAGTTTAGAGGGATAAACTGCTATTTGGTGGAGCTGCTAACATCTCACAGACATCTGAAATGTAACTCTGACTGCACACCAAAAATGTTGGAAACTACTGGCTTAGTGTTTACAATGTACTGTAATTAGTTTGACATATAATCCACTGTGTAAGATCTTCATCCTAAAAGTAAAAGTAAGAGAGAGTACAATATTTCTCTCTGATTTGTAGTGGAAGAGAGAAGTACAACAAAACAGGAATACTCAACTACCTCAAAGTTACGCTTATGAACAGTAAAAGTTCTTAGTTACTTTCCACCACTGTCAGCAAGTTAGAATAATTGAGTTTGGGGTAACATTTGTACTGTCACTTTTATGTGAGTTCATCCCTTTCACTCGGATAACTGATAAATTGCTATTATTACTGAATGTGTAGCTATTGGCTTAGAAACACAAAGTCTGTACAATGTACTGTGATAACGCTGTGAAGGCCTGATGTTATTATAAGTCTTTGCAGCCTGAACACTCCACTTGTGCCCCATTTGTAATTCACCCTGCTGTTTTCACATGGTGTATTATTGTATTCGTCAGCTTCTGCTCACCCTCATCCTCCTCCCCACACAGGCAGTCACTGATGACACCAAAACCTGGGTTGAGCTCTTCCGGCTGGTCACAGGTGCAGAAAGACTCCCCCATCACCGGTACGGTACCGGGCAGGGCTGCCGCCTCAGAGACAGCCGGGGAACCGGTCAAGTAATCCACCTCAGGCTCCAAGTAACTGATCTGGTTGACACAAACAGCAGCGTGTAAGCCCACAGACGTGGCCATGGTCCAGGGGTAGGAATTAGATCCAGTGGAGGAGCTTGTATTATAATAATTTCGCAATTCCACTGGCAGCCGTGATGCCCTTCCGCCTTTCATAAACGGCAGCCAAAGTGTGCGTTGCCAAGTCTGGATTGAAAAAATCACAGTTTTGCCGTGTTGCACTCTACAGTCTTGAGAGCCAAATGAGAGCCTGTATGCCATGTTTCAGCTAGATAGCCTCACCCCTAGAAGGTCCACATGTGTTATTGGTGAGAGAAGTCATGTGTAAGTAAGTAAAATTAGAAGCCTTCCAAAAATACTGGAGAGCTGACCCTGTCTTGCACACAGCCTTTTCAGATTCAGGATGGTCCCAGTGGAAAACTACTGGCACCCAGGTACAAATACGACCTTTTCATATGGACGCACTTCTCTTTGATTGTCTCAACACAGGATTCAACCATTCTTTAAATTGTCCAACATCAGTCAAGTGGTGCTAATAAGTGGATCATTCCACAGTCCCACCACATATCCATTTTATCATGACGCTATCTCCCTTCAGCTATTAATATTTGCCCCATTTTCTTCTATTTGTTGCACTCTAGGCACCCCAGTGTCTCACCTGTGGCCTCGTCTGTCCCTCCCACTCTTCTGTGGTCTGACGTCTGGATCGCCGCCATGGCATCTGTCCCTTGCCGTGGTTCACTCCAGGCCAAATGCACAGGCCGCCCATTTCTGCCTCTCCTCAGCATGGCAGCTCTGTGGACAGACAGCACAAACACCGGATGAGCAGGTTGCATCTGCACAGGAGGCCGTTCACCGTTCATTTATGTCAAGTAAGGTCAGCGTTAAACCCCTAGTTCACATCTGATCACATTCATTTTTGACACAGTCTGATCAAGTTATATCCAATTTAGTTCGATCAGTTATATTTATATAGCACCAATTTACAACAGTAAGTCATCTCAGGGCATTTATATAGTAATGTGAAGGCCTTCCACCAGACCATACTTGAACTGCTGCCACCAGGCAAACGTTTCAGGAGCATCAAAGGACAAACCACCAGACTGATACACAGCTTCATACCACAAGAAGTCAGAGTATTAAACTGCTGATCTGGTTTTGGATACTGGAGGAACACTATCTCATCTGATATGATGACAATAAATATTGATTTGATTTGATAGCGTAAAAAAGAAATCCAACAGGAGGATTCTATTCTAGACTAAAGAGGGTTTTCTGGGAATTAACAGCATTCTGATTTAGCTAAATATGACAAAATAAGGTCTCAAAGTAATTACATCAGAGCAAATTGAATGTCTTATTTCATGTTGGTAGCTTTAACTGATTACTTTTACAGTGCAATACTTTTTTTTTAAAGAAACATGAAAATATGAAAACCCCTTGCATTTCCATTTTCTGTGAAGGCACTTAGAAAAGGGGACCTCACACTGCTGCCACTTTTCTTTCAAGTGAAATTGAGGTCAGCGAAAACTGTGAATGCCAACACTCACTGCAGCCTTTTTGTCAGCTCAGCAGAGTTCAGTGACTTTAACATTCAGCGCTGCACGAAGCAACAAAATATCCTTGTCAGGAAACATTTCTACCCACCTTGAGCGTTAGCGTTCCTGTTTCTATCAGCCCCATATGCTGCAATTGGCAGCGGGGAGTGTTTGCATAGACTTGTTCCACCTTTAACCCAACCCTCTGCTTGGCCACTGTGGCAGCTTGTCTATCAGTGAGCCTGAGCAGCAGATAGACACAAATAAGGTCACCTGACTTGCTCACTGCAATGTGTACCACTGACTTTAATGTCATACCCTGCTTTAATAGCATGTGACAGAAAAAGTTAGGATTATTCTTATAGATTTCAGAATAAAAGCAGTATTGTTAAGCTGGTTCTATCATGACACAGTGCAACACATGCCTACAAAGTGCATGTTCATGACTGTAAAGTTGATGCAAGGACATTATTTTAATTCCCAGCTGGGCATTTTTGGGACTCCGCCACATCTTCTAGGTTTCATTCCCGATTTATTGACAAAAAGCACAACTGCCAACATGTACGCTTAAAAAATCCAATCATTGTTTAACTGCTTACTATTTTACAGTCTTTATTTCCTTAACATATGGCATTTCGACCTGATAACACATTTTGGTTAATGCCAGAACTGAACGCAGCAGCTGGTTGCTGCTTTGCAAGCAGGTACAGGAGGTGACTGCCATTAATTTAGATTAGTCTGGAGCTAGTCTCATTTTAATTGGGCCTTACCCTACATACTGTAACTGCATCATCTGGAGTAAGGAGTAGTCGAGGAATAAGTTTATCAGCCATTGGTGCTGAGGGATATGACAAGAATGCATTTGCCATTGAACTGTGAGAGCAATATGAATTATGATTGATAAATAAAAAAATGTTTCAAATCTCTCTGTTGTACAATCAAACCATTGATTGTGTCCTGAGATTCTCTTGCAGCAGAATCTCCTCCTCTACTCACACTGTCAGCGTAGTAAGACCATCTGTAATTCTCACGGTGAGTCATTCTAGATTATATTATCTTATAGATACGTAAACCTCTGAGCAACTCCAGTTTGTATGTTCAGCAAATGTTCCACTACAGTTCCCCAAACTTTGCTTTGCTATTGCTTCATCCTGACACATTATTACACAGACCATATAAAAAGCTTATATCAAAGTTACCAATAATTGTGCTCTTACCTTACAGCAGTCTTCCTGTACACTGTCTTGCAGTGGCTCATCTGAATGTCAGTGTGCCTCTATATCCGACTGGCTGACAGCTGCAGTTTGCACTCTGTCCCACTTCCAGGCCAGATAGACGTAAACATTACCTCTCCACGCCTCCATCCTGTGCTTATTGGATAAGACCTGTGCAGAGGAGGAGTTTATGTTAATTTGCTTAGTTACCTTTACCTACGTAGTTGGGGGTAAATGGGATCATAACTCTGGCCTATTTCCAAATGAGGCATCATGTGAAGTTTGCTGACTTATTAACACGATGAGCCATCATAAAACAATTAGTATTTGGTGATATTTAAGAGACCTAAAACATTTTATGCATATTGACATCAGTGTTTTAACTGTTAATGACTTTGTGAAATCTTAATATTTTGAAATAATTAGACAAACTGCATAGTATTACACAGGCCCATTTAAAGTAACAGCCTTTGAGCAAAAGTGCTTTCCAGTAGAGAAATAAGATTGGCATTATAAATAATAATACTTTATTTATATAGCAGTCTTAACAGCATTCACAAGGTGCTTTGACAGTCAAAACATGCAAACAAGACAAACGTAGATGACATTAAAATAATCAGTAAAAATGATAATATGTTAACTGAATAGTTAGGTAGATTAGGATGCATATCAGACAAAGGAATTAGGCAGTTTCAAAGTTAAAGAATAAGACTGAAGGTTGAAAATTAGAAATTAAAAATAAAAAAAGTTGAGAAATAAAGAACTGAAGGTGACATCAGGAGGACCATGGTAAGCAAAAGCTGATGAATGCAATAATACACCATGTGAGCTCAGGAAGCATTAGAAGTGGTCACTTACTGATCTTAATTAGACCAGGGGTGTCAAACTCACTTTGGTCCAGGGGCTCTATACGGCCTAATTTGACCTCAAAGGGGCCGGACCAGTAAACTTACATGCAATAAACTTTTTGCTTCTTTCGGTCAACTGTGTTTTCAACCTATAAGAACCCAGACCCAATTTTCCTTAAAGGACTAAATGAGTTAAGGTTAGACATAAAGCTTTAATAGGAAGAGACTGGGGCACTCAAAATGCTTGTTACACTGGTATCACCATGGGTTCTTATGGGTTAAATCAGTGGCCATCTGACAAACCCGATCAGCAACTGCATTTCTACTCAGGCTTACATTTGCCAACATCTGCTTTTTGTGTTGACACCTTCAGCATACAGTTCTTCAGAAACTCTCCCTCAGTAAATGGCCTGATTTGGCTCCCTCTTCTGCCACAATAAAGCTTGCTTTCATAGAAGCTTCACTTTGTTTCCGCACTGGTGAAAAACCATCTGCTGAGATGTCAGATTCTTCTTTAACGCTTCTTTCTGTACCTTCTGGTCAGCATGCAGGTTTTTTCAGCTTGTCCTGATGTTTTGTCTCAAAGTGCCATCTTAGATAGCTCCACAATTGGCATGCTGACAGCAGGAATGTCAACCAGAGGTGTTGCTGGTGTATCGAATGTTCATTTCTCTACCATTAACCATCTCCAAAGGCGTTTCAGAGAATTTGGCAGTACATCCAACCAGCTCACAACCACAGACCACGTGTAACCACACCAGCCAGGACCTCCACATCCACATGTTCACCTCCAAGATGTCTGAGACCAGCCACTCGGACAGCTGCTGAAAACAATCTGTTTGCATAACCAAAGAAATTTCTGCACAAACTGTCAGAAACCGTGTCAGGGAAGCTCATCTGCATGCTCGTCGTCCTCATCGGGTCTCGACCTGACTGCAGTTCGTCGTCGTAACCAACTTGAGAGGGCAAATGCTCATATTCGATGGCGTCTGTTATGGACGAAGAACACGGGTGCATTTTATTGATGCGTTTGAATGCACAGAGATACCGTGACGAGATCCTGAGGCCCATTGTTGTTGCCATACATCCAAGAAACATCACCTCATGTAGCAGCAGGATAATGCACGGCCCCATGTTGGAAGGATCTGTACACAATTCTTGGAAGCTGAAAACGCCCAGTTCTTGAATGGCCAGCATACTCACCGGACATGTCACCCATTGAGCATGTTTGGGATGCACTGGATCTGCGTATACGACAGCATGTACCAGTTTTCCTGCCAATATCCAGCAACTTCGCACAGCCATTTGAAGAGGAGTGGAACCCCCCAATAAAACCAAACTGCACATTTCAGAGTGGCCTTTTATTGTGGGCAGTCTAAGGCACACCTGTGCACTAATCATGGTGTCTAATCAGCATCTTGATATGGCACACCTGTGAGGTGGGATGGATTATCTCAGCAAAGGAGAAGTGCGCACTATCACAGATTTAGACAGATTTGTCAACAATATTTGAGAGAAATGGTGATATGTGTGTATGTGGAAAAAGTTTTAGATCTTTGAGTTCATCTCATAAAAATGGGAGCAAAAACAAAAGTGTTGCGTTTATATTTTTGTTGAGTGTACATAAACGCTATGGAGTCACAGGAGTGCCAAATCAAAATATAATAAATAAATAAATAAATGTGGAAATATAAAGAGAAATAAATAAATAAATAAATAAATAAATAAATAAATAAATAAATGTGGAAATATAAAGAGAAATAAATACATAATATATAAATGTGGAAATATAAGATAAACAAATAAATTAATGAATAAAAGGAAATTTTTGTCTTTGCTTTTACCTTTTCTGTTTTTCCTTTTATTTATTTATTTATTTATTTATTTATCTTATATTTCCACATTTATTTATTTATTTATGTTTTGATTTGGCACTCCTGTGACAGCATAAAACTCAGCCTCCCATCGCTTTGAAAAGCTCTGTTTTCAGAATCAACTTTTCTTTTCGCCATTGTTAAAGGGCTAGCTTTGACGTTACAGTTGGGTTGCAGACAACAGACGCTTGACTTAAATGACACGGAAATGTTCCCAGCTAACCTATCATTCGGCAAGGCAGCTGTTGCGCTGCATTATGGATCTGTAGTTTGTGTGTTGTCAGCGCTTCATATCGTCGGGCCATAAATAACAATATTAATAAATCAATGTAAAATAATCTCGCGGGCCGGATATAATTGCATTACGGGCCAGATATGGTCCGCGGGCCTTGAGTTTGACATATGTGAATTAGACAAACCTGAGTAATTCAGAACTAAAGTTATAACCTGACAAAAAAAAATCATGAAAACTCAACAATCCAAAGATTACCTATGAACAAGCTGTTTTAAATTAAGCAATTTAATTATCTTTTACATTTTTAAATAATAATATGATTATTAAACCATCTCAAAGACAAACACACATTAACCTTCACACATACCTTTAACTTCTGGCGGTGTACTTGAATGCACCGTGATTCGTTTCGATAGCCTATTGGTTGCACTACAAGAGAGGCGGGACTTAGATCCGACTTGTGTTGTGTGATTGGTAGGTGATATGTGACGATAGCGGCAGTTGTTCATCCCTGCGCAGGGTGCATGCTGTATCCCTGAATCCAAATATGGACCAAAGCAATGGTAAGTCGAAGATACTGGTCAGCAATGTTCTTACAGAGGATTTGTTATTACTTGTAGGTTGTTAATTCTTACGTGAGCTGTGCTTCTTCAAGCTAAGAGCTGGCAGCTGACAGTGGGCTGAGCTAACTCGTTAGTAGAAGCTAACTGCTTAAGTTTTGTGGCATATTCAAGTCTGTCACCTGCTAAAAGGCTAATATCGTTTAGGAATGGAAGTATCCTTTGTAGCTGATCTAAAGTTTCTCAGAACTTTAGAGAAGTAAGAAAATTAAATTAGATAATTATCCGTTACGCACTTATGATGAACTTGTGACCTCGGCTGATGAAAGTTGACCGTCATCACTTGGGGGGTTGACTCAGCAGTTTTTACATTTTAAACCTGACAGTGGAACCATTTTCAGCATATTTCCGAGTAAAATGAATTTAAAATATGAGACACTGCTCTAGACGAAGTTACATCATGCCACTTTCTTCAGTAACACACAGGCACAAACTGCTTTTATTTATGATGACTTACAGCTATAGTTATATGTAAAGGTGTACCCTGGAAATACTTTATTTGAGAGTGACTTTGGTGACTTTTAAATAGTCTTGGTGAGGAGAGAAAGTTCAAGTCCCATAACATAATAATTGGTAATATGCAGAGCTGAACTGTTTATGTAAATACAAGAAAGGTTAATAGCCAAGTCATTAATCATCTTACTGTAGGAACAAAAAACAATAATATGCGTTTTCATTGTTACTTGACTACCTGTTTTCTGTATATTGAGAGTTACTCTTTGGATGAAATAGGTCACGGACTATATGTAGTTGTGGGAAGCATCCATTTCCACCGTAATGTCACTGCTGCATATATCCTGCTGTGACACTGAAAAATCTCTCTAATAAAACGTTCAATATGACAGAAAGATATTTAATGTTAACAATATTTGATTGCATTTTCTGAACAGTAAAATGCTGCATCACATTTTTTAAGAGTGTTAATGCATGTTTGGAATGCCAGATGAATCAATCTAGAGCTGTTATTTTTTTTAAATCATTTTTAGCGATGTAAAAAATAAACAAACAGAAGACTGTAGATCCACAGCCTCTGGTGCCCATGTCTAACAATACCACTGGTTGGAACCTTACTTCTAAGTTACTTTGAAGGTTGAAATCCACTATGCTTCTGACAGCTGTGTCCTAATCCACCAAGGTTTAAACTTTATAGGTAGCTTTTCTTTTTATCTGTTGTGCTAATGGTGATTTAACACATTTTTTCCTCTTTTTTTATATATACAAGACGGAAACTTGTCCCAGGTCCAGCATGTTGTGCTGGTGTTGTCAGGGAAGGGAGGTGTTGGAAAGAGCACCATCACCACAGAACTTGCTCTGGCTCTCCGGCATGCTGGGAAGAAGGTGAGCTCAGTGAATGAATAGTTGTTTCTACCTGCAGCAGAACACAGCATGGCGTCAGTGTGTGCTAACATGCTGTTATCCGATTAAAACATACAGGGACATTAGTACAGAGATGTACCTGACTGTAATCCATGTGTAAATCCGTGACTTTAGAACATGCATTAAACAGTCAATGTGTTGCTTACTATGAAGCAGCTGCAGCAGCAGTCACAGTCATTGTTATTGTCAGATTTTGTCAGATTTGTTACCCTCCATACCACTGCTTAACAATTAATAGACCGCTATATTATTGAAATCACAATATAGTGATATATAAGTGCGATATCCACAATCCAGAAGCTGCAGTTTTCTGATAAAGGTAAGGGCACACCTGTGCACTAATCATGGTGTCTAATCAGCATCTTGATATGGCACACCTGTGAGGTGGAATGGATTATCTCAGCAAAGGAGAAGTGCTCACTGTCACAGATTTAGACAGATTTGTCAACAATATTTGAGAGAAATGGTGGTATTGTGTATGTGGAAAAAGTTTTAGATCTTTGAGTTCATCTCATAAAAAATGGGAGAAAAAACAAAAGTGTTGCGTTTATATTTTTGTCGAGTGTATATTTCATTATGTTCATATTATATTAATATTACATCTATATTGTTGTTATTTTTATTATTATCATTATTATGAACAATACGCTCTTTGATGCCAGCATATGTGGACACCAGTTCTTAGGAGGATAAATAATTTACCCTGAATAAAAACATAAACACTAAATTCAAATGGTGTTCTTCCCTGATTTAGAGGAAAAAGTAGCCTAGCCGCGCTAGACCCATGTTTCTGAAGGCACAAGGGTCTAGGGCCGCTGGACAGGGAGGGAGGCGGGCTAAAAGGTTGTCTATCAAATCACTCTGCAGCAATTGGGTAGGTATACAACCAATCAGTGCAACGAATAGGGTGACGTAGTTCCTAGAGCGCCAGCGGATTGTGGCTAAGTCCCATTAGCTTCCCAACCAGCGGAGCCAACTGGTATATTAAGGATTTGCCATATCCCGTCGGCATAAGTCCAAATACGTCTTTCTTCTCAATGAAACACTTCAGTGCCGTCCTTTGTTTATCTTTCAAGTTGAATTTTAGCTTCACATCTTTAAGGGCTGTGGCCAAAGCCGAGTCGAAAGATAACTGTTTATTGTGCGCCGGTTGTTTCTGTCAGACTCGTCACGCCTCTGTCGTCACTTCGTTACGCCCGCCTTCTGACTCTACACTTCATGGTGATTGGTCCGGCCAGTTTTAGGAGAATCCAGCCTTGAGCCTTATGGAGGGTAACTAGACCCACCCTGGCAGAGAATTAAATTTGTTGCCGTGGGTTGTCTAGCGCGGCTAGGCTAAGGAAAAAGGTAAAATGTTACTCTTTTGGTTAGAAAAGGGTTAAATGCTCCGAAATCTGTACAAAAACGTTTTGAGCCGTGCAACTGGTTCCAAGTCTTCAACCATTGAATTAGTCCACACCCCACTTCGGTGTGGTTTTAAATCAGAAAGCTAACCAGCATGCAAACCCTCCTTTGACCCAGGACTATGAAAAGCCACCTCAAAATGCAGCTATAGTCAAATGTCACGATGCCACAGATAACAACAGAAAGATGAGAATGCACTGTTGGCTGCTGGATGCTGACGTGTCGGTCCGTGCTGTAACCAGACACCATCATTTGTTGTCTAGGAAGTCGTTTATGACAACATGGTACGACACATAATCTGCCACATGATGCTCTGAGTGGACATGTCTATATAAATCTGACATTATGTGATCCTGTCTACCAAATGTCCCATAACTTATTTCACAGCTTTACTTTCAAGACATCCAATCTGGTGTAGAGAAGCTGTGAATCTGAACAACAAATACTTATCCCCCTGTGTTAGAACGAATGGATAGAATATAAATAAATGCTGTATTTTTCATTTGTATTCATGTTCATCAGGTCGGTATCCTGGATGTTGATCTATGTGGACCCAGTATTCCTCGCATGCTGAATGTGGGTCAGACCGACGTGCACCAGTGTGACTCTGGGTGGGTGCCGGTTTACACTGACGCCCAGAAGAGTCTGGCCCTCATGTCCATTGGCTTCCTACTGGAGGACCCAGATGAAGCAGTGGTGTGGAGGGGGCCCAAGAAAACAGGTACACGCATCCACTACTCATCTGTGCCTGTATTTAATAGATCTAACATGTCCGCATTGGTCGGTTCTGTGCTGGTACACACACACACACACACACACACACACACACACACACACACACACACACACACACACACACACACACACACACACACACACACACACAACTCCTACTGCTTAATATGCCATTGAGCCTCCATGTGCTGCCAAAAAAGCTCTGACCCTTAAAGACCTGAGCTACACAAGACCTCTAAAGGTGCGCTGTCTGGCACCAAGATTGTAGCAGCAGAACCTTTCAGACCACCCCATAAGCCTCGCCTTCTAGCATATCCCAGAAGGTAACATGAGCCATATCTGACAAAATAATCCACGCTATTCCCTTCATCTGTGAGTGTTTGGAATGTTCTGCTGCATCTGTGCATATTCGCAAATTATTTTAGAGTCACCAGGTAATACAAATGTTTAAAAAAAATCGTGATATAGGTTTGCATCACTACAAACCCTGCATGTTCTCATATTCTTCCACCCAATATTCTGTCCTCCAGCTATGATCAGCCAGTTTGTGTCAGATGTAGCGTGGGGAGAGCTGGACGTGCTGCTGGTGGACACGCCGCCTGGGACGTCCGACGAGCATTTGGCTGTACTGGAAAACCTTAAAAAGCACAGAGTGGACGGAGCCATTTTGGTCACAACACCTCAGGTACACACTGCAGCTCAAGTGCACACACACTGCCGTTCAAAAGTCTGGGGTCAGCCAGGCAATTTCATGTTTTCCGTGAAAACTCACGCTTTTATCCATGTGCTAACATAACTGCACAAGGGTTTTCTTATCACCAATTAGCCTTTCAACACCATTAGCTAACACAATGTAGCATTAGAACACAGGAGTGATGGTTGCTGGAAATGTTCCTCTGTACCCCTATGTCAGGCGTTTCCAGCTAGAATAGTCATTTACCACATTAACAATGTCTGGACTGTGTTTCTGATTTATTTAATGTTAGCGTCATTAACAAAAACTGCTTTTCTTTCAAAAATAAAGACATTTCTAAGTGACTCCAAACTTTTGAACGGTAGTGTATGTACAGTAGAACAAAGGTGGAACTAGAGTATGTTGTTACACTGACAAATACGCTCATAACTGTAGCTTTTGCCTTGTGTAGCAAGGTGAAGGAGGAAATTGTACAATGCTGTGACTAAAACCAGAACACACTTACTTGAATGATGTTGATACGTTTAAATCCTCATTTTTGCAGCTCAAAATTGCTGAGATTGACCACTTCTTAATGTTTTACACACACACACACACACACACACACACACACACACACACACACACACACACACACACACACACACACACAAGCAAGAAACCCCTTCAAGATGCATGAAAATCTGTAAAAACGTGTCTTTCTTGGCTACAGGCAGTATCGACTGGCGATGTGAGAAGAGAGATCACCTTCTGTAAGAAGACAGGAGTGCGGATCCTCGGCATTATAGAGAACATGAGTGGCTTTGTTTGTCCACACTGCTCTGTGAGTATCTGTAATGCTAATGTTTGGATGTTTCAGTCATTGAACACATCCTAATGAAATTGTAGATGGACTAAAATACTCATTTTTCAGTTTAATGTGGCCAGAATGTGTATGTTTTAATAATTTACCCTCTCTTTCAGGAATGCAGCAACGTGTTCTCCAAGGGTGGTGGTGAGGAGCTGGCTAAACTGACCGGATCAGTATTCCTAGGCGAGTTCGATGGCAGTGAATTTATTTGTAATGTTTGCTTGCAGCCACAAGGTGTCACATCACTCCCGAGCCATTCATTATTCTGGGGGCATTTACTTCACCGCCATGCTGCTAAAATGGTCGATCCAGATTTCAGTGCAGCGTCAGGTTTAGTTGGAAGCTACGATATGCAAAAATCAATAATTCATGCCTAAATGAATATATCATTGAGTGTTTATCCGCTTTGTGTGGGGATCTGTGTTTTGATTAATGATGCAGTTAATTCAGTTTACCCCGTGGCAGTGAGAAGGCAACTGTCTGTGCAGCTGTAGCTTGCAAAGAAAACCACATTCAGCAATCAGTTTGAAGCATTGTATTTGATAAGTCAGCGACCCTGAACAGTCACATGACTCCTCTACTGTTTTGACTGCTACTTTAAGGCACCAGTGACGTGTAGGAAGTGTGATATTATCTGACAGCCTTCTGTGTCTTCTCATTTCAGGTTCAGTGCCCTTGGATCCTCTTCTCAGCACCAGCATAGAAGAAGGCAAAGATTTTATACAGTCGTTTCCTGACAGTGCCACCTTCAGCGCCATTAGCAGCATTTCTCAGACTCTGCTCAGCAGCCTCCAAACAGCTTGAGGCAGGATTATTTTGTTTTTGTATCATAATGCAGAATGATGTCATATTGTAGATGTGTCGCATTTTTACCTGTATAGATAAACATCATATAAAACCGTTTACTGAGTATGTTGTAATGAGTCGCTCCCCATAACACAATAGACTGTGTGTGCGGTTGTCTTTTAGTGCTGCAGTTGCAGTTCTTGTGAAGATTGTCAGCTCACCACAGAATGGAACAGGGACAGAGGAATACAGTGAAACAGCAACTCTGCTAATCTTTCCTTGTAATTTTGTAATAAAATGGTACGTCATGCTCTCCTCTCTGCATGACATTTAAAATGTCACAGCACTGAAAATGCTACATCTGGTGTGTTTAGAAGCCAGTCAAATCTAAGTTGGAATCTTCTTTAATTCAGTTGTGAAAGCATTCACGTCGACACATCAGGATAATTTCAATACCAGTGGTAATACAGGATTGTAGATTGGCGCTTCAGTAAAATGCGTCAGCAGCAGTTCCATTTTCAGAAAATAAACTCCAGATCAAATTGGACCAGTCCTTCCATGAAACTAGGCCAAACTTGCATACTAATCTCCCTGGATTCCTACTGCATGCTACAAACAATATGTTCCATAGTGTCAATTTTTTTTGGAGGGCATATGTGACAAAACTGTTTTTGGATCTGGATTAAATCTTCTGAAACTAGCCTGCTCTTCAGGTTCATATTCCAACAGCAACAAAACACTGAAACCCATGCAGGATTTGAATGCCTGGAATGTGGAAGAGATGAAGTACAGCCACAGATGAAAGAGGACGGGGTGGAATAAGATGGAGAGGAGATGAAATGTGGAAAATTACACTTGTGAGACCCAACACGGGGCGCACACACCTTTAATGCAAACAGCAGTACTACAGGAAAAACACTGAAGTTTGAGAATGTTTGCGTAATGATTAGAATACAGCTACACACAAAACTCCCACTCCACCAGCAACATACTAAAGGCAGTCTTATTAAACCAAGAATTACATCCAGAGGAAATCCAACCACTTATCACAATTAACCCACAGTGCATTAAATCTATCTATATAGATATTTATATGTCTGTATATATATATAATTTATATATAACCGGGGAATTAGAGACTTTTGCTGCATTAAACAGTTCAATGAACAATTTCCTATAAATAAAATCAGTTGGAAAAAAGCTTTAGTCCATACATTTCTCTTTACAAATAGATCCTCAAGATTAATGCAGAAATTGTGTCAACTCCCGAGTCGATATGGGAGGAGAAAAAGCTGTGCGGCCCTTTGGTCAGCTCTCTAAGACCAGAGACCAAGCTGCCTCAGCTGGCCTCAAAGCCTGAATAAGTGGAGGGAAAAAAGGAATCTTCATCATACAACTGTTTTTAAACACACGCGCGCGCGCACACACACACACACACACGCACACAAAAGACAGACAAATCACTACATTGCGCATTTACAAGTTGACTATCAAACTGGGACGACTGTACACATTGTTGAGATAAGACCATATTTATGGAGCCATTTTAATTCATTTTTTCCCCGCCTTCACTTCTTTCATCTTGCGTGGCAGAAATTTTTCTCTTTTTTTTTTTCTTTCCCCCTTCGTTTTACACTTTTTCTCCAGCAGCAACATAAAGGACTGATCTTGTAGTGGAGATGTTTGGGTGTTAACCCTAACCCTTCGTGGAGAGGATGAGGGCAACAATGAGCCCGTAGAGACCCAAGACCTCAGCGAAAATCAAGATGAGGATCATGCCCACGAAAAGCCTTGGCTGTTGAGCTGTCCCCCTCACGCCTGCGTCGCCGACAATGCCGATTGCGAAGCCTGCTGCCAGCCCGCTGAGGCCCACGCTCAGCCCTGCTCCCAGGTGGAGGAAGCTCCTACACAAAACACGGAGATGTTGATGAACACTTGATCAAGTAGTCACAGTTAACAATTCAAACCAGGGACGATATTTGAAAGACAGAGCATCTACAATCGGAGACTATGATGCATGAATGTAACGAGCTGTGTAGAAAAGCTCTCCAGCTGTAACGAGTCTGCAGCTTGCTTTTAATTGAATCTGTGTGACATCTGCTAGAGAGAAACCGAACATCTCATCCAAGCAATGCTGCTCTTTCTATGGAGTTCTGTTGCCTATATTATTGCAGGAAGATATACAACAAATATGGGAGGGAGCAGGGAAGTGATGCGCAGTGATGTCCAGCTGGCCGAGAATCAAACTGGGGACTCACTGGCTTTGCACCTATGTGTATGCATCGATAATCCCTTGGCTATCGGGATACCCAGATGTGCTCCTATTCTTAAATTAAATGGAAGTAAGATGTTAAAGGAATGAGACTGGTGTTATTGCACGTCTCTGTCGATAATCAACGACTTCATATGGCACCAATATGAAACTTCCTTTATTCGCTTGCTACAATGTGATGGTAAGTTTATTTGACTGCATTGCATATCAGTGCCAACACAGGAACCACATCCTGAGTGTCTGAGGTGATGAGGCAAGACTGAATTGCAGCTGGTGTGTAATGTATGAAAACTACATTTTTTTTTAATTTTATTTTATCAGTATGACTGTCATTAGTTTATTAGTTGATGATCAATGTGCCCATCTTACAGTGGAGCTACATGAGAACCATGAGTGCAGAAACTAAACATTTTAGTAGAGAAAAAAGAAAGGTACTGGTCAGTGGAGGGGATTTGTTGAAATTAAAACAGTAAAGTCATCTGAACATTTGTGCAATTGTTTTGTCTTTTTTTAAATGGCTTATGACAAGCCTGACACATGGCAAGACCAAATCACTGTTTAGAACAGACTAAATGACATTCTCTTTCTCACTATTGCCCAAAAATATAAAAGTTGCTTTCGAGATGTGTCAACCAACAAAGGGGAAATGTGTGAAAATATGACTGTGGTCATTTGAACTCACTTGTACAGGGAGATGTCTACTGGGGTGTTGTTAGCAATCAGCACTGCTACTACCAGGCCGTAGATGGCTATAATACCCGCCATGACGACAGGGATGATTGACTTCATGATGAGCTCCGGCCTCATCACAGACATGGCAGCAATACCTGTACCGCTCTTAGCTGTGCCATAGGCAGCTCCCAAGGCTGGAGGGAAAAACAGAGAAGATAATTAGTTAACTAAACAAGACGGCAAACTGGACAGCACATGCTGCAATGCAAGTTACAATAGGCTAGCAGACTGATGACGGAAACCAGAGGGCACAACTGAATAATGAAGCAGAAGTGAAATAAGAGATGGAGCAACAATACGACACAACTGTTACAGTTTCAATTCCCCTTGAAAATCCAATATGGCTTCACCTGGGAAATTCTTATTGTGTTTAAAGGGAAATAATGGGTCACGCTGCTTTCTATTCATGCAGAAGCCAGGCAACCCAAAAGCGGCTTTTTCACACGCTTCCTCTCATCTCAGACTGATTCAGTTAACTCTGCCAGACAGCTGCAGAATTGGAAATCACTCTCTGATTGAAAAAAAAAAAAATCATTAGGTTTTAGTATACAGGAACTGCTGTCAAGAAAGAAACAGAATACCAGATTGTCTCCAGAGACAGTACCAGTGCAGGATGGGAACCGGGGATGTGCTATATCCAGCCCATACTAGTCTGTGTCTAGCATCACTGTAATGAAATGGGGGAAGAGGAGGAGAACTAAGAGCTTCATCAGCAACTTTAGCTCCATCGGTCTGTGACACTGAGGAGAAAGCACAGTGCCACCTGCGTCACACAGCCAAGTCTGTTGGCAGGAGCAACAGTGAAAGAGAAAATCAATAATTCTACAGTTCTAAAATTAGAAACCATAATATAAAAAGGACGACAGAACAGCAGGCGTCCATTAACAGCTGGTTGTAATTCTGCTAGACAACAAAGAAACAAACAACTTGCAGGTGAGATGAGTGAGTCATTTGTAATATGCAACAAAGCCCGTCAGAGCAGGGCAGCACGTCCTAAATCAGAGACAGGCTGTTGACAACACTTCCTCATATCAGAGGTGTGTCTATGCACTTGTGCATTAATGTGAACACTCACACAGCAAAATGAAACATCATCATGTATGCACGATATATTGCTGCATACGTGGCTAATACATGGGCCATCATTTTCCTCACTTCAACTATGCAGTAATATTGAACATATTGACATGTTATTTAGCACATCTACTTTCAGATTTACAGATGCTACTTTAAGTCTACATATTACCTTTGTCCTCATATGCAGCTGTTACTATGTTACTTATAAACAATAGTCATCATGGACTCCTAATTGTAAGTAAATCCAGTGCAACTGAAACTAAAACATTCATGTGAGACAATATCAACAAGTAAAGTGCAAAACTGCATCCTTCTATTTATGTGGATCCCTATGATCTTAAGCTGACCTTGTCGTGTTATTGGTGTGTAAACAAGGCAATGCTTGGCAGTGTCATTTTTTTGGCTCTTCATAGCCAACATACTGATGATTAAACCTGAAAAGTCTCATGGCAGCCTTATGCATACAGCCTGAGGTGCCCCGTACTAAACCTCCGCGTTTTCTCATTTCTTGTGTTCAGTGTGCCTGGAGACGGACGATACCCGTTAACTCCAAGACTTGCTGTGAGGCTTTCTGGCAAGTGGATCTTGCAGACAGGAGAAAAGATGCAGGACAATCTTCAAATGTGCTCATGGCAGCCAGCCACGTTCCCAACTGCTCATACTGATTTATCACCGGACTGATGCTATCAGTAAAGGTTAAATCACTCTTGTCCATCTATGGAGATGTGTCTAAGTGCAACTGGACACTATTTTCGCAAGCCCCAAAAAACCAAAGAAAGATTTTCGTATTTTTGCTGGTGAACTAAATTATTTAAATCCAACACAAACTATGCCTACTGGAGCAGTTCATTATAAAAACTGAGTAATATGGAAGACCCAGTTAAGATATTTCATCCAAACAAATTGTAATTTTGATACAGAAAACAACTAAGACAATATGCAGAAACACAGAAGTCTCCCTCTGAGCATCTGTTTCTTTTAACCACCCAGCCATCCATTGACGGTGAGTGTAATAAGTCACCATCAGTAATGCTACCCTTCGACTCCTTCCTTGTTGAAGAGCTCGGCCTCACTGAGGTGTGACAGGTGAGGCTTGATAGAGAAACACTGGAATCCTTATTCACTGTCATTCTGTCCTGATGATTAAAGGTCTGATGTGTGGCAGGGCAGTTTCTACAGCGGTGTGGCACAACCTCTGGGTTTTAATCCTAATCCCCACAGCTTAGGTAGAGAGCTTTGCCCCTTTTCTTTTTTCCTCCCTGCAGAATATTTCATATATGGGATGCCCTTGTGATGTCTTGTGATGTCAGAGCAGGAGGTGCCTCTAGCCAGGGATGATCTTGCATGCAAAATGCCCACACAACATACAGCAGATTGGTCTGCTCTGAATGACGGGTAAATGGGGACACGCTGGTTATAAGGAACAAATATCATTGGAAACAAAGACAATATCAGGCAGATAGTGTCATTTACGAGTAGCTGTAAAACTATTTGCCAGGTTAACAAAACTGTAGCTGTGCAATATGTCAAGATATGAGATTGACTGTAGAAATTAAGATACTCGCGGACCAATCTATTGCATTAGAAACTGGTATATGTCTTGAGTACATATGCTGCCATCACCAGTTACACCTTTCCATTGAAAAAGGAGAGCAAGAAATGTGAATGTGAATTAAAGGTCAAGTAACTAGATGTACTATTTAATAGTGGTTAAGCAAAAAATGAATACAGAATTGATGACAAATTGTTTGCAGGCTATGCTATGAGGGACATGGGTGCCTGCCACTGCACGGGATATTGGATTAGGCGCTTTACTGCAAAGCAAAAGATGCTGTTTCAAGCAGCAAACATGTATCTTAAATGGGCTCCAGACTGCGACCAAAAAGGTTAAAATTGCAATTTTTTGAGAGTGAACCAGTTAAAATTTCAAGTGATCCCATTGATCACTAAGCTGTACTGGTGTGACTAACTGGTGCAGGCAGCTACTATGATAACCACCATACTTTGGCGTATTGTGGTATTTATGCTTAAAAATGCGGTCTTCTTTTGCAATGATCATAAAAAAGATCCCAGTGTGATCAAACAAGAAAGTTGGTTGCACTGGTGCTGCCATTGAAAAAAACAAATCTGGAGCCCTGCTTACCTTGTGATCAGCTCACTAAGCTGATGTATTAACCTTGTATTGGCCCGATTGATAAATCAACTTGTTGGGGACATAAATCTACATTATATTTGAATTGCTTTTGTCATGAGGGAAGTCAAAGAAAAGTTACCACAGCAAAGCCATCAACTGGAGTCGTGGTATTACACCCATGGATAATGACACCTTGTGAGTGTCACCTGCTTTGAGGCAGGAATCACTAAAGGCTGTCCTCTCAACCATCACCAGACTAATAAAAAACATAACATCACCTGACACCAGGAGTCACAGCAACTTACATCCTGTTCTAGAAAATAGTCTATTACTGTAAATGAAAACTTTTCACTTGATGATTATAAGCGAGTTTTTTTTTAATCCATCCATTCATTGTAATGAACTTGTGACAGTAATGGGTCATCGTTTTCAATATTCTACAGCCTGGAAGTTTGATCAAGACCCCAAAAATATGAAACACTGACTGTCAATCACTAAAAACTTTAAGTGCAGCCACAGTCTTCCACCTTGTGTGCGCTGCAGAGTATGACATCAAAGAAGCACAAGCTACAATTTCTTGTCACAGACTCCACAACACACAGTAAGCTGAAGACCGAATCGTCAAGTGTCCCTGTTTGTCCCACCACTACCCCATCCCGTCTTTGTACCAGCATGATCCCCTCCCTACTAGCTAATTCCCCAGCTGTCACTCCACCACCACCACAGACTAGTATTACGTCTAGCCTCAAAGGCGGCCACCACCACCACGCTGCCCTTTCCTATCACTACACATTAAACTTGATCTATCATACCAGCAGGGCCAGCTTTGGCATCCTGCTACTGCTCATTTCCAGGTAGGTTGAACAACATAAAAACTAATGTAAAAAAACTGCAGTTGTACCATGGGACATAACACTATTTGTATTACCTTGTTGTGCTGCCTTAAAACAGCACTTACTACTAGATCTGATCAAGTAGTCGAAATCTCAAGCTGAAAAGCTGGGATTTGAAAATGTCTGAAAAGCTACCTCTACATAGATTAAGATCTTACACCATAGCCAATGATTTGCAGTGCCTGTCATTAAAAACTAGGTGCCACCCATTACAGTAAACAAGCTAGTTCTGCCGAAGGCCTCTAACCACAGCAGGTTAAGCCTTCTGTAGATTTTCAATTACTACTTTGTTGATTTTACATTGCAGCTGCATCTATTATAGTAATCATTCTAGTCACATGTGGCTATACCACTAGCATATGACGCACCTCTTGCTATAAAAAAGAAAACTAGAAAAAAAATCCATTAAATGAGCACCAGCAATTATGAAACGAGCCCGTTTCAAAGTTCACTTTCTGTATCACTTCCTTCATTGAATCCAAATACCACAACAGCTGAGCCGATATCTTCAGTAAAAATACTAGATTTACTTCTCAAAAGAGAAATGCATTACAAAGTCATTATCTTTAGAGTTTAGTTAACATTAACAGATCAGTAACCAGATGGCAATCCCAAGTCAGAAGTCTCATCATGTGATAATCATGTGACCTTGTGTCATTCCTTTGAGGAATAAGGAAGTTAACCAGCTGTTCCTGCTTTCCAGTTGCCATTTAAGTTTTAACAAAGTGTGGTTTTCAACCTAAGACCACTGATTTGACAGGTGCAAACAGTTTGCGTAGGACGACATCAATTTAATTATTTACATTAATGTCACTGGTTAAAGCTCTCCGCTTTCAGGGATTACATAATTTAGTATTCAACTAACCACCTATTATTTAACACTCTTAAACCTTTCGTGCAGTCGTGTGGTATTCTGTAGGAAAGGTGGGAATTAACCTTAGCTGACTTCTGCTAAATGCAGCAAGCTAACGAGTAGCTGTGTCGGTTGTGAACGAAGTATATTATAATACTGTAAGACTGAAGACTACTGTTACCAATAAAAGCATCGCTTTAACAGGAAAATTCACATTTTTTGATAATTTAGGAGCAATTTCCGCCCTGTCTTTCTCGCTTCAGATAAAGCACACTGGGAAATCGAAAGAGGCTAACGTCAAAGCTAACTTATGTAGTCGTCATCACCTTGCTAACTAGACCCCACTAGTTTTTGCTGGTTGACGCTTTCACATAAATGCTAGAAGTTATAACTGTAATAACAAACACTACCTAGATATTGACATGTTACCATTAATCCAAAGTCATTACCTGCCTCAGCTAAATCTAAAGAAATGACAGCACAAGATTAGCATTGCGACGTTAGCAAGGCTAGCGGACGTCTTTCATAAGTGAGCCACAAGGCGAGCACCATGGTAGACGTCTCAGCCATTTGGGTTAGCAGTGAATGCGAACATGCGAATATTTTGTAGCTAAGAAAAGATTAAATAGGAAAAGGTGTGATATTTACCGCTGAACACCATAGCCGAAGAGGCGCCCATCACTGCGAAGAACGGGGCGTATTCGGGAGCTCCGGCCATTCTTTCTCACACAACGTATAAAAATAAACTAAATATACAAAATTAATTATTTCTGGTGAGTCAAAAAAATCGCACTTGACGAAACCTATCGAAGGCCACGGGCGTCCAACGCAAGACCGAGTATACAAAGAACCGTCTGACCACCTAACTAGCAATGTAAACGAACAGTCACGACTCTTGTGATAAATACCCGGCGCAGCAGCACAAAATGGCGAAGCGGAAAATGTCACCTGACTGGCCGTACGGTAAAACCTATCACTGACGGGGTATGGGGAAGTCAGTAAAACAAAGTTCATTTAAGAAGTACTGTGCCTCGCAAAGCATTAAAGAAATGAGACGTATTATTTTCAAATAATAAGATACTTATCTCGTAAAAAGAAAGTGCTCAAATTTGTGTTTTTTTATTCATTGTTTTTTTAAGGTCACCCCTATCAGGCATCACTTTGGTGCGCTCCGCTGCAGGCTTTCCCTTTGATATCTACGCATTCACCCTTCAGAAGCAGGAGGATGAAATGATGGGGATGAGCAGGAGGGTGTGGAGACAGTGCTGGTAGAAAATAAATAGTATTTTTGATATCATAGCTATAAAACAAAAAAATAAACAAAATAAATATATATATATATATATATATATATATATATATATATATATATATATATATATATATATATATTTATTTTTTTTTACAATTCTAAGGGCATAACCATATAAAACGTATTATATGTAATATTAATGCTATGCTCCAGTAGGAACCCCTTAATTGATGTGAGTGACCCCTCCAGATTGTGACACCTCCATATTGTCATATGGTAAAACACATTTCTGCACCTTGCACCAGGAATCTACCATGCAGCAGAGGGAGGCTTACAGTCAACTGTGATATGCAGCTACGTGACGCGTGAGAGTGAGAGAATTTGAGGCTGAGTGTGCATCATTCGGTGTGTGTGGGGTGGGGGATGGAGCCGAGAATCCCCTATTCCACTTTCTTAGCTCCCAAGCAAGTACAAACTCACAGATCCAGAAAGTGGGAGGGGTTGGAGAGGGTCAAAAAACCCTGTGGGAAAGATGAAGAATGTGTCTGTGTGTGACTCAGAGAGAGCTCGTGCAGGCCCCATGCCTCCACCTCCTTCTCCTCCTCTTCTTCCTCCATCCATCCCTCCATCCTGCTCCCTCTGCATTGCCTTGTCAAGGCAGCACTACAGGGCCCCTCCCCCAGTATCACTGTAAAGGCCCATCACTCGTGATGCAATTTCTCCACAAGCATCACAGGCCTCCTTCCTTTCATACACGGCCAGCATCTTCCTCCAGCTGCATTGTGAACCGAGAATAAATCATTTTGAGGCAGGGATGATGTTAGTGAGCACTGAGCAGCGATAACATAAAAGGTCAGTGTGAATCAGATAGATGATTTTCACATCTTTCTCTGGTGACTGACTGAACACTTACTGAGGATGTAGCCTTTCTGTTGCGAGTACTGATGCATACTCAGCAGTGGTCATTTGCAACCAGCTCATTTAACAGCATGCAGTAATATGATAGCATATGTACCTTCACAGCGCTGTTTTACGTTTGTTTTGGGTGAATCCTCTTGTCCTTGAGTGGAAATAATAAAGAGAGGACAGAAATACACCATGCTTCAGTGGCTGATCTTTGAGCTGCTGTTCAAGAAAGGGGGACTGTGAAAAATCCTCACTTGGGCATGATTTAATTGAGATGCTTTCCAAGAAACATCATAAAGCAAAAACTTCCAATTGTCGGGATATACTATGATGTAATCCTAAATACATTTGTAGGTCCTTCATCTTTTTGGTGCTGTATATGTTATTACACCAGTATATTTTTCTACATACAGTCCCTCTCTTTGAAAAAAAAAAGAAGTTGCTGAGTGAAACTAGTCTCAGATTTGGGATTGTTCCCATATGTTACCGAAAGCGTAACTCAGCTTCTTTCATTCTTACTAAGATGAAGAACTTGGTCATTTTCAAATCATTTAAAAAATAGTAAAGAATAGTAAGAATCTGGGGAACAATACTCTTCATCAAATACGAAATCTCTGATTTCAGTACGACAATAAGATAGATGTAAAACTAATAAAACACGTTAATTGTTTAGAAGGATATATTTTCATTAATTATACGGGAAAATTTTTAGTGAGATTAAGAGTCTATTTTAGAGAGTGTCTTAGCCAAGGCAAATTAACAGGCTTTAATTTTTTATTACTTTGCATGGGTATGTATTTTTTTAAATATTAATATAAAGTGCTCTTTTCATAATCTTTCATATTTTTATAATGTATATATGTATTTATTTTTTATTCATTATCTTATTTTACTTTATTCCAATTACAAAAAAATTCAATTTACCTGTACTGCAAATGACAATAAAACTGCATTCTATTCTCTTGTATTCTAATAGGTGATTCACATAAAAAATCTAAATCAGAAATACTTCAAAACATTTACAAGAACGGCCCCAGCCTACCTGGATTCCCTGATCCAGGTCTACTCCCCTTCACGCCCACTTCGCTCTGCATGTGAGAGACGCCTGGTGCTTCCAGCCCAGCGCGGCTCGATATCTCTAGCCAGACTCTTTTCCTCTGTTGTTCTCAAATGGTGGAACAAACTACCAAACTTTGTGCGTTCTGCTGAGTCCCTTTCTACTTTTAAGAGACAATTGAAGACTCAATTGTTTAGAGAACACCTTGGCACTTAATCTGACTTCACCTTAGGGGTAGAATAAGTCAGGTGGTCCAAAACCCAGCATTTATTTAGTGCTGACAAAGATTAAAAAAAAAGGGGGGGATTGGTCAACACCTTTGACCAATCGCACTTTTTGCACTTTTTGCACTTACTACAGGTTTTTCCTTATGTCTGAATTCTTGCTTGTGTTGTACGTCGCTTTGGACAAAAGCGTCTGCTAAATGAAATTGTAGAATTGTAGTTGTAGAATTGTAGACTTCATTTAATCCTGAGGGGATATTGCTTACATGGCAATTGTTCCCATTCAATGTCTTCAAAATTTAAGCTACTAAAAATGTACAGAAAAACATAAATAGAAAAATATTTTTTAAAAATATTATCTTAAATAGAACAAGAATAAGCATAAAATGCAAAATGTGCAGTGTTCTAAGAAAAATAAAAATGTAAATACATAGTGTAAAGGTTAAGTGTGCATTGAAGAAAATTTTGTGACACAGAAATGTATGTCACAAATTATCCACGTTAACGATCTTGCAGAGCCAATGAGAGTCAGCCGTGACACGTACATCAGATTGTGTCAGTGTTAAAATCCTGTAAAGCTGCTTCGTTTGGTGAGATCAGCTCTTTAAGACTCTAATTTTGCAGATAAAATGTATTCCGAGTAGCTATTCTGTGGAAATCCCTTGTCCCTCTCGATAACCGCACTGTAACACCCAGTTTGCGGAATAAAACCACATTTCTTGGGACCTCCTTAGGCTTCCTCTTAATCCCCTGTCCTCAGCCCCTTGCTAAATCGGGGGCGGGGTGTTGATGGTGGTGGTCAAGGAGAGACCAGTCTCAGTGTAGAGTTAAACACTTAAGCATCTTACTCCTCGAGGCTGGAAAGCGTGGTTTTCAGGAGACGCGCCAGACCAACACCCAAAGGAGCAGCTAAATATAACAGTGCATGTGCGATTAGCTGAGTGTGAATCCTGAATGAAAAGCACACTCTTGGCAAGACGGAGTCAATGCCACTTACTGTAAAGGAATTACTCCACCACTTTGCCATTTAAGACGCTGCATTTCTCCAGATGCATTTGGCCGAGACACATCCACTGCAAATGAATTGGCTGTATGCTCCTACGGAGCTATAATACACTGACATCGATTGATATTCTCACACTATTTAATAAAACATCTGACAAAAAAGAAACTGCATTGTGTAATGCAAGTACAGTGCCTGTGAGCATTGCCCAGGTCTCTATTAATTGTAACTTCAATGAACTGAATTCTGCAACACAGCTGAATATTTAAGGCAGACAGCTTTAACAGATATATTTATGAGTATATGTGACTCATTTCTGCTGAATATTTTCCAGTCATGCAGTTCATTGTCAGCTTCCACAAAGGAGACATCCAAATAAAAATAGACCATGTGCATGAAGAAGCACGTCTGAGTCATATTTTTAGTAGTTTAGACCAAAGTCTGTAGTACAGATATGCAGTTTGTGACACAGTAATAAAATGTATTTTAACAAAATAATCTTAAAATTTTAATTATGATTTCCCTTGTGGTTTTCATGTTGCAACCATGTGAAAGAAATCTATGATTCTAACTTGTTGGTGCTAAAAAGGTGAACAGAAGGAAGGATAATATTTGTGCGGCACGAGTTTAACAATACTTAAAACTAAATTTGCAATTTTTGTTAGCTTTGTTAACCGATGCATTACTTTGGGAACAGAAAAAAACCAGAATGCTATTAGCAGAACAGAGCAAAACCCAAGAACATGGCGATCTTGTAGTTAAATTCATGGTCAGCTGTGGTTAAAAGGCATCTGAAACATTTCTGTGACAGCCTCAAAAATGTAACCCTCTCTGCAGGAAGCCAGATGTGACAGATTTGGAAGGAATAAAAGCAACACAACAAAAAAACAGAGATTCAGCTGAAAGTGTAATGCTGTATTTCCACATGTACAACACATTTGCAGTTACCCAACTGACACTTCACTGGAGCAACATAACGCAGAGACGAGATGTGTAATCCCAACAACACTTTGCCAACAGCAGATTATTTTCGACCTCTTTTCTTTGTTACTATACTGTAAAGGACGGAAGTAACAGGGAAAATGTTGCACAAACTGCATTGATCTTCATTACTTGTAAACAAAAAACACCTTTACCTTTTAACATGCTTGCACTGCTTTTCACATGAATGTTCATTCACTATACAAAGGAGCAACAGTCACAGATTCCAAAAGAAAGCTTTGACGGAGTGCAAAATGGTGAAGTCACTACTAATTCACAAACATTTACTTGATTATTTCATTGATCAAATCTCCCACCTGTGTACAATAAACCCAAAAGTGTGTGAAAATGTGACAGGCCTGCTTCGGTTCTAGCTGACCTGGTGCAATTTTACTACTTTGTTTTTATGTTCTTTCAACATTTACTGAGCGATAAAGAATTGACTTCTCACCTAAGGTTGTAAACCTCAGTTTATCAACATGACCTGGTAAATAATATTTGCTAGGGCCTGCAGAGCAAGCCATGTCATGAATTTGGCAGAGAGAGAAAAACCAGAGAACATAAAATACAGAATTTACATTTAGAATTACAATTATTACATTTTAGCTTTAGCTCAACAGGAACATGGACACACAGTTGATCCTTAACATTTCCACTTTCACACAATTAGTACACCATTATACATAGCTGTAAATACAAAAATAAACAGAAAACAATAAAAAAAATCTCATTTTGTTCATACGCTGAAATTTGGAGAAACTGCATTAATAAATAAAAAATAGTAAATTATAACTAAATTTGGAGGACGGATGTTGTTCTGTTTGCATATCTGTGTTTTCTACCTAATACACTTGACTTTATATTTTAAGACTTTGTTTCACTCATATGACATGAAGTTATGCTTTAATGCGTTTAAGTGTAAGTGGAGAAAGTGCTGTATGTTAAAATGTGTGTGCTTCATTTGCCTACATGTCTGTATGATGTATGGATGCACTTGTAAGCAGGTGCAGTGTGTGTTTACGTGTACAGCATTAAGAGGCCATAGTGTCCTGGAAGCCCCACACTTCTAGCAGTGAAACCTGGAAGGTCTCTGCGCACAGGGGCGGGTTGTCAAAGGTGGTACACCTGCCAGTGCGTCCGCGGTTCAGCTCAGCGTCAATGTAGAGCGCGTTGCCATCACCTCCCCCTGGTCAAACACAAGATTACAGGGTCAATGTAAGCCATCAAGTACAAATGCTCCACTTTTCTTTCACATGGCTTTTACTTACAATGCTGTTAACAAGTAGCGTTCAACATTGTGAAATACGAACACTAAAATCCCATGTTTAAAATGTTGAATAATTCCCCTGTCAGCTCCACTGTGTGTGTAACTCAAATCGTCACGGCTAAAGAAAAGCACTACCATAAAAGGGTCCAGAAATGAGACGCACACAGCAACAGCATACATAATAATCCACCCACCGACAATGATGGAGTCAAAGTTTCCAGCCATGAACATGGAAGTATTCTTGGAGTTGAGGTTGAAGTGGCGGGCAGACAGAAATGGTGACAAATTTCCAGCAAGTTTCTCTGGCTGCGGTAAACTGTTGTTGTCTTCATTCTGGCCCTCAGACGACGCTGTGTCCTCCTGAACCTGGGTCTTGATGGAGGATGCGAGCTCAGGGTGGCCGATCACCACCCACTCGTAGCGCTCCATCTCTGGCTTCAGCTATTAAAACAAACAAAGGAGTGGCAGCGGCTATGAGGCATTCATCATCAATTACACAACAGAGAAAACATGGTATTTTACGTTGTGTAACATAAAATACCATTTTTTTTTCACAGTAATGCACATATACATGGTGCAGAATGAAACTATTTCATATCCAACCAATGTGATGACTCTTTACACAAAGAATCACATATGCATTAAAGGCATTAGAGGAGATTTAATTTCCTACGACTTTGAACGTAGCATGCGCACATACAACCTCTCCCACACCCCCCTCTAACCTCCCCCTCTTAACATTTACGAAGAAATGCCCCCCTCCAGAAACTTGCATAAGACTTGTGAAGTTGTCTTTTACGGCTGGGTCCCCCTGGATCTTTATCTGCCATTATGTAAAAAAAGATTAGCAAAACAAGTCGCCAGCTAACTACGAAGCTACAAAGTATACCAAAGCAACACACACACAAAACACGCAAGTCCAAGGCGTACGTAATCTACGTAACTAGGCCTGAGCCGGAAGATTTTTGATTGACAGGAAAGGGAGCAAACCAAACGCCTCGGTCCGAGCGCATTGATTGGCTGATGTTTTTCAGGTCCTGCCATGTCCACAGTTATTTTTTTAAATTTTTTATTCTTTTAGAGACCATACATACAAGTCCACTAAAGGTCAGTATATTCAATTTATGTGAATCAGACAAATTAAACAAAAAAAAAAAACATCCTCCATAATGCCTTTAAGTTTGCATTTTCCTTTAGCAAAGTAAGACCAAAAGAATTTGAATAGTTACAATGAATTTGTCACCCAGGTTCAGTGCTCTCCATCTAAATAAACATCTTTTCTGCTTTTCTAAAGTGTAACCGCACTTTTTTTTTTTTTTTTTAACTTTTACGCATGCGGCATTTGAGTGCCACACGTTAAAATAAATAAATCTTCTGGACAGTTTAATACTAATGTAAACCTACTCATATGTAGCATCCATTAGCTCATTTCTGATTCAATGTGGTGAAGTACAGAGCCTGCAGAAGAGCAAAAGAGGGACACTGCCCAAGTCTGGACTCTATGCTATTGATTCCTTCCTCTCTCTTTCTCCTCTATGTCTCCAACTCTCACAGTGCATCTGACAGACATCAGTCCCTGCTCACTGCTCCTCATGTGTGTCAGGTGTGGTGTCGGGTGAGGACCAGGTCAGATACTACTGGATCAGGTTACAGGAGTTTCCGATCTGTGTGTGCTTAAGTATTAGTGTTTGAGATGATGGTGTTTTGCTAGAGTCTAGTCTCAGACAGCTGTGCATCAACACAGAGAAGTAAATAATTCATACAGAAGGCATTAGAGACTGATTTGTCCTTTCATTTCTACCTCAGGTGGTATGAAGATGCGCATTTGCCACCATAATAATATACTCACACGCAAAAGAAACGCAAGTTTCTTTAACCCGATGAAAAATTAAATTTGGTTTCCCAAAACAAAAACGCATTTGGTACTTTGTGGTGCATGGTGTGTTCTTAACATTTTCTGTTGCATTTTGTAAGGTTGGTGTGAAAACCGAAAACGAATCGTCGCAATACACCAATGCATTGATGATGTGGACATGATTCACACTTTGCACGTGCAATTGAATATGCACGATTTATCGACACCTTCAGTGGGTATAAATTTCATTCAAGCTCATAGGCATTTCACTTGCTGTTTAACTATGCCACGCTTAAACCAAATTGAGAGGAACCAAGCCATCGGACGTCTGCAAGCTGGAGAGTCTGTCCGAGACATTGCCCGTCACTTTAAAGTCAACATCACCACCATTTACAGTCTCCAGCGTTGATACAACACCACACACAGCACCAATGACCTTCCCCGAAGCGGACAGACTCTCCAGCTTGCAGACGTCCGATGGCTTGGTTCCTCTCAATTTGGTTTAAGCGTGGCATAGTTAAACAGCAAGTGAAATGCCTATGATCTTGAATGAAATTTATACCCACTGAAGGTGTCGATAAATCGTGCATATTCAATTGCACGTGCAAAGTGTGAATCATTTCCACATCATCAATGCACTGGTGTATGACGACGATTTGTTTTCCGTTTTCGGTTTTCACACCAACCTTACAAAATGCAACAGAAAATGTTAAGAACACACCATGCACCACAAAGTTAGCCTAGCCATGCTATACCCATGTTTCTGACGGCACAAGGGTCTAGGACCGCTCGACAGGGAGGGAGGCGAGCTAAAAGGTTGTCTATCAAATCACTCTGCAGCAATTGGGTAGGTATACAACCAATCAACGCAACGAATAGGCTGACGTAGTTCCGAGAGCACCGGCGGATTGTGGCTAAGTCCCATTAGCTTCCCAACCAGCGGAGCCAACTGGTATATTAAGGATTTGCCATATCCCGCCGGCATAAGTCCAAATACGTCTTTCTTCTCAATGAAACACTTAAATGCCGTCCTTTGTTTATCTTTCAAGTTGAATTTTAGCTTCAAAACTTTAAGGGCTGTGGCCAAAGCCGAGTCGAAAGATAACTGTTTATTGTGCGCCGGTTGTTTCTGTCAGAATCGTCACGCCTCTGTCGTCACTTCGTTACGCCCGCCTTCTGACTCTACACTTCATGGTGATTGGTCCGGCCAGTTTTAGGAGAATCCAGCCTCGAGCCTTATGGAGGGTAACTAGACCCACCCTGGCAGAGAATTAAATTCGTTGCCGTGGGTTGTCTAGCGCGGCTAGGCTACCACAAAGTACCAAATGCATTTTTGTTTTGGGAAACCAAATTTAATTTTTCATCGGGTGAAAGAAACTTGCGTTTCTTTTGCGTGTGAGTATATGATGTCTAGTTGTTTTTGCAGAGGAAAACATGGCAATGTCTGACCTACTAGGCAGGCTTTTCCAAATGAGAGCCTGACAGGTCAACTGGGGTTATGTATGAAAGAAGTGCAGGCTGCGTCTAGAACCTTTGTGGACTGGTATTTTAAAACATCAAATTTGGCTTTTTGACCATCTCCACCCTTTTAGAGCCAGAGGTGACCATATTTGGACAGGAGGGTGGAGCTGAGGAAGAGTGACAGATGGGATCTGAGTCTGACTGAGACCCAAAGAACAACTGTTCATCACAATCACGAGGCAGCCTTAAAGCATATCTTCCTCTATCATCCATTTCACTCTAAATTGAACCATAATTTATTCAATGAACAGCATGCTGTATTGAAGAAATGAGATGATACATTTATCAGGAAAATCATTAAAAGTAGGAACATTTTCTCATTCACTTTCATACAATCTGACCTTTTTGGAGCCTGGAGAGTTGCTAGGTTTGAAACGGATGCTGATATATGGCGTTTTGCTACTGCCTTCACTGTTCAGACCATGTCTGCTTCTTTTCTATGAATGAGGCCAATGACACCGAGATCGAGACTATGTAAAATAAAACCAGGGTGAATGGTACCCTCTGGTGGAAATAGTGTGGCACTGCTCAAAATACAGACAGCCTTCCTCCTAATGATTCCGAAAAATTACAAACTTAATAGTATACAGTAGATTTGTCAAGATACTGAAAGTGAACTCACCTTGAAGACAAAACACTCCCCTGTGCCAAAGAAGCTCAATTTGTTGCCTCCTCTCTTCCGCTCCTCCCAGTCTGTGGACAGAAAGGCTCCACATACCTGAAGGATGACACACAACATGACATGACATGACATGACTAGGATTTTTCTGTTTGATTTGCTCACCTTCATTTGCTTTGGTCTCTAAAATACTTGAAAATTCTTGCCAGTGAAACACTGACATCTGTAAGAAGCCAAAGTTCATGCCAGGATTCCTCAGGAGCAACATAATCCAATATTGCGACACCTGTATAATCAGAACCTTTGACACTAGCTTACAGAGCCCAGAGGACAAACAAGAGTCTATTTTGAAACGTAGAGAGCTACTCTGAAAAACACTGACTGACTATTTGCCATGCATAGTGAGTACAGGGATATTTGTAGCATGCACCACATATAGTCAGTGTAAGGATGGAATTTACAGGTCTAACATAAACATAGCTGCTATCAACAAAAAAACTCAAAAACATTTACTTTCTCCATTTGACTCATGTCCAAAAGCATTTGAAATAGGAAGTGACGAAGGCAGAATCTAGTTAGACGATTGTAGGAATATTCCCTTCGCATGTTGTCATGAGTGTGCTTGCAGCCTATTAAAGTTGTCCAATTTGGTCCCATAGTATTTTATTTATTTTTTGTTACAATTGCCTGGATTATTGCTGGTGACCCTTTTTGAGCTGGGTCATCTCTGGTTGTCTGATTTCTGCTGAAGTGATTAGAAGGAGGATGTGGAGGAAGAGGAATAAATTGACAAGAAAGAGATTTAAGCAGCTTCTTCCTTCAATCATCATGGATTAAGTTTAAAATCCTAGGACAATGAATGAATGAATGAATGAATGAATGAATGAATAAATAAAGCACGTTTGGTGACAACTGGAGGCACGTCTATGAGTGTACTGGTGTGTTTCACAGAAGCATGGCTACAGGGATTATGCCAAACTCCATCATTACCACTGATGTGTTCAGATGATTTGGGCAGACAAGAATGGATCGGAGAGTGTTGGAAAGAAAGAGGCAGAAGGCTTGCTGCTTTTATTAGCATGAAAGAACAGGTCTGCATATTAAACTGCTAGCCATGCAGCCACATCTGCTCTACTCTGGTAGTTGTATACATCGCTCGCTAAGCTAACCTCACAACCGCGTGACATCATCCACTGTGTTCTAGGAGGACTCTAAACTCTGTGCCTCAGTATTTCATGAGTTTTTATTATGCATTTCTTGCAAAATATATACAACCTTCCCATTTTTGAGCAAGTGTTTATAAGGCAATTTCCAAAGAATGACATTCAAATAATTCTGCCTTAATTAGACTGAGAACATGCAAGAGTTACAAAACTTTTAACACTATATTTGGATACCCATAACAGCTGGGAGGAAAAACTCTGAATACTGATCTAAGCTGTGTTGATCCTGACAAAATATCTGATGATATATCAATCCCTTGATTCCTCCAACAAAATCCTCCTAAAATTTTATGCGAGAAGGAAAAATGTGAGTGAGTTCGTGTAGAGTCCCTGTATTATCAGATTAGCGACAACTGGGGATTTGACGCCATTTTGTTTCCATTCACTCAATATGGGACGCGCAGCGCGAGGTGCACATTCACGAAAAATAGCTGTTTGTGGATTGCTTACTGATTTCAAGACATGTTTTGGACAAAATATTTTACTGGCTTGTTTTGTCTGGATGTCCAAGGTTAGATTATGGCAGTTTTTTGTGTAATATTTTCATCTGTGACTAGTTTTGAGCCTTCAAAAGTGAGTTGTGCTGTTTACGTTATTTGCTGTTTGTTGGACAAATGTGTTTATATTACCCGCTGTGGTAATCACATCTGAAAGTGGTTTATACCGGCGGATTCATGAGAATCTAAGCTTTCCATGGGTGTATAATGTTTCTATCATTGAGTTTGCAGCTTTGGTCAATTTAGCAAAATATGTTTGCACATACGGGCTGCTGAAGTTTAACGGGGTAACCCGTTAAACTTCAGCGCCCGTATTTCATGCATCTCCATGCATGAAAATGATCAAAGTCAAAATAACCACAACTGCCTAAAATCACATCAAACTTTTCTATCTGTCATTCACCCATACATCATAACATGAAAGTACATACATGGGACTAACCTGGCACAAAAACGATGATGAAGTCGGTTTCCATCCCACTCTCCGGACTTTATTTTCCCACAGTTTCCTTCTTTCAATATTACTGGGAAATCTAAACGTGTAATCCCTTCTCCGATCGATTTGTGCACCCAAAGGCACAACAGCCTGTCATTTTTCAGGTATTTAGGAAGCGGAAAAGGACCTAGAATTACTCTCTGCGGTGTAAACAACGTTAACAGGAAAACCCGGCGTTCATGAATAGGAAACAAAATGGCGCCCATAGATCACATGATCAAAATTTTTTGGACCCGTCATGTCGATACTCTGATAATATAGGGACTCTAAGTTCGTGTTGCTTACATCGCCATCTGTGGTCCGGATGAGCAGCAGAGTGGGTTCATAGCCTTCACAATGTTGGTAGAATCTGGAGAAAAACGGACAAGTTGGAAAAAAAAAAAAAAAGCCAAATAAGACAATATATTCACAGACACAACTAAAAATCACATATTTCGATAATTTTTGAAAGCGTGCAATTTATTGTTTGTTTCTGACATATGTTTTATGCTTTATATGTTTACATCATCTTTATATTCTTTTCAAACCTTTGGCTATAAATACTGTGTAAACAAGGCTTGAAATGAAAATTGTGAACCGCAGCTAAAAGTGGGGATTACCGTATTCATGCAAGCACTGGAAAGCGTACCTGTTCAGGCTGCAGCCATGGTTGGAGGTGGTGAATAGGAGTTGAGGTTGGCACAGGGCAAAGCGCTCAGGGATCCATGACCAGATGTCTCGCATCTCCTTGGCACTGACGATCTCAGAGGAGAATGTGTCAGGGTTAAGTGCCAGCTGCACATTCCGCCTGGAGACGCCCCAGGAAGTTGGACATATGAAGAGATAGACAGGTTCAAAAATTAGAGGCTCATACAGGGAAGACGAGACTACGCAGCTGGGGATGCGCACATTTTAAAGCCTAAAAGTAATCTAAAGCGGGTATAGTGAAGGAGAGCATGCATATACTTGAGAGTCTGGTTTTAATGAAGAAACATTTGATATATCAGAGTGTACGAAAACCTGCAATTCAAACACTAATATTTTCAGAGTGTAAATGAGCAACAGAAATGGATCTGAAGTGCAGCACAGAGAAGAGAACCCACCTAGAACTGTAAAAGAACCAATGTAGTGAACACAGGGGTGGAGTGCGGATGAAACAGAGGATGGTGTATGGAATATGGTGGCACAGACGAACAAAAAGGAAACAAGAACAGACAGTGAGAAAAGGTAGGAAAAAGCAACTTAAACCATACCCCAAAGCATGCCAGAATATTTAGCGTAAAAGAACAGGACATATCTGCCAATGAAAGAAAAGCTTGAGGACTTCATAGATTGAGATTGTGCTAAATGTACAGTCTAAGCTGGTTCGGTACTTTTGGACACCGCATGCCACTCATTCTGTGCATACTGCTGTGATTTGATTTTAGGTCCAGGCACTGTGTTGTTTATTTGATCAAGTCCAAGAATGTTCATTCTAACTGGAGCAGAAGATTGGCTGGGTAGACAAACTAAATGGAATTATAAATCGTAAAAGGTGTCTTTATGAGGCCTTATACCAATATATTAGTTGATTAATGTGCTTCATTGTACCTAATTACCAATATGGATTCCTGGCAAGATATTTGCTTCAGTTTAGAATCAAAATTATGTAATACTCCACTGCAAAATTTGGGAAAAAGTTAAGCAACTAAATACTTCTCAAATCGGATAATGCCATGGACTTGATAAAGAAAATACGTGAGATATCTACAGTCAAATACACCGACTAGAAGCAGCCTGGTTTGGAAACAAAGATGAACAAAAAGACGCTCACAATACACCCACTAAAAATCGTACTATTGACTTTACCGCTTCTGTTTGACAGTGATTCCTTTCTGCTGCAGGGACTTTTCATTTGTGAGCTGCAGCAGGGTGATCTCCTTGCGGCTAAACAGACGGAGGGAAAAGGCCTTCTCAAGCAACTTGTCAGGTGTTACAGTGGAGGCAACTCCTTTGACAAACGCTTGAATGTCTGCCTTGATTTTGCTTGAATCTTGTTGTTGTGGGCTCCCTTGGCCTCCCTGGCTGGCTGCTTTATGCTTACGATAGAACCTGAGCAGGGCTATAGCTACACGGTAGAGAATCTTGTAGCCCTCTACTAGGTAGACATCCAGGACTCTAACCATATGGCTGAACGGCAGGTCACCGAGCACCCAGCGCTGCCAGTCTGAATAGACCTCCAGTACATCCTGAGCTGTGGCCACAATTAGTTTGTGAGCAGCCGGGCAGTACTTGTTGGCCAGGTCACCGAAAGTCATGCAGCTGGACTCATAGGCCAGGAAAGTCTGGTCTAGCAGTCGCTTGCCTGGCTCATTGCAAGCCAGTATGCGGCTGACATGCTCAAAACATTGAGCTTCGTCTACGCTGAAGTGCAGGAGCAATGAAGTCATGGCTGGAAGTGCTGGGCAGTGGGAGATATCTGGAAACTGTCCAGCCAAACAGTTGATGATCTTATGGGCTGAGGCTACTCCCTCCGCCTTCAGACAATACTGTGGCACAGGATTTCCATCCACGAACTCTGGTAGTGGGATGTGGGAGGAGGGCTTCTTTGTGGCTGCATTTCCCATAATATCACGATATACTTCAGCATCTGGTGTAACTGTGCGACAGGGAATGGCTTTGATGAGCTGCTGGTAGACTTGCGCCCGTAGTTTGTGGTTCTTGGCCCAGTAACCTTGTCGAGCCATTTGTTTGAACTCTTTCAGGTCTTTGCAGTCTACTTTGGTGGGCCCGCTGCTCTTGGCCAGGTCCCCCATCTGGTTCCAGTCCACAAAGCTGCCATATTCTTCTTCAGCCATGATGCTGGAAACTTGCTGGACAGCCCAAGTGGGAACAGAGGAGGTACGCTCTGAGGTATTCCTAACCTTCTGACCTCCACACAATAGATGACAAATGTATTTTTACTACCTGCCCATGATGGTCACTGGAAAACACACAGAGGAAGACAGAAAACATTAATGTGCGTCCTCATAGTATTACCAAAAGCTGCCAACTACATCATTTCTAAGCTACTACTTAAAGAAAGCATATTAATTAGATGAGGATGATAAATAAACTTGGGATGAATAGATATGCTTATGTATACCTGTTTTCATTAGAAACTCTGACTACAGCATGGCCACAGTAAATCAGTACCGTGAAACAACATTAGCCAATTTGAGTAATCAGATTCATGCTTGTCGAGATCTTAAGATAGAAAAACGCACAAATATAATTCATTTCAAACGTGTGGTAAAGTGTAAACCAACCATGTAATGAAGGAAGTGAAAGGCTACCTTGGTGAGAGGATAAGCCACAAAACAATTTCAGATTACCTTTATGCTCAAATATATCTTGGACAGATTGAACTAGCTACTGGAATCTCTGGTGGCGAGGGAAATACAAACTATTTGCAAGTAAAACTGTAAAAGTGCACCAAACTGACTGATTAGGACACTAACCCGTGCTTGCTCACAAGACAGACAGAGATGCAAGTCTCAAGATAATTTCCACTTTATATTAAACTAGGAATGGTTAAAGTACCCATCGTTTCACACCGATTTTTTTTCTCAACATGTCACATGAAGACTCACGTCCAAAGATTACTTGCAATACATTGAAAACAACAGCCATAAAATCATCCGATCATTTCACAATGCTGTGCAACAAGTCACATGGTGGTGACACCAAAAAATTACTAGGTGTACAACTGTAAGTGTTTATGGTGAGTCTGTAAAATATTAATTCTCATACTTGTTTGGCATGCTTACCATAATGCTGACATTTAACTATTGAAATTGGCTGTAACTGAACAAAGACGGAATTGAATTTACCAAACAAAAGAATTGTAAAGGCTCTCCAGAAGTTCTCTGTACATCATCAGTTCCGTGAACACATGTAAAGGATGTGGCCTTTTAGCTAAAATCATTTAAAATGCTGCTGAATAAAGTGCCAAGTAGCATAGCTGTCATTTGGTTCCAGAGGTCAGTCCTCATGTCTTACTGCTGATAATTTCAGTTTAAATTAGCTCATGTTGACAACACGTTTCATATGAATCTACATAAACATGTATGTTGTGTATCATGATTTATAAAGCAGCTGTCCTGAGTTTTGGTTGAGAACATAAAGCCAAATATCTCACAGACTGAGACCTCAATGACAGGCTGAAAAAACAGCAGGTGTTTAGTCTGAAAGTTCCTGATTTTTATACTGAACACTGAAATTCAAAGGATTCCTACACATGTACCATTTTAAAGGTATATTTTCTAAATTTGGTATTCTAAGGTTTCCTCGGCAGGGACTACGCCCACTCCGAAAGGTTTATTAGAGATCCTTGCTGAATTCTGGCTTGGCCCTCAAGGCTGTCTTAGATAATTACTGCATTTGCCATAATATGACTAACTGATATGATTTGGCCATATTGCTGCACACTCAGCAGTGTTGCCAGCCAACAGATGACGGTGAGACATGACAGTGGGGTGGCACATACATTATATATGCATTTTTCACTGAACGTACTCTAACAGCTCTCATCAGCATGTGTTCATGTATACATCTAAAAAAAATCTGCAAGTGCATGTTTCTGAGGCTGTATGTTCTTTATTCTAAGATGACTATTCTACAGCAAATTGACATTTAAAGGCGCTCATAGGAAAAAGAATCTGCCTGCTCGTCTTAAAGGAGAGCTGATCTATTACACTGCACCTCAAAAAACTGGACAGACCAGGTTAGGCAGCGTTACTGTAGACGATTAAAGGCTCTCGGTTGCATCTTGGAGGCTCAGTAGCAAATGCACAGAAATGGCTAAACACTACAATATATCGTTTCAACGCAGCTGCAAATGCACGCAAAGCTGCCTAAACGACATATATTTTTAGTCGTATAACCTTTGAACGTTAGGTGAGCGTAGCTACCACGGCTGAAGAGGCCACAGGTCAGCGGGTATTTAACGTTGCCGCTGGAGTAAATCTGATAGACGCGTTTCCATTCACAGTTGCCAAGTTAGCAATGCTAGCGCTAGCTAGCCCCAAGCTGCTGCTGTCAGTTCATGCAAGCAGCTAACGAAAGCTTAACCCGACACGCATAACTAACTGTCCGACAACAAAGCGTGCAAAACAGACAGGAAACCATGCAAGTATATAGACACATTAACCCAACCAGGTAAAACGTTATGCTAACGCTGCTGCATGGATGTTGCCAACCCCAAATTAATTTGGCTGTCTTGGAGTTTGTTGTATGAGGAGCGTTTAGCTTGTTTTGTGTTAGAAAAGCGATTCATTTAGACAAAACCGGCGACAGGAATGAGACGCACCACTGCTGCACACGACGAAGACTGGTAAGCAAATGATAATCGGCTGATAGTAAATAAAAAGACGGTTTCCTACCTGGACGTGAGATGTCTTGAGACGTCAGGCAGCATTCATATTAAGTTGCCTCGAGCATGCGCAGTTCCTCAGATCCTGGTCACCGAGCATGCAGCTGCAGAGAGGGGCTCAGGTGGGCTGGGTAAGTATACACTGTCAAATGCCCCTCTTCTGTATGTTAATTCAGAAGAATGAAGTATTTTAAGACTAGAAATGTCAGAAACCAACTACAGACAAATATACATTCACTTCACATGCACATATTTGTGCAATCCATGGATTACACATAAATCCAGAAATACCATAGGGTCTCAATAATAAACACTATAATATTCTGATCTGCACCAGAACGTAACTTAAAATAAATAATGGCCTATTCTCTATTGCTTTTCTGGCTTACTTTTATAAGTCAAGTTCCACTGCTGTGGCCATGCAGAGGTTGCATGGCAGATTCCAGTAGATTCTAGAATCTGATTTGTCCTGTTTACTTGCAGACTTGCTGTGTCAAATGAATGATAGAACTGGGACGGGAAAGGACAGGAAGTTCCCTTGCAAGGGGCAACAAACCCTGCCTTTGTCCAGGACTCAAAGCAACCACCAAAACACAACCGCCCCAACACATGACAGTTATTACTGATAATTAAATTTACGGAACCATCACTGCTTTCCAGAAGGACTCAAGGTAAAATGTGGTTTGGCTGAGTGTAAACGCAGCTGATGTTTTCATGTCCTCGTTTGGTTTGAGCTTCTTTTCACTTTAGCACTGAGGGAAGAGTGAAAATTTTAATATTAAGGTCAGCTGCAACAGTGCTTACACTTGTTTATGCCTCAGTTCTTGTCCTCTTTCGACATATACTGCAAGTAGAATTAAACACTCACATGTTAGCTGGTCTCACGTGATTGAGAGAACAGGACAGATTATCTCAGCCAAGGATTTGAGCTCAATTTAATTTTCCAACAAAGAATACATTACATTGCACAGTTTTGATTACACTGACTGTATTTTGAGTCTTTTGAAGTCAAACAAAGGCAAAGTGGTGTCCAGAATAGCTGATCTATTTGGCAAAAGACACCATGTCACATGAGGCAGGCAGAGCAACTTAATCTGCATGAAGACAGTGACATTATGATGATTTCATATTTCATTTGGATGCACAATCTGAAACATTTGGGTCAAACTCAGAGATGCATGTACAGTACAGACAGGCAGTGTGTGCGTATACATCGGTTATGTTCTTATTCCTGTGTGGATGTACATGTTTGGCTGTGACTACGCAATAAATTAAGGAAAAATCATAGAAAGGTGAGGATGAATGTCAGTAGGTGTTTGTGTTTGTATGAGTAACTGACTGACTGGGTGAGTGAATAAGAGAGAGAGAGACAGATGGGTAGAAAGCCAGTAAGCCTTTAGGTCTTCAGCTTATGGAGGTTTATGCTCATCAGATCCTTCCGCCCTGACACTGTGCGTGACATCATTCATTTGCTTCCCCGTCGTCCAGGCCCCTCCTACTCTGCTCGACCTCACATGTACACGCAAATGTGCAATTGTGCTGCTTCTCCACACCTGTCCTTGTGCAAACAGTTTCAGCTGCACAAAAAACGACTGGATGCTAATTTTGCTAATCCATTCATCCTATCAGCCAGTGACAGCCTCTGGTGTTTGTTTAGTGTTCAATTTTTCAGTATTGGTTAGACAAATGAACAAATTGCAGTGTGGTTAGGTTAAAAAAAATGCAAACATAGAGGGAATGATATTTGATAGAACAATTGACTAGTTTTAATATAGATAATAATGCCATTGACATAATTGTTTGCTGGAGCTGTCTATTCTGTGCTGTTGCTTTGAAATTTCACCCTGCTTTGCATCTCCTGGTGTATAGCTTAAACTGAAATCTCCAGTAGTCACAGATGACTCATTATAAATGACAGATGAATTATAGTATCTAATTGTAGATGCACTGATTTCCCAGCATTTGTTGTTAGATGCGCTCAGTGTCTTCTGCATGCCCTTGATCTGGTATCATCACTGGAAAACTCGCCAGGTTTACCTCTCATGACAGACTCGTACTGCTAATTGTGTTAATAGCTGAATGTGTAAGACGTTGATATGCTTCCAAACTGTAGTATCAGAAAATCATTTTCCAAGTGACATAATGTGCCTGATCTGTCTCTGACAAAATGCCATGCTGGTGATTAGTTAAATGGTGTGAAAACTTTTGGCCCACTGCACAGTTCTGTGATCTGTAGTCCCCCTAAACT
The DNA here is from genome assembly GCF_021347895.1 of Acanthochromis polyacanthus. NCBI lineage: Eukaryota > Metazoa > Chordata > Actinopteri > Pomacentridae > Acanthochromis > Acanthochromis polyacanthus. Next base: position 14,485,134 of record NC_067131.1, on the reverse strand, counting down.
GCTGTTTCATCTTCATTCTCATGATCACAGTTTTCATGAGCAAATTTTAAATAAATTTCAATACCACTGTAGAGTTCATGTGCTTTGAATCATGACTGAATCACTAATTAGTCTTCTAAAGAGGCCAATCTTGACAGGAATGTTTGCGAGTTCAGAATTTTATGTACTTACATGTGACACATATTACAGTGGATGCTTCCAAGAAAACATGAAAAATACTGTGGCCTTTTATTGTGGACAGTCTAAGGCACACCTGTGCACTAATCATGGTGTCTAATCAGCATCTTGATGTGGCACACCTGTGAGGTGGGATGGATTATCTCAGCAAAGGAGAAGTGCTCACTATCACAGATTTAGACAGATTTGTAAACAATATTTGAGAGAAATGGTGATATTGTGTATGTGGAAAAAGTTTTAGATCTTTGAGTTCATCTCATAAAAAATGGGAGCAAAAACAAAAGTGTTGCGTTTAGATTTTTGTTTAGTGTAATTCATTCTTCCCATGGGAAAATTTGTCTTTAGACTGAAGTGCTGCAAATGTCTCGCTGCAACCCCAACTTACACATATTGAACATTACATTGTAAGATATGAAGATATGTAATTTGACAAAAATATTTGCTATCAAGTCTTTGTGAAATGTACTTGTCCTTCACAATATAAGACCTTTAGGTAACTTCATATATTTACATTCTAGCACTTACAGTGTATTCAACCAAATAAGATATTTATATATACTGTAGATTGATTTTTGCCAGAATTGTTTGAGAATTGCAAGTAAGTAGCACTATAAGACAGAATAACAGCATGTCGTGTATTTGTTCTTCATACACTTTACACAGGGCATTTTCTTTTTGTCTCTCAGTATCATTACTATTATTACTGTCATTAAGTTTCTTCCGTCTCGTGTCTGTATAATTCTATTCAGTGCCAAAGGTTTGCACCAGTTAAGCTATTTAAATGAGCTCCCTGCTTGAGTATCAATTCACAACCACGGCTTAAGTCTAGCCGGTGAGACTGAAAGAAGCTGTCATCCAATAGCGTGGGCTCCATTGTATCTGTGAAAGGCCTAAGTAGCGCTCTGGGTATTGTTTTCTTTAAAGGGGAGTCAGGTTACCTTGACAACCACAGGATGCCTACCCATAGGCCCTGCGACAGAGAAAAGGCTGGGCCAGAGAAGGAGGGAAAGAGAGCGAAAAGAGATAAAAAAGGAGGCAAGATACTTCCCAGCCCCAACTTTATTTCCTTTTTCAAGTTTTTGTGTTTTGGAAACTGGTCTGATGGTTGCCAGTGGGTTGGGACGACGACCCAAGGAGGTGAGGATGTGTGTACGTGTGTGTGTGAGTTGTGCCTGTGCTGGCTTGTTTTGTTGACACATCTCTGTGCCTGTTTCCCACAATAACAGGTTAGTGACAGCAGTTTTGTTATATTTCTGTTTGGTGTTTTTTTTCAGTCTAATGAACATGTTCAAACACAAACACAGAAAGAGCACCGACTGAAAAGGCTTTCATGGCCAGTCATGCTGGCAATAGCATTACTCTCACATCTATTTATGCCGACAAACGTTATTGATGCAGTTCATGTGGAACGTGTGACCATTCAGTTGCAATTTGAAAAGAAGCTACAATGAATCATTGGCGCTTAAGCCCAAGTAAGAGAATGGGGAATGCAACTGTAACAATAGAGCAGTGCAGTTTTGCTCTGCCCAACATATAGCTATACAATTATTGCTCAGCATGTTGCATTTACTGATATTTTTAATGTTTTGACAGTGAGATCCTGCACCCTGTAAACAGAGGGCCATGCGTGTTCCACTGCGGCCTCGAAGGTAAGACTTAGTTTCATTAGATGACTAATTAGCAGCCAAGAATAAGCAGAAATGTAGGTTGAAACCGACAAATGCACCTAACCTTATCTATACATGCGAGCTTTAACAGTGAAATTGTGATTTTCATTTTTAAAGCACAGCATATCAAATAATTAAAAGATTTTTCCTTTGATGTGGCATGGGATCTCCCTGGCATACAACCTCAGCCCAGCTACCACACAGTAATCTGTTTTAGCATGAGTTCTCCAGTGCACCTTTATACCGACAGATGGGTGACAAACTAAAGGAATAGCCAGTACAAAATGTCTTAGTAAGTTGTAGGGCCACCACATGGCACCAAATCTGCCTCAACGCTTCTTATTGATTGACTCTGTAAGACTCTGGAACTTTACTGGATTGGTGAAGCACCATCCTTCTGAAAGATATTGCCTCTTTTGGTGTTTTGATGATGATGGTGGAGAGTTCCATCTAAAATGTCGGTCAAAAAGCTGTGAAATGTGTTCAGTTGGACTGACACATGCTGAATACAAGGGGCCATAGCATACGGTTCACACAATTTTGATGCTCAGCAAAGCATTCAGTGAGCCCATGTGCTCTGTGGATTATGGAATTGACATCTTGGAAGACAGAGAAAACTCAATTCCAGATTCAGTTATTAATTTGATCACTCAGAACAACTTTGTAGTGATCTGCAATGACAAATAGAGCCAAACTATGCCAGCTAAAAAAAAAACCCAATAGCATAATGGAGCCATCAGATCCCCTCCACACTGCAAGAGTTCAGGTTTTTCCTTTAATTTGTCACCTGCCTGCACTTTTCCATCCTGTATGTGCCGTCACCCAAAGACATGAGATGTAGCGATGATTGCTCTGACAACTTTGATGAAATGCAGACTAATACGACTGAATGGAAATAATTTTATCTTGATCTGGATCTGGGGCTTTATAGGCACTTGGAGATCCTTGCACATGTTTGTACATGTACTTGAGCCTAGCTGTACTGTGTTGCTTTGGGTAAAGGCCTGATGGCTTTACTGGCCTGATGAAAGTGTGAGAGAAATGACGACTCTCACTGCCCCAGTTAACCTGAAGTTCATAGCTTATGTGAGCAGCATGCTATAACGTATCAGGCTTCAGATGCTTGTTTTGACACACCACTTGAAGTCATGGAAGAATTTAGTTCCACATTCTCTGAATGTATTTAATGGGAGGCACAGCCAGACTGTGAGTTTTTATTGCATCAAGGCTACTATTAAAATCAAATCTATAAAGTGAGAGATTTAACCTGGTTGGTTCTGGCACAAATGATAAAGCAGTCTTTTATGTCATGTCAAATACATGCAAAAGAAAATATAACCATCACCCATTTGGAGTGCTTTGCCCTGCTGCAAAAACTGGCCTTGATCTTCCCTTTTCAGACCCTTTCTTTGCATATCTTTGTGCTTTTTAACCAAAGAATTTCTACTGGGTTAATCGTCAGTCATTAGGAGTCACATGGAAAGACTGCAGCTCAATGGATTTAAGAAAAAGAAATTATAATTTGATGAGAAAATATACTTGTACATTTCCATGTAGTCCCTCTTAGTCAAAACAGATACATTTTGGAACTGTCAGCTAAAAGTAATGAGCAAGCAAAAATTAATTGTAAAACAGAGTTGAAACTACAGCATGGTTTTTAGGAGCTCACCTTTCCCCACTTTTTCAAGGTTAGATGACACAGGTCAAACATTATAAAACACTTCATTTAGCTCTCATTTGTCATTTGTGTTATTACTAAAAATTTAAATTAAAATATCAAGAAAACAGATGAAAGGACGCCACTGCTGCCTATTTTCAGCACTGCAGAGGATTAAATTTGCTCTTGACTTTTGTTTTGCTGTAGTTGGCATCAAAAAAAGTTCTCCTTCTTGATCTCTGAGTTTATGACACTGCGCCACAAAGCTTCGATGGTGATGATGGCAAGAACAGCATCTGTGCCTCATTAAAATAAATGAGAGATTAATCACCTTCATTCATGTTCAATTCAATTCACAAATTATGTTTTCTAGGGGAGTCAGGTCATTTTACAGGAGACCAGTTCGCCTGGGCTCCTTTGTAGTTCACACACTGGGTTTAAAAAGAAAAGAAGCAAAACATTGAATGTAGCTGCAGTATAGGAGGCTGCAGTTTCAGCACAACAGCTGTAAGACCGCATTTCTAGACTGCTGTCTGTGTGGGCCCAAAGAAAGAAGCAGAAGAGAGAAGTATCTTTCTAATTACGCAAACTGTTCAGCTCTGAGCAACCAAGCTAAACTTCAGGACAGAATTTTGTATCTTGGGTGGAATAAACCTTTAAAACCATAACTTGTTAATTACAAAATGCTATTTGAGTGGAATAAGCATTTGACGCAATAAGTGCTTGGACAGAAAACCAATATTTCGGTGGAACAAACCTTTAACATTATAATTTGGGCCTTTTCGGAATCATCCAGTTCAGTAGGTGTTGCTGTCTATAAAAACAAGGGTCCTAGAAGTGGAGTCCTACAACTGGAGTCCTGAAAATTGTAGCATCCTCGGCTGCAGACACATAATATTGAATCTTATTGTCATAAATACAGAGCTTAAATATGTAGATTGCAAGTAGAATTGATGGATGAATTGTTGAAATAAGTAAAAGTACTGGAAAAGTGTTTAAAACAGTTAGCTGAGAATAACATTAAAGTAAAAGTTTTGGATAAATAGGTGTAATGTTCAGCTTTGGGCACTCTAAGGTCTGGATGCCCACTTAAATATATACAAAAGTAATGCTAAGTAACATAAAGTTTTACATAAACAGATTTGGGACGTGACAGTGCCATGGGGTCCATGAGTCCATCTGGTAGGGTTGTTGGGTTGTTGTGTCTTTTCCTCCACCATATAAAGGGTTTTCTCTGTGTATTGTGCCCTCTAGTGGTTGCCTGGTGCTCTGTCTGTGCCTGTCTGTGGTCACCCTTCTACTGCAGAGCCTCTGGGTGCCACTTGAGATGACAAGGGACGAACCTGCCGGGAGATCACCTGAGGAGCAAGGTAACATTCAAACACAATCTTGTTTAGATGTGCATTTTTTGGAATGAAAGATTTTTTAGTTCCCAAATAGGGTGAAATATATATATTCACATCCCACAGTTTTAGGCAACACTGTAAATTTCAAGTCAAATTATGCAACAGTAGACACTGAGCAGAGCTGCTCTTTGTGTCCAGGGATTAAGACCTGATCTGACCATCTTCCTGGTGTTAGATGAATATTTGTACACAATTCGCGGTGGGTCCTGCCTTGTGTCTGACAGTTGTGGGTTTGTGACCAAGATGTACCCAAGCTCATTTGTCTTGCTAAATTGTTTCTCTAAAGGAGGGCATTTAAAGGGGGGGTGGACAAGGTTGTTTGGGCAAAATCTTTCTTTTCGGTTTACACGGAAGAGACAAATGTTGTCAACAGTCTACTCTGGAGATATTTTTTGTTTTTCGTCTCCCGATGATTAAATTAGCATATTTTGGCAGTGCGTCTGTGCTATTTGCTAATAGACTTAGTGTTCAAGAGGTCTCTGTTTACAGTTCAGTAGTTCTATTTTGGTGCTTTTGTCAAAAGTCTTAACCCTGACAAAAATGTTTATCAGATACAAATGCTAGTTATATAAAAGTGGGTGATTCCATATATAGGAACCCATTTTTGCACAACACATAATTCCACAGTTGATAAAAATAACCCTCTTGTGAAGATTAATAATCAGATACACGGCTTCATCTTGAGACAGAGCAAACTCAAAACTTGGACGACGTGGATACCAGTGAATCAGTTTCAGAACGTATTAACAGAAGATGACATTTTGTCCAAACATTCCAATCCTTTTCGTCTCCGATTCCAGGAAAATTGTTTTTAGCAGACATGTAACCCACCGGTGCATCTCAGTCACAGACACGCTCAGCCACAATTGCTTTGTGCTCTGCAGGACCCACCACAACTTGTGTACAGAGAGCGACCCAGCAGTGGTTGTGCTGGAAAACATGAGAGGCTGTTGTCGAGCGCATACAATTAAGGCGAGACATCTCTTTTGTTTCTTTGTTTTTTGCTTTTTTCTTCCCCGTGCATTGGCCAATTTTGAAATTTTGGCTCCATAATAGGTCTTTTTTCAGTCTCATAGTCTCTTAGCATTTGTTTTCTTTGTCTTTTGGACTTTGTTGCAAATTAGCACATATAAAATGTATATCTATACCTCATTTACATATGTAAACATTAACTTTCACAAAACTTGTATTACAAAAGCACATTTTCTTAACATACAGAAAAAGTATTCACCTATGACAAATGTGCAAATCTGGCTTAAACAAGTGGTGCTCAAAAACCTGAGTTACTAGAAAGACACTGGTGAGGGACGCCACCAAGACAGCTCTCTGAAGAAGTTATACATTTCAGTGACTGACATGGGAAAGACTGTATATACAAAAACTGTTGCCTGTTCTTCACCAGTCAAAGGTTTATAGGAGAGTGACAAAGAGAAAACCACAGTTAAAAAGAATCTCATATTAAATCTTGATCAGAGTTCACCAGAAGGCATGTGAGAGACTGATGTCAACTGAAGTCTGATGAGACTAAAATTGAACTTTTTGCCAGTCGGACTCAATACTATCCATCATTACAGTATTCATGGTGGTGGCAGCATCATGATGTGGCGATGCTTCTTTACAGCAGGCCCTGGACGGTAAAATGAATGCAGCAAAGTATAAAGAAATCCTGGAGGACATATGATGTAGTTGAGAACTGAGATTTGGGGGAAGATTTTAAGAAAAAAATGTGAAGACAATGACCCAAAGCATACAGCCAAAGCTACCCAGAAATGGGTTAAAGACAACAAGGTGAATGTGGCCAAGTCAGAGTCCAGATCTCAGTGCAGTCAAGTATTTGTGGCAGGACTTGAAAAGGGCCGTTCACTCACGATCCCTGTATAACCTGCTTTTTTTTTTTTCTTTAAGAACTTGAAGGAAATGATATACAATGATGACCAAATCTCATTACACTGGCATTTTTTCTTGATCTTAAAAGAAATTTGTTTACTCTTACGCCAAGGCAATCTATATCAGTAGACCATTATTACTTCCTGTTATATAAAACTATCTACATAAGCCTTTAAATTCCATGTGGCTGTTTTGATTTTGAAAAGTGCCTATGCCTATGACTTACAAGTTAGTGGTGAGCATACATACATATATGCATCCCCAAACATATAGATTTTTAAGCTGAACGGAAGCAACTTAACAAGGTTTTGGCATGATGCAGTCATGTAGTAATCACACATAGTAACTTGCAAGATCCCACATCTTCTCTCCCATTCGTCTTTCATTGCCCCTGTGCCCCTGTGAACCCCTGCAGGTGGTGACATGTTGACAGTCAGCTGAGCAAACAGTGTTGAAATGACATCACCTTTCTGTTGGATTTTATGGTATATTAAACACTCCATCTCCAGGGAGATCCTAATCCTGACAGCATCCAATATAACACTCAATATTCCTCATCCTACTGCCAGCACGGCTCTTTTAACACTGATCCCACCTTCGTATACAAATGATTCAGTCAAGACATCCTCAATCTGCCCTCTCAAATAAGCCCTTTAACCTTCACCAGCAAACTTAAAAAACACACGCGGTCTTAACCGTGACCGCTGCTGATTCATAGTCCAACAGAGTAAACAAAAGAGAGGTTTCATATTTAAGTTTTATTTGTTTCTGTAAAAAAAAAAACTATAATAATTTATTGTCATTGTACTTCTTGTGTGTTTCAAGTCTCATTCTTCTGAAATTTTTTATTTAGATTTTTTTGGTTTCCAACCTGAGATAAATCTGAAGAGTCAAAAGATCAATAACAGAATAGGATTTCTAACATAAAATTATGATTTCCCCATGGTTTTCTGGTTGAGAAAAAAAATGCTTTTTGTTTGAAATGCTCAAAATTCATGTCGTGAGGAGGCACATGGCATTGTTTTGCAGGGTTTTTTTTTTCAAAAGCCGGAGTGCACAGGAAGCACTGGGTCAATGGATGCACACCGACTAAACAATGCTTCACCTCATTTGGGAGAACATGTTGAAATATGACCTTTAAATGACTTTTCCACAACATATGAGGTCAGCGTTATGAGCGTACCTCCAACCGTGAAGGTGGAAACATTCAGAAAAACACATGCATACAGCATGTCTATATGAGCGCGTGTGTGGGCCCTTTGGAAACCTTCAAAGCAACGTGACATGACCGCAAAGGTCCAGTTACACTTATAAATATTTGGCTGTCAGCAATTATGACTCACTGCCATCTCTATCTTTTGTAAAGTTGTCCTTCATGGAAATCCACCTCAGTAGACATGATTAGATGGAGATTTTGGAAAATTTGCATGACCAAAATCATTGCTTCATCTGTCGCACATCACATTAAGAACAAGAGCTGCTGTTTCATGATACACAGATTTCTATTTCAGGACTACATTATTGCCACTAAAGCATTCTGACAGGAGGTATAACATACCATACATATCATATTTTATGTCACAGGTCAGCGTGGTCTTGGCTTTCGAAGATTGGCTCTTCGCTTGGAGGCTCTGAGTACTCAGGTGCAGAGGCTGAGCAAAGAGAGAGATTTCACCCAGCTGACCAGAAATGATCTCAGCTTGATACTGCAGAGGTATTCAGTCGATGTTGTTTTACCATAAGTGGATCTCAGCGTATTTAACCCTCTGAACTAAAGCACCTGCACGTGTACGGAAACAGGGTAGCCATGGCTTGAAGTAGAAGAAACTCGAAAATGCCTTGAGTAGTGGAACAAAGTTATAAAGCCATAAATCATTAAAAAAAGAAAAAAAAGTAAGTTGAATTTCTTTATTTATTATATAAAAAAATAGAACCAAGATGTACTGTATTTTATAATTGCCTACCGGTGCGAACAAAACTGAAAAGAAAATGATTCCACATTCCATAGATATTTTACTGCTTACACTGTATTACACTACTACACAGCCTGCAGTTCAGCCCAGTTTAGCCATAAATCCCAACGCCTGGTAGCAGCTGAGTCACTAATGGCTTCACCATTGCGCCAAGAAGAACTGATTTTGCTTTTGTTTGTTTTTTTCCAGAATCTAATTAAAGCAAACAGCAAAACATCTAGAATAAAATGACTTTGAAGAAATAGCATGAATATAAAGTTAGCTTTGATTAATTTTCCTTATGGGACTGAATTTTACAGATAATATGTTCATGAGCTTTTGTGGAGTTTTAGCTTGAATTCAAAATCTGATTTCCTGTCTATGATAAATTGTTTTCCAATTCCTTTCAAACCAGCTAGCACATTTTTCGGTTCAGAGGGTTGAATACCGATACGATTTCGCGTATACAGAGTGTGGCTACATGTGGGTTTCTGTTTGTCTTCCAGCTTTAGACAGGACCAGCAAGGCCTGGCCCACCTGGTAGAAAGAGAGCTGAAGAGAGTGTCCCAGAGGCTTGATCAGCTCAGCCGTCATCACCACCATCACCATCAGCCTCAAACACCAACACCACATGACGACCAGAGACCACACACAGGTGAAGCCCAGACTTTTATCAGATGTAATTTGTCTTAACTGACTGGTGTTGTTACTTTTTGAGGATCTGGATTGGTTTTACCTTGTTAGGACTCACTTGATTTGTCCAAGAGGACTCATGACATCATGTTAAATGAGTAAATGGTGAGAACAACTGTGGTATTCCATCTTAGAGTACACATTTTCAAAACTTTAACCGTGTTTATGTCAGAGGAATCTGAACTGTATTATTCAGTAATTACCAAACCTGATGTATGATATGAAGGAAATGAAAAAGGTGAAACTTTTTTCAGTTTCACTCTTTGGTTTGCATTTTTAATTTTCTGTAGGTGTTAACCTTTAGGAGTTTGGGCACCACATTTTTAATAAATCTGACATTTAAATTGAGCTCAAAAGTATAACTGCACTGAAGAGGCCCCAATACTTGTCATTTGGAACTGTCAGCTAATGGCAGTTTCAAAGCTGATACATTCTCAGACTCTTCAAACTTTGTGGTGACTGTTGGCTCCTCTAAGCAGCTGAATGAGGATGTGAAAATGAAGCAATTGCCTGCAAAGCATGTAGAGTCTCTAAAAAAAACGGGCTTCCAACTTGCAACTTCCCGTGTGTGCAATTTCATTAGGAAATGTGGTAGTCAAGACAAGATCTGGAAGACAAATCTGCACTTCTGCTGAGCATAAAGAGAAAGCGAACCCAGCTAGAATGTATTTGTTGTATAAGCGAGAACAAAGAAAGATAGTTCAGTTTTTATTTTGCAAGAATTACTTTTAAAAAATGGGAATCATCACAGGCTATATTTTTGACATGAACAGGTGCTAGCAAACTGGAAATAAGAATGGTGACTCTACAATCAATAGATATTCTACTGCTTATATTATATGACTACACAGCCTGCAGTTCAGCTAAAAATCCCAACAGCTGGTTGCAGCTGAGTCACTAATGGCTTCACTATTGCACCCAGGAGAACTGATTTTTAGTTTTGTACAGAATCTAGTTGGAGAAAACTGTAGAATAAAGTGATTGTGAAGAAATGTCACAAATTTAAAGGTTTCTGTAAAGTTTGTAGTGGGAATTTTTTTCATAGTTCCCAAAATGTACTCCCTAAAGGTTCTTCTTAATTGAAGACATTTTAACAAATTCTTGCTGATAAGATTGTTAGATGTTTCCGCTCTAACATTCTTAAAATGTTTTCTAAATGTTGCATTGACACATTGTGGGTATGTTTTACAGTAGAACATTCTGCAGTGTGTTACCTCAACAACATCCTCGAAACACAATCCAAATTTTGCGGGAATAAAGTTCCACCATTGTTAATATATCACATTACAGGAAACATTTGACTGAAAAAAAACAACAAAATCATTTACAGCTTCAATTACATGTGGACAACTTTCTGAATTTTGACTTAAAAGTTTTTTTCTATTGTGATTATGTAACATAATCTGTGGTCCTGACAACTTCTTCCAAACATCCTGTGAAATGCAGTGTCTTAGTTAACTTTTAATCTTGTAGGAACATTGTTTGAAAAAAGTAATATCCTTAAAAACATTCTTTAAACACTTGGTTGAAACTTTAGAGTGCTGTTTCCAACTTGTAGGTGATGTTAATCGATGGTGTCAGAACATTCCCTGCTAGCTGGGCGCACACAAGAATCCTCAGAAATAAACTGTATCTAAAACCTCATTACAAAAGTCTGAACACTGTAAAACAACATTTGGACAAATCAGAGTCACAAATGTTGTGGACGGATGAAGTTCAAATTGAACTCTTTGGCCACAATCACCAAAAGTATGTTTGGATAAAAAAAAAAAAAAAGGAGCAGAATTGCAGATGAAAATAATACCTCACCAACTGTTTAGTATGTGGTGGAGCCCAGTGGCACAAGAAACATGAACTACTTCAAACTGAAGCTTTTAGTATGTCCCCCACAGTTCCCTCACTTTAACAATATTGGAAACCTGGCATGAGGTTTTAAACATGCTGCATGTGCAGAAAACACAACAACTAGGACTCTACATAGATGGTTCTTTCAGGTTCAATACTAATATCAATTGTTAGTAATCAAGGAGGCAGATATTTGGAGCTGACCTATATTTGCAATGAAAAAAATCTTTGTGTCAAAATTTAGAATAACACAAACTGCTTTGTTCATTTATGTGTAATGTATATTTAATCAAAAAAGAACTTTTCAACATTTTATTCTGCAGTAACTGGTAGGGCATTATTTGCAACGTGTAACCAATCAGTTGACTAAATATAGAGAGTAAAAGTAGTGGTGTTTTTAATTGATTTCCTTTATTGAGAATTTTTAAAAAAAAACAATACAGATAACCAGAAGACTGCTGAATCTGACTGGCATCGAATCAGCCATAATCGGCTGGTCAATACCTAAAATTAGCTCAGAAGTTGAAGCAACTTCCATGGAATAATAGGAAAAATGACTAAATAGAGAATACAAAGAATTTTACCTGCTAAAAAAATAAAAATGCTACTACTAATAATAATAACTTCATTTGCCTCTTTTAGCAAAAAATTTGATGCCAGCAGACTGTGTTCAGTGAGATTTAGGCAGACAGAAGTGGAGAGTTACAAATAGAGCTTAGCTTTAACCCCTTGACGCCTATTGTCGTGAATTCGCATCATACCACTTTCATTCAGACTGCAGCCGAGATAGCATGTTTTGAGTGTATTCAATACATACCTCAGAACCTTTTGCAAGCACTGGTTTCTTGTAGGACTGCTTAGAGTGGGACCTGAATTATTATATGCTGTTATTATTATATATCTGTTCTATGTGTGGGCTGCACAGTGGGGTAGTGGTGAGCACTTTGCCTGGCAGCAAGAAGATCCCCGGTTCAAATCCCTGCCTGGGCCTGGGATCTTTCTGCATGGAGTTTGCATGTTCTCCCTGTGCATGCGCGGGTTTTCTCTGGGTACTCCGGCTTCCTCCCACAGTCCAAAAATATGCTGAGCTTAATTGATGACTCTAAATTGCCCATAGGTGTGAATGTGAGTGTGATTGTTTGTCTGTATATGTAGCCCTGCGACAGACTGGCGACCTGTCCAGGGTGTCCCCTGCCTTCGCCCAAGTCAGCTGGGATAGGCTCCAGCACCCTTCGCGACCCTAGTGAAGATAAAGCGGTGTATAGAAAATGGATGGCTGTTCATGTGTAATAGACGAATAACAATCTCCACTTAATTTAGCATCAGCTGGAAAGCAAAAACACAAATCATTATAGTTTTTAAATAATTGTAAAGAAATTCAGGCATCAAAGGGTTAATTTTCCAATTAACTTTTGCTTAAAGCAGCTCATTCTTCAAGTTAAGCGAAGATTTTAGGGTTTGCTGCGAATAGAATGCGCTTTTACATTCGCCCTACACCATATATTCCTCCCTGCATGTCGCCAGCTCCTATAATTGACTGGTTGCAAACTTCTCTGCGGTTGCCTGCTGCGGTAGTGTGATACTCCAAGCCAAAAGCACGGTTCATAGTCTTAGTAAAGGTTAACCACACAGTGAAATTAACAAGCTGTGATAATAGAGGGTGTGAATAGGGGGGTTAAAGGGCAGTGGGTACAGGTGGTTATGGGGGATGAAGTCCTTGAATAGGGGTTTAACAAGTCCCACAGAGCCAGAGCCGATCAACCGGGAGGAAAAAAAGTTGACATCCACGCTCTGACCCTCCTGTGAGGTGTCAGGTGAGAGTCGGGTTACGCACACTGGTTGGCACGCGAGGCCTTGTTTGTGTGTGTTTCTGCGTGTGTAGATGAGTAGGTGTGCCATATTTGAAAAAGGGAATTCATAACGTCTGGGCCACACAGACATCTCCCCATGCATGTGCGCATACACACACTCGCGGACATGCAGGCACATACAGTTCGTACACACATGCCACCCGCCTGCATGCAAACACACACTTCCCCATCACCAGCCCACTCGCCCCTCACCCTCTTCCTCTCACATTACCTCACACCCATAAAATACGACTGAATTACCCAGGAGTCCTTTCACCAGCTTGTCTACTCATACTCTTGTTTTTGCAGAACTTGTTTTTCTTTTTTGCTGTGCTCCTATAGCATATCGCTGCTTTTAGCCGTTCACACCTCTGCACCGCTTGCAGTTTTCTTATCTTTTTTTCCCCTCTCTCTTTCCCCTTTTTACTAGGTTGTTTTACACAGTTAAGGACTGTGTATTTTGGCAAGGGCTGGCATTGTAAATGAGAATGTTTGGTAGGAGGCAGGCCGGTCAGGTGTGTGTGTGTGTGTTCATTCCAGTTGATTGACATTGGCTAGAGATGGTGGGGGGGCTTACGGGAAAGGGCCTCTGAGAACACACTGCCTCTAGTCTGTCCAGGCTCGGCAGCACTACACACCACGCTGGTAGCTGCTATTCATCGTGCACATTGCAGTCGAGAGGCCATATATCAAAGTTATTGTCCACTGTTCTTCATTAACTGTGTTGAATGTACTTCTTGTTACCGAATTGTAAAATAATGATGCATTAAAAGCGGCCACACAAAGAAAAACTGTGTGACGGGCGGTTAATATCTTACCCACAGGGCCCAGTGAGAAGTGTGAGGTGCCAATGGATCCTGCATATCCTGTGTGTGCACAGAAGGTGGAGGTGAGAAAGTGAAAGTGTGTGTGGTAGCATAAACCTCATGGTTATGGTTGCATTGAAGTACTTACCTTGATTTAAAGTTTTAAGTTTAGTATTTCCAAGTATATGAGGGAGTTGGAGGTGGGTGTGGAAATACAGTATAGTATGTGCACTTTATTGTAGAGTCTCTGAGCTAATCTGCGTAATTAGTTAGTTTATGTAACCAAAAGATCGTCGCTTAAACAATTTGATCCTCGAGCAGTTTCGGTGTTTTCTGCTCTTGATACATTTTTACTCACTGCTCATTTTTCATTGCAATATATATAATGGAAAAAGCACAAACATGATTAGAAGTAGAGAAAAATCAAAGCTCTCTATGATGAAGTTATAATGACATAAACCATTCTATTAAAAAAAAAAAAACAAGGGGAATTTCTTTGATTATTTGCTTTACAAAATTAAAAAAAAAAAACCTTTAATACCTGTACCATGCATACCGTTTTTCTAAGTGTCCATGGTATTATCAACACTGGGGAAAAAACTGAAATCTCTACATGTTGAAGATATTTTACTGCTTACATTTTTTATTTCATACGTGTTTCCCATCTGTTATGTATAAACACAGCCTGCAGTTAAACTGAGAAGGCCCTACACTTTTTTTCCATGTGACTGTTGGTTGCAGTTCAGTCACAAACAGCTTTTTGGTTGTGCTGAGAAATCCTAAATGTTTATTGTGTTTTTACAGATTCTAAGTAGTGTAAATGTTTAATCTTTGAATGAGGCACATAGAAAGTTATTTTGATGAAATATCACAGGTTTAAGTTCAGATTAGTTCAGATAATGCAGATTAGTTAGTTTTTCCAATGAAACTGCTCCATTACTTTAGGGACCGTCAGAAAGCTGAAAAGTTGTGGCTCTGATAAATCATGTAATTTTTGCTATTTTTCTAAAGATGCCATGCTTTCCATACCTGCCAGTGGGATTTGGGAATAGTGAGTTAATCAGACATTCGTTTTTCCAGCCTGTCCTCAAACAAAAAACGACCACATAGGTCGTCTGTACACGCCCGTATTATGACCCAGTGTTACGTTTTGACGTATGCGACCTCTAGCGGTTGAGTAAATATCGACACTCTGGAGTCGCAGGTGAAACATCATCATGAACAAACTTTTATCTAACACGATCCCCGTCCCTATCCCTAACCCTAACCTTAACCATAACCCTAAAAATGTGTTGGGAAAGTGAGAAAAAAGCTGTTTTGCGACGGAAAAGCCATTTCGCGAATTAAATCCCGTAATACGTTCGTTTTCCCTGTAGGGGCGCAAACGTTCATACGACCGCATAGGTCGTATTCCGGTGCACGGTGCAATCGGCCGATGCGGTTGTATGAATTTGAGGACTTGTTGGTTTTTCTGGCAGTTCCTTCAGGCTCGTTGGCAGTCAGATCCATGCTATGCTTTTTATGGGGTGGATGGCACCATTTGCTCCATCTTGACTTACCTCAGCCAAGTAGAAGACTTCTGCCCCCCTCGTCTTGGAAGGAACCACACTGCTCTGCCATGGCATCAGAAACCTCCCTCTTATACACAAAAGGTATCTTCTTGACTGTGACTATGTTGTTGTTATTACTGTAGAATGATTCAGTTCGAGTTTTAGTCTTCTAGGATCTCACTCTATGCTCGCACACAGGCTGAGATACGTACAACTCTGAGGCCACTCTATGAGGCGATCAGCAACAACAGCGGGTCGGCAATGAAGTTCATCCGGTCCAGAGTGGAAAGAATGTCTGAACGGTGGACACAGGCTGGTGTGAGAATGAAGCAGAGCAGCAACAGAACCATCTCAGCCCAGCTTAGGGTATTTTACGCTCACAACGTCAATAAATAGTTAGTAAATTAGATTTTTACACCTTGCATCATAGTCTACAGAACTTTGACCAAATCACAACCTTTTGTGATTTGCCTGTGTTTGCCAGGTTACATGTTGTTACAAACTCCTGTCCTTTAGGTGCTGCTTTACCCCGGGGCTCTAGCTGGTAGTGTTGGCCAACGTTTTGAAGCCATGGTGGAGAGAGGAGGTCCTCTGGGAGAGCTGGTCCAGTGGGCCGACCTTAGTGCCTGTTTGACAATCCTGGGCCACAACGTGACCTTCAGCACCTCACAGCGCCAACTCTACAGGTTACTACCACTGTCTTGAACCACCAACCATTATGTTGTTTTGGACAATATTTCACTAGATAATTAGATTGTGTGACCACACTGATATCTAATATATTAGTTGGTGATAAAGCCAGTGTGTACATGTTTGTTGGCAACTCTGTTTATTATAATTTATCTAACCAGCTGGTCTGTCACTTTATATCGCAGTGGTGAGCAACGCAGACAGAATTCATGGTGCTCTTTCTTGAACCTGTTGTGTGTTTTCTGTAACTGGCCCAGCCTGATAGGTGCTGCCCCAGGTCGAGGCAGTTGTCCAATCCAAAGGCCCATCACCTTTGACCTCGTCTACACCGACTACCATGGCCTTGCTCACCTCCAGGGAGCCATGGGACTCGCTTTCCAGCATTACCAGTACGACCACAGTTTTCTAATACATAATTATGCCTAAATGGTCTCAGGAATGTATCAGAAATGTTATGGTAAAATAGTACAAAAATTCACTCCAGGTGCCGCTTCAGAATCTTGGACTCGTTTGGCACCGAACCAGTCTTCAACTTGGCGAGTTATGCCCGTAGCCACGGATATAAAACACTGTGGGGCAGCTGGGGTCTCCAACCTCTGCAGTACATGACCATGTTCCGTAAGTCTAAGTGTGTGTATGTGTGAATTTGTATCTATTTGTATGTGTGTTTCTATGCATGTGTGTCTCATAGACAGAATACGCATACATAAGAATCATCCACAACCTGCCCAATATTGTGGAGGCCCCCCTTGTCCAAAACAGCTGTGACCCATCAGAATACAGACATTCAACCTCTGGGGGTGTCCTGTGATGTCTGACATTGGGACATTGACAGTTGACCCTCTGATTTCTGCACCTTGTGGGGTCGGGCCTTCAAGGACCCAGCTTGTTCTGGCACACTCCACTGATGCTCAATTGGAGTTTGGAGGTCGAGTCAACACTTTTGGCTCTTGATCATGTTCCTCAAGTTCTGTTTTTGCATAAAGACAAAATAGCTTTTACATGCACTAAATTGTATGCTCATGTTGCTACAGTACAGTCTTCTAAACCCAACATTGCAAGGCTGAGATGTAGCAAGATGATCGATGTTATTCACTTGACCTGTCTGTGGTTTTAATATTGTGCCTGTGTATACATATATATGTATCTTTCACGCACACCCCTGTAAGTGTCCCCACAGTGAGAGGATTAATAGCTGAGCGTAAATGAACTTGGTGCCCAGACAGAGCTTTCATTCCAACACCTCTCCCTGTCATCTTTCCCACCCTGCCGGGAGATGGAGACAAGCTGGAAGCACTGGGCCGGGAGCCACTCTTCATCCCTCAGCCTGGAACACTGTTTATTTGTCCTGCTGTGGGGAGAAAGAGAGAGACGGCTGTTAGTTGAGGATGTGAGAAGGAAAAAGAAAGATAGGAAACAAAACCAAAGAAAGACTCAGGAAGAAAGAGAGAAGCTTGAGAAAAGAACGGGCGAGTGTTTATGCTCCTGTTTTGCAAAGCAGCACAGGAAGACAGTCGACTAAGGGATTGAGTTAACAGACAAGCAGATGGAGCAGAGCTGCAAAAACTGTATCCAAGAAACTAAAGATACTTCATCAATTCTTAGCTTTTCCCCAAAGCTGCAGATGCTGCATGATCACGCCAGTGTTTCATCGCGTGTCACTGCTAATCTGATAGGTGTGTGAAGTGGTGAACCTAGACAGGCGTCGGAGACGAGTGGAGCTGAAAAGGAGCCAGCAGGAAATTCTGTCCGGGGTGAATAAGAGGAGATTTGGCAAAAGTCTTTTAAACAACTACCTTGAGAAGGAGAGAGCACAACACACACATACACACACATGTTACAGAACTCAAATCGATGCTTGAACACACACCTTTGCCGGCACATTCCTACTAAAGTAAATACTCATCTCTCACACCTTCCTCAGGGTGTCAGAGGGCAGCAGGGTGGCAGCTGCCTATCCAAACAGCTAAGCCCTCTCATATATGTAGAGTCCTCATTTCCTTTACAAGATGATTTATACAGCCCACTATGTTTTTCCTCTCTCACAGAATTTTTATTATAAGCTGTTATTCGTCTGCAGTCTTGGTATGTGTTGTCGGTACTGGTGGCCAAATGTCATTTTGCGATCCCTCAATCGCGTTTTCTGCACTCAGTGTATTTTTTAATGTTGTCTTCAGTGGTGTTCACCATTTTTAATCATGGCTTGGTAAAAAAGTAGTCAATTAACGACACAAGTTACAAGAGAAAAATCCACAAAAAATCTAAATGTGCACACACTTGCCACTTTAATTTTAGCCCCCGTTGTGAATGGTTGCTAGTTATTTTTTACATATAATCTAACTTTGATATGTTCTGTTGTTTCCAGCTCATACTCCTGATAATTCCTTCCTGGGCTTTGTGAGTGAAGAGGCAGTGAGAAAGGAGGTGAGGGAGGATGAGCTTGAGCCAGAGAGCGACAGGAAAGAAAGGATAGCAGTCGTGTATGGAAAACAGGACTACATGTGGCAGGTATAATGGCCAAAACAGAAATGAGCATGTGTGCAGAAAGACTGCAAGTTTGTTATTTACATGTCAAAAAACCACTGTTGTACAATCACGTTAAAGATTTTACTAAAATAGTAGAGTTTTTGTGAATGAAAGTCCACATACTCAGTATTCTGTTTGTGGTTGACAGGGTAAATCTGAATATGTGAAGGTGATCAGCGAGGAACTGGAGACTCATGCCACAGTCTACCAGCCACCAGGACACGCCTCAAATCTGCCCAGTTTCATCAGAAACCACGGACTGCTGACTCAGGAACACTTCCTACGACTTCTCCGCAGGGCTAAGGTCAGACAGGAGTCAATCACAGAATAATACTGGGAAGCCAGAAAATCACTAAAGTGCACTAACTGTGTTTAAATTTTTGCAGAGAATGTGAAGAAGGAGAATTATGGATCATTATTACTGCATATTTTGTTCAGATTTTAATGATAGGACCTCATTAAAGGTCCCATATGGAAATCTTAAGACACATTTTAAAGTAACAAACAAGGACCAGGTGGGTTACTGCGCTTTCATTTTGCCTTAAGATAGACTCACTTTCTGCCAGTCTTTTACATCCTTTTGCTTCTCTTTTGCTCTGTGCATTTTAATACAACCAGATATCCAACAAAGCTGCCCTAATGTATGTCTTTTTCTGTTTCTGTTGTCAGACAACAGTATGAGCATGAAATGGTGACTGAAATGCAGCAATTCACACTACATGTTAACTAGCAGTGACTTAAGAGTCAGAATTTTCCCAGCTGCTGCTCTGCACTGCTAAAATATTAATTTTATGACCGGAAAGTTGTCTGGCAAAACATAAGTTAAAAACAGTGGCTGTGCTCTCATTGTGTCAGTATTTTTATGTAACGTTATCACTCATAGAGAAAGTTAGGAGTGATAGAATGCGTCCTTTGAAATCTGTGTTGGTTGTAATATGGTCAACAGTTTTGCTCCGCACTATCAATCGCAGACGCAGAGAGAGTCTTCTTCCTGAACGGGGCGTGGATTTTAGCAGCTTACCTACATTCAAAGCAACAGATACTGAAGCAGCCTGTTTAGAGCCGTAGTAAAAACAGGGGTTATGCAGTCATGGTAAAATGTACCATCCTTGCAGTAGTTTTAGCTTAAAAAAAAGACTTCTGGGAACATGAAAATCTTTCAGTGAGGTACTGAAAAGGAACACAATATGGGACCTTTAAGTAAATACCACATCTTCCCTCTATCCTTGCAGCTGTTTGTGGGTCTTGGGTTTCCCTATGAGGGTCCAGCTCCTATTGAAGCAATAGCTCTAGGGTGCATCTTCCTTCAGCCACGATTTGACCCTCCACACTCATCAGAGAACAATGACTTCTACAAAGGGAAGCCCACGACGAGACAGGTAGGCCACTCCTTAAACTGAAAAAAAAGCTGCATGGGAATTAAAAATAAATGTTGCACATTAGAAGCAATATTATTGAATGTGCAATCTGAATTACTGCAAATAATTTTGTGTCTTAGATCTCCTCACAGCACCCTTATGCTGAAGAGTTCATTGGTAAACCGTATGTGTGGACAGTAGATGTGACCAACAGCACCGATATACGGGAGGCAGTCAGAGCTATTCTAAGCACCGAGGTAGATTCCACTGAACAAACAGAATTACAGCTCAACTGTAGAAATGCAGGCACACACCTCATTTTCCCCAGATTCCACTTACAGTAGCACTGAATAAAAGTGTTTGTGAATGTTTTTGCAGGTGAAGTCTTTCACTCCTCAAGAGTTCACTTGTATGGGAATGTTGGAGCGGGTTCATGGTTACATCACTCACCAGGTACAGAGAACTAGGGAAAGCTGGCATAATATTACCGACTGGGTGCTCCCTGCTAAATTTGAGTCACGTTTTATGCAAACTGCAATGAAGTGTGTAATGTGAAGTTTTACCAGTGCAATAGTTTGGTATTAGCATTTTATGAAACGTGTTATGAACCTCTAAAATGGTATGATGAATGCTAATCCTGGACTACACCTCTAATTAAATTTGCAGCAGCTATAGTTTTATAATTCTTTATTCCAAAGGTAAATGTGTACAGTATGTAATAGTTACATTAAGATAAAAAAAAATTACCATATCTGACTCACGGCATTTACAGTCTGCTGTACTCCTTAGATATAAGCGAAACAATTCAGTTCAAACTCTTATCATGGTTGACTTTCTTTTTCTTATAAATTGCTCAAGAACTTCTGCAGTAAATCTGCCCCGACTTGGCCGCCGGAAAGTGCTCTCAGGGTGCACCTGGGTCCACTGGGTCAGTCCTGTGTGAGTGTGTGTCGACGCTCCTCCCTGTTGTGTGAACCCGCTCTGTTTCACCACCTCAACACTCTAGCTGCGTTTACCAGGTGAGAAGTCGGCATACACCTACTGCAGACACATTATACACCATACATGTTCCCATCTGGAGAGAGGCCAAGAAGAAGACATAAACAGCATATTGTCTTTACTTTAGGGTCATAGATAGGAGCGTTGGTGGTTAAAGGTGCAGGATGCAAGATCTGAACATAAATATAGCATTAATATAGCAGTAAGCTACTTTCAGCTATGCAAAAACAGAGGCAGAGGAAAGTCACTCTCCCACCATTTGTGTTATGAGTTTTTCTTTTCTATGTTTTGATAGCTGTTTTGGCCATGCTTAAATATTAGTGCATGTGAGTCCCTCACTTTGAAACTTTGTGCCCTTCTCAAGCTTAAACAAGCCAAGAGTGACCTCCCACACTGCATCATAAAAGCGAAAGTGCAATCCAGTGTTCAGCTTGCACCCCTAGACCGCATTATTAGTGCCAGGAGGGTAAGCAATTTGAAATGGAGGAACTCACATGCATTAATGTTCACTTAGCTAACTTAAATGTACTTTAACTTCAGCTCAGTGTGTAAGTTTTCTCTGCTGTTAGTGGATCTCCTCTGCTTCGCTTTGTCCTTTCTACTTCTGTCTTTATGTATCTGTTTCCTTACAATACAGTTTATGTTCCACACCAGTCCACTCCTTTCCTTGTTTGTTTTGGTCTGAGAATTGGGTGCCCTTGCTGCATCCAGTGGTCCTGAATGTTAGGCAAATACTACAAGATGCTCTGGTAAATTCACAGATGCACTCTATGCAAATAAAACTATCGCTATTTTCCATTTTGCAGTCTGGGACTTGGATGCTCCAGCACGGTGCAGGAGGTCAACCACCTGTTTCCTTCCTACAGCCCCTGGGGTCGTCACTGTGGCCTTCAACAGGAGCCTCTGCTGTTCAGTTGTGCTGGTTCTGACCCTTTACACCGTAGACTGTGTCCCTGCAGAGCACACCTACCTGGACAGGTGGCACTCTGCCCTGACTGCCTCTAAGCAACATCACGTAAGAACTCAGGGAGAAAATAGGTAAAGACGGCACCAAAGAGCACCATCTGCAGTGCATACTGTACAGGTAAAGATTCTCAGCCAAAGGGAGCCAGCTGTCCTGCCAAAGCTAATGAAAGCTTGTTTGTGGATGTCATAAAGTTGAAGATACTTTAATTATATTCACATGCAGAAATTTAAATCCTTTCACTCAGCACCCGCAACAATTATTTTTACTTTTTGCATTGCTAGAGTTGTCCTATGCAATTGTTTGGACAATAGTTTGTTTGTTTTTTGTTTTTTTTAAAAATGACGTTCATTACTCAGGAAGCAAATATGATTGATTTTCATTTCAGAAGTATTTGAAATGTTGAAGGTTGATGAATTCAAGGCCAGGCCAAATGAAATCCCTCTTGTTGCCTGCAGCTTTTTCTTGATCCCTTAAGCAAATAGTCATTAACAATAGCTATGATGCACTTTAGGGAAAATTCCTTTAGATGTATTTAAATTAGTTGGGAATTGGCAACAGTGAGTTTGAAGCGGTTCAGTTCACAGTGTTTAGCTTCTCTTCTCCTTCTCCAGATCACACACAGCACAGTGAACTTCAGCATTATGCTAAATAATTAGCTAATTATTCATTGCATTACAGTAATATATCACACTGGTCAGTGTTGCATGGGATTGCAACTCATGTAGTTCCTTAATGCTTTGCTGGCTGCAAATATTAGCCCGGGCCTCAAAGGAGAGTGGGTGACAGCCTAAGTGATGAGGCTCATTATCTGAGTGAATCATGGATAACCTTTGAATCCCATTGGGAGGTCACAGCCATATGACCATGATTATACTGTCATATAAACCATTGGTTCCCAACCGTCTTTGACTTTGGAAACCCCCGCCGCTCTGTTAAAATCCATGCCCCCCACCAGTATACGCAGAACCTCATTGTTTGTCTTTCAAACACATATTTTGCGTCATTTAGAGCGGGGAAAAAAGGCACAGAAGACGGGATTAATTGTGTTTTCTTGAGATATTTTACTAGAAATAACACCTTAAAATGGTTTTGATCATAACAAATGACTCATTTTGCCCAGAGTTCCTGTGTTTTGCTCCAGTATTACAGTATTCTCTGATTGCCTCATGTACTACAGATTGTGCAGAGCCCCCCTACCCCCCTCAAGGGTATTTTGCAACTCAGGTTGATATGAGCAAAAGTGGAAACTTTACATACGGTATACATAGTGATTTGGAGAGGTTTTACATTTCCACTTTGGAAACCTCAAAGAATCACACAGGCTTATCTCGTCATCCCCCTCCTGCACAACAACATGTGAAAGAAATGATAACAACTAAAGGCCAAACTACAGTCCACAGTCGGTGGTGTCAGTGATGGGGTGCTGCACTTACGTGGCACAGCTGTTAGCGAAGATAGCTCCAACAACGGCAACAAGCTGCTACTCTGAATTTGATTGATGTGACCGTTTTTCTTGGAAGCGATACACCGGTAAATGTTCACTGGCAGAAAAAGAGACCGTTTCTGCCTCAATACACTCCATGCGACCAGAACATGTTGTCACTCAGGGAACAGACCGCTCAGGGCTGCGACAACAAGACCGGCTGACAATGTGATTGACTAGTAAATGGCTGTGAAATGGTCCATGAAAACAACATTTGTGATGACTTTGGTGGATTTTGGTGAATTCATTTGGCTCCGTCGAATGGGACTTTTGCTTGATTGGCAACTGAATGGTCCAAAGATGATGGAAATGAACTTGTGTTGATGTCAAAGAAGCTTTTCGGAACGAAAGAAAATAAAGGCTGCTTTTGACACAAAGGGACGTTGCTGAAACAATTTTCTGGAAACTGATGTGTCATTTCTGGATGAGTCACATTAATTCTTATCAGTTACATATGTTATGGCATATAAAAGCTGTCACTCACTTCCCAGGGGGCTGATAGCAGAGGGTTCAAACTAAGGGTTCAAAAACAGGCCCGAGTATATATGGAGCAAATGTGCGAATGTGGACAAAGGTTTTAGTGTTCCACACGACTGCCTACTGACCTCATGCTGAATGTGAGTGCCGAATTGACAAGGTCCATATGTTTGTCAGAAGCCCATTTGAAGGTGATAGGCAGCGTGATAGGGTTTGAGACGACAGTGATTTGGATCATCTATGTAATTGTAGTCATTTGGGGTCAGTGGTTATTGCTGTTTCATACCTCGAGTTCAATTTCGAGATTGAAGACAAGTAAGTTGATAATTTGTTCGCTTTAATTGGACTCACCACAAACCATGATTGATGTTGTTGGGCCTTTACTGTGGCTGTTGCTGGCACTATGGATTCACATGATGGATGACTAAAAATCTTGCAATCTGCACAGCAGCTCTGTAATTCTTTGCACAAGTTTCAAACCTAAGTTAATGAGAATGTCAACTATTTTACAGGAATTCAATCATAAACCTAAGTATATGTTAAAGTTACGATAATGTTGGCACTGAGCATATCAGCAAACCGATTAAAGCTCACTTGAAACATAAATGCTTGTACAAAATTTCTTCATAATGCATCCAAAAGTTTAGACATTTCATTGAAAGCCTCAAATATCAAGCTCGCGGTGGCAACATAGGCTTAACATAGAGATGGATGAACCGCCTGTGATGTCACCCCAAAGTTTCAAAGCTTTTGAAGGACAGTGTCGGCATTGGCGGCCAGCATTTCGGCAGTACCTGACTCCTCCTAACTCCTGGCTAATCCAAAAAGAAGTGAAGAGGTTGAAGCATAAATAAAGCTGAGGCAGGCCATGGACTGTCTTTTGACAACATTAACTAGCCATAATTAAGTAGCCACGCTCTTAATTATGCATAACTTTAAACCAGTGAGGCAAATAAAAATCTATCCCTTGTACAGTTGTCATTAATAGGAAATCAGCTACAGAGACCAAAGGCACGTTTGTACCAGGCTGAAAACATGTTTATTTCTGTTAACATTTTCACCATGGAGTTTTCATGAGCGTCTACTCACTTTTGAGAAACTACAATTTTTGACAACCGTGTGCTCATCCCCACAGGCTGCGCTGGTGGTCCTGAAGTCATACAGGATCAGGTCAAGTCAAGTTCATTTATATACAGTCTGTACAGCATTTAACAACGTCTATAAAGATCCTTAGTATGGATAATGAATGGCGTAAGGATCAGAAAAATGCAGACATTTTTCAGAGAAATTCTGGTATTTTTCACCGACTACTGACAGACCACAGTTTTGAACAAACAAATAGACTGACTCTGCAAATCACTGGTTTTAAAACCTAAAAATAAATGGGTTGCAGCAGTGAAAGATGCACTCAGATCCTTTACTTTAGTAGTAATACCACATCATGAAAATATTGCACTAGAAGTAGAAGTCATGCAACTTTTCAGCAAAAAGTACTTATGAGTATGTAATCGTGAAAACGAAGTGAGTAAAATGGTCTCTGTCGGTGTTATCTGCAATTCAGCGGACTCCACAGTGGCTCAGTGGTTAGCACTGTCGTTACAAGATCCCCGGTTCACATCCTGGGATCTTTCTGCATGGAGTTTGCATGTTTTCCCTGTGCATGGGTGGGTTTTCTTTGGGCACTCCTCCTACATTCTAAATTGTCCATAGGTGTGAATATGAGTGTGATTGTTTGTCTCTGTATGTAGTCCTGTGATGGACTGGTGACATGTCCAGGGTGTCCCTTGCCTTCACCCTAAGTCAGGATAGACTCCAGCCCTGACACGACCCTAATGAGGATTAAGGGGTGTATAGATGATGGATGGATGGATGATGCCATTTGCTGCTGTAGATATTTCAGGTTGAGCTATACTTTATATACTGTTCAGTAGTTCAGTCTACAGCCATGCATCATATTCAGCTCATCATACATTTTAAGTGTGACTTCCCATTCCGAACCAAAAAGTCAGTTTTCCATGAGCTCAGAAAAGCAGTCATGCTCTCATCTTTGTGATAATATATCTTCAACTAATCCAAGAGAGTTATTAAATAGTTTATTTAGCTTAAGAAATGAGACATTGTGATAAACTGAAGGATTAAGTGTTACTTTGTGGGTTGAGAATTTCACCAAATTTGGACACATTTGGATTTGACTAAAACATTTGGTTTGGACAGGAGGAGTATGATAAACTGAAATCTGAAGAGTAAATTGAAACTAAAGCTGTCAGACAAATGCAGCGCAATATAAGTATAAAACTGGATAAAATGGAAATACTCAAGTAAAACACAATTACCTTGAAATTGCACTACTACCACTTGCTTGTTCCCACATTCACACAAGTGCTTGACCACCCGTTGGACTCTGCACTTGCCTGCCGCATGCCACCTCTTCCCATTAAAATAAGGATTAGACGGTTCGAAAATAAAATAAGGGATGATTGATGGAGAAGAAAGAAAAAAAAATGAACCCCTCCAGAGAAACGTAGAGAGGAAACATGAACCTGTGTCAGGGTCAGTAAGACATCATGGAATGTTCATGCTCCAGTAGAGATTCAATAATGTTTATCTGAGTGCTTTTTAATTTTACATGAGAGACAGGAACTCCTTAGTCACACAGGGACTCTTTCTCCTTTACCTTTTAACTGTGGAATGTGGTGGCAATTCAGACTTCACTGCCAAGAAAAATGAAAGATCTTACAGAAGAAAGCAATGCGGGAGAATTTCACTTTGATTCAAACTTTCAACCTTTGTCACACCTGTGTTTCTATACGAGAGAAATATTTATTCTGAGAAAGCACATGCTGTAAAGAACTGGGATAATTTCCTCTTTTTAGAAAGATTTTATTATGTCCCTCACATAATTAATTTGAGTTATGAATCGCAAAGTGCAAAATTAGAAATAAATTTACATTTTGTCCAAAATAAATACACTGTATCAGGGTCAATATCAATTCAAGCTGCATAACCAGAAAGACATTATACACAGGACTTTTACATGTTTCTTTTTATTCCTGAGAGTTACTGGAAAACGTTGTAACTGCCAAGATTTTATTGCTGTATTATATTTGTATGATTGTGTACCATCAATCACACGGTTTACACTTCATGTATTTTGCAGCACTATTATGGCGTCCAGTCAAACACCACTTCAGACTGAATGAATACCTCCTCTTTCTCGTGTTTTACTTTTTTTTTCTTCTGCCCACTTTTCTTCACATCTCTTTGGCTCTTATGCTCGTCTCTTCTTCTTCATTGCATCTTTGTTCT
The DNA here is from genome assembly GCF_021347895.1 of Acanthochromis polyacanthus. Taxonomy (NCBI): domain Eukaryota; kingdom Metazoa; phylum Chordata; class Actinopteri; family Pomacentridae; genus Acanthochromis; species Acanthochromis polyacanthus. The sequence continues at coordinate 14,457,838 of NC_067131.1, read as the reverse complement.
TATTATTTTCCCATGTGACAATGGATTTTGACATTTTCCAGGCTTCACTCTTAATTTTTGTGTTTTAAAAGCAACTTTGCCAACCTGCAGTTTTTAAAAAATCTTTTAATTACTGAAGTGTTGGTGACAAGGAGAAGTGATAGTCTTGGTATAAACAGTTTCATTTGCCAGTGCCTTGTGTAAGCAATAATGGAAAGCACTTTTACTCCCATATTATACTTGAGTACAATTTTGAGGTACTTGTGCTTGTTTATAAAGTCTGACCGATACTGGATTTTTTGGGGCCAATACAGATTTTTAATTGCAGAGTAAAATATTCTGTAATTTAAATATGTGATCCACTATTATTGTTAGATATTTAAATATATGTGTCAGAGCATTGGTGAAACTGACAAATGATGGGATCTTACTGTAGGGTGCTTATAAGTTTCCAGGAATGCATTTCACAAACAATTAGCAACTCCGTGTGTGTTTTACTCTGCTGCATGTGCTGCAAACAGTACTGAGAGTAAAGCATGGAGTCTTTTGGACAAACTGCATATTGCAACAATTTCTAGATAACCACTTTTATTTCGGCCCTGCGTTCTGGATTTTAATAAACAGCAACAATAAATACGGCAATATCTGTGACAGGCCAAACTGGCCAACATACACAGCCACAACATTCTAACCAGCGACAGGTGAAGTGAATAACACGGATCATCTTTTTTAACCGGTAATGTTTTTTCTGTCTGGAGAGGATAAGTGACAAGTGACACTTGCTGAGATAATCCATCCCACCTCACAGGTGTGCCATATCAAGATGCTGATTAGACACCATGATTAGTGCACAGGTGTGCATTAGACTGCCCACAATAAACGCCACTCTGAAAGGTGCAGTTTTGTTTTACTGGGGGGGGGGGGTGTCTGGGGACTCGGGACTCAGGACTCAGGACTCAGAAACCAGTCAGTATCTGGTGTGACACCCCCTCCCCCCCCCCCCCCCAAAAAAAAAAAAAACATAACTGTACCTTTCAGAGTGTCCTTTTATTGTGGGCAATCTAAGGTACACCTGTGCACTAATCATGGTGTCTAATCAGCATCTTGATATGGCACACCTGTGAGGTGGGATGGATTATCTCAGCAAAGGAGAAGTGCTCACTATCACAGATTTAGACAGATTTGTCAACAATATTTTAGAGAAATGCTGATATTGTGTATGTGGAAAAAGTTTTACATCTTTGAGTTCATCTCATAAAAAATGGGAGCAAAAACAAAAGTGTTGCGCTTATATTTTTGTTGAGTGTAATTCTACTTTCTACTCTACAGTTATTTGACAGCTAGTTATTTTTAAGATTTTTAAGTTTGTGATTCAACAAGCTTTTAAAATACAACACATTATTAAAGATTTAACCAGGAGATTCCAATCTTTTTGACTTCTGGCATTTTTTAGAAAAGAAGTCAGGGTCGCACTTAAGATGTCTATGAGTTGTGAGCAGCTCCATTAAACAGTGATTCTTTCCAGAATGTCTCCAAAAATCAAAGATTAGAGTAAAAAGCCCAAAAACTCAAAACATATTTGTTTATCACAACTTTGTTGTCACTTCTTGTTTCTCAGATCTCACAACCCCTCAGATTCGTCTGCTGTCTATGTATATAAAGCTGTATATAAAGTAGTTCAGCACTGCAGCAGCTACAACAATAACATGCTGTGGACACGCTGATGCTTAACAAGTTATAATCCAATAATGTCAGAAGGGCCAAAGTTGTGCTTTTACTTTAATACTTTATTTGGTGCAAATATTTGCGTACTTATACTTAGGTAGGATTTTAATACAGGACATTTACTTGTAATGGAGTATTTAAACAGTGCTGTGTAGGCATTTTTACTCATGTAAAGGATCTAAATACTTCTTCCACTACTACAAATCAAGGATTACATTTGACAGTGTCAGAGAGAACGGCCTTTAACTATGGCTTCAACATAGTAGTTTAGTTAACTGCTTGTCCGTGGAGCATTTACAGTTTGATCATACAGATCACACTTATTTTTAAAATGGCAAATCCACCTGATAGCAACCAAAGAATTTAAATCAAATTATTTTATGACCAACTTATACCCTCATCTTTAGGAAGCTCTCCTTCTCCAGTTTGGTTCATTTGCAATATGAGACCCTACCCTAAAGGGGGCAGTGTGGTCAAGCATGTGTGAGCACTGTGCTACGTCACAACACACAAACCGCAGCAACCTGCCTGGGAAATGAGTGACAGAGATGAAAACAAAGATAAATAAACACCCAAGAGAAAAGAGATTTTTGCATGTCAAATAACAGAGAGGCACAGGACGAAACGGAAATACTCTTGATGTGTTGGGACAAATGGAGACACTTGGAGTCTTCTGTACAGGAAGCTCTCCATTTAATCCACCCAACACGCTTGCAAAAGGGAGGGGAGGAAAGAGAGTGGCTTACTACCATAAGAAAGCAGCTGCTTTTATTGAAACCTGTTATTGGCGTGCCAAGATTACACTGAACAACAACAACCCTCCTCCCTGGAAGCCAATAAAATGCCGACAACAAACACTTGGCTTGCCTACAGCGCTGTTAGAAGCCGCAGAGGTTGGCCTTAATGATACTTGGTAACTATTACAGACTATTAAACAAAATGAATAAAAGAGGAAAAGAACCAGAGAGAGCACCAAGGAGGGGGGGGCAAACAGTGATTTGTTCAGAAGTTGTTTCCAGACGTAATGTAGGTAGCTGACTCATTGTTGGGCAGCCTCAAAGAGATGCGCTGCCATGAGGTATGTAGACTGTGGGAGCTGGTTTAGTTGTTGAACGAGAGACGACTGATAAAAAGATAAAATGGAACGAGCTTCACCTGATGTGCTGTTGCATCCATCAGCCGCAGAAACTACAGACCTAAAAGCTCTTATATATGCTTGAGTAGTTGTGGAATGGCAAAGACCTTTCGGTGAATTTCCCTCAAACGTCTGATGTCAGAATTCAAGCGATCTCATCACACCTGAGTGACTCTGATGCAGATGTGATCCGGTCCACCTTCCCTGCTTCTATATGTGTGTATGTGTATCCAAATAGCTGTTAATCCCATTGTCTCTACGTATGTATTCAACTGAAAGCATGTTGTGACCTTTAGGGGACGGGAGGGGTCATCCACACTAATAGAAATCCGCAGCCGTGAGACAAAATGAGATATCTTAAGCCACAAAAAACATGCAGCAAATGGTACAAAAACAGGTTACATTTGTGCCTGAGCAGCTGACTACTATTCTTTTTGTAAGAAAAGTTTGGCCAAGAACTGAAGCCTTCTCCTTTTGTGCTACACTGGTGTTCCCTATCCTCCAGTTCGCCCTCTAATTCCCAACCCATTCTTTCCATCTCAGGAAAGTTGTGAAGAAACACAGAGCTACCAGCTCACGCCTGCAGCCCCAAGAAAGCCCTTGTCATCTTTCATCCTACACCTCTGAATTGCCTTCATTTTCTTGGGGCCCGTAAATTGGCTGTTATTGTCCCATAAATGGCTCCTTTTGGGGTGGGATTTATAGTGAGGGGTGGCAATCGGGTGTGCGGGAGGGGGGGGGTATAAAATCCACCTTTTGATGTCCCCTCTGCTTAACAGGCAGAGCAGACACGCCTGCCCATATGCTGCACCGAGCCTTTGCCACACACTGCTAGCGTGCGACTCGCTCACACACAGGCACATTAAAAGATATTAAACTTGCATTTCTGCTTTCATTCAGAGTCATGAGAAGCAACAGCCGAGCAGGGTGGTTCACGTTAAGCTGCGCCACTTCCTTTAGCTGTAATTAAAGCCGCACATGCAGGGGGTCTCTAAAAGTCTTGTTTTGCTACACCCCTGATCGTGACCTTTTAAAAGGAGAGGGTGAGGAGCCTTTTTCCGCAGCATGGCGGAACACGTTGGAATAATACGGCCTGCGTATTTCTGGATGGCGATCTCATTTTCTGTAGTTTAAACAGCAACCAAGCAGTTGACAGGTTGCGAGAATCAAGACAAACAAACATTGCTGAAGGAAACAATTAATCCAGATGCCATAAAATGTCAGTGAAAATAGTCGCGTTGTTGCAAAGTGGTTGGCTACTAATGACAAATTAATCTCAACTACTTTTGAGCGCAAAGGACACTGATACACTGAGTTTTCCAAATATTTACCTCAATTAGACATTGTCCATGACCATCAGCTGAATGCAATGAAGCGACAGATGATGAGTGAGTCACTTTTTTTCAATATTTTTGGGTCTAGATGAATAAAAAAGTTCCGGAGTCGGTTTAGTATTAAACAGCTAAAATCATTTAAGGAGCATTTAACTACTTCAGAGTTAAAGTGCTCGTTTTTTCTGTTTTCCTCTTGTACATTTGTCTGCAGCAGGTGTCTCTATTCTTGAAGCTACTTTTTTCATTTGGAAAAAGCGCTTTGCTGTAGAATTCTTCCTCTATTTGAATGGAAGTAGCTGTCTTGGTTCAAGCTGGCACGACAAGCACAACTAGCCAGAACTTGCCCCCCAGAAGCCATCTGTGAGAGCTTCGCAGTACACGCAAGCACATACCATCATTTGTTTTGTAATCTTTTACATCAAAATATGGACTTTGGATTAAGATCTTTTTTTAACTACAACTGACCTGTGAGATTTCAGAGCGAGACTTCTTAAGGGAGATTTCTACTACGTGTTAGATACGCATTTTTCTCTGTAGGATTCCTATCCATTCTATTGCTAGACACTTAAAACAATCTGAACCTCTCACTGGCAAAAATAATCACTTTTACATAGACAAAAACCCTATGAGATTACACTGTAGCTACTTTGCGACTGCTGCTTGTAGTGTTCTTGCTCATTTTTGGGCAGAGTCCAAACATTTTTGTCCCTAGTAATCATTTAGGCAACCGAAAAGTTGGAAAAACAGCACCTAGGCTTAAAAATACTTAATTGTCATTTAATGTTTCACCTCCCACTTGGGCACTGCAATTAACAATGCATCACAGATCACCTACAGAAAATGTACATCACCTCTTATAAGCAATGAACTTGTTTTAATTTCTTTGTTACTTAGTGTCTTGGCATTTTTGTTTGCCGTGTTTTGAAGGCAAAAACATGGTCAAGACAGTGGCCATCACTGTTATGCAATATAATGCTGCTACCCTAACATGCCCCAGTCTCAATATCCACACTCACGGACTCTAAAGTGTGTTCCTGCTAAGTGCATGTGGGTGTTTTATTGTGGACATTTTGAACTCTGTATGCACATTTTCCATAAGTCCACATATCTGCAGACTTTACCTAACTGAGCACAGTTCATAGCATTGTGATGATATACAAGGGGTTACCAGAAGAAGCCTCGAAGTGTTAAAAAAGAGCAAAGGAACAAGCACAGAAGGAGCAACCAACACCAACATTACAAGAAAAAATAAGTTTACATGTAAGTATAAACACATAGCTCACTGGTGATTCATAGTCAGAACTGTGTGTAGTTGTTTGTCCTATGATGGCATGATGATAAATTCCAAATATGCTTTCCCTTAAGTGTCTTGGCCATGAAGGAAGTAAAATATGTAAAATAAAAAGCCCCAAATCCACAATAGTGCTAAACATGTTTTGGCGTCGTCAAGGTAACGTGATAGGTGTTTTGCAAAGTTATGTCCCATTCTAATTCAGACCATTTCCAGAACTTGCAGCCTCACATTAAATCAGTTACCAGGTGACGCCAGTTAAGTCCCGAAGGGTTTAATGTCTAGGGTGGAGGCAAAGATTAGGCCATTATTCATGTATACTGACACTGATGGTAAATACAGAGCAGCTGAGTGGATCAGGTCTTGGGGAAACTCAACAGTGATGTCTGGTGGGCAGGTGTGGAATGACAGGGGAGGTTTAGTGCAGTGCCTACAAGAAGTATTTGTTGTGGAGGTTTCAACTTATCAGTGGACACCACACAGTCAGGTCATTGTTTCTTGGTTTTCCTTTAATGAGCACAAGATATGTTTTCTGCAGCAGAAGAGACGGTCACTATGACATACAGATTATCAGAGTGGGAGTCTGACCAGTGAGGCAGGCTGAAAAAACCGACAGTTTCACTTGAAAAGAAACTTCATGTCATGACCTTGAGTATTTTTCCACCCAAAAACAAGTCTCAGTACTTTTTCACTTCTATCATGTGACACAGCAATGCCTCTCCATTATCTCTAATATAATGAATTTACACTACAGTATTGTTAGCTTTTTAACACTGAAAAAGTAGTCAATTTAATTTGGCTTTTTTTTCTTTTCCAAGAATTGACAAAAATGACTTTTTTATGACAAAGTGAAAATAGATTTCTACAAAGTAATGCCAATGAATTAAAAATATAAAATGTAAAATGAGTGATGGCGCCAGTATTCATCCTCTTGGAAGCAACTCACTTAATTCATCACAGATGCAGTCAATTCATGCGAGAAGTAACACATTTATTGAAATTATTGTGTGCAGTAAATGTGTCTGAAGTAACCGTAGTATAAAGACACTCATAATGGGAAGGTCCAGACACTAATGAAGCAGTACTCCTGCCTATAACTGCATCGTGAAGACAAAACAACACTCTAAGCAACTATGTAACGTTATTGAAAAGCATAAGTCAGGGAATAGATACAAGAAAATATATACTATCCCTTGGAGTACTTGGAGTAAATCCATATTTAAGAAATAGACGATATGTGGCACATGTGTGAATCTGTATAGAGCAGGGTGTTGTCAAAAATGTTGACAGTGCAAGACAGACTAGTGTGGGAGGCCACCAAGACACCTATGACTCCTCTAAAGGAGTTATAAGCATCAGTGAGTAAAATTGAAGAGATAATGAAAACTGCTGACCTGATTTTTTTCTCCAATCAAAGAAAAGACAAAGAAAAAGGAAAAAAGCTCAAATAAATCTCAGCTACATTTTGTCAGTAGGTATGTGGGAAACTCTGAAATCAAGTGGAAGATGGTTCTTTGGTCTGATGAGACCAAAACTGAGCTTTTTGGCCACCTGTCTAGATGCAGTGTTTGACAGCTGCCAAACACTACACATTATCACAAACCAGCATCCCCGCGGTGAAGCAAGGTGGTGGCAGCATCATAATGTGGGGGTGCTTTCCGGCAGTAGACCCTTGTAGGTTTTTAAAAGTAGAAGGTAAGATTAATGCAGCTAAGTGAAGGGAAATCCTGGAGGGCAAATGATGCAAGAGAAATGTGACTTGGGAGAAGATTTGCTTTTCAGACAGATAAAAAAAAAGCTGCACAGAAAACTGTTTAAAGGCAGCAAAGTGAATGCTCGGAGTGGCTGAGTCAAAGTCTAGACCTCAATCTAACTGAGAATTTGAGGCTGGACTTGAAAAGTCATAATCCTTGGCCAACCTGACAGAGCTTGAGTACCTTTGCACAGAAAAATTGGGTAAAATTCCCAGTGTCCAGATGTGCAAGACTGATTAAGACCTATACATAAGCTCAATGTTGTAACTGCAGTCAAAGGTGCATCTTGTAAACACTGACTTAAAGTGGTGAATATTTGTGCAAACTTCCATCCATCCATTATCTATACACCATATAATCCTCATGAGAGTCACAGGGGCTTTAGTCTATCCCAGCTGATTTTGGGTGAAGGCGGGGGACACCACGGACAGATCATCAGTCTATCACAGGGCTAGCCTACCTACGGCTAGCCCTGTTAGACAACCCACGGCAACGAATTTAATTCTCTGCCAGGGTGGGTCTAGTTACCCTCCATAAGGCTCGAGGCTGGATTCTCCTAAAACTGGCCGGACGAGTCACCATGAAGTGTGGAGTCAGAAGGCGGGCGTAACAAAGTGACGACAGAGGCGCGACGATTCTGACAGAAACAACTGGCGCACAATAAACAGTTATCTTTCCACTCGGCTTTGGCCACAGCCCTTAAAGATTTGAAGCTAAAATTCAACTTGAAAGATAAACAAAGGACGGCACTTAAGTGTTTCATTGAGAAGAAAGACGTATTGGGACTTATGCCGACGGGATATGGCAAATCCTTAATATACCAGTTGGCTCCGCTGGTTGGGAAGCTAATGGGACTTAGCCACAATCCGCCGGCGCTCTAGGAACTACGTCAGCCTATTCGTTGCGCTGATTGGTTGTATACCTACTCAACTGCTTCAGAGTGATTTGAAAGACAACCTTTTAGCCCGCCTCCCTCCCTGTCCAGCGGTCCTAGACCCTTGTGCCTTCAGAACATGGGTCTAGCGCGGCTAGGCTCTCACAGGGCTACATATGGAGACAAATAAGCACTCTCACATTCACACTTACGGACAATTTAGAATGACCGATTAACCTTAGTATGTTTTTGAACTGTGGGAGGAAGCCGGAAAATCTGGTGAAAACTCACGCATGTACTGGGAGAACTTACAAACTCCATGCAGAAAGATCCCAGGCTCTGACGTGAACCAGGGATTTGTGGAAATTTATTTTACATAATTAATTGAAAGTACTAAATCTGTTTTCACTTTGACATTATATTTTGTTTTTTTTTTTGTATAAATACTTGTCCAGAAGGACATATTGAATTAGCCATGATGCAATTTAGAAAAGCAGTAAAAGGGGAAAACTTCTAAGAGGAGTGAATCATTTGTATAGGTACTGTATGTAAAAAAGAAATTGCTGTTGCTCTGACATTATTCAGTGTCAAAAATAATGACTTTTTCACTGCTCCTTTACCGTGTTTAATGTTTGTGTCCCTTGGTTTTCTTTAAACCCCTTGATCTTTACACCATTGTTCAGTGATCCTCTCATTCACAATCGCCTCTCGCTCTGCCTTCTCAGTCTTTTTCCTCTGCCTCTCTGTTCCTCTTGTGCCCACTTCTTTCTGTCTTTCTTCCCTTTGGAGGGAGATGAGCCAGGTGATAATGACACAGCCTGCTGTATGCCAGTTACCACGGCGATGACAGCTGGCAGCCCAGGTGCACAGGCAGCTGGGAAGGTTTGGAATGTGTGTGTGTGTGTGTGTGTGAGAGAGAGAGAGAGATGTCTGTGACACTGGTATCTGTGTGTATTCATGCTTCTGTATGACAGAGACTGAAGGCAAAAAGGACGCGGGTGCTGGGGAGAGAACAGGTGTGTCAGCGATGGAGGAAGCGTGGGAGAAGGAGAGTAGTGCTGGTGGGGAGGCAAACTGACTTATGACCCCTTGAGTCGTCTAGGCAGTTTCCAGTATCCAGTGACTCAGATGTGTTTCGATGTCCGCTCACCGTCTAGACGTTTGTCCGTCACTCATTGCCCGCGACCGTGTCTCAGTTAGCATAATTGAGTCAAGACATGAAATCATAGCAGGAAACACACAGCTAGTTAGAACTCAGATGACATCAGCTTGTTAAATTGGAGCCTGTCAAATAAAACAAGGTTATGAGATGAACTAGAAAGATAATGAGTGAAATCCTGACAATTCCCACACTGTTAGAAGTGTTTTTTTTTCTCTTTGCTATTTCATTGATGGTTCAAGCCCTATTGAGTCATCACAGCAAAGCACATTCCTCCTCAGCACACCTGTGAGACGAGTACAGATGCTACAACTCCAGCGCTGCCATCTCTTCAAACAGCCTCTTTCTTTCTCTCTTTCTCTCTTTCGCGCCCTCTGTCTCTTCTGGGAACATTCCAAGCTGCTCCACTCCTGCACCTTCTCCTCCTCCTCCCCTCTGAGCCCTGCTGCCTCTCTGAGAGCGGGAGGCCACGGTGCCATCACTCACCACCTGGTGATAACCGGCACAAAGGGGGCCTTGGTGGCCCCGGCTGCAGCCGCTCGACTCGCACCGCCACTGGGGAGAGAGTGGAGGAAAGTCCCCCACCTCGGCCGAGTCCCTCCAGTCCTCCGCCGTCCCCACCTCCTCAGACGATGAAAACTCTGTCAGTGTGGATTAGGAAAGAACGGTGTGTGTCAGTGGAGGGAATAACTGTGATAAAAGCCGTACCGCCGCACCTCTGTATGTCCATCCCTCTTTCAACTTACTATTTGTCACTTTATACCAATTTTGGGATTCCAAGCCTTTTCATGCTGTTGTCACTTTGCCAGTCTGTTGTTAAGCTTTGATATTTTTTTATGTGGAGGTTTAATGGGCTCCCATTTAGCCTTGCTAGTGCATTTTGATGATCAAAGGCGAGCTTTTTATGATATACCTGAGTAAGTCTTTGAATTCCTCAGACGGTACAGTTAATTTTCACAGGTATTCCACACATACACTTGGCAGTAAAACAGCATTCCCATGGTGAAAATTAAACATAACCTTACAGACTCGCAGTGTGTGGTCTCAGCTATGTGTGTGACTTGCGTTTTCTTATTTAAAATACTGATGTACTGATCTAAACCTGCAGAGAGTTGAGGGGCTCTAGACTCAGTTTGAACAGCGGGGTGATGGTGGGGAACGAAGGGAGCCTGGCGTTACAAGGGCAGAGCACTGAGGGATTCTGGGATAGGATGGGGGGCATTAAGGTGGTGGTGGGGTTTATTCTCAGGCTGGCACAGCAACGGTCTCGCTTCATGGTGAGAGAAAATGGGCGCCGAAGTAGGGGTGGGAGGGTGCGGGCTCTGAAATTGATTTCATGCCGGAGTCAGACACAGCCCCAAGGAAGGAATAATATGTGTGTGTGTTTGTCTGTGAGTGTGTGAGGAAGGGAAGCAGAGTAAGTGTGAGTTCCGAGGGACACACAATAGCAGAAAGAGAGAGGGAGAGACAGAAAAAGAGAGGGGCCGACCTGCATCAAAGAGACTGGATCTGCATCAGAAAAAGCATGTTGCTATTTGGTTGTTGACATCGGCAGCGAGCAGCACCACAAAAAGTGGGTGTTTGTTGTTTACCGATTCTTTTAGTTCCATAAATTACCAAACTGCATCCATTGAGCTGTGCTTTCAGCCATTATACTCCTCCATTGTGTTGGTTAGCATCAAACAGATCCAAAATGGGGATTTTTTTGTGGGAGTACCACTCACACACAGATCAGAAATGTGCCACCATCCTGCAGCATTTACGAATGACAGTCACTCACAAAAACTTACCTCTACCAGACTCACAAGCATGGTGAATTAGAATTAACATGAGCAGAAATATCAGCTTGAAAACTATGCTACAACTTCTATATTTCCATGTATACTGACAAATTTGACCAATATTGTTCTCAAATGAGGTTGAGCTAAATTCAGAACACATTTTGTGGATAAAACCAGACAGGACAGCAACAATATTACACAAGTACAGTCAGTACACATTACCACTGATCTCCACACACTGTAAAATAGCGGGACCTTGAGAAACGGATTCAAAAATTGGGGATCTGTGCCATTTAACAGTCAATTGAAATTCAGTCTGTTTCCTCTTCCTTGCCTCTCCCACACAAACATTCATGCGCACAATTACTCAGTCAGAATCCATCTCTTTAAAGTATTCTCACACATGCATGCATGTGCACGGCCACGCTCACAGAGTGCATACCTTTGAAGAGTGTTTTGAATCGGTCTGCTCCACAGACCACAGACCTGCACTGATGCCTTTATCCGCACTCATTACATCTATCATGCCCTCAACTGCTTTTTTTTTCCCTCCTCCGCCCTCCTCTTTCTCTTCCTCCAAGGAGTTTTGTCCAGAGTTTGTCGTCCTGCTCTCACTTTTCCCTGCCCTCTTACTTTTAGTTCATCTTCTCCTTGATCTCCCCTTCCTTCCCTCCCTATAGCCTCTCTCATTTTCTCTCTCTCCTCTCTCCTTTCCCCCCTTCTTGGCATCAGCGGCAGCATCTCTTTTAAGGCACATGTCAAGGGAACTGTCTGCCGCTTTCAAAGGCCTTTGTGTCCGGCCTTTCTTCCCCTTAATTTGGTTTCCCCAAAACACTTTCCCATAGCATGGCTGTCTCGCCCCCTTTTCTCCCAGCTACCCCTCTCCTCTCACCTCTCCCTCCCTCTCACTCTTCCAGCTGTCCTAAATACACTTACTGAAGATGATGTAAATAAATCAGGGGATATCAGATGTTTCTGTAACCTGGAACAATTTATAAACATACATGTTAAAACAGGGGAAGTCATCAGGATGCTTCAAAGTATATTCAAATGCAAAAGTGGAACCTCTTGAACCATAAAATCAGTTTCTTTTTTGAAAGGTTAATTTTGACATGACAGGAGAGGATGGTGAGACAAAGAATATGATCAGATCGATAAAAAGTCACAATATCTGGAGTATGGTTGATGCGCTTCATAGTACCGGGCCCTCCAGTGTGTCCTGGGCATCCGGTTTCCCCGCTGCCCTCTTCCCATGACTTTTCTCACCGCATAGGTTTCTCCAGGGAGCTTCTTGTCATGGCAACGCTCACCAAAGTATTGTTCCATTAGCGGGCAGAGTAAGAGGAAAGATGGTCTTGGAACAAAAAAAAAAAAAAAAAAAGAAGAGCGTATTTATTTGTTTGTTTTGCGAGACAGATGCAGCGGAGATGCATGTTAAAAGTTCTGTGAGCAGAGCAGAAAAGCTGGCAGGGGAAATAAATCCTGAAAACAAGCGTGCGGTGCCCCTGTTGGGGCAAAGTGACGGCATTCGTTCCTCGCATGTGTGTGCAATATTCCGGTGTCCTCACCTCAGGCAGACACATGTGGTTTTAATCCCCCATATTCGGACAGGCTCCTTCACTCTATCTGCATCTCTTCCTCCCTCCTAACACCCCGCTTATGTCCCTTCATCCATCCCATCACTCTTGTCTTTGCTCCCATTCCTGCCTCTTTGACAGCAGCCTTCTTTTCTTTCCAAATACACATTTCCCTTTCATATTCCTCATATCCCTTGCCAACATGTTTTCTACATTGTTTCACCATTTTGCCGTCCTTTTTCCTTTTTTTTTTTTTACTCTTTTCTGTCTCCCCTGAACATCAGCAACCTCTGTACTTGTCATCTAGTCAGCTCGGAAATCTTTGAAATACGTTCCTGCAGGAGCTTTGCAACTGTGTCACTGCAGGATGTATGATTTACCTCTCACATCTTGCCGCTTTGAGAGCGTCATGCCAAAAACATCTCTCTCTTCTCCAGAGATATGTGATTGTTGAGTCCATGTTTGTGTGCTTCCTTTCCACGAGAGGATTTTATGAGCATAATTGTGTCCAAGTGTGAAGGACACATGACCTGTTGGTGCTAAGAGCTTTGGCATGATAAAAGCAGATGTCTGAAAGGAGATGTCTTTACTGACCAAGTTCATCTCACGGAATTTATTTCACTTGGGTTTTAAAGTGCTGGATGTTTTTCGGAAGGAAAACAATAAAACAAATCTTAAGTTTCTATGTTTTTGAAATCAGGTTCAGTTTTTTCAGCACCGTCTTATCCGCCTGGATGCTTCTTTCGAAGCCATGTGGTGGGAGCAGCACTCCCCAAATCACAGAATCAACAATGGGATTGCATTACAGAGACCATAGTAACTTTGTGAAAGCAATGCGACATAAGCAGCTCCTCTAAAAGCTTTAGCCAATTTTATGGCTTTTTTAGATGGATGATGGTTATTGGGAGTGATATGGAGTGAGAGTGAGACGGCCAGGGTCAGATCAAGTCCTAAGACTCTCAACAAAACATGAAAGAGGCGTGCTACAATGGAACGATCATGATGGAGGACATTTGCTTCTAATTGACCTCCACCCTCACGTCAGGGCCCCCCAGTCAGGCGTGGCCCGTTGCCCCGAGTAACCCCACGCAGCATCTCCACATCCCGGAGCGTTGAATAGGAGCACTCTCCCACCTTCCACTGACACACACAGCCTTGTACCTTTGGCCTGGCAGGCTGGGGAGAAGGTTGTTTTTGCTGTCTGAACTCAACCAACCATCAAACCGCTCACAGCTGGGACCCAGAACCATGACCTTGGACTAGAACTCTAAAGGAAATGTCCTCAGATTTGCTTCCTCTAGAGCAACATCAGAACTCTCAGAGGTAGCGACGATAAATGTGATGCGGAACTTTTATTGGAGATCAATAAAATGTGCTGAAAGGCTGCTTTTTCCATGACGCTTTCTCGGTTTTTGGTGCAACAACTGTGCAGAAAATCAACAAAGGGTCACTTTAAGCGGTTACGGAATACTTGGGACTGTTAAAGTGACATAAATACTTAGAATCATGTTGCTATTTTAAACAATCAATTAACCTGTTGTCAAGCAGCTCAGTGACAGTGGCCGTTTATTTGGTTTCCAAATGAGACGGGCCACAACCTCAAAGAGATTGATTACTGCTGCCAAGCACGCATGAAATCATCAGACATACTTTCAGTTATACCGAAATTATTCCAAGTGCTGCATTTTGGAGGTTAGGCCTCAAGAACACACATAATGATGCACACACAACACAGCTCAGACAGCCAGACTGCACATACACACACACCCCTGCTTTTACCTCCAACTGTTTGTGAAAGCCTCAGAGCAAAGGGACACGTGTGATAGGAGGGAGGAAGAGCTGCTGATCTGGCAAGCGTTTTGATGGCCAGAGGCTGGAAACAATTTCAGGTGGGGGTGGGTGGGGAGGGGGGTTGGGGGTGGGGGGTGGGGTAGAAAATGAATTTAATACAAATTCCTCCCAGCGCAGCCATGTGTCCCGGTCGACCTGAGCTGCCCCTCGACATCTCTCCAGAAACCCACACCCCCAGTCTTCGCCCACCTTTCCAGAGCCGTCACTCACGGCCGCCTGTCACGTTCCCCCTCACGCTTGATGTGTCCTTGTTTGTGTGCATAAGAAATGTGATGTTTGAAGGGGAGAAGTATTGGGGGAGTCAATCATCTCACGGTTAAGAGTGACAGTCGATGGCCCCGCTGGAGGAGTCGAGTTTCACAGTACCTGAAACTGTTTCGTCTCAGCAGACCTCACCATGTAGGTCTAAGAATGTAATCCTGCGGAGGCTCTGCTCCTGTCATGGGGTGCTGTGACTGATCAAATAATATGCTGACTTTAAACAGAGATCTGAGTGGGTTTGCGGAGTAAAAAATAAGGCGCTGCTCAGAGGGAATTATGTCAGCTGTGGTTGACATTGAGAAAGACGGCCTCATGCTGTTTCAACCTGTCTGCCATTAGTGCATTATTTGTTCTCCTTTTGATCAAATAAGTAATTTGTGGCGAGGATTAGACAAAGATTATACTTAGCAATCATTGTTCTGAAGCAGAGCAGCCCGCTCCAACTTCATCAACCACTCCTCTTGTAAAGGGATACCCTGCACTTTTCTGCACCATTGGCAAGCATGATTGACCACAATTAGGCCAATTAGAGCCAATTTTAATGACTAGGACAAATTGATGACAGAGTTTATAGGAGCAGCTGTCCTCATTTTCACCGTAACTCTCATCAGCCTGGACATCCCTGAATGAGAGCAAGTTGGGGAAAGTCACAGAGTGGAATGTACCGAATGTACGTGGAAGCGTGTCGATGGATGGAGCACTTTTTCTGTGTGAACGCAGGGGGTTAGTGCGCGTGTGCGTGTGTGTGTGCGTGTGCGTGTGTGTGTCTGCATTTGTGTGTTTGGGTCGGTGTTGAGTCACGTCCAGGACTGATCTGTAGTCGCTGCTGTGCCAGAGCTGCAGGTGTCCCTGTGCCCCGTCGATTGTGAGTCGCCTCTTTTTTCCCAAGAAAATGCTTTCAACCAGAGTTGGGTTACCGCATAGCAGCATAGACATCTTAGAGACGTCAGGAATGTCCCTCCCCATCAAAGGGCAGCATTTGGCCATTTTTATATCTGCAATTAAAAAGGGAACAATAAGATGGAAGAGAGGAAGTGAGTGTGAGAGACTAAGGAGAGAGTGAGGCATGTCAGCACCTGGTACGGCCACATCTGCATGAAAAAAAGCTGCGAAAGAATGATGAGGATGATTGTAACCAACCCTAACCTTGTATTAGTCTAAATATACTCTTTAATAGAAAGAGAATGACCCCTTCTGAACCCTTTTGCATCTGGTTGTAATTCTTTGGGGAAGCAAGTCGCCATGTTCACAAAGTAAACCAGTCCTCTGTACTTTATCCATCTTGGCGAGTCCTGTAGCTAGAAAAAGTACTTCAGAACAGTACTTCAAATATAGCATTTACTGACAGAATACAAGAAACAAAAGAATCACTGAGTCTTTAATGATTTGAATTAGATTTTGCGTGACTAATAAAATGCACACATGCTCTAAAACAGATCAGCTGCGTTGCAGACTTACCCATGATGATTACATTTGCATTGCTTTCTAAGCAGAAAACATGAATTTGACACACTGTGATATCCCGAATCCCAAGCCTTCTGTTGTTCTGTCTGACCAATAGTCTAGAACCCAAACTATTAAATAATTACAAAGAAAGGGGCCAAAAAAATGCCGGAAATTCTTGAAATTAACATTCAATACATAAACGTTCTTAAAATCGGTGTATCTATATTCAGTTTTCCTGATTTGTAGTTTGACTCACAAATTAATTTAAGGTTTAGGCGTCTATGTCTCCCCTCATAGCATGTTTTTGAGTTTTTATTTGACCAACACAAACATTTTAGCACCTATTTGTCTGTAACTGAAGTAAAATGCAATGATTATAAATGACCAACAATTCTGTTCATTTACTTGTTTTTCTGTCTACACAGGAAACTTTAGTCAAAAATGCTCAGAGATGCATTTATTGTGAAGCTAACAAACGAGGCTCTCTTCTGAACCAGGTGTGTCCAGAAAAAGCTCCCCTGATAGCTGCTCAAAAGAACCTACTTCTGCTGAATTACTTTGGAGTGTCATGTATGGATGGCTTTAGTTCTTCGAGGCATGTTACAAGGAGAGGAGGAGGTAACATGGTAAGGCTTGTGGAGGAAATAACTCTTAATTTTTTATTTTTATTTTATTTTTTTGATGCCTAAGGGAAACACAGAGGAAAACTATCACACTATTACATCCAACAAAGCAATATCAGCACAGTTCTGAATTATGCTGCCTTCAGAGCAAACCATTCTATCCATTATCAATACATCGCCTAATCCTCACAAGGATCGCGAGGGTGCTGGAGCCTATCCCAACTGACTTAGGGCGAAGGCAGGGGACACCCTGGACAGGTCGCCAGTCTGTCACAGGGCTACATATACAGACAAACAAGCACAATCGCATTCACACCTACGGGCAATATAGAGTTATCAATTAACCTCATCATGTTTTTGGACTGTGGGAGGAAGACGGAGTACCCGGAGAAAACCCACGCATGCACAGGGAGAACATGCAAACTCCATGCAGAAAGATCCCAGGGAAGCCGGGACTCAAACCAGGGATCTTCTTGCTGCAAGGCAAAAGTGCTAACCACTACTCCACTGTGCAGCCCTCCTCCACTTCTATCCTCATATATATATATATGTACACATACACTCAACAAAAATATAAACGCAACACTTTTATTTTTGCTCCCATTTTTTATGAGATGAACTCAAAGATCTAAAACTTTTTCCACATAAACAATATCACCATTTCTCTCAAATATTGTTCACAAATCATCAATCAAACCTTTATTGTCATTGCACACTTTCATATACAATGAAATTTCATTTGAGCTGCTCTGACAATGGCAGCTTGGGCTGCTGCACCTTTAGGAGCGCGCCTGTCTTGAGGAAAAGGAAACACATAGACATTTAGGATCTAGGTAGGGACAGCAGAGGGTGAATTATGTCTAAATCTGTGATAGTGAGCACTTCTCCTTTGCTGAGATAATCCATCCCACCTCACAGGTGTGCCATATCAAGATGCTGATTAGACACCATGATTAGTGCACAGGTGTACCTTAGACTGCCCACAATAAAAGGTCTCTCTGAAATGTGCAGTTTTATCACACAGCACAATGCCACATATGTGGCAAGATTTGAGGGAGCGTGCAATTGGCATGCTGACAGCAGGAATATCAACCAGAGCTGTTGCTGGTGTATCGAATGTTCATTTCTCTACCATAAGCCGTCTCCAAAGGCATTTCAGGGAATTTGGCAGTACATCCAACCAGCCTCACAACCACAGACCATGTGAAACCACACCAGCCCAGGACCTCCACATCCAGCATGTTCACCTCCAAGATGGTCTGAGACCAGCCACTCGGACAGCTGCTGAAACAATGGGTTAGCATAACCAAAGAATTTCTGCACAAACTCTCAGAAACCGTCTCAGGGAAGCTCATCTGGATGCTCGTCGTCTTCATCGGGGTCTCGACCTGATGTGTTGCACTGCATGAGGCAAATGGTGAGATACTGACTGGTTTTCTGAGTCCCCAGACCCTCCCCCAATAAAACAAAACTGCACCTTTCAGAGTGGCCTTTTATTGTGGGAAGTCTACACCTGTGCACTGATCATGGTGTCTAATCAGCATCTTGATATGGCACACCTGTGAGGTGGGATGGATTATCTCAGCAAAGGAGAAGTGCTCACTATCACAGATTTAGACAGATTTGTCAACAATATTTGAGAGAAATGGTGATATTGTGTATGTGGAAAAAGTTTTAGATCTTTGAGTTCATCTCATAAAAAATGGGAGCAAAAACAAAAATGTTGCATTTAAATTTTTGTTGAGTGTATATATATATATATATATATATATATATATATATATATATGCAAGTGGCCTGCTTTGAAAATTCGAACTGGCCAATCAGGTCAGACCTTTAGAAGGGCGGGGCAATGTTAACCTCAACTACACATTATTTTCTTAAAATTCTTCCAACAACAACGTCTCACTTTATACATACACAAGCAGTCATCCTTACTGAGCATCCAAAAAGAACAAACATTTGTGTTTCCTTCTGCATTTGCCTTAATTACTTTAAATTTCATCACACATCTATCTTCCAATCCAATCTGAGACCCCGCCTACTCATCTAACACATAAATGATGGGTGTTTGAGGCGTGGCTTCTCCTTAACATCCAGCACAAGATGGCTTCCACAAGGGACAAACTGCAACAGGTGAATATTTTTAAAATTTGGTGTCTTTTAAATTGGTTGTTTGTTTTAATCAAAGCAACAAGTTGACTTGCAGAAGAAGTACAGTTTTGTCTGTAGCCACTGGAACTGTCAAATTGAACAAAGAAAACAGAAAAACAAAATGGCTTGCATGAAGTCAGGTAGGGTGGTGGTGCTTCCTAACACTGAACATTTGGCTATCAGAAATGGTTCCTTCAAGAATCTTTTACAAAAAGGTGAAACTCAAAATGGTTCTTCTGTTATATTATGGTGAAGAACCATTTTTGGTTCCATCTAGCTGTTGTTTTTGTTGCTATATGTCGCTACAGTTACTTGGTAGAAAACTCTGAAGATGTGCAGAGTCAGTTATTTCCCTAAAGAGTTGGAAAAAAGAGTATGATATTGGACTTCCATTCATCAGGGGATTTAAACACAGCTCAGAGGATTGCTAATATTGCTCTGTATTTGCTGAATTGTTAAACAAGCAATTATCTGTGTGCTTGCCAGTGGTGTGTGTACAGCCTGTTTCTGTTGCCCCAAAGTGTAAAAAAAAGAAAAGAAAAAAAAAGTCATTTATTGCAGGTTTAAGCTTGGCACTTTTCTTAAGAGAGGGAAGGGGGCCAATTCGCACCCAATGCAGTGATTGTTAATGCTTCTTCAGGTCACATATAATCCTTTTATGGAGGACAACCAAATCTATTCCCACTTGGAGCTTAGAAAACCATCATATAGGCCTATTTTGTTCAGTTTCTTTATAAAAGCTCTGCAATGCCTTAAATCCTCTGTGTTTTGCATATCTGTTTTGAAATATGCCTGTTTTAATGATCTAGGAAAACGGTCCAAGCACAACCCAGAATGAGGCACACAGCATACACCTTAGGGTTTTTGAGGCTTGTAAAATAGGGTGTCTGTTGCATTTTCTTTCTCCAATCCACCTCTGCGCGCTGGCTTTGTTTGAATTTTTCACTTTTGGAAATGTACGTTGCACATCTTGACAAAACAGAGCAGAGTTTTACCAAAATATTCTCATGGATTTCCTCCAATTACCCACTTCAATAAAGATCTCAGTGGTGGAATTAAGCTGCTCCTTTCAGTTGGTTGTGACTTTGTTCGGCAACGTGAGACGAGCCACTTCATGGACTTTCCCTTTTTGCATACCCCAGTACCCTATGTCTAAATCCTTTGCATGCTTCCTCCACTCTTCCCTCCCACTTTGGCTTCGCTTCTCTCTCTGTGACTTGGGGAGCTTTCAGTCGGCACATTGCGTGCGACAGTGTTGCTACAGGCTGCAGAGGCTCAGTCCAGGAGCAATAACATAGCTGCTGCAATGTGGAGGTGAGTGCTGTGTTACTGAGACAGTGGATGCACCTGTAGTAAGCTGCAGTGTTGTTAAATCTGTCAGTCTATATATATTCGAGAGCTTAAAAGACTCCAGCATCTGGTAAATGCCACTATAGGTCCAGCAGCTTGCACCTTTGCCTGTGACATGGACTTCCATCGCCAGCTCCAACAGGCAGCTGTGTTCTGGCGCCCCATAAACAGAATTCCTGTCTGATTTTACAGTTCTTTCCTTTTCCTTGTTCCTTTGGATTAGGAGGGGTGGCTTTGGCCTATAGGGTTTGAGCTAGAAAACATCCAGAGAAATCCAGTGATTTTATCAGCACTGCTTTGAAAATAGAAGTTACCAGATTGTTCTAGCAACATGCTCACTTCAAATGTGATCCACGAGCCTAAAAAAGAGCAAACTCCTTGTGGAGACATTCATATCCTGATAGCAGGTGGTTGAAATGTGCTAACTACTCCATTTACACTGACACAACCACGCTCTGCATAGACTTGCTGTTATATGTTCACATCTAAATGACTCCATATGAACTTAATCCATTTGGTAACCATGGGATTCTGGGGAAGGCCATTGATTGGCTGGTGCCCTGCTGTGATGCCACAGAGGTGGCTTTTTATTGGAGGGTTTTTTTGGGGAAGCAGGAGGTCCCTTCGGATGTTATAAAGCTTGCTCATATAAAGTGGGTAATCCCCAGATAATTACAGGTGGGGTGCTCTGTATACAGACTGAGGCGGAGGCACCACTACACAAGGTCAAACCCCCTCTAACCCACACAGCCGAACCTCCCTACCGCCAAGCTTGGATGATAAAACACTAATAGGCTCAGGCTAATGCACGCTGGTTGCTTTCTGTATCATCGGTGGATTCTAGTGCTGTCACTAGCTGTTTTCAATTAAATATTATCTTAACTAACTGCAGCTAAACACTAGAATCACAATGGGTATATTGGAAGAACCTCGTCTTTCTATAGATATATTTAGGAAGCTTTGGGATGAGGGTGCTATGATATACCATTGCTGTCTATAACATACAATGATATTATGTTAACACTACACCTATGACAATATTGGCAAGAATTCTGGCACCAGTAACTCTCTAGTTGATGCTCTAACATAGATACAGTGCTGTCATAGTTGCACACTCTCTCTATCTTCCTATACTTTTGATCGGATTTTGTGTGCAATTTCCAAAAAAAAGTGACTAAACACACAATAAGCAAAGTAAAAGATCAATTTGACAAACAGCATTGATTTAAAAGCAAAACTATATATCGAGATAACACTGTTTTCAGACGGATTTTTTGCTCCCGATAATCATGTGATACCTTGACAACTCGAGTTTAGACTACAAAAATCAATAACTTATCATACACTGTCGATTTCAGATGTTCAAAGCGTATTTAATTTGAAGGTCGCACAGTTGTTTGGTGGTTAGCACTTTAAACCTTGCAGCTAGATGATCCCTGGTTTGCGTCCCGGTCTTCTCGGAATATTTCTGCATGGACTTTACGTGTTCTCCCTGTGTTTGCGTGGGTTTTTACCGAGTACTGAGTCCAAAAACATGCCGAGGTTCATTTGTAACTCTAGATTGTCTGTAGGTGCGAGTTTGATTGTTTGTCAGTATGTGTATCCCTGCGATAGACTGGCGACCTGTCCATGGTGTCTTCTGCCTTCAACTTACATCAAGTCTTTATTTCGTAACCACTTGCTAACAATACTCTGATTTTATTCCTTTTTTATTACTTGTTTAATGTGGTGAACTTGTTGGCAAACAGCTGCCAATGACTGCTCCAACAGACAAGTTATCACAAAGCAAAATCACAACCAAACACATAATGCAAAAACGGCAAATATGAATTTAAGTAATAGCATTATTTTTTGTTTTAAATTTTCTATGCTTTTGCAATAATATCTTTATGGTGAGTTCTTCGGTGCTGTGATGACACTGCGATATGCAACAGGCAGCTTAACATCATAAAAAGGCTTCAGAGTCTTGAAGATTATTTGTGGTTTAACCCAGAAGCTGCAGTTATAGTTTCCACAGCCCTTATTTTAACCTCTTCCAGTAATGGAAGTGTTTCTCTTACACCCCCCCTCATTCCAGACCTACTGACATGGTCATGGCTGAAATTACAAACCGTCCTGAAAAAACAACACCGTCATGACATAATTAAACACAGAAAATATTATTTTACGTAATAAATTAATACAGAATGAGGCTTATTTTTGGTCTTGAGTTTCTTTAATAGATAGCTGAAGTGAGCGAAAGAGGGATAAACATTAATTTGTACATATCTTCGTTTCTGTGTCTGGAAGATCTGTATTTTAAGTGTGTGCTTGCAGTGCTGGCTGCATTGGTAGAACTAGTGAGTAAATGCTCTGTGATTGTGCTGTATGATCTGTTCAGCTGTTTCAATGTTACTGTTTCTAGTAGTAGCTTAAAAATAGTCGCTGAAAACAGTCACCTTCCATAAATTCTATCTTCTTCTGTAATGAAAAGATGTATGCTGGTTTGCACATCAATACTGGACATATTTGTTGAATGCCTGCTGGATGTTTTCTATTCTTCATTTACAGTACATTTACTGGACTTTTGATGTACTGGTTTCAATGCACTGGCAGTTGATTTGAGTCATGAGAGGTCAGTGTGTGTTTTCATGGATCCGTCTGAGTGATCACATGTGTCAAATGAGACCTTAAATGGCTGCTGTGCTGTTTTTTCCCCCATGAAGTAGCCCTATAAGCTGCAGTCGTCAATTCTAGCCATTTTCAGTACAAAAAATCGCTAATATTTTATTTGTAAATAAAAATATGACGAGAAATACAGGGAATATTGGACGTGCATCGCGAGGTGCATTTCCTCGAAAATGACCTATTCGTGGATTATATACCGACTTCAGGACATGTTTTGGACAAAATATTTTACTGGCTTGTTTCGTCTGGATGTCCAAGGTGGGATTATGGCCATTTTTTGTGGAATATTTTCATCTGTGTGTAATAATGAACCCACAAATGTGAGTCGCGCTGTGTACGTTGAAGCCGTGTATAGAGAACGGATGGATGGATATTTGTTGTTTGTCGGACAAATGTGTTTATATTACCCTCTGTGGTAATCACATCTGAAAGTGGTTTATACCGGCGGATTCATGAGAATCTAAGCTTTCCATCAGTGTATAGTGTTTGTATAATCGCGTTTGCAGCTTCAGACATTAAGGAAATGCTTATGCAGATCTCAAAGCGTCCTGCGGGCGGGACACTGAAGCTTAACGGGTATGAGCTGAGTTCTTCTTTTTTGTTGCCGAAAACAACCTCTGTTTCTGCAGCTTGAGATATAGAAAACATCCTAGCAGGAGTTTTCCTGGAAAGGACCTGCCCAACGCTGGTTGTTTTAGCTCAAGAAAGAGAAAAGCTTTCATCAGCTGGTGTTATCCTGGACTGGAGTTGTGCTGCAACACTGGCAGGAGGCAAACGTGGTATTATGTCGATTCATAAATGTTGTAGATTTAGGCCGCTGTGTAATTCATTATACACTACGGTGCACAATGTAGTCTATATTTAAATGTCAATTTGAGTCACAGTAGTTGCTAACTCAAACAGCATGATAAAACAAAATATCCTCAACTTTTTTGGGGTTTAGGGGAACTTCCAGACCACATAGTGTACAGCAGGGCGTGAAGCAACCTCAGCGTTGGCACAATCTTGCTGACTACTCCACAAAATGCAAGCACAAGCATTAGTCTAAATACTTGACGGAGGAAGCTTAACATACGGTTTATAGTCTCGTTCATTAGGAGTGTTTGAGCTTGTGTGATGATGCGGTTGTATACTTTCTACCTCCGTTTTTTTGGTGTTTGAATATGTGGCTTTTTCAGAACAGCAGCGTGATGAATAGCGAAAACAGGCTTCTCTCTGTGTCAACGAGGTGATTTACAGACGACAGCAGTGTTGACATTGTGACAGCAACTGTGACCGTTCCTCCGAAGACCCACACACATGATACTAGACAAATATGTGGCTGCACTGCTCCTCTAAGCATGCGAGCTATGGTTGATACATTTCACATAGCAGTTGCTGCTCTCGCTGCCAGGTGGAATGTCTCACTGTGTTATCAGACAACACCTGATACACATTTCCAAACAGGTTTTGCTTTTAATCTGATAAAGACATCTTCGACATGTACCTTTTGGCAAGTTCAGGTGGATATCAGGATGATGAGTGTCAACAGAGTGACTGGACTGAACGTAGTGAAACTTTTCAGAAAGGCAAACAAGTGGAGTTATTCTGTTTGGAAGAACAATATAAGAGGAGATATGATATTTAGCAAGCAGTCTATTACATATGCAACAAAAAAATATAGAGGGGAGCAGCGGGGCAGTTGTGGGAGCACGGTATTCCCTAAAAACACTGGAGGCCAAGTGAAACTGAGCCTAATTCCCTGGAATGCCGCTTCCGTCTGGACATGTCGATAAAAATAAAGCTTATTGTGATAGTGGGGGTTCAGCCCCCAGGTAGAGTAATGAAAAGAAAACTGGCAGGGCTCCCAATGGGAAAAGCTCACCTTCCACCCTGATATTCAGATGCAACAAGGGAAGTGTGTGTGTTCCTGTGTGTGTGAATTATTCGCCCAACGAATGTGTACGTATGCGACGTTGTTCAGAATGTTAAGCTGCGCACAAACATGCACTGATCCAGTGTCACTGGAAGGAAAAGCCATGGAGCGAAAGTAAATGAGGGGGTCTGGAACCACAACAGGTATTTAAGTGAGTGTGCAGGTGTGTGTGGTGGCAAAAGGTGACAGGGGTCAAATTCTGAAAGCGAAGCGTTGCTGACTCACCACGTCGCCTCGGAAATGGCCCATATTGTATTAAAATCAGGCACAGTGGAAAACGCTGACCATGGAGCAGAAACTGGCCAGAAACTGCGCGACCAGGCAGGTGTTAAGTTAGCTGTAAAAAGTGAGGGATGTGTAACAGGCAGCCAGGAAAGCCTACGAGTAGGACAGGCAGACAGCTGCACAGGTCACTGCGGCTGGAAGCTTTACGAGCCGGCTCAGATGTGCATCTCTGAAGGACCTTTACAAGCCCAAGGATGCATTTAATGAGACTGTCTGGGTCTGACGTTTGCATATGCAGCTTTGCATGTGTGCATACAAACCCATGATACAATCATAGATATTTAAATGACATAATTCAGTGCCTAATCTGTCATCAGAACCCTATTTCCCCACATGTGGAATGAAAACCGACGGTGTTGCACTTTAACTTGTTTTTTCACATGCATAAGATATCCTGCACTCTCAACTTCAATTGTTTCTCAACATTAGAATCAAACTTTCTGTCAAAATCAGATGCAGTTCTTCTCTGATTCTTCACAAAGAAGGTGTTTTAAGTTTCCAGTTTCTGGCAGTAGCCGTATCAGTTTTCATCAGTATCTAACTCTTTCCCAGAAAACGAACGTTTCCCAAATTTTTGATCTACTTCACTGAATTTTATACCGTAAAGAGCCCAAAAATGACAAGGCAGGTTCCAATCATGACAGAGTAATGTATTATGACTGTACATGACTGCTCCAATTAAAAACATGCATCAGTTGTGTTGCAGCTGAAATATGTTTGGCACATGGTCAATGTGGCTTTCACTAAATAGTTTAAGCTGTTCCAAATATGCCACTGATGTGCAAAACTTTTAGATCATGAAAGATAAAATGGGATACAACTGATTTGTAGTTGTTTATTCACATGTGGGTGAAAATGACACTCCTAATACCTGGGGCTAAGTCTAGGTAAAACAGCACAGTGTGAAAGATATGAAAGCTGCAGGTATATTATATTGGATTAAATTAACTCCATCGACACTATGGCATGAAAATATTAAAAGGGTTTAAAATCCCTATCATAATGAAATAAACGGTTTTCTACCACAAGTGGCTTAAGACCATCTTTGATGCTTTCAGTTGATGATAAATGCCATATATTGCTTTGTTTGTGATGTGGGTTCAATATTGACACATGACTTAAAGAGCCCACATTGTGCATTTTGGGCTTCTCCCTTCTCTATTGTTTGTTATATAGCTGCTGTTTTGTGCATGTTACAGCTCTGCAAATGTCCACATCAAAGGACGTTTTTTTTCTCTCCCACAAGAAACGTTGCTCTTTACCTAGCTAAAATGCCTCATTTGAAGTTCAGGCTTTTCTTCTGTTGCTTATTTACATCACTATGTAACACATTTGCCTAGCAGCTAGACGGGTAAGCCCTTAGACAGTGATTGAGCAGCTCTCCGATAGTTCGCTGATACAGTTGTGAGCAAAAGTTTACATACACTTGTCAAAAGAGTGCCTATCATAACAGTCCTGAGCTTCCAGAGACTCCTATAACTTTTAATTTTCGATGATGGATGATTGAAACACATGCATCTTTATCTCCAAAAATGTTCTTGCTCTTTCATAGATTTATCATTGGTCTTCTGGAAATACGACAAACTCATTCAACAATTCTCTTATTTGGTTTGAACATCCTTTGGGCATTTTCACCTCAGACACTTTTGGTATTTGTCCACAAGCTTCTGGCTATATCTTTGATCACTCTTCTTGGCAGAATTGGTGCAGTTCAACCAAAGTTGTTAGAATCATCACAGTCCACAAGTTTGTGGTGATGTTTACATCAGGACTTTGGGGAGGCCACTCTGAAACCCAAATTATAGTCTGATTTAGTTATTTATTTGCCATTTTTGATGAGTTCTGGGGAACTGTCTTCTTGGAATATCCAGCTGTGTCCCAGACCCAACCGTTTAGCTGATGGTGTGGATGCAACCCTCCTCCATTATTCCATTTACTTTTTGTAAAGGACCAGTTCAGCTGGCAGAAAAACAGCCTCAGAACATAAGATTACAATCATCATGCTTAACACTTTGGTGTTCTTGGGGTTAAAGGCCTCACCTTCTCTTCTCCAGACATATTCCTTCTCATTGGGGCTAAATAACAACATTTTTGTTTCATCTGATCACAGAATTTTTCTCCAGAAGGTGCTGCTTCTAGAGGAGGAGCGTTGTTCCTGCACGTCATCCTGTCAGCAAACACTGATGTAAAATGACTGTACAGCTTCTAATTCATTGCAGACTTGTTTTTTGGTGATACTTGGTTGACTCTTGACCATCCTGACCAATTATCTCTCAGCAGCAGGTGATGGCTTATGTTTTCTTCCTGACTGTAGCAGTGACACAACTCTACCATGCACTTTATACTTTTTGCACACATGATTTTGGTATCTGAAGCATCTTTGAAATGGCTTTAAGTGACTTTCCTGACTTGTTTAAGTCAATGATCAGCTTCTTCAGATCTGTACTTGGCTCCTTAGACTTTCTTTTCGTAGTGTTTCTGACAGAGTATCAAATGGGCCCCATGGTTTCCCATTTCAGGCATCTTTGTCCTTGCATTTTGTTGTCTGCATTTTTTTTCCCGCTAGGTTAACTTGGAACGTCTGGGTTAGCAACCCACCATACTAAAGATTTCAAGTTTTGCAGAGGATTTGTATCATGCAATAAGGCAGCTCTGCACGTTTTTTGTTGTTGTTGTTGGATTATCCATTGGAATCACAGCTCTCATCTCCTTCAATGCAAATTCTTCACCAAAACTATTCCACCCACTGAAAAGCACCAAAGAAATGTTTTTACCTTGGGAACACAGTTTTAAGGCAATGGACTCTTTTGTTGTGCATTTGTGTGTGTTACTTGATTTTGGCTTGTACTACTTTAGTTTGTGTTGTGGGGGCTGATATTAGAGAGTGATTGGACCACAGATTCAAATCAGAAGCTGGTATATTGTGTTAAGAATTCTTCAAAATCTGGGCTGCTGTTGCTGATGTTTGCATGTCGAGCTAAATCTCACAGAACATTTGAACTTACATAGAAAGTAGAACCATCACTACAGTCTTTAGCAAACCATCACCCAAATTAAAATCTGAGAAATCAGGACTACTGATCTGTAATGGATTGATGTCACATGTAAATGTATTCAGTCTAATGCATCACTATTGGCAGGATCTTAACCGAAGAACTCGACTCTCTGTATCCTACCCATCCATGGCGGCCGTCGGGAATGCAGCAGCTTCACGCTCACCACCATTTAACGTCACGCCAACATTTCCACAACATTATGGCAACAACTGAACAGTCAGCGGCTGATGCTAAGCAGACAGGCAGGGTGTATAGGAATGCAGGCTTTCTGTATGTTTGTACTGCTGCAGCTGGGCTCGGCCACAGGTATGCGTGGGGCTGTGAGGTGGAATACTGCGAATGGGCGGAGGTCAGTGCCATCTGCAGCCTGCCTGTGCACTTCACTGTGGGAGAATCGCTGAGGGATAGATACAGCAGCGAGCAGTATGGTAAAAGATGTCAAGATAAATAGACAGAGAGAGAGAGAGAGAGAGAGAGAGAGAGAGTGGAATCTTCGTGGTAGACCAAGGCTGAAGGAGCAGCGGTGAGGAGACAGCTGTTAGGGATGTCGCTCTGCTTTGATTTGACTGAGATTAAATGCAACTTTAGACATTAAGGAGAATCATGGCTTTTAACTTTTACATGTCCTTATGGTGTTTTTAATATGCTGGAAGACGTACTGTAAGCAAAATATGCAGTCAGCACCAGGGCTTTTATAAGTAACAAAGCTAAGAATCTCATCTTGTCAATTTGTGAAGTGAGGCTTTCATCTTCAGAATTGCTCTCTGGTTTCAACATGTTTGACTGACTTACTCAAATATAACAACTTGCCATTGCGTGCCATGGAAAACTTTGGAAGTAAGCTGGTGTGCTCGAGCTGCCACAAGTTTGTGGTGGGTGGAGAAAGAGGTGGGGACTTCACATAATGATCCATTTCGTTATTTTTCAAGGAAAATAACATGTAAATGTTAGATTTTGACGCACGGAGATGAGTTTTTATATGCTTAATCAATGACCACAGAGAGATTTTAACAAGTACAGTTTGTGTTGGCAGTAACACCCCTTAAACATGAATAGATTTACAATAAAAAAAAATTGTGTGATTAAAAATTTGGCTAATTTTTTAACTTGATAAAATGATTCTCAGTCCATCTACACTGTCAAAAGTAATTTTTGGACACAAGAAGAAAGTGAGTGCAACAGCTTACATCAATATTTTTGAATTAAGACAACTTCTGATGAAATTATGTTCAATCAACAAACTGCATTAACTCACGGGAACTAGCTTTTCCTCTAAAATCAAAGTTAATTGTAATCACAATCTCAAAATGTCTGTCATTCAGGATGTTAGGATGGAGGCAACTTGAAATCCTGAATTTAAGGTGAAGAAAAATTATGTTATTAGGCCAATTTTATTAAGTTACTTCAACTTAAATTTAGCTTTTTATCAACTATCACAGAAATGTAAGTTTAAATTCCACAAAATATTACTTTGATGCAATTACCAACATTATTAAGCCAACCCAACCCATCAAAATGCAGTTTTCAACTTTAAGGTTCATCTAAATTGTCCTTTTTTTTTTTTAGGAATCTCGCAACTTTGTATTTAATGAAATGTTGTGAATAGAGTCTAATAAATGAACGTTTGATTAAGGTTCTTTTGGTAGAACTACAACTTTTGGGGCATGGATGTCAAAGCAATAGTTTGCATTAGTGGACACAGTCTCTCGTGAGGGATAAAAGCTTAAATTGCTTTACCAGCAGGAGTCTACATGTCATTCCCTTAAAAAAAAAAGCATCTTTTCTTTTCATGTTGATTCATACATCATGTAATTTTTCGTCTTGTCATGATACCTCTGTGCCAGAGCATTCTCATGCATATTAAGAAGTGGTTCTCTTCTCACTGTCTAACTGTCACAGTATTCATCAGCCTTCAGGTATAGAAGTCAGTGCACACGTGTAAATTTCCACCTTTTGTGGGGGTGGGGCGAATGAGGTGGGGGTATCCATATGGCCCCTTAATTAAAACCAGATGTCGGCAGTTAAAAAAAGAATAAGAAAAATGAAAGTCTGCACTACACTGAGACATAGCGAGCCACCTGGATAACAACATGTGATTGTGCAAATAAGCTTTGGTTTTTGGTGAATTCACAAGCGTGCAGAAACAACAGACCATACAACGCCGAGCAGAGCAAAGCTTTAAGACTTTGATTGGTCCATGACCGCACAGGAGTGGAGAATAAATGTCATTTAAATGCCAGAATTAAGTTTCTGGATGACTGATTTAAACTTGCTGAATTCTTACTTCAGCTAAACTTCACAGTAAAGCCTGCAAGAGAGAAATTTTCTGATGAGACATGTCACAAATCTGCTTTAAATTAGCTACCTACAAATAAGTATTCAGGCCCATATATTTCTGAGGTAAAACACTAATGGCTACAAGTGAGCATTAACTCACTCCAAAGCACTTCAGTTGATCAAACTCCACAGTAGGCCGTGCTAACCACTGCTGAAAAGTCATAACCACATGGGTTATTGTAGGGCTGGTGTTAGCCATATTGTAGCTCAACACCTTCTAATGACTGGTAGCCTATTGCAGCCCGCTTTAGATGTGTAACGTGATACCGCTGTTCACACCACAAACCAACAGGTCTTCAGGGACTTTTCAAAAGGTGTCTTGTAATTGATTCCCACTGAATGCGTTGGCTTTAACTAAGTGGTTGGATTTGTTGAAAGATAAATAACAAAGGATGGTTGAGGTGAGAGGTGCCAGAGACTTGCAGTGTTTCTGGCATAAAACAAACAGAATTGCATTAAGAAAACAAGTTTTGCTTATTCTGTTTGCACTTAGCTCTGTTATATTTAGCAATTTGTCGTTTCTTTGTCCTTTTTTCTTCACTTCTACGATCTCTACTTTTAAATCCTTTTTATTTTTATAATCAGGAAAAAAATTCATCAGTCTATGCATTCCAGCGAGTCTATGAAGCCCTCTCACCTGGTTGTTATTATGCATGCTTTTTGTGTGTGGTACAGCTGCACCCCTGACCAGGGGGCTGATCGCTTGGACTTTCGAGATAGCTGTCATTTGTAGTTCTTTTTTTTGGGACTGCAGCAGGGGGGGATCGAGTTGGATTCTCGAGTTAAGTGCTTCTTCATGATGCTGCGTTCACATCTGCTGTGGTTTTGATTATGTGCAAAGCTGCTTCACCTCTCTGCGAAATGGCCTGCCTTTGTCAGAGGCTATGTAAACACCTATGCCTTCATATACGAATATCATTGTTGACATTTCAGAGCACGGGCATGAGAGGAAATATCAACAGAACCTAAAGGTCACGTGAGAGTGCATGTTAGTTCAAGGCCACAAGAGAAACTGCAATATTTTGGCACATATGCAGAATACTTGACCTATAATATGATTCCCCTAAGTCTTGAAATTCTTAAATGGCACCAAGTAGAACATCTGGCTCTGTCACAATCCCTTCAGTGGGGTTTTCCCTGCTCCCGCCCCTATCTCTGGTTTCTGGGATACCTCGGACAGGTGCACATTCAGATGGAGCACTACTCAAAGCTCCTCTCTGTTGCTGCTTACTGACAGTACCATATCTCAAAATATCATTGCCCTAGTGCTGTGCATTTCATCTTTTCTTTTTTTTTGTCAAGTGTGAAGAGCTGGTCTCACTGCTTTTTTGGTGAGTAACTTCAAAGCAAACATGCGTATTTAATCTTTAACTCCCTTCTAAGTTGTTTTTTTTTTTAGGCCAAATTCTAAAGGTTTCACTTTCCAAGCCAAATATCACAAGACAAAGTCATTAGTAGTGCCATGCCGTAAAATCATCAAAATATTTTCATAGCGAAAATTGCGAAGTAAACATAATCATTAACTGTATGTAAGAGGTGACTTAAACAGGTTCACTGAACATTATGATGGAAATAATTTGTGTAATATATTGCAGTCAAGCTTCCCGAATGCAGCACTGAAGTTTCCCATATTTAAAACAGGAAAAGTTGTAGGTCTGGTTATAGAGCCAGAAGTTATGAGTTTCTGGCCTACGGCGCTGGTACGGATTGTTTTTCCAGTCCCCCGTCTTTCCAAAATGAGGTACCGCTTCTTCTCGAAAGTAACGATTTACCAACATGCCGCACCACTCCAAAGCCCATCAACGTCCTGCCAAGCGTGACTCTTTCATTACGCCTGACAGGAGGAAAAGGAAACAGGAACGGATCGTGCCAGGATGGTTTCTTGCCTGTGTCTGGAGACCTCTCTTGCATGTCATGTGTGCTTCTGAGCAATTGGCAGTTGGTAAAACCGGCCCGAGGTTAGGGTGCCAAAGTAAATTGCGACGGCTTTTCTTATTTTGTGGCCGGGTTCTACCACACTGCTTGTGCTGCCCTGGTCGCAGCGCAGCTTCAGCCATTACCGCTCAAGAAACAGGAGTAGAGGACAGGAAGTGTGGTTTCCTCCGGTTTTACAGCACCATGTCAGGCTTTGGGTCCTACACAGCCCTGCTAGCCACTGAACTGTTACATACACTCACAGGAATTTGCTTTTATTAAAAATGACTGCAGCATCAAGCATTCATTGTATGACTGTTTCTGTGTTTTGCAACAGTTTATGTCACTATACGCTCTTTTGCCGTCCAGAACACTTCATATAGTTTAACGGTCAACCTGCCACAACCAGAATGCGAATACAGATGCTATTGCACAAATTAAGCCTCCATGCCATGAAAACCAGATCTAGTCCTGAGCTCTACCATCACACTAGTGAGGTGTTTTATTGGCTTGTGGGTGCGGCCGCCGAGTGGCATCTTTCATCAGAGTGTGCCCACACTCTACGCCAATGTGAGTTTATTTGGTTTGATACGTGGTGTGCTGCCCATGTTTTCACAGGTGCCTGTGTTGTTGAACCAAGAGCCTGATTCCTGCTTTCCCTGGCAAACACAAGGGCCTGGTTGTCCAGAACTTCCTCTGGTGAACTGGGGAGGGGGATGA
Organism: Acanthochromis polyacanthus; assembly: GCF_021347895.1. NCBI lineage: Eukaryota > Metazoa > Chordata > Actinopteri > Pomacentridae > Acanthochromis > Acanthochromis polyacanthus. Next base: position 14,424,650 of record NC_067131.1, on the reverse strand, counting down.
AGGGTGCCCTTCTGCTCCGTTGGGAAGCTCCGTTTTCTTTCAAAATGTCGTTTTGCAGAATCTCACCAGTCTCCTGTAATTGATTATTCAGAAGTGAAGTACATATCTTTAAATAGAAATATTGAGATCAGTTCTATAATACTGCTCAGTTTGTAAGGTGCACCAACCCAGTTTGACACCGGTTTTATTAGTATTAAGTCTGTAAGTGACATTACTTTATTGGTCCAGTGAGTGAATTAATGTCAAGACTGACAAAAAAACAATAGACAAAGCACCACTGATCAGGTAATTTGCTCTTTTACTATTTTTTCAGATTATATCAACATATTTAAGTGCAAATGGTAGACTTTGACTTGGTCTATGAATAATGGTTCAAGAGGTGTCTTTAGCTGAGCAGAACCATGTCCTGGTGAGCGGTCACACCAGGTGTTTGACCAAAGGCTGTGTGGAGGTTAGCTGAGAGCAGGTTACTGCCTGTGGGGAGCTTCTTTTTTATGACCCTGTGAAACTGCTGATGACAGTGGGGGTGAGTCGGTCACATGCAAAGATTGATTAACTTATTTATCAAGTTCTTTGTCTGTAGTTCAATTACAGTGTCAGTCTACCAGTTTGGACTGAAATATCTTAACAATATTGGATGGATTTTCATGAAATTTGAAAAAGACATTCAAATGACTCCAATGACTTTTTATGTGGAGCTGCCGACAGATTTTTGCTCATCTAGTAAAAAATCTCAACACATACAAGTTTAGTACAAAATGATATGCTGACGCTATTAATGATAGTTGATTATTCATGATCCTGTGTCCCCTTTCGCCTCCACTTGCTGACGAACTTGAGGTTGGGGTGCGTGTGATGATATTTGCTCCAGGTCAACCACAAAATGGTCCATACTTACTGCATGTAGCAGCGCCTTTTGACTTAGGCTGGATTCGACAGAGCACTTTCCAGTGTGCCTCTCATTCACACGCACGCCAGTGGTGGCAGAGTTTCCATGCAAGGATCATACGGCCAACCTGGCAATTGGTGGAAGACTCACTTTAGCGCCTGAGCCATGGCTGCTCTTGTGAATGCCAAAGAATCTTAATTTCAGCATGTTTCGGCAGCTTTGCCTTCTTTGTACCTCTAGGGTTTACATGCTTCTTTTATTGAATGTGTTTCAAAGTGAGATCGTCCCTTAATCCTTATTTACTTTTGTTTACGTGTGTAAATCTATTGATTTAATTTCTTATTTGTGTTGTTTTATTGTTGTGGTAATATTGAAATGGTAGCCTATGTATCTTGGGAATGTTTTTCTCCTTGTTGCGCGGGAAAAAAACGCCATAAAAAATGATCAGTAATTGCCAATATTAACAGAAATCTACTTTATTTTAGGATCAAATACTTGCACAACTATTAACATTACTATCAGCTTCAGCTGTTCTTTTTGTAAAGCTGTAATTAAAACATTTTGACGTACCAGCACCTCATAAACCATATGGAATGACAGGAAACTTTATACCTGCTAAATGTCAGCATAACATTGTCGATAGCGAAACTTGGTTACAGTGCAAATCTCATGCACTGTTCTTTCAGCAAACCTGATAGCTTCTTCTGCTTGTTACAGTACATGTCTGGAAACTCAGAATCACAAGCAGGCTAATTAGTTTTTTGTCTGGTCCAACAGTGGTCAGTGATACATCCACAAGGATCTGCTTCACTCTGGTCAAAGGTCAGAGTTCAACAAATTTGAACTTTCGGCACACCCACACGGTCCCTGCAATAAAGAGGAGGACACACTGAAAGCTATTTTTCTGCAGTAATGTCGACATACCTTTATCCTTATTCATTCTTTCACCTAAACACTTTCTTCACATGCAAAATCAAGTGCAACAGGTCAGATGAAGGTCTGCAAAGTTTTAGGTTCCAAAAAACTAATTTAATTCTGCTTTAAGGCATTCTCTTCAAACACAGCGTTGCCTGAGGACTTGCCTGAGGAAGATCTTTTGGGCTAAAATGTTGCCTTTGAAGCAAATGTTTTAAAAGAGAATTGACTCACTTATTTGGAGCCTGAAAGTGTGCAGACCTTTAGTTGACTTGTAAGGATGTTTTTTAGTCTTGGACCTGAAAAATGTTTTTAGTTGGAAATGCCCTCATTTGAGACCTCTGATACAAAAAAAAAAAAAAAAAAAGGCAAAACAATGAATACCTTTGATTAGGAACTGACCAAACACCCATTTCTATGATTTGTTGTCCTCTGAATCGATAGTGCAACCACAAAACATTGTGGGTGGGCAAAGAGCAAATCACATTGTCTTTCACTCAAATTGGCAATTTTTTAACATCATAGATGCACCAACAGCACACTGAAAGTATAATCATAATACCTAATAGAGGACATGGCACCAGCCTGACACTGTCGCAGTGTGCTAATGATACCACACACAGCTGGCAGGCACGACCGTAGCAGTATTAAAGTCAAACCATATGCACAGATACACAGGCCACAAAGCGTACAGTAAAAAAAAACAATCACCTAGCCCATCGGACACAACAGTATAACAGCCGGGGCCAGCCAGAAGCACATTCACAGCTATGTGCTCTCAAGAAGAGCAGCATAAAAATTGTGTCCATATGCACAATAAACTAAAACAGGCAACACAGCTGGGACAAAGAATGTAACTGGCTTAGCTGTAATGGCTGCATGGATAGAAGTGGAATTAGTATTTTTTACTGTCCAGTTGTGTCTCAGGAAAAGCATGAAGGCTTCTTTCAGGTTTATAAAATGATACCACTGTTAGCCATGTAGCACCCAGGACCCTGTTCATCTTGGAAAATGTCATTGTAGTTTAGATAATATGCCTACTTTTGTTACTGTACAACAGAAGAAAAGTAACTGGCATTCTGATCCATCTACTCAGTGTATCGTGGGGAAATAATGCTGTTCAGAGCCCAACTTTAAAAAGAACGGATGAACCTTTTTCATTTCGTGTGGCACTGTAATGTGACAAACTTGAGTTTAAATGCTTTGTTTTGCAGTTATTTAAACTTGAGTCAAAGCACAAGAACTTGGAAAGATGAGATTCTGACAGCTTTACCAAAATACATTTAATGGTTTTTTTTTCATTGCTAGAGAACAATGAAAGATTTTTGTTTTTTGATGTTCCTAAATTCATATCTTCTCTTGGTTTAGGCTTCAATTAGTGGCCACGTGCTTTCTCTATAACAGTATGCTTTATACCCCATCTTCAAGTTTGATCATTTAAAACCTTTATATACACTTTTCCATCAACCTTTAGCACATGACACTATGTGAAATCTTCCTCCGAAACGAAGGTAATTGTTCCTCCTAATTCAGTCGTGTTCGTTTGCCAGCCATGACATAAGAGGATGAGTCCTGAAGCTGTTCTCGCACCACTTCTCCACTCATCCGACTGTCACAAGCATAAATTCACACGTTTCCCACTGGTATGGAGTTTGGGAATAGAAAATGGATTGAAAAACTTCCAGAAAAGGAGGGGATGTCTGTTTCCATGGGCGGTTGTGTTGGTCTGTAGACGCTGGAGCGTGACAGCAAACCTCCTGGTGGGCTGTGCAGCCAGACATCATCTGTCCAGACACATCACTGTCTTAGTTATCTCTGAAGTCCCCGAAACCATCAAAAACCACAAAGGTCAGCTTCTTGCACATTTTACGGGCAGCCGTAACCGCTGCCCATTTCCCCATCTCATTCCCATCTTGTCATGTGGTATTCTTCATGCCATTCCCTGATCACTTTCCTTTCCTCTCTCGACCTTTTTATTCCCCCTCCTCTAACCCTGCTTGTCCTCTCTTGTTTTGACCCCTTCCCCCGGCTGTGTCTCTCTGTCTGTCCTCACAGATAAGTAAGCATCCCTCACCTTTCACATAACATCACATGGTAGCAATCAGAGTGGGCTTTGGCAGACAAATTAGGGCAGTTAATGTAGACCGGAGATCAGTGCAGAGGCGAGGAAGCTGGTGCTAAATGCCAACAGATGGGGCCTGAAGTGGATCAGCTCAGCCTAACGCAGTGTGTTACAGTACAGCCTCGGGTGTAGAGCTGAGAGAGGGCCTGAGCCTGGAGGAAAGAGGAGCATTCTTATTAAATCTAGATCTTTATGAGTGAGAAACTTGGAACTTTGGAGCATGGAAAGGTGTAGAGACAAAAGTTGACAATCTTCAAGCTCCAAAAAAGATCAGTTGTTTTTGTTTGGGAAATCAATTGAACATATCTAGGATTTAGTTTTGTCTGGAACCAGATTTTGTTTGTTTCTGAACCACAAACAGTTTGTGGCTGTTTTGGCTCCTGTTACATTTTCCCTCACTGGGGCTCACTTTTTACTTCAGCGTAAAGACCTGCACTTCTATGGAGACAGCACAACCATGGGTAGAAGTAGAGACAACTGTTTCCTGTCCAGTATGACCTGGTTAGGCCATAAATCATAAAAAAGTAGATTTTCTTTGATTGTTCATTTAAAAAAAAAAAACAGAAAAAAAATCTGGAATCCACATATTGCATAAATTCATACCGTGTTACCAATACAGGAAAGAACGTGTTTCTACATGCTACAGACATTTGACAACTACATTTTTAGCATATTTCCACACTTACTTCCTATCCGCTTTGCCTATACACAGCCTGCAGTTCAGCTGAAAAATCTTTGAATTGTTGTCATGTGACCGTTGGCCACAGCTGCACGACCGCACTAAGGAGCACAGAATTTTTTTTTATTTTTTTGCAAAATGTGTTTTGTAAAAATGCTGTATTTTTGCAAATTTTAGAACAAGCCATGCCAAATCAATTGATTTTGGTGAAATATCGGAATTTTAAGCTTAGAGTTGGTTTCCAAATGGGATGACATGTCACAGAGGAGCAGTTCCAGTGCAGACAGAAAGATGAAAAGTTTCTGATTCTGATAAATGCCATAGTGTTGGCAGTTTAAAAAAAAAAAAAAAAAAAAGCTGACATGCCTTTCAAACACGCCGGTGGATTTTGGGGTTTAAGATATTTAGTCAAGAATATTCCTCTGTGGCTCTGGAGGACTCAGCAACAATGTTTACTCATTTTCATTTACAAAGGAATTGCTTATATGAATTCCAAAAAATGAGTCACATTTATTTTAAATGGAGCTTGCCCACTAGTTCACCACTGAATTATGCATACTTCATGAAATGTTTGGCTGAGATGACTGATGCAACTCAAAGCCAATTCAGTGTGGATACTCTTCAAATGGCACATTTTCACCAATCGGTCTTTCATCGCTTCTAAAATATGAATGAGTAATGCTCTCTGAATTCTATTAGTTCAGAATGTATTGGTCCTACGAAATGCTGCAGTTAAACAGGTTTGATTGAGCATATGTACTGCGAAGGTGATTCATTCATTTGACCTGGATCTCACAGTAAGACAGGACAAATCCACTATTTCTGTCTTCTCTATTATCTTGTCCAACTACTCTGTCTTTTAGAGAGTGTGAGGAGAATAATCCTTTCAGGCTTTATCAAAACTATAGCCGAGATGCTCTCTGATTTCTGTATCCAATCTTTATCCAGAACCAAAATGCCTGCCCCTGGCCTGATCCTGAAGTATTCCACCACAATCAGATGAAGCATTCCGAGCCAATCAAAACACTTCAGCACAGTGACCGTTCTTTTCATACTTGATTAAATGTGCTTGTGTCCACACTGAAGAAAAAAAGCACACTTATTCCTCAGTCCTGGAGCCAGGTTTCTAAATCTTTAAACAATGCTACTAAAATGTGCTTTAATAAGTGAGACAACTCACAAAGGGCTTATGCAAAACTTACCAGTGTAATTTCTATTTGTCCATCTGCACACAATCCGCTTTTTGTGATCACTTTAATACACGGGCAGCAAACACACACACACTCACACACACACGCACACACACACACACACACATTCCTCTTATGTTACAGGCTTTGAAGAGGCAGACTCATCCCCATTTTCAACAGTACCCAATCAAACACAAAGCTGAGGGGCGGATTAGGAGCAAGCTTGTGCTGCACAATGCTCCTATCAGGGACCACACTGGTTTTAAATTACCCCCTATTCCTCACTCATTTTCAATCACTCAATAGCCCAATAAAGTTTGTTTCTCCAATAAAAAAGACAAAAAAGAGTACACCGAATCCCAGTTTTGTGCAAGAGCAGCCCCCTACAATCCTTGACACTGTCTGTCTGTGTCTGGAAAATTGTCCGCAAGAAGTAGCGTGGATGTGATTTTTAGCTCATTTGTGGGGTAAAATATCGGATGGGTTAGAAAGTGAGAAGAAGACTTTTGGAATGGGTGCAATGCGCTTTTGTTTTCAGAGTAAATGGAAAAAATGGAAAGATGGAAAGATGAAGAGATTGAAGGATGACAGATGTGCGAGCGGAGGTGTGGTCATTGTCACGCATGTTGTCAGTTCCAGAGGGAGTGGTGTCTCTTCAGACGACAGCTGGTTTCACTCAGGGGGAAAAAAAGACATGCTGCAGAGAGAGAGAGAAAAAGAGATCAGACCTTCACCACTGAATATTTATGATCTTGGTCCACACAGATTTCTCGCCACATTTTTTGCGGTTTTCAGGGGGGTTAGTACTTGGTGACCCACACACACTTACTGCCTCACAGACAAGCATACATGAGTGTTCACAGATACACTCTCTGTGAGGGGAAAAGACATAGAGGGGAGGGGGGGGGGGGGGGGGAGAAGGAATAAAAAGGGGAAATAAGTCACAGAGATCATTAGAATGGAAAAGTCGTGAATGTGGCGAAAAGTAAAAGAAGGGAAAGGAGAAGATTTAGGAAACAGACCTACGCACACATAGAGAGACCCCATGCTGGAAAATGCCGTTGTTGAGCTTTGAAGCACAGTGGTAATGAGGCTCCATTTAAAGCCAATGAAGCCGCTTTGGCAGCTTATGAAAGCACGATTGGTAAGCCCCCCTCGTCTACCGCTGGGTGTGTGTGTTGCTGTGGATGTGTGTGTCGGTAGGATCGACGGGGGGAAGAATGGACAGTATTTGGCCTGATCTGTGCTGGTCTTTCTCTCTGAGCAGCACCTCTCTCCCAAACCCAGCAACTCTGTTTATTCTACAAACACTTTGCAAAACTTTTTATCATAGCAGTGATTGATATTGAAGCCTCTGAGAGCCCCTCAGCTCTTTATTCAAAGATCTGTATAATGAATGCATTTATTAAAGTGGACTAGGAAGAGAACAACGTTTTTTGGCAAGGATAGAAGAAAAACAGTCACATGTGTTGCAAGATGTTGGTAATAATAAGGAAAAGGACAATTTTAGAAAATAATAGTTGGCACTATGATTTGTAGAGACAACTGAAGTACTGGGTAAACTGCCATATTGGAACATATAGTGTAGCGGAGGTCTATTAAGGGATGTAAATGGGGCCGGTTGGCTTAAAAGACTTTCAGGATACACTTTGCAGACTTTTAGCAGGATTTGAGGTAGACTGAGATATGGAGAAACAGAAAAAAAAAGCTTTAACATTTTTCTGAAGATTTTCCAAGTCTGAGAACTTACTGTGAGGGAAAAAAAGGAATTGTTTGTCCCCAAATCGCAATTGTGTGACAAGAGTGTTGATAGGAAAAGCAGAAAAGAGATGCTGGTAATCCATCTACTAGACGGTTTCAGTCAGTTTTTTAGCCTCAGCACAGTTTCCCTTCAAGATGTGTAAAAGCTGTGTAGCCACAGTGCGAAACGTATCATTTTCACCAAAAAGGCTGTAAAAATGGGAAATGTTTTATAGGGGCTATACTTGCATTGGGACTCATCACCGTAGCAACCTAAAAAAAAAAACAACCGGAGCTTTGTGTTTAGTGTTCAAATGGGTGCATTTCTGCCAACCAAACTATGATCTTTTTCTAAACCTAACCAAGTAGATGCATGGCATAAACAAAACAACAGTGACTGAAAATTAAAGTAAACAGAGGCTGAAAATGCAGCCAAGTGTAAAAATAATACAAATAAAGAACGATGCCACACAGGATTCAAGCTCCAGTTTCTTGGGTTAAAGTTGTGATTGATGTTAAAGCCTTTATAGGCAAGTCATGCCATTCAGCTCCTATGTTAGTATCGCCACTGGGAAGTTATTTTAGGCAAGCAAAACCAGGTTCGTACCTAAATTAATAAGGAAGGACTCATAATTGTAGTTTTGATGGTCAACAAGACATATAAACTCCAAGTATATAGTCATATCTGATCAAAAACATAAAAAGTTTACCTCAAAATAAGGTTCAAAATCAGTTGTTTTTTTTGTTTTCTGTCCAGGTTGTACTTCCCCAGATTCAGAACACTGAATTTGAGTCAGTTTAACAACATGATTGGTTGGATGTTTCCTGTTTTGGCTGTTGCAAAGCAGATGACTGGATTTGTTGGAGAGAGGAGCAGGACATGTGTCAATCAGCTGAATTATCCCATAGATCTGTATTCTGAATTCTTTAAGTGGCATTCTTTTTTCTTTATAAGATCTCTGTTCATGCCGCCATCACCCTTCTAACCTCCTCATGTGGACTTTATTGCTCTTTTACACGTGACGTACCATGAACACATGCCAACAGAAAAGAACGAGCCAAAAAAATAAACTGTATATGTAAGCATCTTCCAGTTTTACAGTCTTTATTGTGAAATCAATACATTTTGCACGGTGAACCAAGACTGTTTTGGAATCTCACAGGACCATAAATCTGGATTTTCGATGTCCATTTGGTTGCAGGCAGTTTAAAGTGTTTGGGGGTAGTGGGAACTGTTCGCAAATGGTAAAGTGATGGGAGGCCAGGATGTCCAGGAAGGATGTGACTGATGCAAAGACATATGTCAGTGTTTGTGTGTGTGTGTGTGTGTGTGTGTGTGTACATTTGAGCAAAACTCTATTCTCAGAGCCTTGATGGAGATGCCTGGGGAGAGTGATGATAAATGGTTGCTTTCCTGTAATTTACCTTCAGGAGAATGGATGGAGCTGGCCTGTTTGGTTAGAGGGTGGGGAGATGAGGAAAGAGGAGACTGTAGGTGAGAGCGAGGCGAAGAGGAGGAGGGGGCGGGGGAGGGAGTACGGAGTTTCCTGCTTTGGGCCTGACTTCGGAGTTGGGTTTCCTCCAAGGTGAGGTACACATTAAAGTGTGTGTGTGTGTGCCTTATTGTTTATTTACAAAGCTTTAGCTCTTGCTGTGTTCTTAGAGGAGGGGAGCCGATCTACCCAATACTCTCCCCTCCGAGTCCCCGTCCAGCCCCTGTGAGTGGAAACATACCAGAGCTGTGCCCACTCTATGTGAGCATACTTTCCAATGGGAAACACACACATATCAATTTTATATCATTTCCGCAGCTCAGGCTAATGGCAGCTATTAAAGAGAAAGATGATCAACACAACACACAGTTCATTAACTAATAATTTATTTTTTTACCATTTAGATTAAAAAGTCAGTGGTTCATTGCCTTGGAGGAAAATGTACAAGGAAGACTTTGATATAACAGAAGTAAAAAGCAGGGCAGGACTGAGGGAAGGATCCCTTTGTTCCCCAAGAAAGGTAGCTGGACTTTTTTTTTTTTTCTTTGCGTGGTGAGTGAACCATTATTCCCAAGACATTAATGTAACAGAACGTGGTGGGCTGTTGTGTCAGTTTCCATCTGTGTGTCTATGGGAAAAGCAGAGGGTCCAATCAGTCACTTTTTTTTTTTTTACTCGCTTCACCTCAAAGTCATTTACAATTGGCCGGTTGTTGTCTGGAAACAACATAAAACAAAACAAGAAAAAAAAAGGAATACATTCTGTGTAATATCTGAACCACATCTTCTGGTCGTGATCACAAAAGCATATGTTCCTGGTTTTCTACATCCATATAACATCCATAATCATCTGGTTTTGTACATCCATACATGTGAGTCCGTCCTGGGCCGGGGTGACGCTTTACAAAACATAACTGGCAGCGGCAGTTCAATACATATTTACAACATTAAAAATGCATCAAGACTTATTAAACAAGCCAAAATGTGTGGATGAAAGTGGGGGAAAAAAGGGCGCTCGACCAGGAAAATGATTATCCCTCGTAGACTGCTCTGACTCCTCTACACAAACAGCTGTAAAACTGACAAACTTTGTTCCACCCGCCGCCCCGAAGAGAGCTTTCTCACCCCTCGGTTCATGTGCATATCACTTGTTTCCTATTAATTAAACACACAAACTCACATGCATACACCTGTGAATGCTATAAATGCGGTGAGTTGGGGGGGCAAAGTAAAGCAGTTATATGGCCTCAGTTCAACTGCCAAGCTGCTGGGCTTGGTAATGTAAAACAACAGGACGGCGCTCCCTATGAGGCTCGCTAAACAGCTTTCACGAGAGCTACACTTCCACCCCCCTCAAACTGAATTTGGCGGATTCTAACCTCTTATCTTAAATCCAACATTCAGGGTGGGCACTTGAGAAAACGGAGAGCCAGTAGAGAGACGTCTGGGCTCTTTCTAATTGAGAGAACATTAAGGACGCTGCAGCTCCTCCACAAGTGTGCAGATCGCCAGACAGGCCTCACGTAATAAGACCATCCATCTTAACGTGTCACATACCAAAGGGTGAAGACACTGGTGCTACTGTAACACCACCTGTCTGACAGCCAACACACAAATAATCGACTGTTTGGTTGTGCGTTTTTGTGAAATTCCATCAGTGGGGATGTTAAACTTCGATGCTTGTCATCTTTGCTTTTTTTGTCATACACCAGATCTCATTTTGGTTATGAGTTTGTTTTTTTTTGTTTTTGGATTAGAATACAACAAAACTATGTGACAGACAGACATAAGCATGAAGAGTCACAAACATCTAGTCAAAACTCACCCATCATGCCATCCACATTCTTCATTCTGCTAACATTATTCCATAAGCGCTCGCAGTCAGGACGCACACCTGCGTGAGCGCGTTCTTCGCAGTTCGACTTACATTCTCAGGAGAAAACGAGAACTACAGTGCAGTACTATACAGCACAGAGGAGCCTCGCGGCCTCTTTACTGTGCTGTCACTTATCTAAGACACTAAATACACAACATGCAAAATGGGTTTAAAAAAAAAAGCGAGTTCGGGGAGGGTGGTGGCTGACACGGAGACTAGAGCAGAGGAGAGACACTTTTGGAGGAATGACAAACCAAACATACCGCCGCAACCAAAGGAGCGTAACCACGAGCTAGCATGAGATGCCTGTAGGCACACTCGCTGCTCCTCTGGCCTAATGTGCCCCTCAAAAACTGTGTGTTTATCTTGTACTCTATTTAAATAAATTGTAATGTCCTTTACAAAATGAAATAACAGCAAAAGGCAGATAAAAAGCTTGAGAGCAACCAGACGGGTCTCTCTGTGGTTTACGGCCGTCCTGACTTTCATAGTCTCTTAATTGAATTTAAAAACTGACTATGCTTATTTGGCAAAGGATGATAGGGTTATGCGTTAGGGTGGGCAAGTGGTGGAAGATGACATGGGAAGTTTTCCTTTGGATCTTGATGCTCATATTGGTTTAGTTCTTTCTCTGCTCACTGTAAGGTTTTGATGGACCAGCAAAAACCACAAACATGCAAACATAACAAAGCACATGAGGAATGAAATATGATCCTCTCATGTCATAATACAATCAGTGAGCACTAAAAACTTTCCAGCCTCATTCATTTTGTCATAATATACTAGAGAAAAACACAGCTATGTTGTTTATCCGGCTTGTTTTTTTTTCTTTTCTTTTCGTTTTACTGCATGAAAAGGAACTCTTGTTTCAATCTCTTATTTTGGCAAACAAAAGTCTGCCAGTCTTCAGACACAAATGTTCAGACATTTAAAAAAAAGAAAAAGACATTGGCCACACAGCAACATCTGGAAGGACCAGTACCCAGCGAAAGACATTATCCATAAAGCAAAAAATTCTCCTCGGAAATGTTAATATTGTTCTGAAATTCCAGCCATATGTCCACACCGCTTCATCTTTCTTCCATGAAAAGTGACAAGCAATGAGTCATGATGGTGATGCATGACTTTATAAACCACTCATGAGACAGACTGGTGGTGAAGAGGCGCAGCCCCGGAGGCCTGGAATGTGACTCACACATGCCAATAGGATTTGTTCTGCTTGGAATGAAACAAAAGGATATATCTGAAATAAGGATACGGCTGGGATACGAATGGATGAGATAACAAGTAGCCACACGGAGAATACAAACTCTGTTATGAGCAGTGGCATCGCATACTTGTAGATAGAAGAGCCTACATGAGCAGTTTGTTCGGAGGGCAGCAGCAGAGGTGGTGCGATGGAGGTTTGCTGTGGAAAACGTCCCTGCAAAGAGAGCCCTTGGTTCCTCACAGGACAAGAGTTTTATTCATACAGTCCAATGAAGATACTGCAAAGACCTGGAGCAAGTAGGCCCATTTTATATGAACATTTGAACAGCTAATGTTGAAAAGGTTTGTTAGGTGGTCCAGCTTGTGTTTTTGTTTCAATAATGAAACCTGAAGTGGCCAAGCTGAAGGTGTGCAGCTTGTCTTGTTGCTGAAATCAGTTCAGTCTCTGAAGTGACAAACACTGTGGAATAAAATCCCCAGAGAAGGTGTGAGCACTGATAGTCTGACGTGGGAGGACTGAAACAACAAAGTGACAGGAGACAGCCTTGAAAGAAGGACGCTGGACGTTGGAGTTTTGTAGTTTGGGGGAGGGGGACGAGTGGACATTTCCGCTGTCGTCGTCGAGTGAGGGAATGGTGCCTGCTTTTGTCTACAATTCAAACCCTTTTTAATGGTCCCTTTTTAAGGCAAACCAATTGGACAAAAAGACAAGTGGCATTACAAAGACAAAACTCAAAAAAATAAAATGGAAAATAATTATACAATATACACAAAACGTGGTCCTGAAAACAGGTAGGGTACATGCAGTCTTTGTAATGTGCAGTGTTCCCACGATGGACAAGGAGAAAAGGTTTCAGGGGGAGGAGAACAGTCAGGGTTCATGAAGGTGTGCGATGGAAGGAGAGGTAGGGATGGACGCTGCTTCCCCATCATGCTTTGCTGCACTTCCCCTTCTTCTCCTTGCGCTGGAACTTCCTCAGACGTCTCGTCCAAACGTCCCTCCACTGGATCACCAGGCTGTTCTTATCAGCCACCAAGCCTATGCGCTCCGCCCCTGGACTGGTGACTCCACCTCCCGGCCCAACTCCTGGTCCTGTCCCTGTTCCTGTCCCGCCTTCGCTGCCGCCCATCACCAGGAACCGCTTGCTCATCTGGATCTTGGGACATTTGCATGCAAGGTCCTTCATGTGTACCCACAGGATGTTGTCGCCTCGCTTCAAGGGTTCGCCGCGGCTCTTGTACACCGATACCACACTAACCGAGAACTTGGCCCAGTCACCCACCGTCTCCATGTCCAGGACGTTCACTTGGACCGCTGAGAAAACAGAAATATGCTCAGGTTAAAACTCCCAACACTTTTCATCTATTAATTATGCCTTGCCATGACAACCAACTCTGCTCTCACCATAATCCTTTTTGCAATATTTCTTCATGTTGATCTTCAAGTTGCCCTTCACTGGTTTACAATAGGACTCACAATCTGCAAAGGCAAGGAGAACCAATAATTAAAATCTTATTGAAACTTTCGTGCTCGGAGTACTTAGCTGTAATGGAAAGTTAGGGTGTCAAAACACTAAACTGTTATGTCGTGTGAAAACACTAATAAACACACTCAACACCATCACCATAAATCACACGCACTTGTTTCTGCACATGGAGGCAGGCAAATGTTTTCACATAATTACACATGGATTGAAGCTGCATCTGCTTTTTAAATTAAGATTCTCATGTTGCTTTGTAACTCGGTGGTGAGTTTGCTCACAGTTGCCATCGTGTTGATATACTGTATGTCCACTGACAGCGCCAGGGACTGCAAGGAAAACTGGAGCAGGTTGAACAATGTTGAGCTTGGTTTGGTTTTTGTGCGCTAAAACACAACTTTTGACAAATCACACATCAAACCCCTGCAACAGCCAGTGCTGGGAGGCAAGTGAAACATACCAGAGGAGCAAAAAGTGTTCAGTCTGACATGTTTTCTGGAGTCTTGAGAAAAGACAGAGCGCGATGGAAGCAGGTCATGGTTGGATGAATGTGAATAGGCCTTGGCTGCCAGCATGACGACTAAGACCACACATTGTAGAGATGACCTCTGCTGACCATTCATAGGTGGGGTTTGCTGGTGATGAGGTGTTACATTTATGATTGTGACAGTTAAAATTGATTTCTTGGCTGATTGACCAAAATCTCAGATCTCCTCGTGACTGACGCAAAGAGCAGCCATTGTTTTGTTCAGCCGTCAAGTATATTTTTCACATTGGCTTTTCTTCAAATGCAGATTTGGGTCAAAGAGGTGGCCCGCAGTGCTGGAAACAGATTTCCCCTGAATTTCCCTATTTTTTATTTGAAGCCAGAACCTCCTCTCCCAGTTCTACCATCCACAGCGTACCTAAGTGAAAAAATTCCTGAATATATTTGTAATTTGATGTTGAAAATGGCTTTGTGCAACATTTTCAATCACCCACGAAAGTTGTAGATAAGTTAATACAGATATAGAAGACTTCAAAGACTCGAGCGCACATGCGTGTAATTATTTCCCATAGATTGTTTTCTTGTGATCCTGAAATATTTATTTTGCCATCTCGACTTAGCTTCTCTGTGATCGTGAAATACGTTTTCCGTGAGCTGAGAGCCGAAGGAAACAAAAAAGATCATCAAAATTAAATGAACTTTCAGAAACAGATACAAGTACTCATGGGCAAAAACAAAGACAAGAATCTTTTAGAAAATTTAAAGCATCATGCTCAGGGTAACTACTGTTACTGGAGTTGAGACAAGAAAGAAAAACTGTTGATCATTACGAAGGCTCTGCTGTGCTTGACTGGATGCCACTGGATTCTGTGAACCGTAGAATTTTGGATCCACTTTTCAATTTCAAAACTATGAGAAGGACACTAAGTTCAGAAAAAAATCCAAAAATGATGGACTGAAATTGCAGGGAATACCATGAAGGTCATTTTTTTAGTGACGGGACATGAAAAGCTGACCGTGCTGCTCACTTGGAATGTCAGGGCATGAAACTGAAAAACCACATGCTGGTAACTGGACTGGTATCTGCGGTCAGGCCTCTCATTGCCTTCAAAAGGAAAACCATTCAGTCATGTTGCTTTCCAAAGCAAACCAAATAAAATTGCTGGACACGAAATATCCCAATTAGAAAAAAAAAAAGAGAGAGTCGTGAGAGAGAGAAATTACGCTTTCAAGGATGTTTGAGTGCAAGGGTGTTGCATTGTTAGTTTTTTTGGGGAAGGACCGAGGAGGAGGAAGAAACAGGGGACCGAGGAGCCCATAAAAATGTCCAGGAGGCTTGGCTGTATATCAGAGCGCTGGAGATTTTATTAGCCAGAGAGAGGACAGAAAAGGAAAGAAAGGGAGAAAGAGCAGACGGCAGCTTCCAATAACCCCGAGACGGGTGACGTTATAAAAACGATGAGTGGAAGAGTAGACGTGGACGGGTGCAGAGGTGTGTGCGTCGATGGGTTTGTGCGTACTGCATGTATGTGCTGCACATTATTCAGTCTTTCTATAAATTATGTTAAATATTATAGCTTGCTAAAAGGGCTTTTCCATTATAAGCAAGCGTGTGGTTTTCATGTGCAGATCATTATCATGTAAGTGTGCACGCAACTGTGACAGGCATGCATTTGTAGGAGATGTGCATGGGTTTCATTAGGAGGCTGACAGTGTGCGTGGGTCTGTTCTTGTGTGTGCGCGGTATACAGTGGCTGACATGGTGCTATCAGTGGTGAAACGCTGGCTGGCTGTGGGACAGTATATGTTTTCCCATGAAGAGTCACTCACTGCTGGCTGTTCACCTGGAAAAGCTCTCGGTGAATCGCCCAATGACCCAGAAGACCAGCCCAGTGAAAACACGCACAATTGGCTCCAGGGCTCTTGATGCCCCTCTTTCCCTTGAGCCCCTTTCACTGTGCCATGACAAGGACAAATTGCATCCACCGCCCCTTGCACAAAAAGATTTTGGGGCCTCAGGTTTGTGATGGTGAAGCTCATTCTATGGTAGTTTAGGAAGCAGAGAGATGGGGGAAATGCTCTGGTGTGTTTGGTAGAAGCTGAGGTGAATTGACAATCAATGACTCTTGTGTTCTTAGACCCTAAGATTTTCCCAGGGAAGTAGTGAACAAGAAAAGGCTAGACTGTGCTTTATATTCCAAAAAGGCCCAAGTAAAGGGAGGACAGGTAGGATATAGAATTAGAGAAGTTACATATGAGGAAAGAAGTTGCAGAAATATATTTAAAATGCATTTATGTTGAAAGGGTAAATAGTTGGATAATAAAGCTGGGGCCACTGTCATGTCTGTACAGTAAACATGAGCTTGAAGACAGCAACAAGTTAGTCACCAAAAACAAAAGTAATCCACTGGATATTTAGCTTTTCAGTTAGCTCAACACCTCCTTCAGGAAGAAGACTTTCTCTGCATTTGTGACATGGAGCGAAGCAGCAGTTGACAAAGAGATAAGTGAGCTTTCTATTGCTTCTAACTTTCTGTCTGATATCTGAGTTCATACTACAGCTGTCGTCTTCTTGTCCCAGTTATAAAATCAGTGTTTTAGCATAGCTGCCATTTAGAAATGGCTCTGAAGTAAGTGCCTGTGAGCATCTAGTCTTACTGAGCTGTATTTCAGTTCTTATTTCGTTCATCAGGTTGTCTGACAACAGGAACAGAAAAATGTGTAAATGAAACAGGTTTATTTTGAATTCAGGTGAATTTAAAGTCAGCGCAGAGAAGTAAACAGATGTTAAGGACTGACGTGGCTGAGTTTAGGCTGCACTGGATCATAAAAAGTGATTTGAAAACACAGTGACCCACCTAGTCCTTGTTTATTGGTTTCAGATCAGTCTTAAAAGTTCTGCCATCTCTGAAAGTCCCTCAGCAATACAGTTTCCACAGAACTCTGGCTTGTGGTCACACAATGTAATCTAATGCTGATGCCAGCCACAACAGTTAGCTGTGACATAGCCATCAAAAAAAATAATCCACAGGATATTTAGTTTCTCAGATGCTGGGAATGCATGAAGACCCATGTGTTCACTCTTGCAGGCAACAGTTGGACATTTGATAGCTTGGCTTGTGGCTTTGTAGAGTTAGAAGCAGCAGCAATAGAAAGTAAACAAACCTGGTGGATTCTGAGGCAACAGCTACTTCTGAAATGCTCACCTTGCAAGCAGCAGGCAATGAGTGGGCAAGATTATACAAAGACGAGGTTGAAAACTATTGGTTCCTCGGACGAGCCCCCAGTTTTTACATAGAAACTGACTGTTAGGCTTGGAGGTCATCTACTTGAGGAGAGGGTATATGAATTGCAGTATTGAATGTCCTAATATCATCACAGCTTTTATTTTACAACTTAAAGTTTTCTAAGACATACAAAACTGAGAAAAAAATACCATTCTACATTTTGTAACTTTCAATATTTACCGTAGAGAGCGGTATCAATCTTCAAATCTGACTCTTGGCTCTGAGCTCTAAGTAAATACGGTTATTTCTGCCTCTTAATGCCAACCGTTTTTTTTTTTTTTCATTTTACACTATTAGATTTAATTGGAGATTTCTCTGCAGTTACAGTAGACGGTATACATTGAATGTGTGACCAAGTTTGGCCTTCAATTTGAGCCGAAGTCTCAGCCATTATAAACATCACGAACTCTATAAGTCAAACCCTCAAACTGTGCAGTATTTAACCTTTGAAACGTAAGAAGGCATAAGTCAAAAGTTGAAGCCAAGTCAAAAACTAGAAGATTTATGGTGACATTCTGAACATAAATATAGAATTTTTAGAAGAGAAATAATATAAAACAGTGAAACTATTTTCCTTTGTAAAGCACAATGTGGGGGGGGAGAGACAATCTGTAGATTGCATGATGATACATGTTATAAACTTACTAATGAATCATTATTTCCAAATCAACACCATCTTTCAAATCAAACAGCCGCAACATGAAAAATAAGGACAGGAGTAATTGACCGGAGCCTAAATTGGAAACTTAGGAGTGACTGTACAAATTTCCCCCCAGTCACTTGCCAACACTCTCTTCACACCTCAGAACTCTCCCCTCCACTATATCTCCCAGCTAAACTGTAACTAATCGCCTCTGCTGCCTATCTGCCGGCCTTGGCTTTTAGCTGCAGATATACTTCGAGCACAGCGAGGCTCCACTAACTTCAGGCTAGCGGTTGGGGAAAGTGTGCCAAGGACACAGGTTTTTAAGACAATGGAAAAATTCTGCCTTCCCCAGTGCGCTCGTTCTTTTTGCACAACTTCAAAAGAGCAGACCCGCCCTCCATTAATATTTATTCCACACCTTAAAACTTGTGTCCAGAAATATTAAAAAATATGTTTTTGTTCCTCTCATAAAGCAGTCGTCCTTATGGGCGAGGTGCAGTGAGTGTATACTAACCTGCTGGTTCCTCTGTGCTGCTCACCACAGCTGTGGGGTTGACCACAGGGATTTCTGAAACATGCACAAGAAATACAAAGTTATTTCGCTGGTTAAATGTAAATCCATACCTTTCGTGTATGCCTGCAGTGATTTGGCTGCGGTCCTGCTAAGAGAGCATGTGTGGTCAAAGAAAATGTCTTGTCTAAATTCATTAAAAATGATTCCAAATAGTGGGTGTGGGAAGATTTTGTGACTAAATTCATACACCCACAATAAAAATATTGTGTAATATTGAGAAGCAGTAGAAAGTGTTTTCGCTCATCGGGTCACCAGAAAGTACCCAAGTTGTCATAGAGTAAATCTGGATTTTGACATGCTGTAAATCAACTGTGAACATGAAAACATCTGCAGACAGACATGGTAGATGAACACTGACAGAGACGCTTATTGGTGGTGACAGGGAAGACAGGCTCAAACAAACCATGCTTGCCATGGACTAATGTGGTGGTTTCAAAGTCATTTTTAAGAAATAGACTGAAAGATCCTGAGATATGGCACAAGTGGAAGAAATAATAGATGTTCAAAGGACCAAATTTAAGTTTTGGGTCAAACTCAGTGCAGAACAAATTCATCCACTAATCCGGTTTGGAGAAGTCGGTGCATTCAAAGTCGGCACACTTGACACATCTGAGAGGGAAGTTGATTCTTTGTAGCGGTGATTAAAATGGAAAGGTGGCTGCACTAGATTAGTCCCGTCCTCCCCTAACAGATGCTGGGTTAACACTGCTGTGTAATCTCCATACAAGCATGTATAGACAGATGGACAGATGGCAAGAGGGCAATTTTGGTTGGATCGTCTTAAGACAGATGCAGCCCTCCCTTGCTGTGCCCGCTGGCTACACTAAAAAGTGCCTCGTGGAATTCCTCCAGGACCTCTCCTTTAATCGTATGCAACTTTCCAATACAAATGCTAATGCTAACAACAGGCCCTCTGCTTTTACCGTAAACAGAATTACTGGAACGTCGGCTTAGCATCCACCCAGAGGATCTGCTTTTGATTGGATTTGGAGGTTGAGGGTTTGAACCAAAGTGAGTGGGAGTGTGTTGGCGGGAGGTAGGAGGGGCGGAGGGGGGGGGGGGGGGGGGGGGGGGGGTTCTTGGAAAGCTGATTTGAGGCGAAAGCAGCAGTTGTCTCTCTAAAAAATTATGGACACCCTGCCAACAAAAACAAACAAGGGCACAGAGCTTTGTGAAGGCAGGCGCAGCTGCTCGAAGCCACTTTGAGTCGGTATGCCCCTGTGGCCACATCGTGTGAAGATAGACAGATGATGAAAGGCTTGTTCAGATGTGGGTTGCTGCCGTCATACTAATTGGCTGCTTAATGGACTTGTCTTCTGTCTTGAGGTACAGGAGCTTTGAGAGGAGGAGGTGAGACGCCCGCCACGAGGCCGTGCTTGCACACACAGTTGTCATTAACACTATCCGTAATGGATCCATGATTAAACATGCGCGCTATTCTTCTCGCTCTCGCTGGATGCTTCAGTGGCACTCAAATGAGTGTGGTCTGCCATCCATGACCACAGTTCTTCTCCTTCTCGCCCATCTGCCATCTGCTCCGGAGCTGCATGTGACAGAAACAACATGGCACCATGTGGCACAGTGTGGCAGAGCCGGGTACGGCACTGGGCCACACGGCACGGCTTTCTTTGGTTGAGGCTAGTTTGTGAGCATGTGCAATGTGGCACACAGTGTGGTGGAGAGTTGCCCTCCATTACGCAAGCCTGCATGTGCCGGGCCACTGGCGAAATTCATGACCCGCATGGACGCACACACATGGTTGTCACAGGAAATTAAAAACCTGATGTATTAGACATGCAAACTACAGCTACTAGACTACATGCATACATCTTGGAATCACCAAGTTCTCTCACCACCAGCTCTCCATTGACTTTCACCAAAAACCAACACTATACTTAATTTTCTTCATTTGGTTCTCATGGATCATGTTTCAGTTTAGCCTGACTTTACATCTGGGCTTTTGTTTGGCACATGTTTTTGGGCTGTTCTCTATGAAATTATCATTGCATTTTCAGTGGCCATGCAAACCCGCAGAACACATGTAGCGTATGTATGCAGGGCAGAGGTTGGGTTGGGTGTATCTGTCAGACAGCCAGAATGACTTTAGGCAATAGGGAAGTGTGCTTTCAATTATGTTCTGTAATCTCCATGGTTTGGGTATGTGCTGCCTTTTGCTGCATATTATGCCTTTTGTCATATTATGTTCTTCATAATGCTTGTCAGTTTGCAGCAGTAGTGAGTCGCAGGAAAGCTGATACAATTACCAAGATGAAGACAGAGTAAGTCATCAGTGTCATGTCTAGTAACCAGGAGCTGTGTGGAGTGACTCACTGATGCAGGGGGCCACAGGTGAGCGGCTCTGCTGGTAGCCTTTGGCGCAGCGGTTGCAGGTGATGCCGGTGACGCCGTCCTTGCAGGGACACTGGCCTGTGGTCTGGTTGCACGTCTTGCCTGCTGCGCCCACAGGGTGGCAGTCACAGGCTGGGGTGGGGGTTGGGGGCAGGTGTGAAGGGGGAGGGAGGCGATATGAGAGAAAATAAATTAGATGACAATTCTTTAAGCGTGAAAATGACACACAAAACACGGATCAGTTTCTTGCATATAACAGAGTCTCTGCAGGGTACTGGGTTAAATTTTGTAATCTTCTCCTTGTGCCAGCAGGCAGCAGATATGCATTAGGGCTGAATGTTTGGCTCCCAGAGTGAGCCAGCTCTCTTTTCCTGTTTGCTTTTGTGCTTGGGATTCCCTGAATACTGTGTCTGTTGCTAACAAGAGAGTAATTCAGCAAGTAATTCATGTTTGAAAGTAGAAGGAACCAACACAGACATGGCCAGGAGAATGTGGCGATGCATGTAGTGCATCGCTGTCAGGTGACCCAGACCCAGCGATGCTCCCTCCTGTCTGCCTATTTCCTCCCTCCTAAATGCTGTGTGCAGTCTGGTGCCTGCTGGTAACACACGCTCTGCTGCTTCATCACTTCCCGAAAGTTCAGCCGATGCCCAGCAAATGCCAACAGCAACAAGAAATTGCTCTGGTCACCTCACTTTGGCAGCACTTTTATGAGTTTTTTTCTGGTTCAAGGTGATTTATTCAGGGCACTTTAAACAACACAGGGCTCTTTTTTTTTGGTATAAAGAGGTGTTAAGTACAAGATCTGGAGTGCTGGTCTGAAGCCCTTTGACAAAGGTTTACAAGAACATAGAGAGGATGAGAGCAGGAGAGGGGAAACAATATATCAGGGAGTGAGAAGTGAAGGAGAGGATGTGAGATCATAGAAGAGAAGGAGGGATCCAGCATAGGCCAAACAGAGCACCGGTGTGCTCAAGAGCATAAACAAAAATGAATCTAACCAAAATTTGGTTCCTGTAAAGCTACTAAAAAATACACATTTGCTCTTTCAGTCATTTCACAGTAGTTCAGTCACACAAATGTTAGCCTTAAACATCTTCTTGAGCATTCTTCTGGTCTGTCACTAATTGATTTTTACTTTGACATCATCTGCTTAGACTAGAACAACTCTTTCTATAATGCCAAAAATTCACCAACCCATGAAACACAAGGTGAACATTCTGTTCTCCTTATTTTTTTGTGTGTGACTCTCTGGAAAATACATTCAGACGAATGCAAAATTACCAAAGCAAACTTGCAAGTGACTCAACTGTAACGCGATAGCTGTAATTGTCCAGGCTTATCGAGAAAAGGCAAAATTACACTTTGGGGGAAAACCCTGTAACCCAACAGTTTGCTACAGGGCTTGCCAGAGAAAAGGCAGCTGCTAACATGCCGCATGTTTCTTCCCGCCACCTGACCGAACAACCAATGTGTTTATTTGCGCCTGGCATTTTTTTTTTTTGTTGCTACAACAAAGGAGAGGACCCCACCACCTGTTGACTGGCCAGAGAGGGGGGAACGGCCGGGTTTAAATGGCTGAAACTGACCCAAGAGCGATTGCGTGTGTCTGGCAGCAGGGTGGGGAGAGATTAACTGCGGCTCAGATCTTCAGAAACACGTTTGCCTTTTTTCCGGCGAGGCCAACCAGTCTACAGGTGTCAAAGTGGCTGCAATCTGTTTGAAGCTGCGCATGGAGACGTAAATCTGATGCTTCGGCGTCTGTGCAAAATCCCCAACATTTGAGTCACGCAGGCTCAACCAGGAAGCTTTGATGGCACTTGCTGAAATTTGAAGGGCATGTGGTGAAGTCAGCATCCGGGCTGCTTGAGTCTTGCTCTTTGCCAACCATGCCCCCAACCTCATTCATCAACTAGACCTGAGCTGTTGCCACTGATTCCAGGTGCCGATGAACAATTCGGGAATTTCTGGCATTCCTGGAGTTTGTGTCCTTAGATGAAACCCAGCTTGCTCAAACACAAATCCATAGAAGGTAGCCTGAATCTTGTATAGTTTGCAAAGATTTTACATTTCAAGTTAATGGACTGAGTAGTTGTTTCCAGATCAATAAAAAGTAAACTAGTTTAATCAAAGTAAGCATGATCTGATACGATTTCAAGTTTATTTTCTCTGTGAAACGATGCGTCCAAAGATGTG